>NC_072447.2:103552500-104177500 GCF_028878055.3 Symphalangus syndactylus | reverse complement strand
GTGGTATATTAACATTGATTGATTTATGTATGTTGAACCATCATTGCATCACAGTAATAAATTCTTGTAATGTGATGTTGAATTTGGTTTACAAAGTTTTTTTAGAGTTTTTGAATTCATAAGGATTGTTGGTCTGTGGTTTTCTTTTACAGTCTTTGCCTTGATTTGGTATCAGGTAGGGTTGCCCTCATAGAATGCGTTAAGAAGTATTCCTTCTTGTTCAATTTTTGAGGAAGATTTTTGAGACATATTGGTGTTAATTATTTAAACGTTTGATAAAATTGACCAGTGAAGCCATCAGATTTTAGACTTTTCTTTGTTAGAAGGTTTTTTTTTTATCACTGATTTGATATCATTATTAGTTATAGGTGCGTTCAGATTTTCTATCTTTTACAAAAATATTTAGTTTTGGTAGACCATGTGTGTCTAGAAATTTGTCACTTTCATTTAGGTAATCCAATTTGTTGATATACAATTCTTCATAGCACTCTTTTATAATCATTTTTATTTATATAAAATTAGTATTAATGACCCAAATTTCATTTCTGATTTTAGTTATTTGACAATTGTTTCTTTTTATCATTCAATCTGTCTATAGATTTGTCATATTATTATTTTTTCTCAAAGAACATAGTGATTAATTTACTCTATTGGCTTCATATTGCCTATTTTATTTATATAATTTTTTATGTTGTGCTGTTAACCTTGTGTTTAATTTGCTCCTCTTTTTCTAGTACTTTGGGGAACTAAAGGTTGTTTATTTGGCTGAGGGCCAAATCAGGAATGCAATCCCATTCACAATTGCTACAAAAACACAAAAATCAAAAAAAAAACAAAAACAAAAACAAAACAAAACAAAAAAACAGGAATACAACTAACCGAGGAGGTGAAAGTTCCCTACAAGGAGAGTTACAAAACATTACTTGAAGAAATCAGAGATGACACAAACAAAATGGAAAAACATTTCATGCTAACAGATAGGAAGAATCAATATTGTTAAAATGGCATGCTGCTATTCCTTTCAAACTACCAATGTCATTTTTCATAGAATTAGAAAAAACTATTCTAATATTTACATGAAACCCAATAAAAGCCTGAATAGTCAGAGCAATTCTAAGCAAAAAGAACAAGGTGGAGGCATCACATTACCCAACTTCAAACAATTCATCAAGGCTACAGCTATCAAAATGGCATAATACTTATACAAAAACAGACATATAAACCAATGGAACAGGTTAGAGAAACTTAGAAGTAAAGCCACACACCTGTAGCCTTCCGATCTTTGACAAAGTTGACAATAATAAGCAATGGGAACAGGACTCTGATATGCTTTGGTTTTGTGTCCCCACCAAAATCTCATGTTGAATTGTAATCCCCAGGTGTTGGAGGAGTGGCCTGCTGTGAGGTGGTTGAAACATGGGGCAGACTTCCCCCTTGCTGTTCTTATGACAGTGACTGAGTTCTTATGAAATCTGGTTGTTTAAAAGTGTGTAGAACTTCCTTCTTCACTCTCTCTCTCGCCTGCCACCATCTGAGGATGTGTCCCCAGCCATACCTCCTGTACAGTCAGTCTATGGAACTTTGAGTCAATTAAACCTCTTTTCTTTATAAATTACCCAGTCTCAGGTAGCTCTTTATAGCAGTGTGAAAACAGACTAATACAGAAAATTGATACCAGAGAAGTGGGGCATCACTATAAAGATACCTGAAATTGGAATGTGTAATGGGCAGAGTTTGGAACAGTTGGAGGGCTCATAAGAAGAAGGAAGATGGGAAAGTTTGGAGCTTCCTAGAAACTTGTTGAAAGGTTGTGACAAAAATGCTGTTAGTGACATGGACAGCAAAGTCCAGGATGAGTTGGTCTCAGATGGAGATGAAGAACTTATTGGGAACTGGAGTAAAGGTCACTCTGGCTATGCTTTATCAAAGAGCCTGGGGGCATTATGTCCCTGCTCTAGAGATCTGTGGAACTTTGAAATTGAGAGAGATGATTTAGGGTATCTGTCAGAAGAAATTTCTAAGCAGCAAAGCATTCAAGGTGTGACCTGGCTGCTTCTCACAGTCATATACATGAACAGAGATTATCTGAAACTGGAACTTGTATTTAAATGGAAAGGAGAGCATAAAAGTTTGGAAAGTTTGCAGCCTGACCATGTGGTAAAAAAGAAAAAAAAAACAAAACATTTTCCAAGGAGAAATTCAAGCCAGCTGCAGAAGTTTGCCTAAGTAAAGAGGAATCAAATGTTAATGGCCAAGATAATGGGGAAAATGCCTCCAGGGCATTTCAGATAGCCCCTCCCATCACAGACCCAGTGGTCTAAGAGGAAAAAGTGGTTTCATGGGCCCTGCTGCTCTGTGCACCCTTAGGACGTGGCATCCTGTGTCCCAGCAACTCCAGCTCCAGCCATGGCTAAAAGGGGCCAAGGTACAGCTTGGATCATTGCTTCAGAGGGTGCAAGCCCCAAGCCTTGATGGTTTCCATGTGGTGCTGAGCCTGCAGGTGCACAGAAAGCAAGAGTTGAGGTTTGGGAGCCTCCACCTGGATTTCAGAGAATGTACGAAAACATCTAGATGTCCAGGCAGAGGTCTGCTGCAGGGCTTGAGTCCTCATGGAGAACCTTCACTAGGGCAGTGCAGAAGGGAAATGTGTGGTTGGAGCCCCCACATAGAGTCCCCACTGAGGCACTGCCTAGTGGAGCTGTGAGAAGAAGGCCACCATCCTCCAGAACCCAGAATGGCAGATCCACCAACAGCTTGCACTTTGCACCTGGTAAAGCCACTAGCACTCAACGCCAGCCAATGAAGGTAGCCATGGAGGCTGTATGCTGCAAAGCCACAGGGACTAAGCTCCCCAAGACCTTGGGAGCCCACCCCTTGCATCAGTGTGGCCTGGGTGTGAGACATGGGATCAAAGGAGATTATTTTGGGACTTTAAGATTTAATGACTGCCCTGCTGGCTTCAGACTTGCATGTGGCTTGTAGCCCCTTTGTGTTGGAAAATCTCTACCTTTTGGAAGGGGACCATTTCCCAATGCCTGTATCCCCATTGTATCTTGAAAGTAACTAACTTGCTTTTTATTTTTCAGGCTCGTAGGCAGAAGGGACTTGCCTTGTCTCAGATGAGACTTTGGACATGGACTTTCGAGTTAATGCTGGAATGAGTTAAGATTTTGGGGGTTTGATGGGAAGGCATAATTGTGTTTTGAAATGTAAGAAAGACATGAGATTTGGGATGGGCCAGTGCTGGAATAATATGGTTTGGCTTTGTGTCTCCACTCAAATTACATGTTGAGTTGCAATCCCATGTGTTGGAGGAGGGGCCTAAAAGAAGGCGATTGAATCATGGGGCAGACTTCCCCCTCCCTATTCTTGTGGTAGTGAATGAGTTCTCATAAGATCATGTAGTTTAAAAGTGTGTAGTGCTTTCCCCTTCGCTCTCTCTCTCTCTCCTGTCACCATGTGAAGACATGGTTGCTTCCCATTTGCCCTTCTTCCATGACTGTAAGTTTCCTGAGGCCCCCACAACCATGCCTCCTGTATAGCCTGTGGAACTGTGAATCAATTTAACCTCTTTCCTTTATAAATTACCCATATTGGGTTCTATAAAACTTCTACTAGAATCAATTTGTCCATGTGTACAAAATAGCTTGGGATTTTGATTTGTATTGCACTAAATCTGTATATACAGTTGGGAAGAGGTGACATTTAACAATATTAAATTTCTCACTCTTACAAAAAGAAATAGTTTTCTATTTATGTAGACGTTCTTTAATTTTCTTCATCAGAGATGAAATCATGAGTGTTGGTTTTTGTCACATGTGTTTTCTGCATTTATTTATATGATCATACGACTTTTATTCCTTTGGCCTATTGATATGGTAGAATATATTGATTCACTTTTGGATGTTTAACCAGTCTTGCATAATTAAAGTAAGTCCCAGTCTTGCATACTTAAAATAAATCCCACTTGCTCATGGTGTCTAATTATTTTGATACATTGTGAGATTTAATTCACTAATACTTTGTTGGGGATTTTTGCATTTATGTATTTATGTTCATGAGAAATTCGTCCTATAATTTTTCTTTCCTGTAATATCATTATCTGGTTTTGGTATTACAGTAATGATAGCAAAGAATAAATTAGAAATGTTCCCTCTGCTTCTACTGTCTGAAAGACATACTAGAGAATTATTATAATTATTTCCATAGCTGAATAGTATTTCTCTTTTTACATCCTTGAGGAATCACCACATTGTCTTCCACAATGGTTGAATTCATTTACACTCCCACCAGCAGTGTATAAGTGTTCCTTTTTCTCCACTGCCTCAGCAGCATCTGTTATTTTTTGACTTTTTAATAAAAGCCTTTCTGACTGGTGCGAGATGGTATCTCATTGTGGTATTGATTTGAATTTCTCTAATGGTCAGTGATGCTGAGCTTTTTTTCATATGATTGTTAGCCACATTTATGTCTTCTTTTGAAAAGTGTTCATGTCCCTTGGCCAATTTTTAATTTTTTTGTTTTGTTTTGTTTTCTTGTAAATTTAAGTTCCTTACAGATGCTGAATATTAGACCTTTTTCAGATGCATAGTTTGCAAACATTTTCTCCCATCCTGTAGGTTCTCTATTTAATCTGTTGATAGTTTCCTTTGCTGTGCAGAAGCTCCTTAATTTAATGATATCTCATTTGTCAATCTTTGTTTTTGTTGCAATTGCCTTTTGTGTCTTCAGCATGAAATCTGTGCCAATTCTTATGTCCAGAATGGTATCACGTAGATTTTCCTCCAGGGATTTTATAGTTTTTGGTTTTACATTTAAGTCTTTCATCCACCTTGAGTTAGTCTTTGTATATGGTATAAGGAAGGGATCCAGTTTCAATCTTCCACATATGGCTAGCCAGTTTTCCCAGCACCATTTATTACGTAGGGATTCCTTTCCCGACTGCTTGGTTTTGTCAAGTTTGTTGAAGATCAGATAGCTCTAGGTGTGTGGTCTTATTTCTGGGTTGTCTATTCCGTTCCATTGGTCTATGTGTCTGTTCTTGTACCAGCACCATGCTGTTTTGGTTACTGCCTTGCAGTAGAGTTTGAAGTTGGGTAGTGGGATAGCATAATGCCTCCAGCTTTCCCCCGCCCCTTAGGATTGCCTTGGCTATTCAGCCTTTCTTTGGTTCCACATAAATTTTAAAATAATTTTTTTTCTAGTTCTGTGAAGAATGTCAATGGTCATTTAATAGGCATAGCATTGAATCTATAAATTCCTTTGTGCAGTATGGCCATTTTAACAATATTGATTTCTTCTATCCATGAGCATGGAATGTTTTCCCATTTATTTATGTCATCTATTATTTTTGAGAAATGCTTTGTAGTTCTCCTTGTAGAAATCTTTCACCTCCCTGTTTAGCTGTATTCCTAGTTGTTTTCTTTTATTCTGTGTGTGGCAATTTTGAATGGGATTGAATTTGTGATTTGGCTCTTGGCTTGACTGTTGTTGGTATATAGGAATGTTTGTAATTTTTGCACGCTGATCTTGTATTCTGAGATCTTGCTGAAGTTGTTTATCAGATTAAGGAGCTTTTGGGCTGAGACTATGAAATTTCCTAGATATAGGATTATGTGGTCTGAAAACAGGGATAATTTGACTTCCTCTTGAGTTTTCTAAGGTGGAAGCTTAGATTTTTGATTCTGTATCTTTCTTTTCTATCAATTTAGTGCCATATACTTCCATTTAGGCACTATTTTTACTGCACCTCTCAAATTTTTTTGGTCTATAATTTTATATTCATGTCACTCAAAATATTTTATTTTTTTCTTCAGTTTTCTTCTTTGGTCTTTGTATTATTTAGAAATGTGTTGTTAAATCTCCAGATACTTGCAGATTTTTCAGCTCTCTTTATGGTATTTATTTTTAGCTTAATTCCATTGTCTGAGAACATAATTTTATGATTTTTATTTTTAACAAATTTGTTAAGGGGTGTTTTATTATCAAGAATATTGTGTTTTTTAGTGAATGTTCTAAGCAAACCTGAGAAGAATGTGCATTCTACTGTTGTTGGATAGAGTATGTCTTTGTGTCTAGTATATCAAATTGTTTGATACTTCTGTTTAGGTCAATTACTGTTTTCTTTCTGTTTGATGTATCAATTACTGAGAGAGGATGTTGATGTTTCCAAGCAACTATAATAGTATATTTATTTATTTCTTCTTGCATTTCTAACAGTTTTTTGGCATCACATATTTTGACACTGTTTTTACGTGCATACACATAGCATTGTTTACACTTTTTGGATAATTGGCCCCTTTTTCATTGTAAAATGGCACTTTGTATTCCTGTTTATCATCCTTGTTCTCATGTCTGCTTTATACGAAATTAATATAGCTATCCAGGCTTTTCTTTGATTAGTATTAACATAGTATATAATTCTCCATTTCTTTACTTTCAACCTATTTGTTTTTATTTAAAGTGAGATTCTTGTAGATGATATATACATGATCCTTGTTTTTTATTCACTCTGACAGTGTCTGTCTTTTAATTGGTATATTTTAGTCCATTCACATTTAAAGTTATCATTGATAGATTTGTATTAATATGTACTATATGTATAACTATTTTCTATTTATTGCATTTTTTCCCTTATTTTCTGCCTTCTATGGTTCCAATGAAAATCTTAGATGAACTCATTTTATCTCCCTGTTCCCATATCAGTTTCAACTTTTTAAAAAACTGTTTTCAGGGGTTGCCCTGGAGTTAGCAGTATGTAGTTTTAACTAAGTTCAGTATCACATAACACTCTATCATTTTATATGTACTTTAGATACATTCTAATGGAGTATTCCCAAGTCCTCCCTCCCATCCCTTGCAATGTTGCTGTCATTCATTTCACTTATCCATTTACTATAATTATCCAATACATTATTATTATTGATTTCAAGAAAGTTATGTTATCTCAATTAAGATTAATTTAATAATTTTATTTTATTCTCCTTTATTCATTTTCTGATGTTTTCTTTTCTTTTGTGGATTAAACTTTCTGATCTATATAATTTTCATGCTTTCTGAATAGCTACTTTTAACATTTATTGCTGGACAGATCTGTTAGTGATGAAGTTCCTCATTTTTGTTTGAAAAAGTTTTTATTTCTCCTTCACTTTGGAAGAACAACTTCACTGAGTAAATAATTCTGGGTTGCTGTTTCTTTTTTCTTTCATTATATTAAATATTTTATTTCACTCTCTTATTGCTTGCATGATTTCAGATGAGAAATCCATTGAATTTGTTTTATTTGTCCATCGATTGGCAAGGCATTTTATTTATTTGGTTTTCATCAAGATTTTCTCCTGGTTTTTTTTTTTTTTTTTTTGAATATGATTTCCCCAAGTATAGTTTCTTTTCTTTTTTCTTTTTTTTTTTTTTGCTATTTTTTTTCTGTTTTATATTCTCTGGCCTCCTGGATCTGTGGTTTGGTGTCTGGAAAATTCTCAGTTATCATTAATTAATTTTTTTCTTCCTTTCTGCTTTTGATATTCCCATTATACATACGTTATATCTATTGTTATTGTTCCATAGTTATTAATGTTCTGAGTTTTTTTGTTCGTTTTTGTTGTTGTTGTTGTTTTGTTTTTTTGTTTTTGAGATGGAGTCTCGCTCTGTCGCCCACGCTAGAGTTCAGTGGCGCGATCTCGGCTCACTGCCAGCTCCGCCTCCCAGGTTCACGCCATTCTCCTGCCTCAGCCTCCCGAGTAGCTGGGACTACAGGCGCCCACTACCATGCCCAGCTAATTTTTTGTATTTTTAGAAGAGACAGGATTTCTCTGTGTTAGCCAGGATGGTCTGGATCTCCTGACCTCATGATCCACCTGCCTCAGCCTCCCAAAGTGCTGGGATTACAGGCATAAGCCACCGCGCCCAGTCCTGAATTTGTTTTTAGTTATTTTTTCTCTTTGAATTTAAGTTTTGGAAGTTTTTATTGACCTGTTTCCAACTCACTGATTCTATCCTCAGCAGTGTCTATTCTACTAATTAGTTTATCCAATACATTCTTCATTTCTGTAACAGTGTTTATTTTCAATACTTTCTTAAGATTATTTTGTAGAGTTTCAATCTCTCTGCTTATGGTACCCATCTGTTCTTCCAAATTGTCTACTTTTTCCATTAGAACTTTTAACTTATTAATCATTGTTATTTTAAACTGTCTGATAATCCCATCTTTGTAATATTTGAGTTTATTCCTAATGAATGCTTTGTATCTTTAGACTTTGTTTTGTTCTTGTATTTTGGTGTGCCTTGAAATTTTCTGTTTAAAGCCAGACGTGTGTCAGGTAATAGGATCTGAGATAAATGCCTTCTAGTGTTAGGATTTATGTTAACTTGGCTAGCAGTTGAACTTTTTAGAATGCTTGCTGTAGCTGTAGGTGCCAAAGTCTTCAAAATCCTCTGGTGTCTTTGTTTTCATATACCTTCTTGCTTTTGGACTTCCCTAGGTACTTCTCCTCAGACAGTCTGTATCTTGTAGTTCTTTTAGCTATAATCCACTGTTACTATACTGGATCCCTGTTGTGTGGTAGTAAGATGTAGAGTAGCAGAAGTATTCTATAATATTATGATTAAATCTCAGTCTCTTAGTGGGCCTGTGTCTTTAGGGCTGTGACTTTCCAAATATTCCTTGGCTTTTTCTTTCCTTAGATAAAACAGGAAGAATAGGTAGTTCTGGATTGAAAGAAATACCCTTCTCCCAGGTGGCCTAAGGCTCTGCTAAAGTTTGGAAGGATTTTGTTATGAAAAAATTCATAAATTGTTACCTATGTAACAAACCTGCACATTCTGCACATGTATCCCAGAACTTAAAGTATAATTTAAAAAAATTCTGTGGGTGTATTTCAAAGTGGTTACTCTTCCCCTCTTTTACCAGAATGAAGATGAGTCTTTCTTGTCTTCTGGCTATGAAAACCTCATCAAATTCCTGGAGGCAAAATCTACAATAGTCTGGATGCACCCTAAAGATTATATCCCCAGGAGTTTGTCACTTTTAATGGTGGTCCACACTCAGCCTTTTGCAATTCATCGAAATTACTTTTTTTTTTCAATGTGTTCAGCTTTTTCTTATAAGGACAGGAGTGACAACTTCCAAGTATTTCATATGTCAGAGTTTAAACCAAAATTTAATTTTTTTACATAGTTCTTAATAAGCTACATTTTTTCCTAAGATAAGTTTATTTAGAAAACCTGTATGAGGGTGGGAGAAAGATGATAATCTAAACTTTCGGATATTTTCCTGATGCCAAAGGATTATGAGTGCGATATTTTCAGAGTCAATAAACTAGAATCAGGGTAGGCAGAATCTTTCTTTTTTTCCCTGAATTATTGGTAGTCAATTTCCTGTAAATGTTGCATGTTTATATTATATTCAGCCTCATTTTCACAGCTTCTCAAGACTTTATGTTTAATGTGGCCCAGAAAAGCTTCAGTTACTACCATCACCCAATCTTTTTGATGTGACAAACAAGTGAACATTGATTTTGTATTTCAGGCTATGCCATTTGCTTGCCAGATTTCACTAAGGTCTGCATTCCATCTCCTTGAATCCCCTCAATTTTACTTGCCCATCAATACTTTTGCAGACTTTCTCTTATTTTAGCCTTTGAAATTTGAGGCACCTTTTAGTTTCTTTGCAGATATAGTTTGTATTTTTTTCTTCCATACTGTTTGCTTTTCAGTGATTTATGAGAAAAAATAGAGAAAATGCCAAGTTAACTTCATCGTTTTCAACTATAAATCTTTCCATACACTTTTCATTGAAACCTGAGACTGTTATGGCAACTTGCACTAGAATTAAAGGGTTGAAGAGGATGTAGTGATAATTGTGTGTGTGTGTGTGATGTGTGTGTGTTTCTATTTGGGTTTCAGTTGAAGTAATTATAAATGCTTAACACATTTTAGTGTTGAAGAAATATAGACAATAACTTGCTAACAAATCAACAAACAAATTACAAGAAAAGTGGCAGAGAATAATATGTGCTATGCATGGAATTTTACATAGGATACGTAAGTGTTTTGGTTATTTAGATTTAGTAGTTAGAGAAGACCTTTTTGAAAAGGTAATATTTAAACTGAGATCTGAAAAGCACGAAAGGATCCAGGTGAGTAACACTGGAGATTGAGAAAGGGAGAGTGTAGGTACATTTCAAGCAGAAGAAAACAACTATTGCCAAATACTTCATTTATTCAAATAACAGTAATAAAACCAGTGTCACTGGATTATGGTAAGTGAGTGTGAAAGTGATATGAGATGAACACATGGACATGTGCAGAGAATAAGATCATACTGGCCCTTGTAAGCCAAATGAAGGACTTTGGATTTTATTTTAACTTTGATTGCCAGTCCTTAGAAAGTATTAAGCTAAAAGGTGACCAGGTGACAGAACAGAAATGGATGCTCCTGTTGGACACATACGAGCTAGTTCTGAAAAGATAAAAAAAAATGGTGTAGTCCATTTTTGCTTGAGACAAGATGTTTAAAGCTTAAAACTGTTCACAGAATACAGTTTGAGTGAGCCAAATGTGACAGAGTCAGAAGAGAGTTTCCCCATACAACTATTTCTGCCTGCAACCTAATCTCTGAAATCTATTTCCCACATTGCTGCAGGAGTTGTGTATTGGTCTATTCTCACATTGTTATAAAGAACTACCTGAGACTGGATAATTTGTAAAGAAAATAGGTTTAATTGACTCACAGTTCCGCAGGTTGTACAGGAAGCATGGCTGCGGAAGCCTCAGGAAGCTTACAATTATGGTGGAATGCAAAGAGGAAGCAGCCCTGTCTTACATGGTGGGAGTAGGAGAAAGAGAGTGAAAGGAAGGTGCTACACACTTTTAAACAATCTCATGAGATTTCATGAGAACTCACTCGTTATCAAGAGAACAGCAAGGGTAAGTCCACCCTCATGATCCAATCACCCTGCACCAGGCCCCATCTCCAACACTGGAAATTACAATTTGACATGAGATTTGGGTGGAGACGTAAATCCAAATCATATCAAGTAGTTTCTGGAATACTAGTCTGAACAGGCAATTTCCTAACTTTAGTCACTTCTTTGCTTTCATGATTTTTAAGGCTCTTAGTAATCAGACTCTAGTATTTCTTTCAAGCATTCTTTCTCAATTCCATACCCTCTCTTCACCCTAAGCATACTGGGCCTCTTGCAATTTCCCAAATTTGCTATGTTTTATTGGACCCTGGTGCCCCTTGGCATGTCACTTCCTCTGCCTGAAATGTTACTCAGTACTCCTGCTTCTAATTCAGCACAGATGTAAACCTCTCTGACCACTTCTGCTCCCCAGAATGATATTCACCATACAGGTATTTAACAAGCAGTATGACACTGGCACCAACCAATCAAAATAGATGCTGTGTATAGAGCTCACATTTTTAAAGACGTTAGAATAGGGCATGAAACCTGATAAGAACTGTCTTAATCAGTTCAGGCCTCTATAACAGAGTATCATCAATTAGATGGCTTGAACAACAGAAATTTGTTTATCATAGTACTGGAGGTTGAGAAGTACAGCATTAAGGCATTAGCAGATCCAGTGTCTCATGAGGACATGCTTCCTGTTTTGCAACTGGCCATCTTGTTGTATCCTCAAGTGGCAGAGAGCAGAGACAAAGAGAAGCTTTCATGCCTCTTCTTAAAAGGCACTAATCTCATTAATGAGGGCTTCAACTTCATGATCTAATTATCTCCCAAAGGCCCCACTTACTAAGACTATCACACTGGACATTACGATTTCAATGTATAAAATTTAGGGGGACACAAACATTCAATCCATAGCAAACACTATATCACTATTACTATTTGCTATTATTATATGGACAAAAGAAAAATACTTGTTATGAAATTGTGAGAATTCTGTTGTATTTTTCTATTATTGTAATATAATATTCATTTTGCAGCTTAAAAAATAGTTAAATTATAAAAATGTGTCATGACTTTTGTGGGAGTTGACATAGGATGACAAAAGGAGTCACCTGGCCAGAACTGAAGGTCAATATTGGTGACTAGTGAGAGGGAGTGTTGTGTTAGATTATAGGTTGTTTGCTTTGTCAATTGATGAGTTTAGATTTGATCCAGTAGACAACAGGGTACCTTTCTAGTAGCTTGTAATTATAAGACTCCAAGTTGCAAGTGATCCTTGAAAATGGTGAGTTTGGCAATGGTGCAGAAAATAGATTTGAGAGCAAAGAGACTTGAGGCTAGGAAATTAGTTTGGAAATTGTTGTGGTGTGGTAAATAAGGAGGTTTAGATAAGAGTAGTGGCAGCCAGAGTTGAGAAAAAGCGCCAAACTCGAATGCTATTAGATACCACGCTTCCTTAGTGGTGCATGAGAAATAATAATGTTAAAAGGGACATAGGGATGTGGTCAAATAGCGTATATAATTATCAGGAATGCATCTATACTGAAGAGTTAGCCACTCAGAAGCCTCATTTCCCCTGCCTATAGCCAAATAATTGTATTGGTGACAAGGTAAATATTAAGGGGAAAGAGCTGACATAATCATCTAAACAAAGCTACAAGGATCATCACTGTAGAAGGGACTATAGTTTTCCATATACATATGTATCGAATAGAGTCCAATCACCTTTGACCACATACAAACATCTACAAGATATGTACTGTGTCATAAGATGAGTTCTGCAATTGAGAAGGTGAATTTGAGGGTTTGATAAGAACTAGAAATATATTCTTCCTGGATAAGTACTAGAAGCTCCTGAATATTGTCAGAACTGCACTTGGGTTAATAATAAATCCAGTCAGGTTTCCAGTTTTATGTCTGGTTGTTCTAAATAAAGTTTAATTAACCACCAGGAAGCAGTATCACCTTTTAAAATACTGGATATTCAGCTAATGTTGTCGCCAAATAATTGCATAAAATAGTTTATTTGGACCAGGTTCATAAAGCAGTAAACAGACTTAGTGAACCAACTCTTGAACATTTTTCAAGGCTAAAATGTAGATTGACAAGTGGTGGACTCACAAAATTGACAGAATCTCAGCTGCCAGTATTTCTCAGATTTGATGTTGAAATTCAATCTCAATTGCCAATTAAGAAAAGAAAAGCAAGTTGAGGAGTATTTAGCTTCCCCATGAGCTTATCAAATACTGTGTCTATTCCTGTTTGTTTTGTTTTTAGAAGTTGATTATTTTCTTCCTAGTAAACATTCCTAGTAAACACTCTTGGCCAGTTGGTGGTGATATGATGCCAACATGTAAATGTTGTTTTCCGTCTTCTTTAGAAAACAACTGGGGAATGTAGCAATATAATTATCAACCATTATAACTTGATGAATATTCTATTTCTAAGCAGTCTGTTTTTCCTTTGAGGCCCCTATGTTTAACAGTGAACATTGGCACTAGCCATGAAACAGTACTCTTTGATATACTTAAACATTCTGAATGAAGCTTTTTTTTTTTTTTCATTTTTAAGGCCTGAAAAGACATTTTCATATGGTGGAATTAACAGTCTGAAATGGCTGTCTAGATTTAGCATAGGCAGTTCAGTTTTACCCCCATTGTAGGCAATTCTGTGCTTCTGGGAAAGATTCCAGCACCACCAATTATGCCAAAATATGTTTTACTAAGATATAGTGAGGCATGTAGTGCAGAATCCTGTGATGTGTATTAAATTCTTGCCCTCTTTTCTCCTAAGTGCTTCTTCAAATAAATCACCTTAAACCTATAAAAATGGAAAGGAGATAAAAGACTTCCCAGGTTTGGGATGCTGAAATGGCCTTTTTCCTTATGATGCCCAGGAAGTAAGACAGTGAAGTATTGTCTTGCTGATGTTTGCTTACTAGTCAAACTAGAAAGCTGAAGAGATTCTTCGTACACAGATATAAACAACCAATATAGAAGCCCATTATATTGGAAATGTTTAGAGTGAATCAAGGAATGATTATCGCCTCTACACTGAAGCAGACCTTAGGAAAAGAAATGGAATGGGATGTGGGCAACAAATATCCATATGAAAAAGAAAACCATCCGAAATTTCAAAGAAAACCCAATTCCATTTTCAGAGGTATTGTTCTAAGTCTGTTAATATTCTGAAGAACCTTTTTAAACTGATGGTACAACATTAGTAAAGTAGAATGAGAAGTGATTTATAATGAGTGGGTGCCTAAGGACTGTCTTTTTATGCAACTGATTTTTTTCCAAGCAGAGGAAAGAGAAAAAGAAAAATTCAAGCTAGAATCAAATAATAATGATAATAATAAAAAGCATTGATCTATCCTTTGAAATAGACAAAAGTAATACAAAGTATCACATTTCAATGTCAAGAACTCCAGGGAACTAATATTTATAGAAGCTGAAAACTTACATTAGACTGTGGGAAGAGATATTCTTGATTTTTCTCCCTTAGAATTTCCATTTCTAAATGCTTTAAAATAATCTGAGTAGAAATAAATTGATAGAAAACAGACAACTGTCTTTGTTTCAGTTTTTAGTTTAGAAGAAGAAATTTTCAATCATGGGAAGAAAGCAAATTGCATAACATATATAATTCAGGTTTTCTTCTTAACTGCAATTCAATGTTGTGCTCAGTACCATGTTTATTATTCTACAATTATATGATTATTAAGCTACCATGATTTTCAAATTTAGGCAGGAGTTTGTAAAACAAAATTTGCCAGGGAAAAATATGCTAATTAGTGAGGTTTGATGTTTAAATTAGGCTTGTTCTGTAAGCACTGCTAACTTTAGCATTGGTGCCTGCACTTAGAGTTTTATATCACACCAGTGGGATTATACTGTATTTATTAACTGACACACATAGCATGTGACGTGAATTTGAAAATGCAGTACTTTTCCCTTTGCATCATAGTTTTATTCATGAACTTTTTTTTGTGTATAGTGGATGGGATATGCTCTAGAAGAAAAATGTTATTGGTCAAGTGTTTCTTTTTTTTTTAATTTTATTATTATACTTTAGGTTTTAGGGTACATGTGCACAATGTGCAGGTTTGTTACATATGTATCCATGTGCCATGTTGGTTTGCTGCACCCATTAACTCGTCATTTAGCATTAGGTATATCTCCTAATGCTGTCCCTCCCCCGTCCCCCTACCCCACAACAGTCCCCGGAGTGTGATGTTCCCCTTCCTGTGTCCATGAGTTCTCATTGTTCAATTCCCACCTATGAGTGAGAACATGCGGTGTTTGGTTTTTTGTCCTTGCGATAGTTTGCTGAGAATGATGGTTTCCAGCTTCATCCATGTTCCTACAAAGGACATGAACTCATCATTTTTTATGGCTGCATAGTATTCCATGGTATATATGTGCCACATTTTCTTAATCCAGTCTATCGTTGTTGGACATTTGGGTTGGTTCCAAGTCTTTGCTATTGTGAATAGTGCCGCAATAAACATACGTGTGCATGTGTCTTTATAGCAGCATGATTTATAGTCCTTTGGGTATATACCAGTAATGGGATGGCTGGGTCAAATGGTATTTCTAGTTCTAGATCCCTGAGGAATCGCCACACTGACTTCCACTGGTCAAGTGTTTCTATGGTGCTCACACTAAGGCATCTCTGACTATAAGCACATGACTTAACTCGTCTTTACAAGCATTGTATCAGAGGAGAATAGGAATAAACTCTATGTTCAGGTTTTCTGTAATTGGACTTTCATTAGGTGTGTGACATAAAGGATGCTAGGTGAGAGACTTTGCTTTCCACTGGTAAGGGGACCGCTGTACCAGTTTGCCTAGGATTTTCCCTCGGGTTGTGGAACTTTCAGTGGTAAAACCAGAATATACTGAAGAAAATTGAGATGGCTGATGTGGTAGGCTGACATCTATAATGGTCCTTAAAACTTCGATGTACATATCTATATGATTCTGTGTATCTTTATCTGTATGATTCTGTATATCTGTATGATTCTCATCCCTTGAATGTGGGTAGGAATTGTGAATGGGGTACCACTCTTGTGATTAGGCTACTAATCTGTGGATTGAGACTTATCACAAAGGTAATTATTCTATGTGAGTGTGACCTAATCGGGTGATGCTTTATAAAAGGCACCAAGCCATTCCTAAAAAGAGATTGTGCTGCTGACTTAAGTTTTATAGCATTAGCTTAAAAATTACCATGAGTCTTACAGCATTAGCTTAAAAATTACACAATTTATAAAGTTAGAAAGAAGAGCTTTATTTCTTATAAAGGGCTATAGACCTCAAGGTAGCCATTCTGACATGTTGAGAAATGTAGCCTCTGGTAGAGCCTGAAAGGCAGGCACTTTGAGGGAGTGAGGAGTAAATCAGGCATTTAAGCTGAATGGCCATATTTAAGAGTATATAGGAGAAACTATGAATATTCATGAAAAGGGGTCGTGCCTATGTGTCATAAGCAAACATGCGTGTTACATGTGTTCCATGTTCATTTTGGGGTGGAGACTTAAGATTTAAATGTATTACAGTTTGGACCCACACATAAAACGTGAAGTAGGGACAGAGGCACTCAAGTGTGTAGCGTCTGTAAACTGGCCAGAACCAATCCATGGCCAGTGGTCTTTTATCAGGAAAAGTTACAGAACTCAGTCTCTTGTCCAGTCAAAGCTATAGTTATGGCTTGTGGAATAGGGGGGCTCAGTTAGTCAGCGACTGGTGGTGGGTATGCTGCAACTGCTTACACATTGCTTATCTCAAGGCCAGTGATTGTTTAGCTGCTCGAGAGAAATAAATGAAGAAAATCTTACAACAATTAGAACACAGCTGATTCTTAAGTGCAGGGTGTGTGGCTTAACCTCTGCCTGGTGTGGCCTTAGGTCTTGTATATAATTTGGTATCTTACTGCTATAAAGAGTCTGTTCTATTAGTCTTATGATTTCTATTTTAACATTAATGCTCGTCAGTTTTTGTGTCTAAACTACAAAATGGAGGGGATATAATAAGGTGTGTCTGACTTTCCTTCCTGTCATGGCCAGAAACACAGCTTCCAAAGTTTCTCTGGGATCCCCTTGGTCAAGAGAAGGTCTAGTCAGTCGTCAGTTTGGGGTGCTTTACGGTTTTTAGTTTTCAATAGCCGCAAAGAACTGAACTCTGCCAACAACCAGTGAGCTGAGAAAAGGACCCCGAGCCTCAGATGAGATCACAGCCCCAGCCAACACCTTGATTTCAGCCTGGTGAGACCCTGAGCAGAGCACCAAGCCATCCTGTTCCTGGCCACCTGATCCATGGACACTGTGTTGTTTCAAGCCACTAAATGTGTGGTAATTTGTTACACAGCAATAAAATACTACAAATGCAATTGGTCATTCTACTTCAGAACGGAATAAAATGTATGGACTTGTCACCCTTTCTTGGACCTAAAATGGGCCATCTTTCTTGAACCATAGCACTATTTGTTTTAAGAATCATATATTTGAAGAAAGTATGTCAGAACAGTTGTCATGCATAGGTATTCAGCTGTAGAAAGAGGATATAGAGCGAGCAGAGTGTTGCCAAGAAGGGAGTGGAGTGGAATGATCTCTCAGCACTCAGGAATAAATGGTCTCCAATTTGGAGAGGAGGCTAAAATAGAATATATATCAGGAAAGGGTAAGGAAATGGAGCATATTTTTATTAAGCATTGTACAGAGCAGTGATTTTCCTGTCTTTTATTTGACTTTCTTTTGTTTTTTAAGGAAAGGTCATCTACTCTGGAGTTCAGTGGTGCAATCATATCTCACTGCAGCTTTGACCTCCCAGGCTCAAGCTGTCCTCCCACATCAGCCCGCTAAGTAGCTGGGTAGCTGGGACTACAGGTGTGTGCCATCACGCCTGGCTAATTATTTTTGTATTTTTTGTAGAGACAGGGTTTTGCCATGTTGCCCAGGCTGGTCTTGAACTCCTGGGCTCAAGTGAGCCACTTGCCTCTGTCTTCCAAATTGCTGGGATTACAGGCGTGAGCCACCACACTCGGCCCTGAGCAGTGATTTTCAAACTGTGCTTGGTAACCAAACAGTGGGTTATGGAATCAATTGAGAAGGTTGCAATTAAAATAAAAGATATAGTATATAATAGAATAGAGGATAAATTAACGGAATGCTTGCAGGTAGTAAGTGCATTGTTTTGTAAAACTTTTGTTTCAGTTTTATGTTTATATGTATAATGGTTGATGATTTAAATGTTTTTTACTGAAGATTTCAGTCAAACAATTTTGGAAAACACTGATACAGTGTAATGGTTTAGAAAAAGGCTTCTCAAATTTGCACAGTAGAAAAAGTTGAAAAGAATTTTTTAAATTATGTATTACTGGTTCCTTGACTCCACCAAAAATTAATTGAAATTTCTGGAGATTGGATCTGATTATATTTTTGAAAAATCCACAGGTGATTCTGATTGCAGTGAAGTTTGAGAACTACTAGAGTAGAGCAGTAATTTTCTTTTTTTTTCTAAGGAAAGATCTTGCTCTGTGCAGGGTCTGCACTCTGACAAAGTGCATAATCTTAAAAAGTCCCAGTTTCCATATTTATCAAATATGGCTTAAAATTGCACCCACTTCATAAGCATGTTCAGAGAATGAAACCAAGAAGAAAACACATTGCCCAATTTATGGCAGAGTAACAGAGGAGTAAACAGTTTTTTTGTTATTAATTTATACAGTGTTTTAAGAATGGTTGCAAGTTGGTGAGAAGACACCGTATGACCACACCCACACAGTTTCTTAATAGAATACAAAATTTTGTCAGAAGCAGGGAACCCCACAAGGAAAAACAAGATGCAACATATCTTGGGATAGCTTTCTCATGGTTCCAGTTCCCTGAGGGAATGTGTGCTTATAGGTTACATTGTCCACACATGATGAGCCCTGCTAGAGCTGAGAAATAACTGGATCTGATGCAATAGTAAAGTTTTTTTGTATACCCCACATCTTTTATATTTTGGACCTAATTCACCTGTTGAAATAATTTACACTGGAAATCTTTACATTTTGTTTTAAAGAGAATGTTTACAAACCTTGTGCTCTCTTAGTTCTTGAACAAAACAAAGAACTAAAATCAGCCATATCCTCATCTGGGGAAATAGTCAGTGCCTCCTGTTTTTAGGTACTCTAATGAAGCTCATTTCCAAGAGCTTCCTAGGTGGGTGCCAAATAGTCTGCTAAGCACTTTATAGACTTTAACTCATTTAATTCTCCCAACAATCAAGAGGGTAGGCGTTGCTATTTCTAATGGGTAGATGAAGAAAAGAGTCTGAGTGGTTAAGCAACTTGTACAAGGTCACCTAAGTACTAAGTTGCAGAGCTGTGATACTGTGTAGTCAGGGTCCTCCAGAGAAATAAAGCCAATAGGAAGCATATATTTATAGACAAATATTTATAATATGGAGTTGGTTCACATGATTATGAAGGCTAGCAAGTCCAAATTTGCAGTGTAGCCTTGAGACCCAGGAGATCCAAATGGTGCAAATCCAGTCCAAAGCCAGGCTTCCTGGAGATCCAGAAGAGCTAATGTGCAGATAAAGTTTAAAGGCAGTCTTTTGGAGAATACCCTATTGTTCAGGGAGGCTCTTCTTTTCTGTTCTATCCAGGATAAAGCCCATCCATATTATGGAGGGCAATCTGCTCATTCAAAGTTCACCAATTTAAATGTTAATATCACCCAGAAACACACACCTTCAAGTTGACACAAAATTAACCATCACAGATGTAAACTCAGAAAGTCTGACTGCAGATCTCAACAATTTTGAGTATATAATATGTGAATGTCTAGCATTAAATAAGTATTTCCAATGTGCTATTTAATGCTCCCAACAAATTTATGAGGTTAGTACTATTTTATCCTTATTTTACAAATAAAGGCTCAGAGAAGGTAAGAAACTTGTCTCTGATCATGCAACAAGTAAATGTTAGAGTTGTAATTTCAATACAGGTTTTCTAAATCAAAAGTCTGCTCTTTTCCTTTTACCATACTGCCTTCTCATTTTATCATAATGCCTCAGTTGTAGCTTGAAGTGATTGGGGTAATTTTCTGTTTAATGAGAAGTAGTTGTAAACAATGCCAGTTATGTAAACGATTTACAGATTACTCTATTAAAATTTTATTTAAAGTCAATTATTATATGTATATCATATATATCACCAATTTCCTTTGAGAAATCGCTATTTGTTGCATACTCTGAAGATCATAATAAAAAAGTGAATATTAAGTGAGCATGTTATGTGTTAAATATTTTTCTATGGACTTTATATATGCTATGATTGTTACAGATAAAGAAATTGAGATACAGAAATGCAAGTGGCAAAGTTGGGACTCAAAGCCAGGTAGATTGATTCTGGAAACTGAACTTTTTTTTCACCTCTACAGCATACTCCCTTATCTGATAACACACAGCTCTACAGAATTACTATTGATATTAAGCATAAAACATTGGAATATAGTATTTTCATCACATCTATGAAAGGTACAGAAACATAAGCAAGAGAAAAGTAAAAGTAGTTAGGAAGTCTTCAAAATATAACTAAGACTCAAAGGGAAAAAAGGGGATTTTAGGATGGATATGATTTTAAATAAAGATTTCTTATTTCTGATTAATTGTGAAAAAGTGGATGTCTCAGTTCTAGAGACACTAAAATTAGATAATGCATTGAAAAATGTACCATAGGAAAAAAAAACCCATCCTTAACAGAAAAGATACAAGGAAGAATGCTGTTCACAAAATTGAAAGATCTGTGTTCCCTTTTATAATTTTATTTGGACATTTATATTATTAAAAAATAGTGATTCTTTTATACTGTCTCAGGTTCTGAGACCTGTCAATGGAAGGGTGTGAAACCATTTTCATTTAATGCTATTCTGAAGATTACTATTTATATTGATATTTTAGTTCAGGTCAGAGATTTGGTTAAATATGAGAATGTTTAGTTCTAGAAAAGAGAATAAGAAAACATTGAAATTATGAAGTCTACCACAATCACATTCTGTGTTTCTGTGTACTTCTTGACTTCTGTGATTTTCAATGATAGCATTATAGTATCCATAGTCAACATTGTTCTCCTCTGTTTATAGGTTTTGTGAAGAATAAATGTACCTTGGAACTATGGAGACCTGCCTATCTCCTAGTTTGAATATCTCAGTTGATAGATTTCTCTTTCACATATTATTTACGTATTTATTTTGAATCTATGTACCTTGATCTCTCTCCTCCCCTGACATACACACATATTTAAAGGATGTATCTGGTGTGGTAAATAGAGATTAATGGTAAAGAAAAAATAACTTTTTGGAACAAAGGTTTTTTTTTTTTTTTTTTTTTTTTTTTTTTCCAGTGTAGGCTGCTTTGCTTGTAAGAAATTGGCTTCAGGTATTTGTATCAACTTCCACCCCCATTGGGCTTTCAAAGACTTTTCTTTCAGTGATTCTTATAAAATGGAAAGGATCAAAATGGTTAAATAACACTGCACCCTTAATAAACACTACCACCACCAACATTCCACTGAGGAAAGAAAAATATTGAATTATAAAATAAAACGAGAGGCGTAAATCAGATGCTGTAGGAAGAAAGGGCAGCGAGCCATATTATTAGTGAAAATCCTGGAGTAACAGAACCAGTAGTAGTTGATTTTGTATTCTCTTTCTAGGTTTCAGCTCTTAGAAAAATGAGACAATTACCCTCTTCCACAATTCTAAACTGTAACATTTCTTGCTGCTCTAATTCTTTAGGAGTTATGTAATTTATTAATGCAAGCATGCACTTATGTATCTGCTATTATTTTTGATTTCCTTCATTATTAGCTTCATGGCTTTTTAAACAAGTATTAACCTAGGGAGAAAAGAGACAAAAGATAGAAAGGGAAGGACTGATGGAAGGAAGGAAGGAAGGAAGGAAGGAAGGAAGGAAGGACGGAAGGGATGGACGGATGGAGGGAAAAGAAAAACCCAATAAGGAATGTTCCTGAAAAACAGTGGAACATAGCAATGCCTTCCCTGAGAAAACTTTCAACGCCTCCAGAAGTGACAGCAGGATGTTCTGTAATGCTAAGAAGGTGCTTTTAATGTATATAGAATGACTTAGGACTCAGATATTTCATGAAGAACCACTAATGTGGCTTCTTGTTTTTAACAAGGTCTGAGCATTTTCTGTATCCTTTGCAAGTTGAAGATTTTTTTAGTGCCTGTCCCTTCCCTTTGGCAAAACAGAGCGGGAATTGACAGTAAAAGGCCTTTCACAGTCTGGATTCACATTCTCACTCTTGCTTTTCACCCTCTCTGGGCACTTCTAAAGGAGGGGTTTCTCATGGTTGGCACTACTGCCTCAGGCATTTGTACCACACTACTGGAGGTTCCCAATTATTCTTATGATCAGACCCTTGCAGCTTGAGGGAAAAGGGACAGTTAATTGGATGTCTTCCATCCTTCCAAATCTAGTGCAAAGTTCTCATATGTTATTTAGTAAAGCATGTATAATTGGTCAACCAACACAGTCTCAACTACTTTTTATCTTCTACATTAAGAAATGGATAAATGTATATATTAACTCTACAAAACACCCGATAGTTATTAACCTATAATTATAGTGGAATTTGTTAAAGTCTAAACAATATAATGCTATAGCAAGTACGCATCCCTACTATAAAGATAAATTGTTGTCTATGTTCTTGTTCTCTTTGTTTATGTACTGTTGACACTTATAATCTGCATCACAGTTAAAATATATGAACAGTTTTGGAAGATTTTGTCAGCCACTAGAGAGGTTTGTTTATATTAAGGCAATTGTCTGTTTGTGAAAGAAGGAGACACTAGTATAAGCAGTGATCCAGTGTCATAAAGACAAAAATAAGAGAAAGTAAACATTAAAAATCAAGTTTCAAAGTAACCAAAGGCCATAGCTCACTCTTTTCTCTCCTTCTCCACCATTCCTAAATGTGTTGACCAGGAAATCACCCTGTGTTATACTTTGAAGAGAGAGAAATTGCATTAAGAACTTTCTAAGAAACCCAATACATTTTCAAAAGGAAAGTGTTAATTTTAGATAGGATCACACTGGATCCCAAACAGTGCAGTGTGGAGCTGGATGAAGGAGAAACATGGTGGTTTCCTTACACACATCCTGCATGAAAAATAAACCCATTAATTAGAGCATTAGAGAAATTCTTTTAAAGCCTGTGTGTGGGCCACATATTTTAGTGTTATAAAAATAATGTATTTTTTCTTGGCTGCGCGCGGTGGCTCACGCGTGTAATCCCAGCACTTTGGGAGGCCGAGGCAGGTGGATCATGAAGTCAAGAGATCGAGACCATCCTGGCAAACATGGTGAAGCCCTGTCTCTACTAAAAATGCAAAAATTAGCTGGGTGTGGTGGCATGCACCTGTAGTCCCAGCTATTTGGGAGGCTGAGGCAGGAGAATGGCGTGAACCCAGGAGGCGGAGGCTACAGTGAGCCGAGATGCACCACTGCACTCCAGCTTGGCGACAGAGCGAGACTCTATCTCAAAAAAAAATTGCTTTTCTTTTATGAAAAGGGAGATTGTTTAAATTTAAGATAAAATTGGAAGTTTATGCTCAGTTGAAACGCCATCTATTTGTGAGCATGTCCAGTGAGCTCTGATGAACATAGCAGAAACTCTTTTTCATAGTACCCTGGGCTGGGAAAATGAAGGCTTGGAATCTGGGCAAGCTTACAAAAATGAACACCTGAGACTTCAGAAAAACTTTAATCTTCTTGAGATTTCAGGGAGATAAAGATATTAGTAAGTGGCCAGATGCTGGTATTGAATACCAGATTGTCTTTGCTATCCAAGTAATCTGTCTTTATTTGAATAGCTGGCAAATACTTTTCTGACAACTATTAAGACACTTCTGGAAGTGTTTATGAGTGACACATTTTATTCATCAAGAAATTAATGGATGATATCATGATTGCCAAACTAAGATTTTACACAGAAAACCACAAAGAAGGAGAGGGAACTTTTTCCTTCTGTAAACATTTTCTTTTCTGTTCTTCCTTTTTTTTCTACATGGTTTTCTTTTGTTGTGGTAATGCAGAACTCTACATCCCTTGCAAAAGGAGCTGTGAAGGGGGTTGGGGATTAGTTCTCATAAAGAAAAAAATGTAGAGAATTCTGCAGGTGACAAAGTAAGTAATGAAACATGCTAGGATTTATTATATCTCCTTCAAAATCCTTAAACTATATATTGCGCACACAATAGTAAGTCTATTTTAGATGAAACAGACAATCCCCTTTGTAGGAAAAAATAACTTTTGAACAGTGCATGTATTCTTTGCTGATTAGAAACTTACATGCTTACAGAGTTTTGTAAGAAACAATGTGATTATCAAAATTAGTTCAAAGTGATTGGACTCTAGTATATTTTTTGATCTAATGAAAAGAAAGTGTTGGGAAAATTGAAGAGTATAATGAATTATTATTAAAGTGGTCATTTTGTCAATTTTCCTTATATACCAGTTGTCAGAAGAAGGTGTGGGCTCTTCTTTGCTAATAGTAGTAACAGATGGTTTATTTTTCATTTGTACAAACTTAAGGTTACCTGTGAAATTCTGTTACACGTATAAGATGCATAATGATCAAGTCAGGGTATTTAGGGTGTCCACAATCCAAGTATGATACAATTTTAAGTATACTAACCCTATCCTGCTATTAAACTTTGAATTAATTCCTTCTGTCTTACTGTATGTTTGTACCCTTTAACCCACTTCTTTTCATCCTCCTCTCTCTCCTCTTCTTCACTACAAGGAAGCAATATTACTTGGAGAAATAGTCGATTCCAGGATTAGGTCATGGAAAGTACAAAATAAGCCTGGAACATATTGTTGTGTAAGAAATTAAGAAAATGTTAAAAAATATATATGGGAACTTATTCAAATGACATAGGGTCCAACTTGAAGGATCTTCAAATGGCCAATGTTTGAACAGCTTAAGTAACAAAGTAACCAATGATAGTAATGTGTTACATCTTGTACAATGAAATACATATCTAGCAAGACTTAAGTTCTGAAGAAACCCACAACACTTAGCAGTAGTGATCAAGGATACCTGTACTTCTTACTCTGGAGTGTTTGTGAAACCTCAAAATTAGAAGCATATTTTGGTATGGTATATGTACATTTTTTTTCTCGGTGAGACTCTATAACTTTAAAGATATTTTTAAAGTTGTAACTTCAGGAGTACTAAGAACCATTGAAAATTTGAGATTCCTTTGGTATTAAAATCCAGTAGTTTTAATTTTATGTATTTACTGTACTTTCCAGAGGGTTATCTATATGGCTGCAATAAAATACAGTATATAATTTTGTTGTAATAATAGTGTACCTAGTAGTTTTATTTATTTATTTATTTATTGAGACGGAGTCTTGCTTTGTCACCCAAGCTGGAGTGCAGTGTCACGAACTCTGCTCACTGGGACCTCTGCCTCCTGGGTTCAAGCGATTCTCCTGCCTGAGCCTCCCGAGTAGCTGGGATTACAGCCTAGTAAATCTAATATAACCATGGAAATACCTTGTTATTCATAGTAATGCTTTTAGTTCATCTTCAGATTGGAATAGAAAAAAAGTCTAAGTAAGGAAGGCCAAACGTTGCCTACATCTGAATTATCCCACTCCTCCTTTTGTATTCTGACATTATCATGCATATAAATAGTTATGTTTAAACAGTATTTTAACCTCATCTAATACTTACACCATATATAAATCTAACAATTTGTCACTTTGATTGTCATTATTACTGTAGCTTACAGAAAACTCATAACAGGGTAGGTTAAATGTCTGTCTCTTTATATATAATACAAAGAGGTACTTGCCTATAAGAGAAATTGAAATCATGCGTTTATCTGCAAAATATAACAGATGGATAAATCAGAAACTATGAAATTGGTTACCTACGAATCATGTGTGTGTTGGGGTAGACAGCATGGAAGGGATGGGAAGGTAAGTAATAATTGTTGTGATGCTCTACATATACAGGGAATAAAATGAAGTAAACCAGAATGGGAAAAAATCTCTCTAAAACTACATGCAGATAGAAACAAATGTACCCAAATGTATTTCAAATAGATTACATAATCAAACTTAAGGAGGGAAAAAGGGAAACAATCCATGCAACATTTAAAAACAGTACGTTGACTATATACCTTCAGTTTTGGAGGCAAAAAAAAAAAAGGATTGCAAATGGAACTGTAACTCTTGAACTCCTTTTGATTGATGATACATAGAAACACATATAGACATAGATGATGGATATACTGACAAGTTTTTATATATTGCAGGATCAAGAAAATATGTAAATATGTGCTTTCTTTTTGAGGAAGAGCTTGAGTTCTTATGGAAGATGGGGAATATGACTATGGAATAGAGTAGTGCAAACTATATGGGGGTAAACTGGAATTGGAGATATTGGTATAAACTTATGATTTTCCAGCTCTGTCAGAGAAAAGGTCCTACAAGTAAATATATCCCACTTAGCTCTCAGGTTATGGTTTCTAAATATCAATCCACACTACAGAAGCACAGCTTCTTAGATAAATGTCTAATGCCAGCATTAGCATAGGTAAAGCACAAAATGAGCCTGGAACATCTTTTGCCAAAAAGTAAGAAAGTATTCAAAAGGTGGCATGAAGCATATCCAAAATACAGCTTGAAGGGGTCCCCACTGGTCAAATCTTAGACAATTGTAGCATCAAAATAAAAAATAAGAGCAATGTATTATAACCCACTGATTTATTTTTAAAAAGTGGAATCCATGAGTTTATGCGGATCATAAAAATATAAATGATTAATAAATGCATAAATTAAGAGGGGTGAGAAGATGCTTCCCTACAGTATAATGCTGTCATAAACATGAAAGAAGTGGTGGAATTGAAGGTGGGGATAACCATTGCGTGATCATCATTATAAAGATGCAAGAATCATCAATGGATTCAAAACTGAGTGAGGAGAATTGATTAGGAGCAGGGTAATGGTATGGCCTCAAAGCATCTTGCACATAGAAGGATTATTGATTGCAAGGTAAAAGCTAGTAACTGCACAATAGAAAAACCTGAGAATGGAGAAACTATACAACATAGTAACTATACAGTGAAGAAATTTTGCAGCTAATAATACATAATTACAACTAATTAATGTATAATATAAATACAACTAATAATAAAGTAATTATAACTGAAACTAATAATATATAATAATTGCAACTAAAAATATATTATCATAATAATTGCAACTATTATTATGTGATGTTGAAGGTTCCTTCTCTCTACATATATAGTAAATATATAGTATATATCATATATTCCTATATATAATCCATATACATTATATATTGTATATTATATTAAATATATATATTACTATATATTACATATGCATATATATATATATATATATAAAACTAGTTGCAAGATTTCTCTTTTCTATAGTTACTATATTATAGTTTCTCCATTCTCAGGTTTCTCCATTGTGTAGTTACTAGCTTTTACCTTGCACTTAATAATCCCTCCATGTGCAAGACACTTTGAGACCATACCATTACCTTGCTCTTCATCAATCCTCCCCCTTAATTTTGAATCCACTGATGATTCCTGAATATATACACACACACACACACACACACACACGTACATAGAGAGAGAGAGAGAGAGAACAAATGCAATTGAAACAAAATTTAAATGTTTGGAAATTCGGGTTGCATATATGTGGGAGTTTGCTTTACCATTCGTGTTATTTTCTTAAGTTTAAAATTATTTACATTTTTTAAAATATAAAAAACAATGGAAAGTTTATAGGGTACAAAAACAACTCTTTCCCCTCCCATTATATTTGTTAAAAGCAATCTCTGACATAAGTAACCTATGAATATTTTTAGTGAATAAACTTTTGTCACCAATAACATTTTTGTTTATAGCACTTAGATTTTTATATAAATTTTGCACATATTTGTTTCTTATAACACTTCTGTGATAGAAATATATATTTTTCTTCACCTTGCAGTTGACATAAATCGAAGTGCAAAATAATGTTATCTTAGATGTCCAGATGTAAAATTAATGGTCCTATTAATTTCACATATTCTCATAATTAATTATGTTTTCTTGACACTCACTTTTTACAGGGGGAAAATAAATGCAGGTCTCTTTTTTAACTTTTTTTTTCATGTATTTGGGTTTGGAATTATCTGTGATGTTATCTTATATGTAAGCTGTCACATTTAATTCAAAAACATAAACTTCTGTCTAGAATCCAGCAGGCGTACTTGGCTTTATTCTCTATCTGGTCTATATATGAAATTGTAACCTAACTTTTCATCACATATCTTTGGATTTTCTCCAAATAGTTCATTGAAACAGTCATCTATTTAGGCTGGTAGAGTTATCAATTTAATATGAGATAGTGATCAATAACAGACATTGGGGAACAAGACTCAGAATTAAGAAGGAAAAATTATAAGCAGCAGAGAATGTTGCAAGTAAATAGGTACATAGGAATACATTTGACTTCAAACATTTGACACACAGATTTTTTTTTTTTTGGTCTTTGCATTTGAAAAGTTCCGATATGACCTGCCAGGGAAAGAATTCTGTACTAACCTTTACCTTTGATCTGCTCTCCTACTTTTCCTGAGACTATTACCAACTGCTTGCATTTCTCTGGATCATAATACAACTCATGGAGTAGGAAGAGCTGAGTCCCTTTATTGCCCCTGTACTTGCAATCCTCTATAACCAAATTTTTCTTTCTTCAATCACTCATTCTACTTATAATTTTGGGAAATACATAATCTTTTTTTTTTTTTTTTAATTTTTTTCCCATAGGTTTTTGGGGAACAGGTGACATTTGGTTACATGAGTAAGTTCTTTAGTGGTGATTTGTGAGATTTTGGTGCACCCATCACCCAAGCAGTATACACTGAACCCAATTGTAGTCTTTTATCCCTCACCCCCCGCCCACCCTTTCCCTCAAGTCTCCGAAGTCCATTGTATCATTCTTATGCCTTTTCATCCTCATAGCTTAGCTCCCACTTATGGGTGAGAACATACGATGTTTCGTTTTCCAATCCTCAGTTACTTCACTTAGAATAATACTTTCCAGTTCCGTCGAGGTTGCTGTGAATGCCATTAATTCATTAATGTTTATGGCTGAGTAGTACTTGATTTTATTTACATATATATATATATATATATATATATATATATATATATATATATATATATATGCCACAATTTCTTTATCCACTCGTCGACGGATGGGCATTTGGGCTGGTTCCATATTTTTGCGGTTGTGACTTGTGCTGCTATAAACATGGGTGTGCAAGTATCTTTTTTGTATAATGACTTATTTTCCTTTGGGTAGATACCCAGCAGTGGGATTGCTGGATCAAATGGTAGTTATATGTTTAGTTCTTTAAGGAATCTCCACACTGCTTTCCATAGTGGTTGTACTAGTTTACATTCCCAACAGCAGCACAGTGTAGAAGTGTTCCCATTTCACCACATCTATCCACGTCAACATCTATTATTTTTTAATTTTTTGATTACGGCCATTCTTGCAGGAGTAAGGTGGTATTGCATTGTGGTTCTGATTTGCATTTACCTGATCATTAGTGATGTCGAGCATTTTTTTCATATGTTTGTTGGCCATTTGTATGTCTTCTTTTGAGAATTGTCTATTCATGTCCTTAGCCCACTTTTTGATGGGATTGCCTGTTCTTTTCTTGCTAATTTGTTTGAGTACCTTGTAGATTCTGGATATTAGTCTCTTGTCAGATGTAGAGATTGTGAAGCTATTCTCCCACTCAGTAAACGGTATCTCCGTTTACTCTGCTGACTGTTTCTTTTTCTGTGCAGTAGCTCTTTAGTTTAGTAAAGTTCCACCTATTTATCTTTGTTATTGTTGCATTTCCTTTTGGGTTCTTGGTTATGAAATCATTGGCTAAGCCAATGTCTAGAAGGGTTTTATCAATGTTATATTCTAGAATTTTCATAGTTTCCGATCTTAGATTTCAGTCTTTGATCAACCTTGATTTGATTTTTGTGTAAGGTGAGAGATGAACATCCAGTTTTATTCTCCTACATGTGGCTTGCCAATTATCTGAGCATCATTTGTTGGATAGGGTGTCCTTTTCGCACTTCATGTTTTTGTTTTTGTTTGCTTTGTCAAAGATCAGCTGGCTGTAAGGATTTGGGTTTATTTCTGGGTTCTCTATTCTGTTCCATTGGTCTGTGTGCCTATTTTTATACCAGTACCATGCCGCTTTGGTGACTATGGCCTTCTGGTATAGTTTGAAGCCAGGTAATGTGATGCCTCCACATTTGTTTTTTTTTTTGCTTGATCTTGCTTTGGCTTTCTGGGCTCTTTTTTTGTTTCCATATGAATTTTATGATTGTTTTCTCTAGTTCTGTGAAGAATGATGATGGTGTTTTGATGGGAATTGCACGGAATTTGTACATTGCTTTTGACACTATGGTCATTTTCAAAATATTGATTCTACCCATCTGTGATCATGGGATGTGTTTCCATTTGTTTGTGTCATCTATGATTTCCTTCTGCAGTGTTTTGTAGCTTTCCTTGTAGAGCTCTTTCACCTCTTTGGTTAGGTACCAATGTACCTAAGTATTTTATTTATTTTTTGCAGCTATCGTAAAAGAGGTAGAATTCTTGATTTGATTCTCAGCTTGATCGCTGCTGGTGTATAGCAGAACTACTGATTTGTGTAAATTATTTTTGTATCCAGAAGCTTTGCTGGATTTATTTATCAGGCTGGGAGCGTTTTGGAGCAGTTTTTAGTGTTTTCTAGGTACACAATCATATCATCAGCAAACAGTGACAGTTTGACTTCCTCTTCACTGATTGGGATGCCCTTTATTTCTTTCTCTTGTCTGACTGCTGTGGCTACAACCTCCAGTACTATGTTGAAGAGGAGTAATGAGAGTGGGCATCCTTGTCTTGTTCCAGTTCTCAGAGAGAATGCTCTCAACTTTTTCCCATTCAGTATTACGTTGGCTTTGGGTTTGCCATAGATCCCTTTTCTTACATTGAGGTATGTCCCTTGCATGCTGATTTTGCTGAGTGTTTTAATCATACAGAGTTGCTGGACTTTGTCAAATGCTTTTTCTGCATCTATTGAGATGATCATGTGATTTTTTGTTTTTAATTCTGTGTATGTGGTTTATCACATTATTGACTTGCGTATGTTAAACCATCCCTGCATTTCTGATATGAGGAGTCTTCAAAACCGTGCAAATACATGGAAATTAAATAACCTGTTCCTGTACGATCATTGGGTCAACAATGAAATCAGGATGGAAATTTAAAAATTACTTCAACTGAACGATAATAGTGACAAAACCTATCAAAACCTCTGAGATACAGCAAAGGTGGTGCTAGGAGGAAAGTTTATAGCCTTAAATGTCTACATCAAAAAATTTGAAAGAGCACAAATAGACAATCTAAGGTCCTCAAGGAACTAGAGAAACAAGAACAAACAGAATCCAAACCCAGCAGAGGAAAAGAAATACCCAAGATCAGAGCAGAACTAAATAAAATGGAAAAAAAATGTATAAAAGATAAATGAAACAAAAAGCTGATTATTTGAAAAGATAAAATTGATAGACCATTTACAAGATTAACCAAAAAAAGAAGAAAGAAGATCCAAATAAGCTCAATTAGAAACAAAATGGCGGATATTACAACTGACACTGCAGAAATATCAATGATCATTCAAGGATTCTATGAATATCTTTACGTGTATAAACTAGAAAACCTCGAGGAGATGAATAAAATCCTGGAAATATGCAACCCTCCCAGATTAAGTCAGGGAGAATTAGAAACCCTGAAAGGACCAATAACATGCAGCAAGATTGAAATGGTAATAAAAATTTGCCAACAAAAGAAAAGTCCAGGACCAGAGAGATTCACAGCTGAATTCTATCAGACATTCAAAGAAGAAATGGTACCAATCCTATTGACACTATTCCACAAGATAGAAAAAGAGGAAATCCCTCCTAAATCATTCTATGAATCTGGTATCACCCTAATACCAAAACTAGGAACAGATGTAACAAAAACAGAAAACTACAGGCCAATATTCCTGGTGAACACAGATGCAAAATTTCCTAACAAAATACCAACTAGCCGAATCCAACAGCATATCAAGATGATAATGCACCATGATCAATTGGGATATATATATATATAATATTTAGCGCATATGTAGAGAGCTGTTTCACCTCTGCCAGCTTCATCTCTGATCTTCTTTGCTTCTGGCCTGAATCTCTACGATTGTATATGACTAAGAATCACCTTTCTGAATATTCATTGGTTACTTTGACAGGTCTCTCATTTCCTGAAACCTCTGTGATTTCATTCTTTATTCATATTTCTGGAGTTTTTTTTTCTACCTCCCGGAGGGAAAAGTGATGCATACTTTTAGATCCCTGAGTTTCATTTCCCATTTTTTTTTTGTTTTAAATTTGTCTTGTGTCTCAATAAATACTTCTGTTTCTCTAAGGAGTCATTAAGAAATTCCACATTTCCATGATTAAAGCATTAATCTCCTCTATCAGGTCTTTTGAGATTGTAGGTTGGTGTAACGCATAAGTCAGATAATATTATCCACTGTGTTTTTTTTGGATTCTAGCCACCTTCATTACCCTCCGCTTCCTTTTGTTCCTTTATACTATTCATTGTTCTAATAACCTCCATTTCTTCTTTTCTCTTTGCACACTTTCTTTAACATGTCTTAGATATTAGATTGTATCCAGAGTGGAAAGCTCTCTCCTTTTTCTATTTTTTTCCCTTGACAATGGTTTTGGTCCTAATTGGGAAGTAGATTAAGCCAAGTGTCAATTCATCTAATTGCTACTTAAATCTTATGGATTCTTAAGTTTCACTCCATTTCTGCCTGCAACTTTAAGTCTTAGTAATTTTTATTATGTGGCACAGTTTTATTTTCTACAGTAGCTGTCATAGAAGGCAGACCACAAGGAACTATAAAGAATGAAATAATAACATATGGTTTGTCATCTCAAACTAGTTCTTATCAAACTATGGACTTGTCAACTCTCATAATCTGGAGCAATTAGAGACATAGGTAAAAGAAATTAAATGAAAACAACATGATGTAACCACACTCCAAAGGTGTTGCTGTGGCAGGAAGTGAAGAAACTTTTCCTTGGCATCTTTACTGCCCAACTAGGCCACCATGTTTTTGGCTTCCCTGAGTTACAGAAAAGGCTTACAGATGAAATGTGAAATTACTTAGAGTGGCCACTTTCCCTAGCGCTTTAGATATGTGGTGAAATTTAGATTCCTATATCCAAATTTCAAGTTGCTTCACACAGCAATGTAGAATTATTCAGCCTGAAGTATCTGTGGCTCAAAAACTTGGCTCTAATTTGCATCTCAACTGGCCAGCCTGTGATATCAGCAGCTGAGAGCCAAGGGTGCCTGTCAATTCTGCCTTTATGTATGCACTCTGAAGCTGATTGGACTGATCCAAATTTTTGTGAATGCTATATTGCTGTTGAGTGTGTAGATGCATTCCAAATGTCCATGGTGGATACTCATATCTACAATTCAGAGGAGTCCTGTTCCTTGAGCATTAAAAAGGCAAAAGCTAAAGAATTTAAATGAGGATGAAAAAACATGGTATTCTAATGGTTCAAATGTTTTTGTGCCTTAATTGAAGCCTCCAGTAAATTACCACTTTGCTTTGATGTCATTATCTTAATATCCTGGGAAGAATTCTTATAAGAATATTCCTCAAATGTTCCTGGTAAGGATAAATACCAACAGGGAAAATAAGAATATTATTACATTAGAAATATAGTTTGTATTTTTTTTCCTAGTTTTACTCTGGGGTGAGATTTTGATGGCATTACAATAACCAATTTGTTATCTTTATTATACAAGAGGTGAACAGATTTAAAAAGCTACCTTGCTGTCTACTGGATAACAGAGAAATATATTTTCATTTTTCCTGATTACTATCTATGCAGGTAATTATGCTTCTTCTTTACACATAATTAAAGTGAAAATTGTTTTCAGTCCATTTTTCTCTGTGGTGAAATTATCAAGTTTGTTCTCAACTAATTATTTTCTATAACATAGCACTGTTTTAGATCCCTGTCACATTCCATTTAGGAAACACAAAATAGCTCTGAATTAGAGTTATCACAGCCTAAGACTTTTATAGTATTAATTTCTAGGGGAAAAATCTTTAGATAGATGTTATCCAAGCTGAAAATGAATTCTTTTGAAAGAATCCAATTGATTTTTGTTTTTTCTTCATCTGGTTCTAAAATATTTTGCCCTTTTACAATCTCTGTTGTTGGGTTTCTTTTTTTTTAACTTAAGGTCGCTTAGTTTGTTCTAGTCTAACACAGCCTTTTTGCACCAAAGAGTGAGGTTGAAGAATTTATGATTACTCTGTGTGCACTGCATAGTTTTTCAAGCTTATAGCTGCAAGATGCTTATTTTGGGGAATAAGAGAAGCTTCTGCTGATATTGCACAGTACAAATAGGTACATAGTTAAAAAACAGTTTCTAATCATGGAGAATTAGTGAACTCTCTCTGAAGAGAAGCTTTACACTCTTATTATGTCCATAAGGCAGGGGACCCATTATACAAGATTATTTGCCTTACAGAATGAGCCAGTCCCACTGAAGTTCCCTTAAGAGATACATTTCCATGATGCACCAAGAATAAGCTTTTGATGGTAAAAATTTAGCATCCACACTCTTTTTTAGTATTGGCTCACCCTGCAACACTTGATGCCCTATACTCTTGGGAAACTGTGATTGCTTTATTTAGTGGTCCATAGTGCCTTGTTTCTAGTAGTTGCTGAAAAATGTTTGCTAAAATTAATCATGTATATTCAATTTGCTCCATGAGAGATGCACTATTATTGTTTGTTTATTTATTTATTTAGCATTATTGGGCTATGGACCTGTAAAGGATGTAGAGTGATGTCACCTTCCTAATTTCCTTATAGCTCCTATACTTCACAGTGGCCAATTTGTTTTCCCATCCCATTCTCATTTCCTAAGCTTTTTAAAAAGTCTGTTTAATATATTCCATTCTCCTATTTTCTACTACCACTATAAATGGTCTTTTGCTTCCTCTTACTCCTCTTTCCTTTATCCAAAGACTAAGTTTACCAGCAAAGTTTGCTACTACAACTTTAGAATACCTCTCATTGTCATTTATTTTTTAATAATTGATTTAATGTTTTACCATAAAGATAATACATGCACATGGTAAAGAGTTCAAGCAGAAACATTGTCCTTATGTTTCCTTCCTCCTTGTTTGATACTGAAAGGCAAATGCTGCTTACAGTCATACTTATCCCAGAGATAGTTCATCATAAATGGCCATTTATGAACATATGTGTCATTTTTATTGAGAAGAAATTCACATGACATTAAATTAATTATTTTAAAGTGAACAATTTTTGCTTGCTGCAACAGCAAATATAATGAAATAAAAAATTCAATGGCATATAGTACACTCACAATGCTATTAGATGGTTAACTAATCTTCCAAAGAAAACGTCATATTCATTGAACAGTTATTACTTATTATCCTCTGCCCCCAACCCCTGGCAACTATCAATCTGCCTTCTGTTATGGTTTTACCTATTCTGGATAATTTATATAAATCAAATCATAAGACGTGTGCTTATTTGTGTCTGGCTTCTTTCAAATAGCATAATATTTTTGAGTTTCATCCATGTTGTGGTATGTGCCAGTAATTCATTCCTTTTTATGACAAAATATTTCATTGCATAAATATGCTACAAGTTGTTTATCCATTCACCCATTGATGGATGGATTGTTTTCACCTCTTTGCTCTTGTGCAGAGTTCTATTGAACATTTACGTATAAGCATTTCTTTCAGTATTTGTTTTCAATTCTTAGAGATATACATTGAAAAGGAGAACTGTTGGGTCACATAATTCTATGTTTAACTTTTTGAAGAATCACCATAAAGCACATTGTATTAGTCCATTTTCATACTGCCATGAAGAAATTCCTAAGACTGGGTAATTTACAAAGAAAAAAGAGGTTTAATGGACTAACAGTTCCACATGGTTTGGGAGGCCTCATAATCACGGTGGAAGGCAAAGGAGGGAAAAAGGTATGACTTGCGTGGTGGCAGGCAGGGGAGCATGAGCAGGGGAACTGCCCTTTATAAAACCATCAAATCTCGTGAAACTTATTCACTATCATGGGTAGAACATGAGAAAAACCTGCCCCCATGATTCAGTTACCTCCTACCTCATCACTTATACAACACGTGGGAATTACGGGAGCTACAATAAAGATGGGATTTTTTGTGGGGAATACAGCCATATCACACACAAAATTGCTTCACAGCATGTAAAACATTTTACATTCCCATCATCTTATACGAAGACTAACATTTCTCTAATTCACATAAATACTTGTAATTTTCTGGATTAGAAAAATCAAAATTGTTAAAATGTCTGTGTTACGAAAGCAATTTACACATTCCTTGCAACCCCTATCAAAATACCAATGACATTCATGACAGAAATAGAAAAAATAACCTCAAAATTGATGTAGAACCACAAAAGACCCAGAGTAGTCAAAGGAATCCTAAGCAAATAGAACAAACCTGGACACATCACACTAACTGACTTCAAATTATACTAAATTTCTTACTGTTGTTGTCTGATAGCTCTGGCTAGGACTTACAGTAATATGTTGAATAAAAGTGGTAACAGTGGACATCACTGTCTTGTTGCAGTTATCAACGGGAATGCTTTCAACGTTTTTCTGCTCAGTATTATGTTGGCTGTGGGTTTGTCATAGATGGCTTTTATTATATTAAGGTATGTCCCTTATATGCTGATTTGCTCACTGTTTTAATCACAAAGAGATACTGGACTTTGTCAAAAGCTTTTTCTGCATCTATTTGGATGATCAGATGATTTTTGTTTTTAATTCTGTTTACGGGTGTATCACGTTTATCAACGGGCATATGCCCACTCAATCATGAGGATTATCATCTTGATATGCTGTTAGATTCAGTTAGTTGGTATTTTGTTAAGAAATTTTGCATCTGGGTTCACCAGGAATATTGGCCTGTAGTTTTCTGTTTTTGTTACATCTGTTCCTAGTTTTGGTATTAGGGTGATACCGGATTCATAGAATGATTTAGGAGGAATTTCCTCTTTCTCTTTCTTGTGGAATAGTGTCAATAGGATTGGTACCATTTCTTCTTTGAATGTCTGATAGAATTCAGCTGTGAATCTCTCTGGTCCTGGACATTTCTTTTGTTGGCAAAGTTTTATTACCATTTCAATCTTGCTGTATGTTATTGGTCCTTTCAGGGTTTCTAATTCTCCCTGACTGAATCTGGGAGGGTTGCGTATTTCCAGGATTTTATTCATCTCCTCGAGGTTTTCTGGTTTATACACGTAAAGATATTCATAGAATCCTTGAATCATCATCTGTATTTCTGCAGTATCAATTGTAATATCCACCATTTTGTTTCTAATTGAGCTTATTTGGATCTTCTTTCTTCTTTTTTGGTAAATCTTGCAAGTGGTCTATGAATTTTATTTATCTTTTCAAATAATCAGCTTTTTGTTTCATTTATCTTTTATACATTTTTTTTCCATTTTATTTAGTTCTGCTCTGATCTTGGGTATTTCTTTTCCTCTGCTGGGTTTGGATTCTGTTTGTTCTTGTTTCTCTAGTTCCTTGAGGACCTTAGTTTGTCTATTTGTGCCCTTTCAAATTTTTTGATGTAGATATTTAAGGCTATAAACTTTCCTCCTAGCACCACCTTTGCTGTATCCCAGAGGTTTTGATAAGTTTTGTCACTATTATCATTCAGTTCAAATAATTTTTTAATTTGTGTCTTGATTTCATTGTTGACCCAAAGATCGTACAGGAGCAGGTTATTTAATTTCCATGTATTTGCATGGTTTTGAAGACTCCTCATATCAGAAATGCAGGGATGGTTTAACATACGCAAGTCAATAATGTGATAAACCACATACACAGAATTAAAAACAAAAAATCACATGATCATCTCAATAGATGCAGAAAAAGCATTTGACAAAGTCCAGCATCTCTGTATGATTAAAACACTCAGCAAAATCAGCATGCAAGGGACATACCTCAATGTAAGAAAAGGGATCTATGGCAAACCCAAAGCCAACATAATACTGAATGGGAAAAAGTTGAGAGCATTCTCTCTGAGAACTGGAACAAGACAAGGATGCCCACTCTCACTACTCCTCTTCAACATAGTACTGGAGGTTGTAGCCACAGCAGTCAGACAAGAGAAAGAAATAAAGGGCATCCCAATCAGTGAAGAGGAAGTCAAACTGTCACTGTTTGCTGATGATATGTTCGTGTACCTAGAAAACACTAAAAACTCCTCCAAAAAGCTCCCAGAACTGATAAATAAATTCAGCAAAGCTTCTGGATACAAAAAATAATTTACACAAATCAGTAGTTCTGCTATACACCAGCAGCAATCAAGCTGAGAATCAAATCAAGAATTCTACCTCTTTTACGATAGCTGCAAAAAATAAATAAAATAATTCTTAGGAATGAACCTAACCAAAGAGGTGAAAGAACTCTACAAGGAAAACTACAAAACACTGCAGAAGGAAATCATAGATGACACAAACAAATGGAAACACATCCCATGATCATGGATGGGTAGAATCAATATTTTGAAAATCACCATACTGTCAAAAGCAAATTCAGTGCAATTCCCACCAAAACACCATTGTCATTCTTCACAGAACTAGAAAAAACAATTGTAAAATTCATATGGAAACAAAAAAGAGCCCAGAAAGCCAAAGCAAGATCAAGCAAAAAAAAAAAAAAGAAAAAAAAAATGTGGAGGCATCACATTACCTGGCTTCAAACTATACCAGAAGGCCATAGTCACCAAAGCGGCATGGTACTGGTATAAAAATAGGCACACAGACCAATGGAACAGAATAGAGAACCCAGAAATAAACTCAAATCCTTACAGCTGACTGATCTTTAATTTTGATGGATTCAAATTTATCTATTTTTCATTGTTTTTCATACTTTTGATGTTATATCTGAGTCCAATGCAAAATTCAAAATCGTAAATATTTATCCCTATGGTTTCTTCTAAGAGTTTTATAAAATCATAGCTGTAATATTTATGTTATTGATTTGTTTTGAGGTATTTTGTGTATATTGTGTGACACAGGTATCCAAATTTATGTTTTTATGTAGATATAAAATTTTCTCAGTGTCATCTGTTGAAGAGAAAATTCTTTCCTCACTGAATGGTCTTGGTATTCTTGATGAAAGTCAATTGACCATAGATTTGTCAGTTTACTTCTGGTGATTCAGTTCTATCGCATTGTACTATATGTGTATCCTTATAACTGCACAACACTTGATTATTGTAACTTTACAGTAAGTTTTGGAATAAGGAAGTATAAATTCTCCAACTTTGTTCTTTGCAATATTGATTTGACTATTTGGGGCTCTTGAAATTCCATATGAATTTGAGAATCAGCTTTTTCATTTCTGCTAAAATGGTCATTAAGATTTTGATATAGATTGCATTGAATTTGTAGATCATTTATGGTAGTATTCACACCTTGACAATACCACGTTTGTCATTTTATGACACATAATATTTTCTGTTTATTTACAATTCATTAATTTTCTTTGGCAATCTTTTGAAATTTTTAATAAATGAGTCTTTGAACATCTTGATTAAATTTACTGCTAGCTATTTTATTCTGCTGCATGCTATTGTAATAGAATTTTCTTAATTTTCATTTGGAATGTTTATTTTTAGTATATAGAAACACAAATGTTTTTCGTGTGTTGATTTTGTACCCTGTAACTTTGCAGAATGTGTTTACTAGGGCCAGTAGATTTTTGGTGGATTTTTTTTTTTGTTTTTATTTAATACAAGAAAACATGCCACCTTTGAATATAGATAGTTATACTTCATCTTATCCTATTTGGATAAATTTTATTTCCTTTCCTTGCCTAATTAGCTCTAGCTAAATTTTACAGTACTATGTTGAACAGAAGCAGTAAAAATGGATATTCTTGTCTTTCTTTTAGTCTTGGGAAGAAAACAGTCATTCTTTAACCTTTGAGTATACTGTCAGCTCTGGGTTTTTCATAAATGTCTTTTGTCATGTTGAGCCAGTTTTTTTTTCTTTTTACTAGTTTAATGAGTGTTTTTGTCATGAAAGCATGTTGGATTTTGTCAAATACTCTTTAGGTGTCAACTGAGATGTCATGTGTTTCTTCCTTCATTTTATTAATGTAGTGTATTACACGCACTGATTTTATTAAGATTTGTACAGTGCTTAATTAAAATGTTCTCCATTTCCTTTTCTCTTCCTGCCTGAGATAAATCCTGATTAGTCAAGTGAAAGGAAAATATATTTTGGGATCGAAAAATCACTAAGCTAAAATTAAAAAGGTCAATCTGGGAAGTATTTAGTGTAATCATGCCTCTTATTCTATTCAAAGTCATCCCTCTGCTCACTGAGATAAATGCATATCTGATTGCCTCCTTTGGAAAGGCTAATCAGAAACTTAAAAGAATACAACCATCTGTCTCTTATCTATCTATGACCTGAAACCCCTGCCCCAACTTCAAGTTGTCCTGCCTTTCTGAAACAAATCAATTTACATCTTACAGATATTGATTGATGTCTCATGTATCTCTAAAATGTATAAAACCAAGCTGTGTCCCAACCACCTTGGGCACATATCATCAGGACCTCCTGAGGCTGCGTCATGGGTGCACATTTTTAACTATGGCAAAATAAACTTTCTAAATTGACTGAGACCTGTCTCGGATATTTGGGGTTCACATTTGGTAACCATGGAGGGATTCTGAGTGGAGGTGCCCCCGAACTTTGGCTAATATCCTATCAGTGCTTGATACCAGCTTGAGCTATCTTTATGGATCCAACCAATAGGACAATATGCTGAGGCCTGGACACACCCCCTCCAGAGAATACCTGATCTCCCCAAATCTGGTAAAGATCTAAAGTTTATTTTGCTGTATGACTCCTTTTTTTGGAGTTTTACCTGCTTCCAGTAAGAAAAGCAAGTTTTTCTGCTTCCATGACAATAGAAGACAGGGAACTCCTTCCTGGAATTTGAACTTGCTTCCAACAAGGAAGGTGAATTTGAGTTTTTTCCTGCTTCTAAAATGGTAGAGAACACTCTTCAGCCTGAGACCCATCCCCATGTAAGTAGCTACAATAAGGTTTCATCTTGGCTAAAGTTATGATTAACAATCATTGGGTCTTAATTTCTCCTTACCATTAGAGTGCCCAGTAATCATATTTTTGGGTTTGTTGTTGTTGTTTGTTCCAGTCTTTCTCTGTCAGATTTGACCAAATCTGAATGACTTGGTCAAATCAGAATGAGAATTTCAAATTATTCCCTCCATGGTTACCAAATGTGAACCACAAATATCTGAGACAGGTCTCAGTCAATTTAGGAAGTTTACCTTGCCAAAGTTAAGGATATTCACCCATGACACAGCCTCAGGAAGTCCTGATGACATGTGCGCAAGGGGGTCAGAACACAGCTCAGTCCCAACCAAGTTGTGAGACATGAGACATCAATCGATATATGTAAGATGTAAATTGATTTTGTCCAGAAAGGCAGGACAACTTGAACAAGGCCTCTCTGAATTGGCTAAAATTCCTTGCAGCTCCCAAAGTGGGAAAAACAACAGCAACAAACAACAACAACAACAACAACAAAAAGTATGTGTTTGGTTTCTGTGTTTCCTTCCCATCTTAAAAAAAATGTTCTTTGGTTAATTTTTCTTTCACCTTGTACCTCTGTATTCGTCTGTTCTCACACTGCTGTGAAGAAATACCTGAAACTGGGTAATTTATAAAGAAAAGAGTTTTTATTGACTCACAGTTCCACATGGCTGGGGAGGCCTCAGAAAACTTATAGTCATGGCAGAAGGCACCTCTTCACAAAGGTGGCAGGAGAGAGAATGAGTGCCAGCATAAGAAATGCCAGATGCTTATAAAACCCTCAGATCTTGTGAGAACTCAGTCACTATTATGAGAACAACATGAAGGAAACTGCCCCCATGATTCAATTACCTCCCACTGAGTCCCTCTCATGACACATGGAAATTATGGGAACTACAATTCAGAATGAGATCTGGGTGGGAAAACAGCCAAACCATATCATTCCATCCCTGGCCCCTCCCAAATCTCATGTCTTTACATTTCAAAACAGAATCATGCCTTACTAACAGTCCCCCAAAGTTTTAACTTATTCCAACATTAACACAAAAATCCAAGTCCAAAGTCTCATCTGAGACAAGGCAAGTCCCTTTTACCTATGAGCCTATAAAATCAAAAGCAAGTTAGTTACTTCCTACATACAATGGGGTTACAGGTATTGGGTAAATATACTCATTTCAAATGGGAGAAAATGACCAAAACAAAGGGGCTATAGGCCCCATGCAAGTATGAAATCCAGTAGGCAGTCACTAAATCTTAAAGTTCCAAAATGACCTCCTTTGACTCCATGTCTAACATCCAGGTCACGCTGATGCAAGAGGTGGGCTCCCATGGCCTTGAGCAGCTCTACCCCTGTGGCTTTTCAGGGTAAAGCCCCCTTCCTGGCTGCTTTCACAGGCTAGCATTAAGTGTCTGTGGTTTTCAGGCACTTGGTGCAATCTGTCGGTTGATCTACCTTTCTGGAGTCTGGAAGACAGTGACCCTCTTTTCACGGCTCCTCTAGGGAGTGCCTCAGTGGGGACTCTGTGTGGGGGCTCCAACCCCAAATTTCCCTTTTACACTGCCCTAGCAGAGGTTCTCCATACGGGCTCCACCCATGCAGCAACCTTCTGCCTAGACATCCAGGCATTTTCATACATCCTCTGACATATAGGCAGAGGTTCTCAAACCTCAATTCCTGACCTGTGTGTACCCACATGCTCAACACCACATGGAAAACACGAAGGCCTGGGACTTGCATCCTCTGAAGCAATGTCCCAAGCTGTACCTTAGCCTTTTATAGCCACTGCTGGAGCTGAAGCAGCTGGCCACCATCTCCCAAGGCTGCACAGAGCAGGAGGGCCCTGGACACAGCCCAGGAAACAATTTTTCCCTCCTAGGTCTCTGGGCCTGTGATGGGAGAAGCTGCTGTGAAGGTCTCTGACATGCCCTGGAGATATTTTTCCCATTGTCTTGGTGATTAACATTTGGCTTCTTGTTACTTATGAAAATTTCTACAGCAGGCTTGAACTCCTCACCAGAAAATGGGCTTTTCTTTTCTATTGCATTGTCAGGCTTCAAATTTTCAAAACTTTTATGCTCTGCTTCCTCTGAATGCTTTGCCCTTTAGAAATTTCTTCCACCACATACCCTAAATCATCTCTCCCAAGTTCTAAGTTCCACAGATCTCTAAAGCAGTGGCAAAATGCCAGAAGTCTTTTGGTTAAATCATAGCAAGTCACCTTTGCTCCAGTTCCCAAGAAGTTCCTTATGTCTTTCGGAGACCACCTCAGCCTGGACTTTATTGTTAATATCACTATCAGCATTTTGGTCAAAACCATTCAACAAGTCTTTAAGAAGTTACAAACTTTCCCACATCTTTCTGTCTTCTTCTGAGCCCTCCAAACTGTTCCAACCTATGTCTGTTACCCAGTTCCAAAGTTGTTTTCACATTTTTTGTTATCTCTACAGCAGCACCCCACAACCTCAATACCAATTTATCGCATTAGTCTATTCTCACACTGCTATGAGGAAATACCCTGGACTGGGTAATGTATAAAGGAAAGAGGTTTAATTGACTCATGGTTCCACATGGCTGGGGAGGCCTCAGGAAACTTATAATCACGGCAGAAGGCACCTCTTCACAGGGCGGCAAGAGAGAAAATGTGTGCCAGCAGGGGAAATGCCAGACACTTATAAAACCATCAGATCTCATGATAAATCACTCATTTTCGTGAGAACAGCATGGGGAACACCAAGAGGTTTTCTCCCACAAGGTCCCTCTCACAACACATGGGGATTGTGGAAACTACAATTCAAGATGAGATTTGGGTAAGGATATAGAAAAACCATATCAACCTCCTTCCCCCTTTGCCATCTTCAGTACCAAGAAAAATCTAGAGATAAGTCTTCTAATAACTCAAACCCCTTAAATAACTCAGAACAAAGGCACCACTCACCCCGTTCGGGTGTTCTGTTTTCTTTGTGGATTTTCAAGTATCATGGGCAGATTCTCTTTAGGTCTAAAGCTCTGCTTTCCTGTATGGCATTACCTGACCTCTTTGTCTTTGGGAGTACCAGAAATTACCTTGTACTGTGAGAGGATTTGACTTTGGTGTGTGTAATGGAGGATGAGAGCTACAAAGTTAGCAGTGGCTGAGGACAGTTTACAGGAAGTAGTCCTGGTTGTTGCCTTTTTTTTTTTTTTCTCTCTCTCTCTCCTAGGAAGTTGTTTGAGAATCTTACTTCTAGTTCAAGGATGCATTCTCAAGGGTTTTCCCTATTGATTTTTCTCCCCAAACTAGTCTCAATTTCGTTTGCCTGTGCACATTTGTGTGAGGAACTGTACTGTTGTTTTAATAGGTAAATGAGAGACTGAGTTTCCACAGCTCCAAAAAGAAAAAGCATTTTGCTCCTCCCAGCTAAAAGGCACCCGGGGGTGACCAGGGACCTCATGGGAGTGTCTAGTGGGTTGACCCCCAGTGACATGCAGTAGCCCTACAGGGAACCCCCAGGAAAATTAGTTTTAAAAAGGCTCATCCAGGAGGCACATATGGGAGCTCGTCAATCCACAATTTGTGCCCTACTGGAGGTGCTAGACCTCCAGAGAGAGAAACTGAGACACATAAGAGGGCAGCAATGACTCATTGGTAACACACTATGGAGTCCTGGTCACAACCAGCACACACTTTGACCCACTCCACAAAAACCTAAGCCACAGGTCAGTTTCTTCTTTTAAGAAACAACAAAAACAATAACAAACAAACAAAAAACAGAAAAAGTGGGAAATAATCTAAGAATGAGAAGAAAACAAGGATAATGACCCCCTTTCTGGCACTCTGTTGGTTTTTTGGCACTGCAACTTGCTAGAGTTTGTGTTAAACAAAAATCCTAAGGTCGAACAACAAACTATAAAGTTCCTAAGTACTCTTTTTTTTTTCTATTTTCTTTTCTCCATGTTTTAAAGCTGATGTTACTTTTCTACTAAGATAAAATCCACTGTTTGCATCCAACCATTTCATTTTGTTACTGTTTTTGCAAACCAATGAGTTCGTATTAGTATCTCATGGCTAGAGTTCTGAAGTAAAAGCTATAAGCTATAGGATCTTTGGTTGTATGAGTGTGTATATGTGTGTTTGTGTGTATGTATATGTATTTTGTTGCATTTTGGCCACAAATGTCTTAAGGAGTACTCATAAATTAATAAACCCAAATGCTTTTTAAGTGCACATGACTTAAGTAAAATTTTTATTAAGCTAGCTTTAAAATTATTGATAAAATATTAGAAGTGTCTTAAGAATTTCCAGCAAACATTTTTCTTTGCATTTATTGATCAAGCAACTTCATACTTATCCCCACCAAGTACTGTAAGGTGTAAAAATCTTGAATTATGTTGTAAAATAACTTTTACTTCTAATCATGTGACTTTAGGAAGTCTAGTCCCCAGGCAGGAAGGGGGTTTGTTTTGGCAAATGACTGTTATTATCTTTGTTTCAAAGCTAAACTATAAACTAACTTCCTTCTAAGTTAGTTAGACCTACACCCAGGAATGAACAAAAACACCTTGGAGGTTAGAAGCAAGATGGAGTGGGTTAGGTGAGATCTTTTTCACTGTCTCAATTATAATTTTCCAATAGCAGTTTTATAACTTTAAATGATGACTGTCTCAGTTTTCATAAATAATCTTGATAAACCACTAAAATAAAATAATTAGGTAAATGTAATGGGATAAATACTTGTAGACAAACAAGTCATAATTTAGAATCTAAAGTTACATTAAATCAAATAATGAATATTTCATTAATTTAGTATTTTCCAATAAAAATATTGTAGAAAAACATTCTAAAAAATATGTGTCCTTTTCAAAAGGTGAATAATATTTGTGTAATTCTAAGCTTAGGTAAAGGTTATGTATAAAACAAGGTAAAAGGAACCAGGAAATAAAAGAAATGTAAAGAAAGTTGTAGAAATAAAGAGGTATTTTTAGTAGGAAAGTTTAAAGAAAAAATGGTGTGTTCAGGAGAAACCAGAAAGTCTAAGCATGCTCTAAATGGTGTGTGTGAGTTATAATGAGAGGATTTATGGAAACAACTTTAATAGGACTAAGTTATCTATAATTAAAGAAAATTATCATGGTCTTTCTAGAGATTGGGTTTTTATTTAAAAAAATACTTATACACTAAACAATTGGTTCACACTATAAAATTTTCTTAAGGTATTGCTTGATTCTTAATAAATTACAAGACATTATAATTTTTTACACAAAGTTTAACTTTTGTTACATCTTGCTGTTTTCAGCTTTCTCTCCCCTTTGAAAGGCCTGAAATAGTAACTTTATTATTCAACTCATTTTCAGATCCTACAAGTTTTTTTTTTTTCCTCTGGGTTTTAACTGTTGTGGCCTCACACTTAAAAAAAAAGTTTTATCTTAGAGGTCTGAAGCAAATGTTTCTTATGTACCCTTTCAACATAATATCCCCATAAGGAACAGCAGCCATACAGCAGAAGACCTTTTCTTTTGCCTTTGTGTAACTGGCCTAATAAACAGATGTTATGCTTTATTGAAATAATTCCTATGCCATCATTACTAACTTTAGTTTGCTTAGAAAAAATTGAGATTAAAACTTCTTTTTTCAGTTAAGGTTATTACAACTGTTTAATAACCTTTTTCAGTTAAGGTTATTACAACTGCCCACTTTCTGTGTGTGCTTTTAAAGTCTTTGTACAATTAAAAAAGGACACAAAGTCCTGATAAATCTTGATACTGATAGTAGTTAAAGCCTTATCTTCAGACCCAGTAGAAGATGCCAATCAAAAGAAATTACATTTGTGAGACAAGGGGCCAAAAATTAAATGTATTCAACTCCTCAAGGCTCAGGGACTATTGCAGAAGAAGTAGGTGCATGAGATTGTAAGGGCCGATTTCAAGAGATAAAATAAGTTTGATTTCTCTATAAATTAATCATTAATGTCAAAGACACACTGATGCAAGACCAGCATATGGGAGCCTGTGTCACACTAACAAGGTTTTCTTGAGGCATTAAACCACTCTTTAATAGAGGTTTTAAAGGTTATAAAAGACTTACGGAAAGGCTTATAAAATGCTTAGAAGATGTAATAATATCTTATGGTCAAGATGATTAAAAACTTATAGATTGTTTATAAAATTGTGAAAAACAAATTTAGTTGAACACATGCTGTTGGTATTAGGAATTGCTGTTTGAAAAATTAAGTCTCCTTTCTCAAAGCATAAAGGTTTTCACCTTTTGTTTTGAAATTTCTGAGTTATTACTTTGGTTAAATAAATGACTTATTTTACAATCACCTGTGATTCTATTTTGTGATATCAAGCATTTTAAACCTTTGATATTTGACAAATTTTCCAAAATCAATTTATCAGTTATGTCCTTTTCTGACCTAATTAATCTTTTAAATATTAAGTTCCCTAAAGTCCAAAAATGACACATTTGGTGTATTTGGTATAAAAATCATACAGGAAGCATTGTCAAATATGAAATTGTATTTGGCTTCCTTTGGGCTGTATTTGTATAAATATGTTATTGGTATATGTTTCAAAATTATGGAAAATTCCTGATATGACTTAGTGTAGGTTATCAGTAATACTTATAATTGTTATATTAAATTACTGTGTGCCAAAGAGATAACAAATTTCCTTGTCAATTGTGACTTTGACTGTGGCTGCCTTAAAACATTTTGTCAACCACATACAACTGCTGTCTTGTTTTGGTCCTCTTTAGAATGTGGTTGTATAATAAGCTAGAGAAGTCTAACAGGTGTTCTTGAATGCAGGGCTCTGATAATTTTGAAGATTGTAACATTAAAATAGAGGAAAAGACTATCAGGACTCTCATGGAGAGCTGGAATGTTCATGAATATCAAGCAGAACAGAAGTTACCTACATGATCTGGACTAACAGAAGACTGAAGTAACCCTTTTTGACTTTTTTGCTTATCCTTTGTTTTGTTTTTCAGAGTCAAAACAACTTTTCCATTGAGCTATTTACAGCTTGTGGCAATTGAGTAAATTATACTCCTGCACACAAGATTTGGAGCATATTTGTTTCTCTCTACCTGACTTATCCAGAATTTGCAAACTATTTGTGAGTATCTTAACTTATGGCAATATAGTTATTTGCAAAAGAGCAGTAAGAATGTTTGCTTTTGCAACAGGAAGCCATTGGAGGAACTGGTTACAGTCTTTGACTGTAATGGTGTGCTTTTCTTTAAGGAAACACACTTGACTTAAAGAGCCAATAAAAGCCCCTTGGGAAAACTGCCCTCATACCTCGTCTACAGAGTTTCCATACAGGGCCCCTGACCTATTGTGAGTAAAGAATTTCACTTTCTGACAGGTCCAGGATCCCCAAGTTATCTTGGGACCTCAAGGGGAGGCGAATTTACCCAACTCACTGGTATTTGAGGTTCCAAAGCTATGGCTGTGCTCAGGTTTAAAAAAGTCTAATCTGAGATTCCTTCTATAGAACAAAGTTTCATCAAAGCCAATTTTAAAAGCCTATGTGAAAACTAATTATTTTTGCTGCACTTCATACAAATAATCAGGCTAAGTATAATAAAGTAAATTGGGCCTACCATTTGTCTTTAGTAAAAATGGGAAATTGGAGAGAAAAAAATTGTGTTTCAAAAACTATAGTACACGTGTTGTTAGATTCTCATCTTGCCTAATGTTTTTCAGTTTTCATTATTTTCTACAGTTTGATTGACTTCTAAAATTTTGGCTGGCTACAAGTCTCCAAAGTAAAGTTTTCCATTTTTTCCTCTTTTCCTTTTTTTCTAATTTGAAATTATTGAAAACTAAGATTTGCTTTCCTAATTCCCCGTGAACTGAAGCTGACAACTTAAATTTTGGAAGGAAAAAACAGCCACCATTTACATACATAAGCCACTTTCATACCTACCTACTAATATATGTACTTCAGAGTAATACGGCCTATATTAATTTTCCAGGATTTTTTGTTGTTGTTATTCTACCTTCTCCCCATATTTTCTTTTTGTAGGAAGTGACACTTCACAACCTGCTAAAAAATGAGCTTCCTAATAACGTGGGACCTACCCATCTAGGAATAAACCATCCTAGCTATGAGAGATTAGACAAAACCTGAGACCACAGACTAATTTTCTTCTAAAACATTTTCACCAAAAAATTATAAAATAAAAAGGGGAAATGTGAAATAAAAATAAATGTTGGGACCCCAAAATAACTAAGTTAAAGAAAAAAGTCAAGCTGGGAACTGTTTAGGGCAAACCTGCCTCCCATTCTATTCAAAGTCATTCCTCTGCTCACTGAGATAAATGCATATCTGATTGCCTCCTTTGGAAAGTCTAATTAGAAATTCAAAATAATGCAACCATTTGTCTCGCATCTACCTATGACCCATGCGCTTCCTGCCCACTTCAGGTTGTTCGAGTTTTCGGGATCAAACCAAGGTACATCTTACATATATTGATGGATGTCTCATGTCTCGGTAAAATGTATAAAACCAAGCTGTGTCCCAACTACCTTGGGCACATGTTGTTAGGACCTCCTGAGGCTGTGTCATGTGTGCACACACTTAACTTTGTCAAAATAAACTTCCTAAATTGACTGAGACTTGTCTCAGATACCTGGGGCTCACAGTCATTATGTACAATTATTTAAGATACTATTAAATTGTGTTTGCTAGTATTTTGTTGAGAATTTTTCATGTATGTTTTATTTTATTTTTTAAATGTTTCCATAAATTATTGTTTTACAGGTGGCATTTGGTTACATGAGAAAGTTCTCTCTTTTTTTTTTTTTTTTTTTTTGAGATGGAGTCTCACTTTGTCGCCCAGGCTGGAGTGCAGTGGCATGATCTTGGCTCACTGAAACCTCCACCTCCCAGGTTCAAGCGATTCTCCTGCCTCAGCCTCCTGAGTAGCTGGGACTATAGGCACCCACCACCATGCCCAGCTAATTTTTTGTATTTTTAGTAGAGGCGGGGTTTCACCATGTTGGCCAGGATGGTCTCGATCTCCTGACCTCGTGATCTGCCCACCTCAGCCTCCCAAAGTGTGGGGATTACAGGTGTGAGCCACCGTGCCCAGCCATGAGTAAGTTCTTTAGAGATGATTCATTAGATTTTGGTGCACTCATCACCCAAGCACTATACACTGCACCCTATTTGTAGTCTCTTATCCCTCATCCCCCTCCCACCCTTCTCCTCAGATCCCCAAAGTCCATTGTATCATTCTTATGCCTTTGCGTCTTCATAGCTTAGTGCTCACAAAACAGTGAGAACATAGCATGTTTGTTTGTCCATTCCTGATTTACTTCACTTAGAATAATTGTCTCCAATCTCATTCAAGTCACTGCAAATGCCGTTAATTCATTCCTTTGTATGACTGAGCAGTATTCCATCGTATATATATACACCACAGTTTCTTTATTCACTAGTTTATTGATGGGCATTTGGGTTGGTTCCATGATTGTGAAATTGCAAATTGTGCTGCTATAAACATGCGTATGCAAGCATCTTTTGTGTATGATCACTTATTTTCCTCTGGGTGGATACTCAATAGTGGGATTGCTGGATCAAATGGTAGCTCTACGTTAGTTCTTTAAGGAATCTCCACATCGTTTACCATAGAGGCTGTTCTAGTTTACATTCCCACCAGGAGTGTAGAAGTGTTCCCTGATCTTCACATCCATGACAACATCTACTGTTTTTTGATTTTTTGATTATGACATTTCTTGCAGGAGTAAGGTGGTATTGCAGTTATGTTTTTAAGAGCAATTGATCTATAGATTTTTGGTGTTGTCTTTGTCTGGTTTTGATATTAAAGGAGTCCTGGCACAATTAATCTCTAGATTTTTGGTGTTGATTTTGTCTGGTTTTGATATTAAAGGAGTACTGGCCTCATAAAATAAGTTAGGAAATGTTTACTCTTCTTAAATTATTTTCAAGAGTTTGAGAAAAATCTGCATTAATTTGTCATTACATATTTGATAAAATTAAACAGTGGAGTCATCTGTTCCTAAATTTTTATTTGTCCAGATTTTTAAAAAACTACTGATTCAATTTCTTTACTTGTAGGCCTGTCCAGATATTCTGTTTCTTCTTGAGATAGCTCGGTAATTTGCATTTTTCTATGAGTTTGTCTCTGTCATCTAAGTTATCTAAATTTTTGGCACACATTGTTCGTAGTATTCTGTCATAATCCTTTTTATTTCTCTACAGTTGGTAGTAATGACCATATTTTGATTTTTTCTTTTGCTTATTTGCATCTTATCTCCGTTTTACTTAGAATACCCAAGAATTTGTCAACATCATTGGTATTTTAAAAGAACCAACTTTTGTTACATACGTATCCATGTGCCATGTTGGTGTGCTGCACCCATTAACTCGTCATTTAGCATTAGGTATAACACCCAGTGCTGTCCTCCCCCTCTCCCCACACCCCACAACAGTCCCCGGAGTGTGATGTTCCCCTTCCTGCGTCCATGTGTTCTCATTGTTCAATTCCCACCTATGAGTGAGAACATGCGGTGTTTGGTTTTTTGTCCTTGCGATAGTTTACTGAGAATGATGTTTTCCAGTTTCATCCATGTCCCTACAAAGGACATGAACTCATCATTTTTTATGGCTGCATAGTATTCCATGGTGTATATGTGCCACATTTTCTTAATCCAGTCTATTGTTGTTGGACATTTGGGTTGGTTCCAAGTCTTTGCTATTGTGAATAGTGCCACAATAAACATATGTGTGCATGTGTCTTTATAGCAGCATGATTTATAGTCCTTTGGGTATATACCCAGTAATGGGATGGCTGGGTCAAATGGTATTTCTAGTTCTAGATCCCTGAGGAATCACCACACTGACTTCCACAATGGTTGAAGTAGTTTACAGTCCCAGCAACAGTGTAAAAGTGTTCCTATTTCTCCACATCCTCTCCAGCACCTGTTGTTTCCTGACTTTTTAATGATGGCCATTCTAACTGGCGTGAGATGGTATCTCATTGTGGTTTTGATTTGCATTTCTCTGATGGCCAGTGATGATGAGCATTTTTTCATGTGTTTTTTGGCTGCATAAATGTCTTCTTTTGAGAAGTGTCTGTTCATATCCTTCGCCCACTTTTTGATGGGGTTGTTTTTTTCTTGTAAATTTGTTTGAGTTCATTGTAGATTCTGGATATTAGCCCTTTGTCAGATGAGTAGGTTGCGAAAATTTTCTCCCATTTTGTAGGTTGCCTGTTCACTCTGATGGTAGTTTCTATTGCTGTGCAGAAGCTCTTTAGTTTAATTAGATCCTATTTGTCAATTTTGGCTTTTGTTGCCATTGCTTTTGATGTTTTAGACATGAAGTCCTTGCCCATGCCTATGTCCTGAATGGTATTGCCTAGGTTTTCTTCTAGGGTTTTTATGGTTTTAGATCTAACATGTAAGTCTTTAGTCCATCTTGAATTAATTTTTGTGTAAGGTGTAAGGAAGGGATCCAGTTTTAGTTTTCTGCATATGGCTAGCCAGTTTTCCCAGCACCATTTATTAAATAGGGAATCCTTTCCCCATTGCTTGTTTTTGTCAGGTTTGTCAAAGATCAGATAGTTGTAGATATGTGGCATTATTTCTGAGGGCTCTGTTCTGTTCCATTGATCTATGTCTCTGTTTTGGTACCAGTACCATGCTGTTTTGGTTACTGTAGCCTTGTAGTATAGTTTGAAGTCAGGTAGTGTGATGCCTCCAGCTTTGTTCTTTTGGCTTAGGATTGACTTGGCAATGTGGGCTCCTGCACATTGTGCACATATGTACCCTAAAACTTAAAGTATAATAATAATAATAATAATAATAATAATAATAATAATAAAATAAAAAATAAAAGAACCAACTTTTAACAATTAATTCTCTCTACTGTTTGTCTATTCTCTATTTCACTTATATTCAATCTAATCTTTACTACTTTTTTATTTCTAGATTTGGGTTTGATTTTCTCTTTATTTTAGGATGTAATGTGAGGTTCTTTGAGATGTTGAGTTTCATTTTCATTCCTCTAAATTCTCATATTCATTGTGATTTTGTCTTTGACCTATTGACTATAAAAGATGCTGCTGCTTAATTTCTACATACCTGTGAATTTTCCAGTTTTTCTTCTGTTTTTGATTTCTACCTTTTTTCCCTGGGGGTGTAGACAATTTGTATAATTTCAAACTTTTTACATATATTAAGACTTTGTTAGTGTTCTACCATGGGGTATATTCTGGAGAATGATCCATATATACTTGAGAAAAATGTTTTCTGGTGTTGTTGATTGGAATGTTTATATATGTGTGTTATTTCTACTTCATTCATAGAGTTGTTCAATTTCTTTATTTCCTTATTTACCTTCTGCCTAAATGCTTTATTATTGAAAGTAGGGCATTGAAGTATCCAACCTTATTTTAGTAGTATTTATGCTTTTGATTCTTTCCACATTTACTTCACACATATTAGGGCTTGGTATATCACTTGTGTGTTTATAATTATTATAGCTTCTGAATAAATTTATCATTTTTAGTATATAATAAATATTCTTTATTGTCTCTTTAAACATTTTTAAACTTATAGTATATTTTGTCTGATATCCATATAGGCACTCGGTATCTCTTCTGGTTTCTATTTGCATTAATTTTTTTTCCTTTCACTTGCAACTTGCCTGTGACTTGGATCTAAGTTCCATAGAGTTAGATCATGCTTTTAAAAACATCTATTTTGCCTGTCTCTGTCTTTCAACTGGCAAATTTAATTAATTACTTAGAAAGTAATTTCTGATGAGGAAGAACTGCCACTTTGCTACTCATTTATGTAATTTTAATTGTTCAATATTTTTCTCTTTTGTGTTTGAGTTTTGCTCATATAATATTTTGATTCCTTTCTCCTTTTCATTATTGTATACTTTTCAGTCATTTTCTTAATGTTTACTAAAGGAACTAAAATTAACATTCTAACTTTATAACATACTAACTTTACAACATTCTAGCTTAACTTGTTACCAACTTAGCTTTCATAATGAAATGGGAAAAGTTCCCTTGTCCCCCTCACAGGGTGTGTGATGGACAAGTGTTTCACTTCTACAGTGCCCTGCTGCTCAAACCTCTAGGGGAGCATACAGATGGGCAGATTGTGGAGATCTGACCCCATGGCAGTGTCTAGGGGTGCATGTTTACAGCTCCTGAAGCCCCAGTGGTGTGTGCTTCCATGTGCTCTTTTAGTTTGGCCATCTATAGGCGGCTTGTGTTAATCACCTCAATTAGACCCTCTAGTTGTCACAAGGACAGAGGGCGTTCTGTATCCTGGGTTCTTGCCTTGGTGTACTGGAAGAATCAGATCACACCTGGGCTTGGAGAATTCATGTAAAGTTTTATTGAATGGAAGTATCTCTCAGCAGATGGGGGAAGCCAGAAGGTGATGGAGTGGGAAGGTTTTTCTCTGGAGTCAGGCCACTCAGTGGCCCAGGTTCTCCTCCCACTGCTCCAGCCAAACTCCATGTTGTTCTACCAGTTGGTGGCCAGCCAACATGCCAGTGCCAGTTGGTGTGTTCCTCTTGACATCCAGCCACTTGTGTGTTCCTCCACTGATGTTCTCCTTTCAACATCCAGCTGCCTCTGTGTCTACCTGCTAGGGTGTCAGGGGTTTTAATAGGCACAGAATGGGGGCATGACAGGCCAGGGTGGTCTTGGGAAATGCAACATTTGGGCAGGAAAATGAAAATGCCTGTCTTCACCTAGGTCCATGGGCATAGGCCTAGGGCAGATCCTCAGCCAGGGACCATGCCCTCCTCTACCTAACACTTCCTCTTCCCCCTTCTGTATCATTTGAAGGGACCATGCTCTTCCCTTCCCAGCATTTTCCTTCCATATCAATAGCATACAATAATTCTACTCCTGTGAATCTGTGATCCCCTACATATGCTATTATTATCATAAATTATACCTTTATACATTGTTTACATTGTTAAAATAGATTTACAATTATTTTTATGCATTTATCTTGAAATCATATAAGAGATAATAAGTGGAGTTACAAATCAAAATACAATAACACTGTATTTTACTGGCTTTTGTATATACCAGTGTAGTGACCTTTACCAGAGTTTTTTATTTTTTCATATGTCTTCAAGTTATTGTCAAGTATCCTTTTATTTCAGCCTGAAGTTCTCCCTTTACCATTTCTTCTTGGTAAGGTCTGCCAGCAACAGATGCCTTCAGCTTTTGTTTAACTGGGAATTTCTTAATTTAATTTTGATTATTAAACAACACTTTTGTCAAATATAGACATTTTGAGTAAAAGTTTCTTTGTTCTTTCAGCCTTTTAAATATGTCATGCCACTGCCTTCTATTTGTTAATAATTTTTGGTAAGAAATTAGCTCTTAATTTCATTGAGAATCCCTCGTATATGACAAGTTGCTTCTAACTTGCTGTTTTGTAGATTATCTTGATCTTTTGGTTTGGCAATGTTAATATTAATGTGTCATAATCTGGGTCTTTTTGAGTTTATACTTCTTGGAATTCGTGAAACTTGTTGGATATGTATATTCATATCTTTCATCAAATTTGCAAATATTTTGGCCATTATTTCTTCAGATATTCTTTCAAAGAAGGAATTCCTAGAGATCTGGCAAGATGGCCAAATAGGAAGAGCTCTGGTCTGCAGCTCCCAGGGAGACCAATGCAGAAGGCAGGGGATTTCTGCATTTCCAACTGAAGTACCCAGTTCATCTCATTGGGACTGGTTAGGCAGTGGGTGCAGTCCATGGAGGGCAAGCAGAAGCAGGGTGGGGCATTGCCTCACCTGGGAAGTACAAGGAGTCAGGGACCTCCCTCCCTCAGCCAAGGGAAGCTGTGAGGGACTGTGCTATCCTGCCCAGATACTACACTTTTCACATGGTTTTTGCAATCCATAGACCAGGACATTCCCTTGAGTGCCTACACCAGGGCCCCCTAGGTTTCAAGCACAAAATTGGGCAGCTGTTTGGGCAGACACCCAGCTAGTTGCAGGAGTTTGGTTTTGTTTTTTGTTTTTTGGGTTTTTTCCACAGTGGTGTCTGGTACCCCATTGAGACAGAACTGTTCACTCTCCTGTAAAGGGAGCTGAAGCCAGGGAGCCAAGTGGTCTCACTCAGTGGGTCCCACTCCCATGGAGCCCAGCTAGCTAAGAACCACTGGCTTGAAATAATTCTTGCTACTGGCACAGCAGTCTGAAGTCTACTGGGGATGAGATTGAGCATGGTGTGGGGAGGGCTGTCCGCCATTACTGAGGCTTGAGTATGTGGTTTTCCCCTGACAGTCCTAAGGAGCCTGGAAATTCGGACTGGGCAGAATTCATCACAGCATGGCAAAGCTGCTGTGGCCAGACTGCCTCTCTAGATTCCTCCTCACTGTGTAGGGCATCTCTGAAAAAAGGCAGCATCCCTTGTCAGGGACTTATAGCTAAAACTCCCATCTTCCTGGGAGAGAGCACCTGAGTTGGCTCTTGGCAGAGCATCAGCAGACTTAAAAGTTCCTGCCTGCCAGCTATGAAGAGAGCAGTGGATCCTGACAAGGATGATTATCCTGGCACAGCACTTGAGCTCTGCTAAGGGACAGACTGCATCCTCAAGTGGGTCCTTGACCCCCATGCCTCCTGATTGGGAGAGACCCCCCAGCAGGGATTGACAGACATCTCATACAGGAGAGCTCCAGCTGGCATCAGGCTGGTGCCCCTCTGGGATGAAGCTTCCGGAGGAAGGAGCAGACAGTAATCTCTGCTGATCTGCAGCCTCTGCTGGTGATGACCAGGCAAACAGGGTCTGGACTGGACCTCCAGCAAACTGCAGCAGACCTGCAGAAGAGGGGCCTGTTAGAAGAAAAACTAACAAAGAGAAAGCAAAAACATCAATATCAACAAAAAAGACCCCCACACAAAAACCCCATGCAAAGGTCATCAGCCTCAAAGACCAAAGGTAGATAAATCCTCGAAAACAAGTGAAACAACTGCAAAAATGCTGAAAATTACAAAAACCAGAATGCCCCTTCTCCAAATGAGCACAATTCCTCTCCAGCAAGGGCACAAAACTGTGTAAATACTTAGTTTGATGAATTAACAGAAGTAGGTTTCAGAAAGTGGGTAATAACAAACTCCTCTGAAATAAAGCAGCATGTTCCAACCTAACGCAAGGAAGCTAAGAACCTTGATAAAAGGTTACAGAAACTGTTAACTAGAATACCTAATTTAGAGAAGAACATAAATGACCTGATGGAGCTAAAAAACACAGCATAGAAACTTCGTGAAGCATACACAAGTATCAAAGCAGAATCAATCAAGCGGAAAAAAAGTTTATCAGAGATTAAAGAACAACTTACTGAAATAAGATGTAAAGACAAAATTAGAGAAAAAAGAATGAAAGACAATGAACAGAGCCTCCAAGAAATATGAGACTATGTGAAAAGGCCAAACTTATGATTGATTGGGGTCCCTGAAAGTGACGGGGAGAATGGAACCAAGTTGGAAAACACTCTTCAGAACATTATCCAGGAGAACTTCCCCAACCTAGCAAGACAAGCCAACATTCAAATTCAGGAAATACAGAGAATACCACTAAGATCATCCTTGAGAAGAGCAACCCCAAGACACATAACTGTCAGATTCTGCAAGGTTGAAACAAAGGAAAAAGTGTTAAGGGCAGCTGGAGAGAAAGGTCAGGTTACCTACAAAGGGAAGCCCATCAGACTAACAGCGGCTCTCTCTGCAGAAACCCTACAAGCAAGAAGAGAGCGGGGTCCAATATTCAACACTCTTAAAGAAAAGAATTTTCAAGCCAGAATTTTATATCCAGCCAAACTAAACTTCATAAGCAAAGGACAAATAAAATTCTTTCCAGACAAGCAAAACCTGAGGTATTTTGTCACCACCAGGCCTGCCTTACAAGACTTCCTGAAGGAAGCATGAAATATGGAAAGGATACCCGGTACTGGCCATGGAAAAACACACCCAAATGTAAAGACTAACAACACTATGAAGAAACTGCATCAACTAATGTGCAAAATAACCAGCTAGCATTATGACAGGATCAAATTCACACATAACAATATTAACCTTAAATGTAAATGGGCTAAATGCCCCACTTAAAAGACACAGAGTGGCAAATTGGATAGAGTCAAGACCCATCAGTGTGTTGTATTCAGGAGACCCATCTCACTTGAAAAGACATACACAGGCTCAAAATAAAGGGATAGAGGAATATTTACCAAGCTAATGGAAAACAAACAAACAAAAAAAGCAGAGATTGTGATCCTAGTCTCTGTTAAAGAGCCTGTAAACCAACAAAATCAAAAAAGACAAAAAAGGGCATTACATGATGGTAAAGGGATCAATGCAACAAGAAGAGCTAACTATCCTTAATATATATGCGCCCAATACAGGAGCACCCAGATTCATAAAGCAAGTCCTTAGAGACCTACAAAGAGACTTAGACACCCACACAATAATAGTGGGAGACTTTAACACCCCACTGTCAATAGTAGACAGATCAACAGGACAGAAAATTAACAAGGATATTTAGGACTTGAACTCAGCTCTTGAACAAGTGGAACTAATAGACATCTACAGAACTCTCCACCCCAAATCAACAGAATATACACTCTTAGTGCCACATAGCACTTATTCTAAAATCTACCACATAATTGCGAGTAAAACACTCCTCAGCAAATGCAAAAGAATAGAAATCAAAACAAGCAGTCTCTCAGACCACAGTGTGATCAAATCAGAACTCAGGATTAAAAAACTCACTCAAAACCACACAATTACATGGAAACTGAACAACCTGCTCCTGAATGACTACTGGGTAAATAACGAAATTAAGGCAGAAATAAATAAGTTCTTTGAAACCAATGAGAACAAAGACACAACGTACCAGAATCTCTGGGACACAGCTGAAGCAGTGTGTAGAGGGAATTTATAGCATTAAATGCCCACAGGAGAAAGCAGGAATGATCTAAAATCAACACTCTAACATGACAATTAAAAGAACTAGAGAAGCAAGAGCAAACAAATTCAAAAGCTAGCAGAAGACAAGAAATGACGAAGATAAAAGCAGAACAGAAGGAGAGAGAGACACGAAAAACCCTTCAAAAATTAACAAATCCAGGAGCTGTTTTTTTTGAAAAGATTAGTAAAATAGACCACTAGCCAGACTAATAAAGAAGAAAAGAGAGAAGAATCAAATAGACACAATAGAAAATGATGAAGGGGATATCACTACTGATCTCACAGAAATACAAACTACCATCAGAGAATACTATAAACACCTCTACTCAGTTAAACTATAAAATCTAGAAGAAATGGATAAATTCCTGGACACATAAACCCTCCCAAAACCAAACCAGGGAGAAGTCGAATCCCTGAATAGACTAATAAAAAGTTCTGAAATTGATGCAGCACCTAGTAGCCTACCAAACAAAAAAAGCCCAGGACCAGATGGATTCACAGCTGAATTCTACCAGAGGTACAAAGAGGAGCTGGTACCATTGCTTCTGAAACTATTCCAAACAATAGAAAAAGAGGTACTCCTCCCTAACTCATTTTATGATCCCAGCATCATTCTGATATCAAATCCTGGCAGAGGCACAACAAAAAAAAGAAAATTGCAGGCCAATATCCCTGATGAACATCGATGCCAAAAAACCTTAATAAAACACTGGCAAACTGAATCCAGCAGCACATCAAAGAGCTTATCCATGACAATCAGGTCGACTTTATACCTAGGATGCAAGGCTGCTTCAACATACACGAATTAATAAATTTAATGCATCACATAAACAGAAACAATGACAAAAACCACATAATTATCTCAATAGATGCAGAAAAGGCCTTCAATAAAATTCAACACCCCTTCATGTGAAAAACTCTCAATAAATTAGGTATTGATGGGACGTATCTCAAAATAATAAGAGCTATTTATGACAAACCTACAGCCAGTATCATACTGAATGGGCAAAAGCTGGAAGCATTCCCTTTGAAAACCAGCACAAGAAAAGGATATCCTCTCTCACCACTTCTATTCAACATAGTATTGGAAATTCTGGCCAGGGCAATCAGGCAAGAGAAAGAAATGAAGGGTATTCAAATAGGAAGAGAGAAAGCCAAATTGTCTCTGTTTGTAGATGACATGATGGTTTATTTAGAGAACCTCATCATCTCAGCCCCAAAACTCTTTAAGCTGATAAGCAACTTCAGCAAAGTCTCAGGATACAAAATCAATGTGCAAAAATTACAAGCATTTCTTTAAACCAGTAGTAGACAAACAGAGAGCCAAATCACGAGTGAACTCACATTCACAAATGCTACCAAGAGAATAAAATACCCAGAAATACAACTTACAAGGGACGTGAATGACCTCTTCAAAGAGAACTACAAACCACTGCTCAAGGAAATAGGAGAAGACACAAAGAAATGGAAAAATATTATATGCTCATGGATAGGAAGAATCAATATTGTGAAAATGGCCATACTGCCCAAAGTAATTTATAGATTCAATGCTATTCCCATCAAGCTACCATTGACTTTCTTCACAGAACTAGAAAAAACTACTTTAAATTTCATATGGAAACAAAAAAGAGTCCATATAGCCAAGACAATCTAAAGCAAAAAGAACAAAGCTGGAGGCATCACGCTACCTGTCTTCAAACTATACTACAAGGCTACAGTAACCAAAACAGCATGGTACTGGTTCCAAAACAGATATATAGACCAATGGCACAGAACAAAGGCCTCAGAAATAACACCACACATCTACAACCATCTGATTTTTGAAAAACCTGACAAAAACAAGCAATGGAGAAAGGATTCCCTATTTAATAAATGGTGTTGGGAAAACTGGCTAGCCACATGCAGAAAACTAAAACTGGATCCCTTCCTTACACCTTATACAAAAATTAACTCAAGATGGATTAAAGACTTAAACCTAAGACCTAAAACCATAAAAAACCCTGGAAGAAAACCTAGGCAATACCATTCAGGAGATAGTCATGAGCAAAGGCTTCATAACTTAAACAAGAAAAGCAATGGCAATAAAAGTCAAAATTGACAAATGAGATCTAACTAAACTAAAGAGCTTCTGCACAGCAAAAGAAACTATTATCAGAGTGAACAGGCAACCTACAAAATGGGAGAAAATTTTTGCAATTTATCCATCTGACTAAGGGCTAATATCCAGAATCTACACAGAATGTAAACAAATTTTCAAGAAATAAACAACCCCATCAAAAAGTGGGTGAAGGATATGAACAGACAGTTCTCAAAAGAAGACATTTATGTAGCCAACAAACATATGAAACAAAGCTCATCATCACTGGTCACTAGACAAATGCAAATCAAAACCACAATGAGATACTACCTCATGCCAGTTAGAATGGCGATCATTAAAAAGTCAGGAAACAACAGATGCTGGCAAGGATGTGGAGTAATAGGAATGCTTTTAAACTGTTGGTAGAAGTGTAAATTAGTTCAACCATTGTGGAAGACAGTGTGGCTATTCCTCAAGGATCTAGAACCAGAAATACCATTTAACCCAGCAATCCCATTACTGGGTATATACCAGAAGGATTATGAATCATTCTACTATAAAGACACATGCACATGTATGGTTATTGCAGCACTGTTCACCATAGCAAAGACTTGGACCAACCCAAATGCTCATCAATGATAGACTGGATAAAGAAAATGTGGCACATATACACCATGGAATACTATGTAGCCATAAAAAAGGATGAGTTCATGTCCTTTGCAGGGAGATGGATGATGCTAGAAACCATCATTCTCAGCAAACTAACACAGGAACAGAAAACCAAATACTGCATGTTCTCACTCATAAGTGGGAGTTGAACAATGAGAACACATAGACACAGGGAGTGGAACATTACACACTGGGGCCTCTCAGGGAGTGGGAGGCTAGAGGAAAGATAGCATTAGGAGAAATACCTAATGTAGATTATGGGTTGATGGGTGCAGCAAACCACCATTGCATATGTATACCTATGTAACAAACCTGCACATTCTGCACATGTATCCCAGAACTTAGAGTGTAATAATAAAAAAAAGTTAGTCTAGTATATTTAATTTATAGTCTTCTTCATGGATTATTTCTGTCAGTTTTGGGTTTTTTCCCTGGTGAATTAATCATACTTTCTATACTTTACATACCTTACTTGTATGCCTTTTATTTTTGCTTATAAGCTGCATTTATTACATATTAGAATGTAGTACCTCTAGAAATCAGATTATGCCCCCTCCCCAGCGTTTATTGTCATTGATTGTTGAGGGCTGTGACCATCCAGTTGTTTAGTAGCTTTTACTAAGTAGGTTTGCAAAATTTATATTATTTTTTAGGTGTGATCACTGAAGTCTCTTTTTATGTATCTCACTGGTCAGCCAGTGATCTGTCAGAGATACGTGTGAGAGCCTGGGGCTAACAGACAGAAAAAGCTCTTTCAGTCTTTCCAAATTGACTTTTATCTGGGTACACCATCAATGCTAAGCCAGTCAACATGTAACCCTGTGTTAACCTCCACCTCCTGTTAGTTCAGGCCTTAAAGATCAACCAGAAATATGAGCTTAGATTCCTCTCATGTCTTTTCTGAGCATATATCTGTCCCTAGGTATATGAATTGCACTCCACATTCCCTAGTATATATGGTAGGCTTTCTAAACCTCATTGCCCCAAGAATCTTTCTTCTTAGCCTTTTTCTTTACAGAGTTTTCAGTCTGTCTAATGCTTGCTTTTTCTTGCATCAATTGTCCAAGTCATCTATAAGTAGCATATGTCTTTAAATGCCTTCATCAGACACTTACCAGCAAGCACTCTAGCCTGAGGTGGTGTATGAAACTAAGATCAGATTTTGCACTCATTCTTCAAGGAATCTCCAGACAAGTCAAAATGCACATCCACAGTATTTTGAGGAAAAGATCCATATTATCCCGTGACACCAGGAAGCCACACAAGAACTGCAGCTTGCTGAGCTACAGAATAGAGAGTGGTAGGTAGGTAACTAAGCAAAATTACCACACTTTCTTACCAAAATTTAGCTACTTCTTTCTTCATTAAGCACTCCCCTGTTTGCTGTATCTGTTTAGATTCCAGAGTTGTAAAAAAGATTATTTTGTCAGTTGTTACCGGCTGAATTTTTTTTTCAGTGGAGTGGCCATTTATTGATGTTTCCTATTCTGTCATGTTGATGATGCCACCTCTCTATAGCTCTTGTTACATATACATTGTTAGTTACATGAAAAGCATTTTAATCCATTATAATTAATGAAATAGTAAAATATTACAATTTTAAATACCTTGTTCTACAACACTAACCTTGGTCTCTTTCATCAGCATACTGCCTTTTCCTAAAAGATGCCACTGTCATTATTACAAGTGTTTCATAGACACTTAAAATATACAAATGTGTTTGCTTTACATAAATGGTATCATATTGTAGGCAGTACTCTACAAGTTGCTTTTTTATTTAATAATATGATTTGAAAAGCTACTCTTAGTGTCACTTATAAATCTGGTTCATCATACCTAGCCTTCAATTAGATTACTAATTGAAAAGCAACTGAAATCTTTTCACAAGTTTTTGAAATACTAGGGGGAGGAAAGATAATGAGACCTAGGATTAGCCACTAGGAATGAAGAGATTGATATTGGGAAGAGAAGGTTGAAAAGATCCAAGATGGAAAGTTCTTAAATAATCCACTTTTCCTTCTGGAAAAAGAGTGACATCAAATAATCCTCTTGATTGGCGCTTTTTAATTTTGAATTTAGTTTTCTAAATGTTATCCTAGCTAGAATAAATCTACTTTTTCTGAATCAACATAGCACTATTTTTCCTTTCTCATTTATATGAATGAATGAAAGGAATCACATGCAAAATATATTGAAAAAACCTCTACATGTAAAAAGTAAAAAGACAAACCACAAATACAAAAATGGCGCAAGATTGAAAAGGTACTCCATAAAAGAATATATCCAAATTTTCAATGAGCACAGAAAAAATATAATTTGTATCATTAGCCAAAAAAACTAGTACAATGTGATATTACAACTCACTAAATAAAAAAAAAAAACTCACAGATTTATACTAATAAGTGGATAAAGAAATACAGTCATGCACTGCATAGCAACATTTTGGTCATTGACAAAACCACATATAAGATGATGATATCATAAGATTATAATGGAGTGAAAATATTCCTATTGCTTAGTACTTACTCTAATATACTTTTTATCATTATTTTGGAGTATACTTCTTCTACTTATATTAGAAAAACGAAGTTAACTCTAAGACTCCCTCAGGCAGGTTCTTGATGAAGTATTCCAGAAGGCATTGTTATCATTGGAGATGACAGCTCCATGTGTCCTATTGTCCCTGAAGACCTGCCAGTGGAAAATGATGTGGAGATGAAAGTTGGTGATATTGATGATCCTGACCCTCTGTAGGCCTAGGCTAATGTGTGTGGTTGTATCTTATTTCTTAGCAAAAAGTTGTAAAAGTAGAAAGATAAAAGTTTAAAACTAGTAAAAAAAAAAAAAAGCTTATAGAATAAGGATATAAAGAAAAATGTTTTTGTACAACTATACAATGTGTGTTTTTTTAAACTAAGTGCTATTACAACATCCAATAGTTAAAAAGATAAAATTTTATAAAGTAAAAAATAGTTAAATTAACCTAAGATTAATTTATTATTGAAGAAATTATTTATGTTTACTGTAGGCTAAGTGTATAGTGTTTATAAAGTCTACAGTAGTGCACAGTAATGTACTAGGCCTTCAATTTCATCCACTACCTCACTGACTCACCCAGAGCAATTTCCAATCCTGCAAGCTCCATTGATGATAAGTGCCATATACAGGTGTACTGTTTTTTATCTTTTATGTCATATTTCTACTGTACTTTTTCTAGGTTTAGATATGTTTAGATACACAAACGCTGACCATTGTATTACAGTTGCCTACAGTATTCAATAATGGAACATGCCATACAGGTTTGCATCCTGGGAGCAATAGGCTATACCACCTGGACTAGGTGTGTAGTAGGCTATACCATCCAGGTTTGTATAAATACATTCTATGATGTTTACACCACAAAATTGTTTAAGGGCACATTTCTCAAAATTTATCCCTGTTAAGTGATGCATGACTGTACATGAATAAAGGAGAAAGGAAATATATTCTATATAGTAAACTCTTAACTAATAAATATATATTAACTTGTACTATAATCACTATATGTAATTATACCACTCCTTTCTCAACCTATAAGCTTTGAATCGAATGGTATTTTTATACTTAATTTTGAATTTACAAGTGAAAGTAGTGGCCAGCTACTGTATTCTGAAGATATAAAGGATATCAACAGATAATATTAGTAAGAATGAATATGTATATGAATTTAAAATGTACATTTCTTATTTTATGCTATTTCCTTAGATGTAATTATTTAGAATCATTTGCAGAATCCAGTTAGAATTGACCATACATTCTTTTAAAGGCTTCTTAGTTAATGAGAAGATAATTATTTTTTTCTTGCTTGTAAATATAATAACATGAGATTCACTATTTAGCTAAAACATTTTTAAAAATTTTATTTTAGGTTCAGGGGTACATATAAAAGATGGTTACATAGATGAATTGCCTGTCACAAGGATTTGGTGTGCACATTATTTCATCATATGTATATTGCTAATAGTATGCTTATCATATGCTTATTACCAGTAGTATGCTTATTACTAGTACAGTATTTACTAATGAGCATAGTATTTGATAGTTACTATACTAGTAATAAGCATACTACTGGTAATAAGCATACTACTCAATAGGTTTTTCAGTCCTCTCCCTTCTCCCACCCTCCACCTTCAAGAAGGCCATAGTATCTGTTTTTCCCTTCTTTGTGTTCATGTGTACTCAATGTTTAGCTTCCACTTATAAGTGAGAAGATGTAGTATTTGATTTTCTGTTCCTGAATTAGTTTGCTTAGGATCTTGACCACCAGGACCATCCACGATGCCACAAAGGACATGATCTTGTTCTTTTCTATGGTTGCATAGTATTCCATGGTGTATATGTATCATATTTTCTTTTTCCAATCTCCTGTTGATGGTCACTTATGTTGATTCCATGATTTTGCCATTGTGAATAATGCTGTGATGAACATATGCATGCATGTGTCCTAATGGTAGAAAGATTTATATTATTTTGGATAAATACCCAATAATGGGATTGCTGGGTCAAATGGTACTTAAGGTTTTAAGTTATTTGAGAAATCATCAGGCTGCTTTCCACAATGGCTGAACGAATTTACATTCCTACCAACAGTGTATAAGCATTCCCATTTCTCTGCAATGTTGCCATCATGTTATTTTGTGACATTTTAATAATCACGAATCTGACTGATGTTAGATAATATCTAATTGTGGTTTTGATTTTCATTTCTCTAATGATTAGTAATCTTGAGCATTTTTTTCCCATGCTTGTTGTCCACATGTACGTCTTCTTTTCAAAAATGTCTGTTGATGTCCTTTGCCCATTTTGTAATGTGGCTGTTTTTTGCTTGTTGATTGGTTTAAGTTCCTCAGGGATTCTGGATAGTAGACTTTAATAAGATGTAAAGTTTGTAAATATTTTCTTCCATTCGGTAGGCTGTCTCTCTGCTCTGTTGATAGTTTCTTTTACTGTGCAGAAGCTCTATAGTTTAGTTAGGTCCCACTTATCAAATTTTGTCTTTGTTGCAATTGCTTTTTAAGTCTTTGTCATACAATTTTTGCCAGGGCCTATATCCAGAATGGTATTTCCTAGGTTTTCTACTAGGGTTTCTATAGTTTTAAATTTTACATTTAAGTCTTTCATTAATATTGATGTGATTTTTAGATATAATGAAAGGAAGGAGCCTGGTTTCAAGCTTTGGCATTTTGGCAGCCATTTAATCCAGCACTATTTATTAAATAGAGAGGCCCTTCCCCATTGCTTGTTGTTGTTAACTTTGTCCAAGATCAGGTGGTTGTAGGTGTGTGGCATTGTTTTTGGGCTCTCTACTCTGTTCCATTGGTCTCTACATGTCTGTTTTTGTACTAATATCATACTGTTTTGATTACTATAACTAACTTTGAAGTACAGTTTGATATTGGGTAGTGTGATGTCTCTGGGTTTTTTTTTTTGCTGAGGATTGCTTTGGCTATTTAGGTTTTTTTTTGTTGTTGCTGTTACATATGAATTTTACAATAGTTTTTCTTATTCCATGACAATATCTCATTGGTATTTTGATAAAAATAGCATTGAAGCCAATTGCTTTGGGTTGTATGGCCATTTTAATGATATTAATTCTTTTTATTCATGAACACAGAATGTTTTTCTATTTATTTGTGTGACCTCTGAATTCTTTCAGCAGTATTTTGTAATTTTTGTGGTAGAGATCTTTCATCTCCCTGGTTAGCTGTATCCCTAGATATTTTACTTTTTTTTGGCTATTATGAATTGGATAACATTTTTTTTTTTTTTTTTTTTTGAGATGGAGTTTTGCTCTTGTTGCCCAGGCTGGAGTGCAATGGTGCAATCTTGGCTAACTGCAGCCTCTGCCTCCCAGGTTCTAGCGATTCTCCTGCCTCAGGCTCCCAAATAACTGGGATTACAGGAGCCTGCCACCATGCCTGGCTAACTTTTTTATATTTTTAGTAGAGACAGGGTTTTACCATGTTGGCCAGGCTGATCTTGAACTCCTGCCTCAGATGATCTGCCTGCCTCAGCCTCCCGAAGTGCTGGGGTTATAGGCGTGAGCCACCATATCTGGCCTGGATAATGTTCTTGATTTGGCTATCAGCCAATGTGATTGGCTTATAGAAATGTTAGTGATTTTTGTATGTTGATTTTGTATCCAGAAACATTGCTGAAGTTGTTTATAATTTCTAGGAGCCTTTGGATAGACACTATTGAGTTTCCTAGGTATAGAATCATATGTCTAAAAAGGGAAATAATTTGACTTCCTCTCTTTCTAAGTTGATGCCTTTTATTTCTTTCTCTTGCCTGATTGCTCTGGCTAGGACTTCCAGAACTATACTGAGTAGGTGTGGTGACAGTGGTCATCATTGTCTTGTTCCAACTCTTCAAGAGAATGCTTCCATCCTGTTCAGTATGACATTGACTCTGGGTCTGCTATAGAAGACTCCTATTATTTTGAGGTATGTTCCTTCAATATGTAGTTGGTTGAGGGTTTTTAACGTGAATGGATATGGAATTTTATCAAAAGCTTTGTGTGCATCTATTGAGAGAATCATGTGTATTTTGTTTTTAGTTCTGTATAAATTTGGTTCTACTAGTATTTTGTTAAGAATTTTTGCCTCTATGTTCATCAGAGATATTGACCTGACATTTTCCTTTTCCACTGTGTCTCTGCCAGGTTCCATTATCAGAATGATGCTGGCCTTGTAGAATGAGTAAGGGAGGAGTCCCTTCTCCTCAATCTTTTAGAATAGTTTCAGAAGGATTGGTAGCAGCTCTTTGTTATACATCTGGTAGAATTGGGCTGTGAATCTGTCTGGGCTTTGGCTTTTTTCTGGTTGTAGGTTTTTATCACTCACTCAATTTTGGAACCCATTGGTCTTTTGGGGGTTTCCTTTTCTTTCTGATTCAATCTTAGGAGGTTGTATGTTTCCAGGAATTTCTCCATTTCTTCTAGGTTTTCTATTTTATCTGGATGGAGGTGTTTATAACTGTCGTTGAGGGTATTTTGTGTTTCTGTAGGGTTGGTGGTAATGACTCCTTTGCCTTTTCTGCTTGCAATTATTTGAATCTTCTCTCTTTTTTCTTTATTAGTATAGCTAGTCGTCTATCAATATTATTTATTCTTTACAATAGTAAACTTTCAGTTTCATTAATCTTTTGCACAGTTTTTCATGTCTCAATTTCATTCAGTTTTGCTCTGATTATAGTTCTTTATTTCCATCTGGTAGCTTTATGGTTGATATTCTCTTGTTTTTCTAATTCCTCTAGGTCTAATGTTAGGTTGTTAATTTTAGATCTTTCTTTTTGATGCAGGGATTTAGAACTATAAACTTTCCTATTACTGCTTTAGCAGTGTCCCAGAAATTCAGACATGTCGTTTCTTTTGTTTCATTAGTTTTAATAATTTCTTGATTTTTCCCCTTAATTTCATTGATTACCCAAAAGTCATTCAGGCACTGATTATGTCATTTCCATGTAATTGTATAGTTTTCAGAGATATTCTTGGTATTGATCTCTATTTTTGTTGCACTGTTGTCTGAGAGTGGTGTTACATCAGAACAATTGTTCTCAGCTGAGGACAATTTTTATTTTCCTCACAGGGAACATTTGGCAAATTGTAATTATTTTATTTCTATGCCTTGTGGGAGGGCACTATAGGCATCTAGTGAAGGTAGGCCAGGAATGCTGCTAAATACCCTAAAATGAACAGAAAATCTCCCCCCAACAAAGAATTATCTAGTTGAAAATGACCATAATGCTGAGGTTGTAATACTCTGTCTCAGAATCATAGGGTAAAATTCTAGGTATATATTTCCTGCATCATTCTACAACTCTTCTGAGTACGTGGAAATCCATGCCTTTGTATGCTATTTTTTTTCATTCCATACATTTTTTTTATTATTATTATACTTTAAGTTTTAGGGTACGTGTGCACAATGTGCAGGTTTGTTACATATGTTTTTTTTAATGCCATGCTTTCTCTAGAAAAATAGTAATATGAAAGAATAAGAATACAGCTGCAGAGGGAATAAATTGGCAGAGTAGCTAGTAAAACTAATTCAGAGAAGGCTTAGACACTTTATTTAAAAATGTATAGCTAGCAATATCAATCATATGGTGAAGCATAAGATACAAGCCTTCATTCTCACACAAAGAAGAGCGATTAGACAGCTATCCACCAAAAAGTAATAGCCTTGGGAGGGATGAAGGATTCAATTAAAGATCAGCAACAACATAATGGATCAATAAAATAGAGAGTACTTCACAGAAAGGATCACTGGGGAGATCAGCATATGTGAGAAATATGGAGACGGCCAGTTTGGGGACTATCAGTATCAATCATATGGCATGTGCCAAGAGCAGCTTTCTCTGCTGAGGTAACCAGCAGCCATTACCACTATGGAACCCACAGAGAAGTAGACACAGTATTATGCCCCCTAAGAAGAAGACATTGTTGTGTTACCGCAGAACCAGGGCCACCACCAATGAATGGTGCACACCCCAATGCATGTCCCAACAACATGCATTACCCAGACCATGGGACCGCAGCTGCTCCACGTGTGCGCACTCCAGAATCCAAGTCCATAACTACAACACTAATTCCTATGGCTCAGAAATTGATGCTAGTGCCACCGTGAAATAGCACTGCCCCAGGCCTTAGAGTCATGGTTACTCTGTGTTCTCCCATGCTATAGTCCCTGTCTCTGCTGCTGCTCTGTGAGCACATGTGCCTTGGACAGCTGTGCCAGCTGCAGAGTGACTTAGCACGTGTCCCTGACCCCATTATTGATGCATAAGTTCCTACATTTTAGACACTGGCTCTGAAACCACGCTGTAACTACTTGCACCACAGACATCAGAGCCACTACTACCGCAGGTGTCTTCTTACTCTGGTTCCCAGAGCAGCAGTAGCTCTGCACCAACCTGTACTCCAGACCCTGGCGCCATGTCCACAGTGCAAGCACCCATGCATCACATACTGTTAAAAACATGGAAATGGGGTGCCACTGCTTCCTCAGACCCCAAAGCCATCATCCTTCTATGCATGCCCACACTTCATACGTTAGCTCTGTTGCTATTCCACAGGCATTGCACATCAGACACTGGTGCCATCACCACTGAAGTACACCTGCAAGCATGATTTGGGGACAAAAGGGATCCACTCAGCCACTACATTCCCTGTGGGAGAAAATGTTATTAGGAGAATCTCAGAAGCCATTACCATTGAAGACGTCATCAGCCTTTGTTGCTGCTGCAGACACCCATAGGCTTGGCTGCTGAGGACTCCTACAGTCTTCTTTGATGCCAGTCTCAGATAATAGAGCTCCATGGTGATTATGCTACTGTGGTTTCACCAGAGCCATGACCACAACACCTCATCCAACCAGTTCCCTTGCACCCACCTATAGGGGAAGGTCTTTCCCACTGAAATCAGTCCACAAAGTTAAGAAGAGATAATGGATGAATCAAAAGCACAGATATCAATCAAGGCAACACAAAACATGAAAATCAAGGAAACATGACACCACCACAGGAATACAATAATTGTCCAGTAACTGGCCCCAGGGACAAGGAGATCTATGAATTGTCTGACAAAGAATTCAGAATAAGTGCTTTAAGGAAGTTCAGCAAGTTCCAAAAAAACACCGATGTACAAATGAACAAAATCAGAAATATAATACACACAAAATTGAGAAGTTCAATATAGAGATAGAAATAATTTTAAAAATAGTGAAATTCTGCAGTTGAAGAATTCAATATAAGAAATGAAAAATGCAAATAAAAAGCATCAATAGCAGAATTGACTAAGGAGAAGGAAGAATCTGTGAACTCTTAAGACATGTAATTGTAAAATATCTAGGCAAAGGATAAAAAAGAAAAAACGAATAAAAATAAAGAAAGCCTAGGGGATTTATAAGGCACCATCAAAAGAGCTAACTTTGCATTATAGGGGTTCCAGAAAGAGAATAGATAAATAAAGGGAAAGATTTAAAGAATATTGGCTGAAAACTCCCCAAATCTGGAAGAAGATACAAACATGTATGTACATCAAGCTCAAAGGAATGCAGCAAGATTCAAACCAAATGAAAGTACACCACAATATATTATAACCAAACTTTAAAAAAAGAAAAAATTCCAGTCTTCAAAGAGTATTAAAAAAATAAGAGAAAAGTGGTTCTTCACATACAAGGAAATGACTATAAGGCTATCTGGATTTCTTGGCAGAAACTTTGCAGGTCAGGGGACAGGAAGAACGTGCTGAAACAAAAAACTGCCAAACAAGATTACTTTTTCTGGCAAAGCTATTGTTCAGAAATAAAGGAGAGAAAAAGACTTCCAGACAAACAAGAGCTGATGCAGTTCATCATTACTAGATCTGTCTTAAAAGAAATGCTAAAGGAAATTTTCCAAGCTGAAATGAAAGAATTCTAATTGGTAACATGAAATCTTATAAAAGTATAAAAATCACTAGTGAAAGTAAATAAATATTCAAATACAGATAAATAGTCAAAAACAGAATATTCTAATACTTTAATGGTGGTATGTAAATCACTTAGATCTCTAGTATAAAGTTAAAAGACAAAACAAATTAAATAACTATAGCTACAATAATTTGTTAATAAATATGCAATATAAAAATATATACATTGTGCCATCAAAAACATAAAATTGAGAAAAGTAAAAGTCTAGAATGCTTATATGCCATTGGAATTAGAATGTTATCATCTTAAATGACTGTTATAATATTGTATATGTAAACCTCAGGGTAACCATAAAGCAAAAACCTATGGTAGATGCAAAAAAGATAACAAAAATGAAATTAAAGCATACTATTACAGAAATATGGAGGCAGAAAGAGAAAAAGAAGGAATAAAATGTCAACAAAACATCCAAACACAATTATCAAAATAGCAATAATAAGTCCTTATATAACAAAACTTACATTGAATTCACATAGATTACATTCTCCAATCAAAATGCAGAGTGGCTAAATGGATTAACAAGGTGAGCTGTCTATATACTGCCTACAAGAGACTCACACCAGATTTAGAGACATACCTGTGAAAGCATGCAAAAATATTATATTCAAATAGAAACAAAAAGAGAGCAGAAATAGCTATACTTACATCAGATAAAATAGAATTTATGTCAAAAACTGTACAAAAAGACAAAAGTTATTTTATAATGATAAAAGGGTCAATTCATCAAAAGGAAATAAAATTGTAAATATATATTCACCCAACATCACAGTACCTAAATATACATTAAAAATTAATTGATCTGAAGGGAGAGATAGACAACAATACAAAAATAATCACCTTCAATGCCTAACTTTCAACAATGTATAGATAATCCAGAAAAAGAATCAATAAAAACTACTGGGTTTGAACTACAGTGTAGACCAAATGGTCCTAACAGATATATACAGAACATTCCATTCAATAGCCATAGAATATACATTCTCAAGCACACCTGAAACTTTCTCCAGTATAAATCAAATATTAGGCAAAAGACAAGCTTTAATAAACTTAAGAAGACTGAAATTATGTCAAGTATCTTTTCTGACCGCAATGGCACGAAACTAGAAATCAATAATAAGAGGAATTTTTAAAAATCTAAAAATATGTGGCAATTAAACAACACACTCCTGAACAACCAATGGATCAAACATGAAATTAAAAAAAATGTAAACATATATTGAGATGAGCGATGGAAATACAATATATCAAAACTTATGGGACGCAGCAAAACCAGTTATAAGAGGGAAGTTTATAGTGATAAAAACCTACATGAAGAAAACAGAAAGATCTCAAATAAAAAACCTAGCTATAATGGTTAAAGAAGCAAAAAAATAGAATGCACTAAATTCAAAGTTAGTATAAGAAATAAAATAACAAAGAATCAGAGCAGAAAAAACTAAAATGAAGACTAGAAAAAACAATAGAAAAGTTCAAAAAAATTGAGTTGGTTTTTAAAGATAAATGAAATAGAAAAACCTTAGCTTTCTATTTAAATAAAGATAAACAAAATAGAAAAACCTTTAGCTACATAAAGAAAAAGAGAAAATTAAAATAAATAAAATTAGAAACAAAAAGTGGTACATTAAAACTGATACTACAGAAATATGAAGGATGACAGGAGACTTCCAAAAACAACTGTACACAACAAATTGGATAACCTAGAAGAAATGGATGAATTCCTAGAAACATATCACTTACCAAGACTGAATCTTTAAAAAATAGAAAATGTGAACAGATTTTAAATGAGAACGGACATTGAATTAAAAATGAACTAATCTCCCATCAAAGAAAAGCTCAGGAGCTGATGGCTTTACTTATGAATTCTACCAAGCATTTAAAAAACAATAGCAAAAACATGAAATGCTGGAGGCCATTATCCTAAGAGAATTAATGCAGGCACAGAAAGCTAAATACAACGTGTTTTTACGTATAAGTGAGGGCTAAACATTGAGCACACATGGACTCAAAGAAGGAAACAACAGACACTGAGACCTAGTTGAGGGTGGAGGTTGGAAGGAGGGTGAGGATTGAACTACCTATCAGGTATTATGCTGTTCACCTGGGTACAAATTTATCTGTTTATCAAACCTCCACAATATGCAATTTACCAATGTAACAAACCTGCACATGTACCCCGTGAGCCTAAAATTAAAGTTCAAAAGAAAAAAAATTATGGCAACTCTATCAAACTCTTTCAAAAAACTACAGAGGCAGTAACACTTCCAAACTCATCTTATGAGGACAGCATTATCCTGATACCAAAGCCAAACAAAAGAAAATTACAGGGTCATTATCCCTGATGAATATAGATTCAAAAGTCCTAAACATCATACTAGCAAAGCAAATTCAAGGACACATTAAAAGGATCATTCACCACTAACAAGTGATATATATCCCTGGAATCCAAAGATGGTTCAGCATACACAAATCCGTAAATGTGATACACCACATTACATGGTTCCCTCATATTTTTTTTTTTTTTTTTTTGAGACACAGTCTCGCTCTGTCGCCCAGGCTGGAGTGCAGTGACACGATCTTGGCTTACTGCAACCTCCAACTCCCAGGTTCAGGCAATTCTCCTGTCTCAGCCTCCTGAGTAGATGGGACTACAGGCGCCCACCACCATGCCTGGCTAATTTTTTTTTTTTTTTTTTTTCAGTAGAGACATGGTTTCACCATATTGGTCAGGCTTGTCTCAAACTCCTGACCTCAGGTTATCCACCCACTTTGGCCTCCCAAAGTGCTGGGATTACAGGCATGAGCCCCCGCACCCGGCCGGTTCCCTTAAATTTTTAAAAATAAAATATACTTGAGGTGATGTTTCTTTAAATACAAATGTCAAAATTATTGTATAATTATTAATGGCAAACTTAATACTTGCTAGCCCTTAGGTACTGGGAAAACAGCGACAAGGCAACCCTCATGAAGCTAATAGGAAATATTAGGCAAATAATAAAATTTGTTAAAAATTCAATGTAAGGGGGTTGTATAACGATGTAATATTAAGAAATGGGTACTGGATAAAGGGGGAAGAGCTAAAGTTTCATACGTTTAAAGGTAAATTTAAAACGTGGGAAATTCATAATAAATTCAATAAATATGGAATATTAAACCCATATATAGAGTATGATCAAATTTTTGTTAGTTTCTATGAATACGATCTAAATTTAGAGTTGATATGCAAACACACACGTATATATGTATATATATACTATATATGTGTATATATATTATATATATGTGTGTATATATAGTATATATGTATATATATAGTATATATGTGTGTATATATAGTATATGTGTATATATATAGTATAGATATGTGTATATATATATACACATATATACGTGTGTGTGTGTGTATGTAAGGAGAGAGAGGAGAGAGAGAGGAAATGAGGATAAAGCAAGAGTAGGAGGGAGAGGAAGGAGAAATAAAAGGAGAGACTGAGAATGAATGAATGGAAATTCACCAAAATGCTAATAGTTATCTCTGGATATGGGTACAGTTTTTATCTCTGATATGGGCACAGAAAGATTTTCTTTTCTCCTTTTCACATATATATATATATATATATGTGTGTGTGTGTGTGTATATATGTGTGTGTGTGTGTGTGTGTGTGTGTATATATATATATTCGTATGTTTTCCAAATTTCAAACAAAGAAGATGCGTTGCAGTTACTTAGTAAAACAATTTGGCAGTTTCATATGAAGTTATAATATTAACTTACCCTACAATCCAATAATTTCACTTCTAGGCATTTACCCAAGAGAAATAGAAGCATACTATCCACTAAAATACCTGTATACAAATGTTCCTAGCAGTTTTATTGGTAATCATCGCCAACTGGAAACAATCCAAATGTGTATTAGCAGGTGAATGGACAAACATACTGTAGTATATCCACACAATGCAATCATAAATGCTTTATTCTCAGCAATTAAAAACACAGAACTTGTTGATTTAAGTATCTTGTAAATTCTGGGTATTAGGCCTTTGTTTGATGCATAGTTTGCAAATATTTTCTCACTTTCTATAGGTTGTTTGCTCTCTTAATAATTTCTTTTGCTGTGCAGTAGCTCTTACGTTTGATTAGGTCCATTTGTTAATTTTTTATTTTGGTGCAATTGATTAAACAAATCAACAAGCATAAAGCAAGTAATTCAATTTAAATATCGACAAAGGACATGAACAGACACTTCTCAAAAAAAGATGTATAAGCATCCAAAATATGAAAAAATGCTCCATATCACTAATCATCAGAGAAATGCAAATCAAAATGAGTATGAGACACCATTTCACACCTGTCAGAATGGCGTTTGTTTAAAAGTCAAAATTTAACAGATGCTGGTGAGGCTGTGGAGGAAAGGGAATGCTTATACACTGTTGGTGAGAATGCAAATTAGTTCAGCCATTGTGAAAAACAGTTCAGAGATCTGTCAAAGAACATAAAACTGCATTTTGACCCAGCAATTCTATTACTAAGATATACCTAAAGGAAAATAAATTATTCGGCCAAAAAGACACATGCATTCGTACGTTCACTGCAGCACTGTTCACAATAACAAAGTTAAGGATTCAACTTAGGTGCACATCAAAGGTGGATTGGATAAATATGGTACATATACACCATGGGATACTATACAGCCATATAAAAGAATAAAATTATGTCCTTTGCAGCCACATAGATGCAGCTGGAAGCCATTATCCTAAGCAAATTATTATAGTAACAGAAAACCAAATACTGCATATTCTCACTTGTAAGTGGGAGCTAAACATTGAATACTCATGGACATGAAGATGGAAACAATAGCCACTGGGTACTAGAGGGGGAAGCAAGAGAAGATATTGGGTACTATGCTCACTACTTGGGTGAGAGGACCATCCACCTCAAACTTCAGCATCTAGCAATATCACCTTGTAACAAACCTGCCCATGTACCCTGACTCCAATTTTTTAAGAAATAAATTTAAAAAAAAAAAATAAATAGCATTTAAACTTAAAAAAATGCAGCTGATACATACGACAGGGGTGAATGTTACATTGTTTGAAAAAGAAAACTGACTCAAAAAGTACATATTCCCCTCCCTATGTTCTTGTGTTCTCCTTGTTCAACTCCCTTGTTCAACTTCCACTTATGAGTGAGAACATACTGTGTTTGGTTTTCTGTTCTTGTGATAGTTTGCTGAGAATGATGGTTTTCAGCTTCATCCATGTCCCTGTTTTATGACTGCATAGTACACCACACACCAGGACCTGTCGGGAGGTGGGGGGCTAGGGGAGGGATAGCATTAGGAGAAATACCTAATGTAGGTGACAGGTTGATGGGTGCAGCAAACCACCATAGCACGTGTTATACCCATGTGACAAATCTGCACATTCTGCACATGTACCCCAGAACTTAAAAGTATAATAATAAAAAAATACGTATTATCTGATAACACACGTGTGAAGTCAAAGAACATGTAAAACTCATCTATGATGTTAGAAATCAGAACCACAGTTGTTTGTCCAAAAATATGACAGAGTGACTGAGAAGGAGCATGATGGGACATTTTGCCATAGTGGAAATGTTGTATATTATGATTGTAGTGGTGGTTACATGAGTGTATATAACTGTCAAAACTCATTTACCTGAACATTTAAAATCTGTCTATTTTATTGTTGGTACTTTCTACCTGAATAATATTCATCTAAATATATCTATATTAACACCAGGAATAATGCCTGGCTCATGGTAGGTGCTGAATGGATATTTGAGAAATGAATATATTAGTAAATTTTCTATCAGCACCACTTTTGCCATAACCCATAGCTTTTGGTATGAGTGCCTTAGTGTTGTTGATGTCCCAAGAAAATGTGAGTTCACGTTTCAATTCCCTTTTATTGAATGAGCCATGCAAAATAACATTTTTGTCCTTAATTTTCCACTGGATTATTTTAGGATATGTTCATATTGTTGTATATTTATAATATTATCACATGGCTATACATAGGTATGCCCTCTACATTTTATTCTTTTTGAAAGCGAGAGTTTTGGTAGCATAATGGAGAATTGCTAAAATTTATTTCAATAATGATTGAAAATATTGTACATTTTCTGTTTCTTGTATTTTGAATAGCGTATGTGATATATACTTCAAAGCTATGCTGCTAGGTAAAAAGGTTTCATTTTCCTTATATATTCTTGGTGGGAACTGTCTTCCATCTTTATAGAAATATTTGTATTTTTTATCTTTAATAATTTTCACCACAGTGTTAGTGTTTCTGAATATTCATTTATCCATTATTTATTTTAATTTGCCCACCTTGGTACTCTATTTATATTATTTTAAATAGAAAATGCTTCCTAAATTTGCTTACCATCCTTTGATATGGAACAGGATAATCATTTTCTGTATTTTACAATTTTAGAATATTATCCATCAATATGAACACTTTCTAAAAGCTTCCCTACATACTGTTTTTCTCTCTCTTTCTCTCCCCCTCCATCCCTTTTTCCACACCCGTCTCTCTCCTGATTTTGGTTGGGTTGAACTAATTTTCGTTGTTGTATTTTTTTTCCTTAAGTGTTTAAGAAATCTGATGCTTCTTTTTGTACATATGGATTTCCTTTCTCTCCCCTCTAGATAAATATGCATTGTTGTGCCTAATTATGTCTTCAAAATCAGAAATTTCAATCATTCCCAAGTTCTAAAATTATCTTGGGATTTTTGTTCAAATGATGGCCAAACGACTGGTCAGCATGTGGAAATCAGAGCAAGGGTTGAGGCCCTTATTTCCACAGTGATAGAAGGATTTAGGTAAGCATGCAAAGTAGAGCTAAGACTAGGATTTTAATCCTGTAGTTGGGGAGCCCACCTTCATGAGTTTCACCAATGCCATAGTACCAAGATAAGTTTTCTAGTTCAGTCATGACTTTGAAGTAATTACGTAATGCCCTTCAAATAATGACAGTGGCTAATTGAACCTATGTGTCAGACACTAATTTAAGAAATTTACAGGTATTATCTTATTCAGAGATTACATGTCATATACTTTACAAATTTTGTATATTCCGAGTTATAAATTTTGCTCCCATAATTGAACGGTGGTCTAAGTATTACACTACGTATTTTAAATAATTTTCCCACAGAAATAGGAAAAAACATATGTCAATATTGCTGTCATATTTTGTGCATAATTAATTTTACTTGAGGTTCTTTTTTATTGAGATGGAGTTCCCATAACATAAAATGAAACATTTTAAAGTTAACAATTTAGTTACATGTATTTAGTACATTAGCAATATTGTGCAACCACAATTTGTATTTACAAAACATTTCACCACCACCTAAAACAAATCCTCATATCATTAAGCAGTTGCTATTCATCTTTTCTACCCAGCCTCAGGTATGCAGCAATCTGCTTTCTGTTCCTATAGATTTTCCTGTTCTAAATATTTAATATAAATGGAGTCATTTAATATATGCAACCTTTTGTGTGTGTGAATTCTTTCACTTAGTATGCTTTCAAATTTGTCCACATCATATAATATCTGTTAGAATAATTAATTGGGAAGCCTTTAGGCTGAGGCAGATCCAACATCCCATGACTGTATGAAAGAAAACCACAACCCAACTCAGTGTAAACAGTGAAATAAATTTTCAAGTTTAACCAATTAGAAACCACCAAATAACCTCTAAATGGGGACTTTCTACTGGAATAATACAAATAAGGACATTGCTCCACTTTAATCAAATATTTTATTTGCCTTGCTTCCATGCTCAATCTATAGAAGCCTTCACCTCGTGCCCTTTCTGTGGAGCCCCCAAACCACTGCAGTCTGACAGATCTCAATTCATAAATTGATGTTTGCTCAAATAACTCTAATATTTTAATGTGCCTCAGTTTATCTTTTAACATGTCTCAGCATTTCATTCTGATGGCTGAATAATATTCCATCATGTGTATATACCATGATTTATTTATCCATTCATCTGTTCATAAAATGTGGACATTTGCTTCTGTGAATATGCTATGAACATATGTATTCACACATTTGCTTGGTACCTGTTTCAATTATTTGGAATATATACCTAATATTGGAATTGTGGTGTAATATAATAATGTGATATTTAACTTGTAGAGTTATTGCCAAATTGTTTTCCACAGAAGCTGAACCATTTTATATACCAACCTGATCGATATAAGGGTTCCAATTTGTTTCCATCCTCAAAACACTTGTTGTTTTCCATTTTTAAATATATTAAGGCCATACTAGTAGGTACAAAGTGGTGTTTCATTTTGGTGTTCCTTCACACTTCCCTCATGACTAAATATGTTGAGCATATTTTCATGTGTTTGCTGGTCATTTGTGTATGTTCTTTGGAGAGATGTCTATTGAATTATTTCGTCCACTTTTAAGTGGAATGTATTGCCTTTTTGTTACTGACTTGTAAACATTACTTTTGTGGATACTAGACGCTTAGATATACGATTTGGAAATATTTTCTGCCCTTTTTTTTTTTTTTTTTTTTAAATGGAGTCTTGCTCTGTCCCCCAGGCTGGAGTGCAGTGGCTCGATCTTGGCTCACTGCAAGCTCCGCCTCCTGGGTTCACGCCATTCTCCTGCCTCAGCCTCACGAGTAGCTGGGACTACAGGCGCCCGCCACCACGCCCAGCTAATTTTTTTGTATTTTTTAGTAGAGACGGGGTTTCACTGTGTTAACCAGGATGGTCTCGATCTCCCGACCTTGTGATCCGCCCGCCTCGGCCTCCCAAAGTGCTGGTATTACAGGCGTGAGACACTGCGCCCGGCCATTTTCTGCCATTCTTTAGATTGTCTTGATAATGTTCTTTCATGCATGAAGTTTTTAATTTTGATAAAGTCAAATTTATCAATTTTTTTCTTTCATTGCTCATGCTTTCTGTGTCATATTTAAGAAATTAATACCAAATTAAAAGTTATGAAAATTAATCTCTATCTTTTCTTCTAAGAGATTTGTGGTTTTTGCTCTGCTATCTATGTCATGGGTTTATTTGAGTTACTTTTTTGTACATTGTGTGAAGTAGGGGTCCAAGTTCACCCCTTTGTATGTGGATATTTAGTTGTTCCAGCATCCTGTTTTGAAGGGACTATTATGTTTTCTGTTTAATTTTCTTGGGACTTTGCTGAAAATCTTCTTCCGTAGGTAAGTGGGTTTGTTTTTGAATGTTTTTGCTATTCCATTGGTCTATATGTCCATTTTTATGCAAGCACCACACTGTATTGACTACTGTAGATTTATAATAAGTTTTGAAATCAGTAAGTGTGAGTTCTCCTACATTTACTTTTACTAAAATTTTTTGACTACTTGAGGTTTCTTGCACTTACATATTCATTTGAAGATTTATTTATTTCTTCAAAACAGGCCATTGGAATTTTGATAAGGATTTTATTGAATATCTTTGTCACTTTGGGTAGTAGTGCCATTTTAATAATATTAAGTCTTCCAGTAAATAAACATAGGATATCTTTCAATTTATTTAGTTCTTGTTTTTCAGCAGTATTTTGTGGCTTTTGGTACACAAACCTTTTGTCTCATTGGTTAAGTTTATTTCTAGATGTTTTATTCTTTAAATGCTTTTGTTAATGAAATTGCTTTCTTAATTTCCATTCAGCATGGTTAGTTGCTGGTGTATTAAAACACAATCTAATTTGTCATGTTGATATTGTGCCTTGAAATTTTGCTGAATTTATTAACTATCACTAATAGGTTTTTTTAGGTTCTTTCTATGTATAGTTATGTCATCTGCAAATATAAGTAATTTTCCTTCTTTCATTCCAATTTGGATTATATACACACACACACACATATATATATATATTTCTTTATTACTCTAGTTAGAACTGCCAGATCAATGTTGAAAAGCAACCTTGAAAATGAGCATCCTTGTCTTATTCCTGATCTCATGAGGGTAGACTTTAGTCTTTAGCTATTGAATATGATGTTAGTTCTGGGTTTCTTTAAGTGTTCTTTATCATGGTGTGAGTTTCATTCTCTTTCTAGTTTTCTGAGTGCTTCACTTCTTATTATATTGTTGTATTTTCTTTTTAGAATAATTTTTACATTAATTGAAATAATTATGTGTTTTTCTTCCATACATTTTATTACTGTGATTGATTTCATTGATTGGTACTTTTGTGTTGAACCAACTTTGCATTCCTGAGATAAATCCTACTTAGTCATGGTGTATAAGCCTTTTATTATACTGTTGGGTTTGGTTTGCTAGTATATCATTCAGGATTTGGGGATCTATTTTCATATGGGATATTTGTCTGTGGTTTCCTTTCTTGTGTTTCCTTCTATAATATCATTTTTTAAGTTTATTAAGATTTGTTTTGTGTCCTTGATGATTTTCCATGTGCAGCTGAGAAAAATGTGGATTCAGCTGGTTTGGGGTATACCATTTTATATCTGTCTCTTGGATCTACTTCATTTATAGTGTTCAGGTTCTCTATTTCCTTATTGATTTTCTACCTAAGTGTTTTATCTATTATTCAAAGTGAAGTACTGAAGTGTTCAACTATTATTGTAGACCTATTTCTTTTTTAATTGTATTTTATCTCATATTTGTGTTAGCCAAGATAGCTCTCCTTTCGTTACTTCTAATTTCAACCGATTTGTTTATTTGTATCCAAGGAAGTCTCTTGTAGCAGAGCATAGAGTTGGATGATGATATAAAAATATTGATGATATTCTTCACAGAATTAGAAAATGGAATCTTAAATTTATATGGAAACACAGAAGGCCCAGAATAGCCAAACCTATCCAGAGCAAAAATAAAAACAACTGAAGTAATCACATTACCTGGCTTCAAATTATACTATAAAGCTACAGTAACCAATACAACATGGTACTGGCATAAAACACACACACACACACACACACACACACACACACACACACCAATGGAGCACAACATAGAATGCAGAAACAAATCCATACATCTACAGTGAACTCATTTCCAATAAAGGTGTCAAGAAAAATCACTAGGTAAAGGGAAGTCTCTTCATTAAATAGTGCTAGGAAAAATGGATATCCATAAGCAGAAGAATAAAACTGGAGTCCTATCTGTTGCCATTTACAAAAATCAAATTAAAATGGATTAAAAACAAATCCAAGAGCTGGACCTCTGAAACTACTGCAAGAAAACTTTGAGGCAGCTCTCCAGGACATTGGACTGGGCAGAGTTTTCGAGTACTACTTTACAAGCACAGGGAGCCAATGCAAAAATGGACAAATGGTATCACATCAACTGAAAAAGTTTCCACATAGCAAAGCAATCAACAAAATGAAGAGAAAGCCCACATAAGGGGGGAAAATATTTGCAGTCTCTCTATCTAACAAGGGATTAATAACCAGAACACATAAAAAGCACAAACAATTCTATATGAAAAAAATCTAATAATTCAATTAAAAATAGGCAAAAGATCTGAATAGACATTTCTCAAAAGAAGTCATACAAATGGAAAATAGGTATATGAAAAGGAGGTCAACATCATTAATCATAAGATAAATGCAAATCAACATTATGATGAGATATTACCTCACAACAATTAAAATGGCTTAAATCCAAAAGAGAGTCAATAACAAATACTGGTGAGGATGCAGAGTAGAGGGAGCCCTCATACATTGTTGGTGGGAATGCACATTAGTAAAACCACTAAGGAGAACAGTTTGGAGGTTCCTCAAAAAACTAAAAATAGGGCTACCATGTGATCCAGCAATTCCATTGCTACGTATGAAACCAAAACAAAGGAACTTGATATATCAAAGACATATCTGCATTCTCATGTTTTTTCCAGCCACGATTTGAAAGCAACATAAGTGTCCATTAACAAATGAATGGATAAGAAAATGTGGTACATATACACAATAGAGAACTATTTAGCTATAAAAAATGAAATATTGTCATTTGCAACAACTTGGATGAAATTGAAGGCCATTATGTTAAGTAAAATAAGCCAGGCACAGAAAGACAAACCACACATTCTCACTTATTTGTGGGATCTAAAAGCTAAAATAATTAAACTCCTGGTGACAGAGGTAGAGGAAAGGTTACCAGAGGCTAGGAAGGGTAGTGAGGAGGGGAAAATGTGTATGGTTAATGTGTACAAAAAACAATAGATAGAGTGAATAAGACTTACTATTCGATAGCACAACAGGATGACTACAGTCAACAATAATTTATTGTACATTTAAAAATAACTAAAGAGTATAATTGGATTGATTATAACACAAAGAAAGGATAAATGTTTGTGTACATTGATTTTCCATTTGCCCTGATGTGATTATTATGCATTGTATGTCTGCATCAAAATATCTCATGTAACCTATTGTACTAGTCCATTTTCACAATGCTATAAAGAACTATCTGAGACTTGGTAATTTATTAAGAAAACAGGTTTAATTGACTCACAGTTCCACAGGTTTAACAGAAAGTGTGACTGGGAGGCCTCAGGAAACTTATAATCATGGCAGAAGGTGACGGGGAAGCAAGGACTTTCTTCACAGGTTTACAGGAGAGAGAGTGACTGAGGGGACAAGTGCCACACAATTTTAAACCATTACATCCCATGAGAATTTACTTACTATCATGAGAACAGCAAGGAGGAAATCTGTTCTCATAATCCAATTACCTCCCTGCAGACCACCCCCTTCAATTCAACATAAGATTTGAGTGGGGACACACATCTAAACCATAACATTCCACCTTGGCCCCTCCTAAATCTCTTGTCCTTCTCACATTTCAAAACACAATCATGCCTTCCCAACAGTTTCCCAAGGTCTTAACATATTCCATTATTAACCCAAAAGTTCAAGTTCAAAGTCTCATCTGAGACAAGGCAAGTCCCTTCTGCCTATGAGCCTGTAAAATTAAAAAAAAGTTATTGACTTTACAGGCTCATAGTTGCTTCCAAGATATCCAGCAGAACAGTCATAAATTGTAAAGTTCCAAAATGATTTCATTTGACTCTTTGTCTCACACCCAGGCCACATCGACACAAGGGGCAGGCTCCCATGGACTTGGGCAGCTCCACCCCTGTGGCTCTGCAGGGTACAAGCTCCATGGCTGCTTTGGTGGGCTGGTATTGTCTGCAGCTTTTCCAGGTGCATGGTGCAAGCTGTTGGTGGATCTATCATTCTAGGTTCTGGAGGATGGTGGTGGCCTTCTTCTCACAGCTCTACTAGGCAGTACCCCATTGAGGACTCTGCATGGGGGCTTCAACCCCACAGTTCCCCTCTGCACTTCCCTAATAGAGGTTTTGCTTGAGGGCTCTGCCATGGCAGTAGACTTCTGCCTGGATATCTAGGCATTTCCATGCATCCTCTGAAATCTAGACAGAGGTTCCCAAATCTCAACTCTTGCTTTCTGTGCACCCACAGGCCCAATACCACATGGAAGCCACCAAAGCTTGGAGCTTGCATCCTCTGAAGCCATGACTTGAGCTGTACCTTGGCCCATTTTAGCCATCTTTGGAGGTGGAGCTGCTGGGACACAGAGTACCATGTCCCAAGGCTGCACAGAGCAGCAGGTCCCTGGGCCTAGCCTGGGAAATAATTTTTCCCTCCTAGATCTTCAGACCTGGGATGGGTAGGGGGGCTGCCTTGAATGTCTCTGAAATGTTCTGGAGACATTTTCCCCACTGTGTTGGCTATTCACATTTGGCTACTCTTTATTTATGCACATTTATGCAGCAGGCTTGAATTTTTACCCAGAAAATTGATTTTTCATTTTTCCACGACTCAGCTGCAAATTTCCCAAACTGTTATGTTATACTTCCCTTGTAAATACAAGTTCCAGTAGCAGATAATCTCTTTGTTCACACACACACGTATGAGTATACACTTTCAGAAACAGTGAAGTCACATCTTGAATTCTTTGCTGCTTAGAAATTTCTTTCACCAGATACTCTAAATCATCTCCCTCAAGTTCAAGGTTCCACAGATCTCTAGGGCACGGGCAAAATGCCACCAGTCTCTTTGCTAAAGCATAACAAGCATGACCTTTATTCCAGTTTCCAGTAAGTTCCTCATCTCTATCTGAGAGCACCTCAGCCTGGACTTCATTGTTTATATCACTATCAGCATTTTAATCAAAACCATTCAACAAGTCTCTAGGAAGTTCCAAACATTCCCTCATTTTCCTGTCTTCTTCTGAGCCCTCCAAAATGTTCCAACCCCAGTGTCTGTTACCCAGTTCCAAAGTCACTTTCACATTTTCAGGTATCTTTATAGTAGTGCCCCAATCCTGGTACCAATTTTACGTGTTAGTCTGTGTTCACACTGCTATGAAGAACTACTTGAGACTGGGTAATTTATAAAGAAAAGAGATTTAATTGACTCACAATTCCACAGGCTTAACAGGAAGCATGACTTGCAGGCATCAGGAAACTTACAATCACGGCAGGAGGTGAACAGGAAGCAAGGACCATCTTCATATGTTGGCAGGAGAGAGAGAGAGAGGGGGGAAGTGCCACACACTTTTAAACCATCATGTCTCATAACTCACTCACTATCACAAGAAGAGCAAGGGGGATATCTGACCCCATAATCCAATCACCTCCCACCACATCCCTCCTCCAATTTGACATGAGATTTGAGCAGGGACACAAATCCAAACCCCATATCACCTAAAATATATACAACTACTCTGTACCCATAAAAATAAAAAAATAAAAATTCAAAAATCCACATGGCCATGATTCTTTTTCATTTAATTTTTATATAAAATATACTTGTTATGATTTTACTCTTCTTAAGTTTGTTAAACTTATTTTGTCACCTAACATGTAATCTATCCTGGGGAAAGATTCATGTGAACTTGAGAATAATGTGCATTCTGCTACTGTTCTGTGTTATATTATTTATATGTCTGTTAGGTCCACTTATTTTATAGTGTTATTCAAGTCCTCTGCTTCCATATAGATCATCTGTCTGGATTTTTTTTTTCCATTTTTGAAATGGAGTATTGAAATCTCCTCTTATTATTGTATTGCTATTTCTCTTGTCAGTTCCATCAATGTTCGCTTTATATATTTATGTTCTCTGACGCTTGGTGCATATTTATTTATAATTGTCAACTATTTCTGGTGAACTGATCCATTTTTTATTATGTAATGTTCTTCTTTGTCTATTGTTAAAGTTTTGGACTTGCAATATATTTTTCCAGATATTAATATAGCCACCCTCATTCTCTTTTGGTTTTTATTTGCATGTAATATCTTTTCACAATCTTTTATTTTCAGCCTATGTGTCTTCTTAAATCCAAAGTAAATCTCTTGTAGACAGTATATAGTTAAATCTTATTTTTTAAATATCTGTTCAGCCATCCTATATCTTTTGATTGAGAAGTTACTTTAGTATATGTTGCAAGGCAGGTTTAGTTGTGGTGAACAAACTTAACTTTTTTTTTTTTTTTTTTTTTGTCAGAGAAATTCTCTCTTCCTTCGTTTTTGAGGGATAGTTCTGCCAAGCACAGTATTCTTGATATGCAGGGTTTTTTTTTTCACTTTTTATATCATCCCACTCTCTTCTGGCCTATAAGGTTTCTGCAGAAAATCCTTCTTATAAACTTATAGAGGTATGTGATAAGTCACTTTTCTCTTGCTTCTTTCAAAACTCTTTTTATGTCTTTAATTTTTGGCAATTTGATTATATATCTGGGTATAAATTTCACTGTATTCTCTTTATATCAAGTCCTCTGGCTTCTTGGATTTGTATGTCATTTTCTTCCCCAGATTTCGAAACTTGTCAACCACTGTTTGTTTGAATAAAATTTCTGGTCCCTTCTCCTTCTGGGACTCCATACTGTATATATTAGTCCACTTTATACTGTCCCATAAATCCTTTAAACTTTATTTACTCATTTTTTTATTTTCATTTCTCTGACTTAATTATTTCCAATAAACTGTCTTTGAGTTTGCTAATTTTTTCTTATACTTAATCAAGTTTGCTCTTGAACCCCTCTAGTGAAATTTTCAGTTCAGTTCAATTATGCTCCATGATTTCTGTTTGATACCTTTTAAAATGTTTTTTAAAAAATCTCTTCATTTATGTTCTCATGCCATGTCTTACTGCTCTAAATTTGTGCAGGCATTTTTTACCTGACTTCAGTGAGCTCACTGATGTCTAATTGTATTTCATTGTGGTCTAAGAGGAGACATTGTATAATATCTCGTATTTTAACTGTTTAAATATGTGTTTCATTGTCCAGAATCTTATCTATCCTGGTGAATGTTTCATGTGAGGTTGAGAAGAATGTGTATTCTGATGTTGGATGAAGTAGCTTAGATATTTACATTTCATTCTGTTGATTGATAGAGTTTTTGAGTTTAACTATGCTCTTTCCAATTTTCTGCTGGTTTGGCTTGTTCATTTCTGAAAGATGGATGTTAAAATCTCCAACAATAATAGTAGATTCATCCGTTTTTCCTTGAAGTTCTGTTAGATTTTGTCTTATGTATTTTGATGCGCTGTTTTTAGACTCACACATGTTAAGGATTGTTACATTTCTTTGGAGCACTGATCTCTTTACCATTATGTAATGTCTCATTTTATTAATTTATTTTTAAATTTTGTTGGTACATATTAGATGTATATATTTATGGGATATGTGAGATATTTGTTACAGCCATACAATGCATAATAATCACATCATGGAAATTGGGTATCCACCCCAAGAATTTATCCTTTGTGTTACAAACAATTCCATTATACTCTTTTAGTTATTTTTAAATGTACAATTAAATAATTATTGACTAGAATCCCCTTTTAGTGCTCTCAAATACTAGGGCTTATTTACCATTTCACCCAGCAATTCCATTACTGGGTATGTACCCATATTGGGCATGTACTCATGTCTTTATTGTAATTCTACCATAAAGACACATGCACACATATGTCCATCACAATATTATTCACCGTGGCAAAGACATAGAATCAGACTAAATGCCCATCAACAGCACACCGGATTTAAAAAAATGTGGTGTATAAACTAAGCCGTCATAAAAATACAAGATTATACCCTTCACAGCAACATGGATGGAGCTGGAGGCCATTAATCTAATTAAGATCACACAGGAACAGAAAAACAAATATTGCATGTTCTCATTTATACATGGAAGCTGAAATTTGAGAACACATGGATGCAAAGAGGGATACAACAGACCCCAGGGATAACTTGAGAGTAGAGGACTGGGAGAAAGGAGAGGATAAAAAAACTGCCTATTGGGCACTATGCTTATTACCTGGGTGAAGATATATTGTGTACACCAAACCCCTGAGACATGCAGTTTACGTATATAACAAATCTGCACGCATAGCCCAGAACCTAAAATAAAAGTTTTAAAAAATGTAATCTCCCTGTTTTTCCCTGATAACTTTCCTTACTCTAAAGTCTGCTCTTTCTGAAATTAACATAGCTACTCCCAATTTATTTTATTTAGTGTTGGCATAGCATATCTTTCTCCATCCACTTTCTTTGACTCTATATGTATCTTTATATTTAAAGTGGGCTCCTTATATGCAACCCGTATTTAGCTCCTGATTTATGTTCTATTTTGACAATCTCTTTGTATGGATTGGTGCATTTAGACCATTGACATCCAATGTGATTACCAGTATAGTTGTATTAATATCTGTACTAAGCTTGGGAGAAAAGTTGTGGCAAGTTATCTTATGCTAGTTTAAACCAACCACTTATTCTTTCTAGCCCCCAGGAGACTAGAATATGTCAAGCCCCCATATTTGTTACTGTTTTCTATTTGTTTCCCTTGTTCTTAGTTCCTATTTTTCTCAGTCTTTTATGGTTTTATTGAAAAATTAATATGATCCTATTTTCTCTTCTTTCTCAGCATATTAGCTGTACTTCTTTAAATATAGTGTTTTCCGTTTGTGAACAGTTTTATAATGGTCATTTTCAATTCTGTCAGGTGTATCATATATCCTCATTTCATTATGATTGGTTTCCTGAAATTTATCTTTTTCCTTCATTTGGAACAATTTTTCTTGTTTCCTCATTTCTTTGATTCTCTGTGTTGCTGTTAACACATTAGACAAGAGAGTCACCTCTCTCAGTCTTCAAGCACTGGCATTGCACAGGAGAAAACTCCTACCAATTAGCCTATTCAGACATTCTGGAGGTCTCTCAAACCTTAATGCTAGGCCACACCACTTTCTTTGTTCCTAGCATCTAGAGTATTGCAGGTCCCCTCAGTGCTTCAAGACAAGCAAGAATGAAGCCAGTTTCTCAGGAAGGCTTCAGAGAAGGTGCATCATTAGACACTCTGCTCCAATCTTTCCATCTCCAGGAAGAAGCTGAGAACTGGGAAATTGTGCCTTTTATCTCTATGTTGATCTGGGGGAAAGGGATTGCAGCAGTTTTATTCTAGTTCAAACTGCTCTCTGTGTTCTCACTGGCCCTCAGATGACTAGAGTATAATGGGTCACATTAGAACTACAAAAAAAAAAAAAAAAAAAAAAAAAGGAATAAAGCAGTTATTTTGGCAGTCCCTAGAAAATTTAGGGCATTTGGGTGCATGGTCAATTTCTTTTCTCTCCCTGGTTGAAGCTGGAATCTTGGGTGATTTTATTACCCACTCGCTCTGTGCGAAGTTTAAGGGAGGAGTTGTGGCAAATGGTTAATATGCCTGCTCAAACTACTAATTTTGTCTTTGTAGTCTCCAGGGTATTTGAATGTCAGGCCTCATAAACTCTCAGAGATAGGTGGGATAGAAGCCAGCCTCTCATATAGCACTTGGAAAAGTTAAGACATAACATATGCAATACAACTCCTTCCCTCCTCAGGGAGATGCAGAGAGTTGGTAGTTTTCACACTCTAATTCTATGCTGAGCCAAGTAGAAGAGCTGTGGCAAGTGCCCACACACTAGTTCAAACCACTTCTTTGTTCTCTGTAGTCCCCAGAAGACACACATATGTCAGACTCTATCAGCTTTCCAAAACAGATGAGAGAGAAGCCAGATCCTCAGGTAGCGCCTGGAAGTGTTAGTACGCTAGATGTATGGTCTATCTCTTTCACTCTCACGGAGAAGCTGGGAGCTGGGGGTTCTATTCCGAACATATGTTACTGTGCCAGGTAGTGGGAATTATGGCTAGAGGATGTATTTATTTTTCCAACTGGTTTCAATGTGGATAGTTTCATACTCACCCATGAAGATGAAGCTGCAGGAACCTATCATCTAGTTCCTGGATTTCTCACAAAGGGAAATAATTTGTGTGTTGCTTTTCAATTGGTGTGTCCGTGTGGGAGAGTCCAAGTGTTCCTATTCAGTCACCTTGCTTATGTCGCCTATCTGCTATTTGTTTTCTGTGTGTCATAACTCTTTTTTACTTCATTTCCTCCATTACTGCCTTATTTGTCTTTAAGTCTTTTTTTGGATTCTCTTCTAATTTCTTTTTATGTATGTAGTTTTAGATATTTTTGTAATAGTTACTATGGAAGTTACAGTTAGCATCCTAAGTATATAACAATCTAATTTACTTGATATTAACTTAGTTTAAATAACCTACAAAACCCTGATCTTAGAGCCCTACCACCCTTTTAAGTTGTCATAAATTACATCTTTGTACATTGTTTTCCTATTAATATATATTTATAATAATCTTTTAACATATTACTTTTTAAAATCACATATAAAATAAAAAGTCACAAACCAGAAATATAATAATACTGGCTTTTATATTTTCTTATGTATTTACTTTTACCAAATTTCTTCATTTCTCTGTATTCTTTTGATTTACTGTCCAGTGTTTCTTTCAGTCTTAAGAACTCAAATAAATAATTATTGTAAGGCAGGTACTCAAGTAACAAACTTTCTCAGCTTTTGTTTATAGGGAATGTTCTAATATCTCTTATTTTTGACAAACAACTTTGCAAGATACAGAATTCTTAGTTGACAGGTTTTGTTCTTACATCACTTTTAATATGTCATTCCATTGCCTTCTGGCTTCCATATTTTCTGATGAGAAATGTGCTGTTAATATTTCTGACAATTCTTTGTACATAAGGAGTCACTTCTGGTGCTCAAGATTCTCTCCTTCTTGGTTTTGACAATTTTATTATAATGGGCCTTTGTGTTGATCACTTTGAATTTATCCTATTTGAAGTTAATTGAACTTCTTGGATGTGTAGATGCATGTCTTTAATAGCATTTAAATTGTTTTTGACTTTTAGGTCCTCAAATCTGTTTTATTCCTATTTCTTTATCTCTTTCTGAGACTCCATTGTGTATGTTGGTATTTTTGATGGTGTCCCACGAAAGCCTTAGGCTATGTTCACTTCTCTTCATTCTTTTTACTTTCTGCTTATCAGAGTGGATAAATTTCCATTTTTTACCTTCAAGTTCACAGATATTTTCTACTACCTATTTAAATTTCTTGAATCCTTCAGTGATATTTACATTGGAGTTATTATACTTTACATCTTCAGAATTTTACTTTGATACCTTTTATATTCTCTGTTTCTATTGATATTCTTATTTGTTCATACATAATTTTCCTGCTGTACTTTAGTTATTTGTCCACAGTTTCCTTAAGCTCTTTGAGCATATTTCAGAAAGTTAATTTATAATCTTTGTGTAGTTAATTGAATATCTAGGTTCCCCAAAGAACAGCTTAAGTCATTTTTTTTTTTTTTTTTTTTTACCTCTGGATGGGATTTATTTTTCTGTTTGTATGCCTTGAAATTTTCTACTTAAGCTTGGCATCCTGAAGAGTATTTTGGAACTTAAATCTCCTTCCCTCAGGGTTTGCTATTGTTGATTGTTGAGGCCTGCAGTCATCCATTTTTGTAGCAACTTTCTAAAACTTTTTGTGATGACTATCTTTTGTGTATATTAACTAAATTCTGTGTTTTCCATTGTGTCAGTGATCAATCAGTGACCTAAAAGGTTTTCTTAAGTGACTTAATACTCATATCTTCATTCTGGACCTTCTCAGCCTTCTCATTTCCAGGATTTTGGATTGGTCATCCGTTTGCCCCATCTGTCACCTACTCCCTGGTAGTTATGGAAACGAATGTTTTACAGTATTTTGACAGATACCTCTGTAACATGGAAATTTACTCGAGCCCTGAGATTGGGGCAAAACAAATGTGAGTCTGTGTGATTCCTCAAGGAACCACCAGACAGGTCAAAACACATGAACACAGTATGTTAAGAACAAGTTCTTTATTATTAGCCTCTTGTCTCAAGTTAGCCACATCAAAAATGTAGGCCATCATATTCATAGCCACTGCCACCATGCTGAAGAATGGGGGTTATGAGATGGTTATCAAAAATGTCACAGTGCTGTCTTACTGAAATTCATTTATACTTTCCTTTATTAAGTAGATTCCTATTTGCTGTATTTCGAATTAGATTTCAGAGTTGTGAAAGTGTCCAGTCTTTGACAGCTCATTGTTAATTTGCTCTCTTATTTTTTTAATATGTTCTCTTCATCCTTTGAATTCTGAAATTTTACCATAACTATGTAGGTAAAAATGCACACTATTTTTAATGAATTGCTTAAAAATCTTAGTGGATCCTTTCAAATGAAATAGTACATATATTCATTTAGCAAATATAGTAAGCACTTATCCTGTGCTAGACTAGGCACTATAAGAATGATGGAAATGCAACGGGGAACTGGATAGAAAAGACCTCTATTCTCTTGGAAATTATATTTCATTGTGTTAGACAACAAGTATGCAAAATTAAAAAAAAAATTTCTTAACCTACATATCCTGATAAATTTGTAAAGAAGATACACAGTAAGCTATGATAAAGAATAGCCACAGAAATTAAATACTTATTGTTATGTGTGTGAACATCCCTAAGAAGTTGGTATGTAATATTAGTCTGAAGAATGCCTACGAGGAAGATTTGTGAAAAGCTTGGGTATGAGTTGGGGAGAGTAGTCTAGGCAAAAGGAACAGTGAGACCAAAGACCAAGAGACAGAATGCATCTTGAGGTTTTCTGGGAAATAACAAGTGGTCATTGTAATGGATATATTGTAAGGAAAGGAAGAGTAGGATACTGGGAGACTTGGTGCAGAATATTATTTTTCCGACATACAATGAGAAGCAATGGATGACTAAAACAAAGATAAAGTGCTCTCATTTATACTTTAAAAGTCCACTCTGATTACTAGTTGGAAATAAGATAAGGTATTCATTGATAAACCGGATATGAGAGATGAGTAGAACATGTGACTTGTATATATCCATAGTAATGGCAGATTGCTAGTCATCAAAGTTATTTCCTTTTATTCTATCTTTATGGAAGTCTGATTAGATACATGTTGGAATAAGAGCTCTCCTCTTACATGATCCCTGTCCATTTGTACTGCATTCTTGGAGAATACCTCTTTTATGTCTTTTAGAGAGCTTTATACATCCTTAGCTGAGTCTATTCTGTTATTCATCGACATGTATTGAAGTGTTTTTATAATTTCAGTGTCTATAATTTTATAACTTCTGTAATTATATATATGAAATTTTATAATTTCAGTAATTTCATATATCTGATTTTTACCATTAATTTTTATGTTTTATTTTATAGTACCCTGTTTAAATGGATAAAATATACTAAAATTTTTCTATGGATATAAAATGGACTTACTGTAAGCTTTCTTCCATTTCCTGTATTAACTTTATTTCCTGGAGGTTAATTCTTTAGTTTTCTATTGAGGTCGCTACTTTTCTTTCATAGTGTTCATTTTCCTCAAATGCTGGCTGATTTATTGTTTTCTGGTTATATTCATTAACCTCTATATATCTCTCAGTGAATTCTGGTTGTAGTAACTGGACACTTCCTCTGATCACTGCAAAGAAATGCCTGCAAATAAAAATCTGTATTTTTTATATTATCTTGAGAGAAAAATTGTTGAGATTTAGCTTTTCTTTTAGAATTTTAAAAACTCAGACTCTTGAAAATGTGTAGGATTTTATTTATATAATATATGAATATAAATACAGTTAATATAGAAATATAAATGGAACTATAAATAAGCCTGGAAGTAAAGAACCTCAAGATGTCAGAACAACAGGGCTGAAGGGACCCAGGTCCCTGAGTTCCTCACCTGAAAGACAGTTGAGCAGGAGAACATCCAAACCAGCACCCACTGCATTAGACTTTGTGTGAGTGGAAAATAAACTTTGATTGTGGTAAGCCACTGAGATTTGGGGGTAGTTTAATATAAGTTGGCTTGTCCTGAAAGATGCAGAAGCATGATTAATTAATTATTTTCTATTTTTATGCTTTGAGCCCTTAATGCTTCTCTTATAGCTAACAAACTGTGGTTTCTGACTATTCTAGTGTTGAAGTCCTCACATAACAAGCATGCATGAGAAAACCCCATAAACCTAAGGAGTCCTAATGCTGGTGAAATATAGCACCAGTCACATATAAGACATTTATATTCCACTGGCATTAGGGCTCCTTAGGTTTATGGGGTTTTCTCATACATGTTTGGTATCTTGTCACTAACATGTATTTGTTTGATTTGTTGTTGGCAGGTGCATCATTCCCTCCTAATTTGAAGCCCTCTATTCTGCTGCCACAAGCCTTTTAGCCAAATTCTCTTCCTTTATATTTCTTATGTATGAATCAAGCATCAGTCCCCTGTGTTTCCCTAAGTGACAGATAATTCGTATTGGGTACCCTGGTGATGTCGAAGACTCTTCCATTGACATTAAAGTGAGAAAAGAGCATCCTCTATACAAGATTACCCCTTCAAAACACTTCAGAAAGCACTATTCACGTATGGTGAGACACAGTGCACCAGAGTCATTCTCCCTACTCACACTTTTTCACACTGATAAAACTCTGATTTCAGGTTTTGAAAAGCATCTAAGCACATTCTATGAAAAGGCAGACTCTCTAATAGAAAATGTTAACATAATTTATTAGGTATATATTATAAACATCTAAACGTTTAAAGTATTCTTAAGTAAATATAAGAGGGCAAGGGCAAATTTGGATAAATTTTATAACACATATAACATGAAAAAGGTTAATATTTTAGTCTATGAAGAGCATTTACAAATTAAAGCAAAAATCAACACCAAGATTTTAAAAATTGGTGCATTAGAATAAGAGAAAAAAGTCAGAAACTAGAGAGCACACAGAGTATGATCCCATTATCCAAAGTTCAAGAAGAGGCAAAACAAATTGATAGTGATATAAGATTAATGATTGCTGGGGCTGGGGTGAATGAAATAAGTGCAAAGGGATATGAGGGAATTTTATAGGGTGGTAGATATATTCTATATTTTAAGTGTTGTGATGATCATATGTGTAAACACATTTATCAAAACTCATAGAACTGTAAACTGAAAATAAGGCAATTCCTTAAACATAAACCAAACCTCAGTAAAGTTTACTAAACTACCAAACTATATACACTCACAACTTACAAAATAAAATATACAAGTGACATCTGTTAAAACAAACACATCAAATATTACCAGAAGTCAAAGTAACATAAAAATATAAATTGATAAAAACTTTGAGGTTCTATTTGCATTAATTAAATTATGAAATCTAAACATAATGGTAATACCATTATGGTTAAGAGTAAATAAAACCATCTCTCCCATGCACTGTTATTGAAAATGTAAGTTGATGCAAACTTAAAAATGACAATTTGAAAATGTGTAACGAAAGTCTTAAACATATTCATCAGTTTTGACTCAGCTATAATAATTATAGAAATTTTGATTAAAGATTAATATGAGAAACATTTATGTGAGATGTTGATAATTTAAAATATGAAGAAAAATAAATGAACACAGATGGAATCAACACATAGCCTTAACAAATCTCAACGTTTCACCACACTTGGTATAAACGTTTTAATATAGGAAAAATAAAGATGGCTTTCACTGAATATCTGTGCCTTTGTAATTTCATTCCCTTCCTTCTTTACCCACATGTTAGTCACTGTCTGGAATTTGTTGTTTACCATTTCAATTTGCTTTTGCTTGTGCGAGGCTTTGCATGTTTCTCTGCTTTATATAAATGATGTAATAATGTGAAAGTTATTTTGCACATTATAGTTTTACTCAATATTATTTACATGCAGACATTTTTAATATATATAGTGCCATTTCATTTATAATTTCTGCATACTTTTCAAAAGTATGAATATGCTACAAGTAATTATTTTATTCTTAGATTTTGTATAGATGCCAAATTTTATAAATAATGATGCAATAAACATTCTTACACGTTAGTATTAATTTACTAAGGAGTGCTTGTAATTTACTTTGTCACTGTTTCTGACAAAATACCACAAACTGGTGGTGTGTTGTCTCACCATTAGTCTATGAAGAGAATTTACAAATTAAAGCAAACTAATTTTAATTTTTTTACTTTTCAAAAGTAAAAATTTGGCGTCTAAAAGTCCAAAATAAAGGTGTTGGTAGACTTGGTCCCTTTTGAGGGCTGTGAGAGAAAGATCAGTTTGGTCCTCTGTTTTTGGATTGTAGATGGCCATTTTTTTCCCTTTATCTCGTGACATTGTCTTCTCTTTATGCCTATATCCAAATTTTCTCTTCTTGTAATAACACCAGTCATATTGGACTACAGCCTACCCTAATGACCTCATATTATCTAATTGCATGTGCAATGACCCTATTTCCGCATAAGGTCACATGCTGATGTACTGAACATTAGGACTCTAACATGTAAATTGGTGGGAGACACAATTCAACACATAATGGTATATCTCTTTGTGTATGTGAGAGTTTTTCAAATTTCTCTAGTTCAGTGCTTCTCACACAGAGATTATTTTGCTCCCCCTCCCTCTCGAGGACATTTGGCAATATCTAGGGCTATTTAGGGTTGTCACAATTGGTGGTGGCAGGTGCTAATGGCATCAAGTGGGTACTGTTCAGGGATTCTGCTAAATATACCTGTGTAAAAAAGTCCCCACATCAAGCACTTCTCTAGCCGAAAATCTCAATAGTGCTTAGGATAAAAAACCTTAATCTAAATTATACTCCTAGAACTGTAATTGTTAAGTATGCCATCTTAAGTAAACTTGCTTGCTGATTTGCTTTCTAATATGTTGTTATAATTTATATACCCACAAGCAGTGTATGAGTCTGTTTCTCTTTTTTTTCCCATTAACTTTTAAGTTCCAGTGTACATGTGCAGGATGGGCAGGTTTGTCACATAGGTATACATGTGCCATGCTGGTTTGCTGCACAGATTAACCCATTACTTAGGTAGTAAGCCCGTTATTCACTAGCTATCCTTCCTGATGCTCTCCCTCCCCCCTCTCCCCCTGACAAGCCCCAGTGTGTGTTGTTCTCCATCATGGGTCCATGTGTTATCATCGCTGAGCTCCCATTTATAAGTGAGAACATGCAGTGTTTGGTTTTCTGTTCCTGCATTCGTTTGCTGAGGATAATGGTTTTCAACTCCATCCATGTCTCTGCAAGGGACATGATCTCATTCCTTTAATGGCTGTGTAGTATTCCATGATGAATACATACCACATTTTCTTTAACCAATCTATCATTGATGGGAATTTAGGTTGTTTCCATGTCATTGCTATTGTGAATAGTGCTACAGTTGACATACACATGCATGTATCTTTATAATAGAATGATTTATACTCCTTTGGGTATATATCCAGTAATGGGATTGTGGGCCAAATGGTATTTCTGCTTCTAGATCTTTGAGGAATCAGCACACTATCTTCCACAATGGTTGAACTAAATTACATTCCCACCGACAGTGTAAAAGTGTTCCTTTTTCTCTGTAGCCTTGCCAGCATCTACTGTTTCTTCACTTTTTAATAGTTGGCATTCTCATTGTGGTTTTGATTTGCATTTCTCGAATAATCAGAGATGTTGAACTTTTTTTACATATGCTTTTTCATATGTTTGTTGGCTGCATGAATGTCTTCTTTTGAGAAGTGTCTGTTTCTGTCCTTTGCCCCCTTTTTAATGGGGCTGTTTGGTTTTTTCTTGTAAATTTGCTTAAGCTTCTTGTAGATTCTGGATATTAGACCTTTGCCAGATGCATAGATTGCAAAAATTTTCTTTCACTCTATAGGGTGTCTGTTCACTCTGTTGATAGTTTCTTTTGCTATGCAGAAACTCTTTGGTTTAATTAGATCCCATTTGTCAATTTTTGCTTTTGTTGCAATTGTTTTTGGTGTTTTCATCATGAAATCTTTGCCCGTGCTATGTCCTGAATGGTAGTGCCTAGATTTTCTTTTAGGGTTTTTATAGTTTTGGGTTTTACGTTTAAGTCTTTAATCCATCTTAAGTTAATTTTTGTATAAGGTGTAAGAAAAAGGTCCAATTTAAATTTTCTGCATATGGCTAGCCAGTTCACTTAACACCAATTATTAACTCAATGTGTCTGTTTTTGTACCAGTATTGTGCTGTTTTGGTTACTGTAGTCTTGTAGTATAGTTTGAACTCTTATAGCATGATGCCTCCAGTTTTTTTCTTTTTGCTTAGGATTTTCTTGGCTATATGTGCTCTTTATGGGTTCCATATGAATTTTAAAAGTTTTTTTCTAATTCTGTGAAGAATGTCCATGGTAGTTTAATGGGAATGGCATTGAATTTATAAATTACTTTGGACAGTATGGCCATTTTCATAATACAACAAAAATAGAAAACTTCAGGACGATATCCCTAATGAACATCCATGCAAAAAACTTCAATAAAATACTGGCAAACTGAATCTAGCAGCACATCAAAAAGCTTATCCACCACAATGCAGTTGGCTTCATCCCCGGAATGCAAGGTTTGTTCAACATGTGCCGATCAATAAATAGAACTAAAGACAAAAACCACATGATCATCTCAATAGATACAGAAAATGCCTTCAATTAAATTCAGTATCTCTTCATGCTAAAAATTCTCAATAAACTAGGTATTGAAGGCACATACCTCAAAATAATAAGATCCATATATGACAAACCCACAGCCAATATCATACTGAACAGGCAAAAGCTGCAAGCATTTCCCTCGAAAACTGGCACAAGACAAGTTTGCCCTCTCTCACCACTCCTATTTAACATAGTACTGTTATTTCTGGCCAGTCTGTTTTTTTTTTTATATGTTTGTCAACACTTGTGATGATGTCCATAACATTTGCCAAATTATTTAATATGAGATCTCATTATTTTTAACATATATTTCCTTGACTAATAGTGAGAAATAGCATCTTTCCATATGTTTGTAAGACATTCAGGAATATTTTTTAATTAATGTATTATTCATATTCATTTTGTATGTTATTCTAGGGTTGATTGTCTATTTATCTTTAGGAATTATATATAGATTTTTATACTAAGATCTTATAAATCATATGTATTTAGAGATAATTTCTCAAAGTTTCTGGCATGATTTTTAACTTTGTTATTTCTTATTTTATTATTTATTAAAATTTCAACTTTTATTTTAGACTCAGGAGATACATGTGCAGGTTCGTTAACTGGTATATTGTGTGATGCTGAGGTTTAGTACAATGAATCCCATTACCCAGGTACTGAGCATAGTACCCAATAGTTAGTTTGCAGCTCTTGCCTCACTCCATCTCTCCTGCTCTAGTAGTCCCCAGTGTCTATTGTTGCCATCTTTATGTCTGTGCATACCTGTGTTTCTGCAAAGGAAATGTAAAGAAAATGATTTCATTCTTTTTTATGGCTATGTAATATTCCATGGTAAATTTACCACATTTTCTTTGTCCAATTCACTGGGTTTTTTGTTTTGTTTTGTTTTCTTGTCTGAAATTTTATTTCAATAGTTTTAGGGGTACAAGTGTTTTTTTTTTCACATGGATAAACTGTAGAGTGGTGAAGTCTGAAATTTTAGTGCACTCATCACTTGAGTAGTGTACATTGTACCCAATATGAAGTTTTTTATCCCTCAGCCTCCTTCCACCATACACTTTCCTGAGTCTCCATTGTCCATTATACCACTTTGTATGCCTTTATGCACCCATAGCATAGCTCTCACTTATAAGTGAGAACATAGGATATCTGGTTTTTTATTTCTGAATTATATCACTTAGAATAATGGCTTCTGGTTCTATCTACGTTGCTGCAACAAACATACTTTCATAGTTTTTTATGGCTGAGTAGTATTCCATGGGTTGTGCATGTGTAATATATACATATATATTACACATATATATTACACATATATGTATATATTACACACATATACGGCAGATATTCTTTATCCATCATCAGCTGATGGGCACTTAGGATTGGCTTCATATCTTTGCAATTGTGAATTGTGCTGCAGTAAACATATGCAAGCAGATGTTGTTTTGATATAATAACTACTTTTCCTTTAGATAGATACCCAGTAGTGAGATTGCTGGATTGAATGGTAGATCTACTTGTAGTTCTTTGAGAAAACTCCATACTTTCTTCCATAGAAGGTGTACAAATTTACATTCCAACCAGCAGTGTGTAAATATTCCCTTTTCACCACATCCATGTCAACATCTACTGTTTTTTGACTTTTTAATAATGGTCATTCTAGTTGGGGTAAGGTGGTATCTCATTGTGGTTTTAATTTGCATTTCCCTGATGATTAGTGATGTTGAGCATTTCTCATACGTTTTTTGGCCATTTGTATATCTTCTGAGAATGTCCATTCATGTCACTTGCCCGCATTTGAATGGGATAATTTGTTTTGTTCTTGCTGATCTGTTTGCATTCCTTGTAGAATCTGGACCTTAATTCTTTGTTGGATGCATAGATTGCAACTAATTTCTCTTATTCTGTGGGTTGACTACTCTGATGATTATTTCTTTTACTGTGCAAAAGCTTTTTGATTTAGGCCTCATTTATTAATTTATGGGGTTTTTGTCTCATTTGGTTTTGAGGTCTTAGTCATAAATTATTTGCCTAGGTCACTGTAGCCTTGTAGATATAGACCAATGGAACAGAACAGAGCCCTCAGAAATAATGCCGCATATCTACAACTATCTGATCTTTGACAAACCTGACAAAAACAAGCAATGGGGAAAGGATTCCCTATTTAATAAATGGTGCTGGGAAAACTGGCTAGCCATATGTAGAAAGTTGAAACTGGATCCCTTCCTTACACCTTATACAAAAATTAATGCAAGATGGATTAAAGACTTACATGTTAGACCTAAAACCATAAAAACCCTAGAAGAAAACCTAGGCAATACCATTCAGGACATAGGCATGGGCAAGGACTTCATGTCTAAAACACCAAAAACAATGGCAACAAAAGCCAAAATTGACAAATGGGATCTAATTAAACTAAAGAGCTTCTGCACAGCAAAAGAAACCACCATCAGAGTGAACAGGCAACCTACAGAATGGGAGAAAATTTTTGCAATCTACCCATCTGACAAACGGCTAACATCCAAAATCTACAATGAACTCAAACAAATTTACAAGCAGAAAACAACCCCATCAAAAAGTGGGCGAAGGATATGAACAGACACTTCTCAAAAGAAGACATTTGTGCAGCCAAAAAACACATGAAAAAATGCTCATCATCACTTGCCATCAGAAAAATGCAAATCAAAACCACAATGAGATACCATCTCACACCAGTTAGAATGGTGATCATTAAAAAGTCAGGAAACAACAGGTGCTGGAGAGGATGTGGAGAAATAGGAACACTTTTACACTATTGGTGGGACCGTAAACTAGTTCAACCATTGTGGAAGTCAGTGTGGCGATTCCTCAGGGATCTAGAACTAGAAATACCATTTGACCCAGCCATCCCATTACTGGGTATATACCCAAAGGATTATAAATCATGCTGCTATAAAGACACATGCACACGTATGTTTATTGCAGCACCATTCACAATAGCAAAGAATTGGAACCAACCCAAATGTCCAACAACGATAGACTGGATTAAAAAAATGTGGCACATATACACCATGGAATACTATGCAGCCATAAAAAATGATGAGTTCATGTCCTTTGTAGGGACATGGATGAAACTGGAAACCATCATTCTCAGCAAACTATCGTAAGGACAAAAAACCAAACACCGCATGTTCTCACTCATAGGTGGGAATTGAACAATGAGAACTCATAGACACAGGAAGGGGAACATCACACTCCAGGGACTGTTGTGGGGTGGGGGGAGGGGGGAGGGATAGCATTAGGAGATATACCTAATGCTAAATGACAAGTTAATGGGTGCAGCACACCAACATGGCACATGTATACATATGTAACAAACCTGCACGTTTTGCACATGTACCCTAAAACTTAAAGTATAATAATAATCAAATTAAAAAAAAAATTATTTGCCTAGGTCATTGTCCAGAAGAGTTTTTCCTAGGTTTTCTTCCAGAACTTTTATGATTTCAGTTCTTAGATTTAAGTCTTTAATCCAACTTGAGTTGATTGTTATATGAGATGAGTGATAGGTATCTAACTTCGTTTTTCTACACATGGCTATCTATTTTCCCCTGCACCATTTATTAAATCGGGTGTCTTTTCCTGAGTTAATGTGCCTGCGTGCTTTGTTGAAGATCAGATGGTTGTAAGTATTTGGCTTTATTTGTCCGTACTCTATTATGTTCCATTGGTTTATGTATCTACTTTTATGCTAGTAGCATACTGGTTTAGTTCCCATAGCCTTATAGTATAATTTGAGTCAGGTAATGTGATGCCTCCAGATTTATTCTTTTTACTTAGGATCGCTTTGGCTATATGGTTTTTTTTTTTTTGTTCCATATGAATTTTAGGATTGTTTTCTCTAATTTTGTGAAAAATGATGTTAGTGTTTTGATAGGAATTTTATCAAATCTGTAAATAGCTTTGGGCAGTATGGTCATTTTCACAATATTGCTTCTTCCAATCTGTGAGAATCGTATGTATTTCCATTTGTTTGTGTCCTGTGATTTCTTTCTTTAATTTTTAAGTTACTTTTAAATGTTTTTGTGGGTGCACAGTAGGTGTATGTATTTATGGGGTTACATGAGATGTTTTGATACAGGTATGCAATATGAAATAAGCACATGATAAAGAATGGGGTGTCTATTCCCTCAAGCATTTATCCTTTGCATTGCAAACAATCTGATTACATTCTTTATGTTATTTAAAATGATACAATTAAGTTATTATTGACTATAATCACCCAATTATGCTATCAAATAGTAGGTCTAATTTATTCTATTTTTTGTACCCATTAACCATTCCCACTTGCCCTCCCACTAACCATCCACTACCCTTCCCAGCCTCTGGTAAACGTCCTTCAACTCTCTATGTCCATGAATTCAGTTGATTTGATTTTTAGATACCACAAACAAGTGGGAACATGCGATGTTTGTGTTTGCATGCCTGGCTTATTTCACTTAACATAATAATCTTCAGTTCTATCCATGTTTTTGAAATTGACTGGATCTCATTCTTTTTAAAGAATGAATAGTTCTCTGTTGTGTATACATACAACATTTTCTTTATCCATTCATCTACTGATTTATTTCAACAGTGTTTTGTAGTTCTCCTTGTAGAGATCTTTCACCTCCTTGGTTACATATATTTCTAGATATTTTATTTTATTTTTCAGCTATTGTAAAAGAAATTGGATTTTATTCTGGATTTTATTCTTAGCTTGGTCATTGTTGGTGTATATCAGTGCTACTGATTTGTGTACAATGATTTTATAAACTGAGACTTTACTGGATTCACTTATCAGATCTGGGAGGAGCATTTAGGGTTTGTTAGGTGTAAGATTTTATCATTGGCAAATGAAAATAGTCTGACTTCCTTTTTTCCCATCTGGGTGCCCTTTATTCATGTCTTTTGCCTAATTGCTCTGGGTAGAGCTTCCAGTATTATGTTTAATAGAAGTGGTGAAAGTGGGCATCCTTGTCTTGCTCCAGTTCTTAGGGAGAATGCTTTCAACTCTTTCTCAATCAGTATAATGTTGGCTGTGGGTTTGTCCTATATGTCTTTTATTACTTTCATGTATGTTCCTTCTATAGCTAGGTTGTTGAGGATTTTTATCATAAAGCGTTGCTGGATTTTATCAAATGGTTTTTCTGCATCTATTGAAATGATCATATGGTTTTTGTTTATAATTATGTGTATGTGATGAATAATGTATATTGACTTGCATATGTTTAACCATCCCTGCATACCTGGGATGAAACCCACTTGATCACGGGGAATTGTCTTTTAATGTACTGTTTGATTCAGTTTGCTACTATATTTTTGAGGAATTTTGCAACTATTTTCATCAGTGATATTGGTATGTAGTTTTAATTTTTAATGTTCTTTTCTATTTTTTGTCAAGGAGTTACTGGATTCATAGAATCAGTTAAGAAGGATTCCCTCCTCCTAGATATTTTGAAATTGTTTCAGTAGGATTGGTTCCAATTGTTGTTTGAATGTCTCACAGAATTTGACTTTGAATCTGTCTGATCCTGGGCTTTGTTGTTGTTGTTGTTGTTGGTAAATTATTATTATTACTGACTTAAACTCACTGCTTATTATTAGTCTGCCCAAGGTTTTTGTTTCTTCCTGATTCAACTAAGAGGATTTAATGTTTCCTAGAATTTACCCATTTCTCTAAATTTTCTAGTTTTCCTGCATAGAGGTATTTATAGTAGTCTCCAATTATCTTTTTTATTTCTGTGCTTTCAGTTGTAATGTCTCCATTTTTATTTCTAATTGAGATTATTTGAATCATTTCTTCTGGTTAATGTAGTTAATGGTCTATCAATTTTTTGTCTTTTCAAGGAATCGACTTTTCATTTCATTGATATTTTCTATTTTCTATTTCAATTTCATTTAGTTCTTCTCAGAGTTTTGTTATTTCTTTTCTTCTGCTAGCTTTGGGTTTGATTTGCCATTATTTTTCTAGTTCCTCGAGGTATGAAGGTAGTTGTCAATATGTGATCTTTTAGAATTTTTGGTGTATATATTTATCAGTATAAACATTAATCATAGCATTGCTTTTGCTGCATCCCAGAGTTTTTGATAACTTGTGTCACTGTTATCATTCATTACAAATAATTTTTAAACTTCCATTGTGATTTCATTTTTAACCCCCAAATTACTCAGGACCAGATTGTTTAATTTCCACGTGTATACATAGTTTTCATGGTTACTTTTGAAAATGATTTATAGTTTTAGTCCACTGTGATATAAAAAGATACTGCATATGATTTTGACTATTTAAAATTTATTGAGACTTTTTGGTGGCTTTTCATATGGTCTATTTTGGAGAATGGTACATGTGCTGATGAAAAGAATGTTTATTCTGCAGTTCTTAGGTAGAATGTTCTGTAAATATACGTTAGGTCCATTTGTTCTAGAGTGCAGCTTAAGTTCAGTGTCTCTTTTCTGATTTTCTCCCTTGATAATCTGTCTAGTGCTGTGTATGGACTGTTGAAATCTCCAACTATTAGTGTTTTGCTGTCTATTTTAGTAGGTCTAGTAATAATTGTTTTATAAATATGAGGGCTCCAAAATTAGGGACGTATGTATTTTAAATTGTTATACCTTCTTGTTAAATTAAACTTTTTATCATGATATAATGGCCTTCTTTCTCTTTTTAAGTGTTGTTGTTTACAGTTTGTTTTTTCTAATATGAGTTCCTACTCCTTCTGACTTTTGGTTTCCATTTGCATGGAATATCTTTTTCTTTCTTTTTTTTTTTTGAGACGGAGTCTTGCTCTGTCACCCAGGCTGGAGTGCAGTGGCCCGATCTCGGCTCACTGCAAGCTCCGCCTCCCAGGTTCACGCCATTCTCCTGCCTCAGCCTCTCCAAGTAGCTGGGACTACAGGCGCCCACCACCACGCCCGGCTAATTTTTTTGTATTTTTAGTAGAGACGGGGTTTCACCGTGGTCTCGATCTCCTGACCTCGTGATCCACCCGCCTCGGACTCCCAAAGTGCTGGGATTACAAGTGTGAGCCACTGCGCCCGGCTGGAATATCTTTTTCTACCTCTTAGAGTCTGTAAGAATCCTTACATGATAGGGATGTCTCTTGAAGACAGCAGATATTTGGTTGTAATTTTGTATTCATTCTACCAATCTGTATCTTTTAAGTGTGGAGCGTTAAGATCATTTACTTCAACATTAATATTGAGATGTCACATAATGTTCCAGTCATCATGTTGATTATTACCTACTTTGTTTTCCACATTATGTTATTGTTTTATAGGCCCTGTAAATTTTATGCTTTCAAGAGTTTCTTTCTACTGCATATCAATCTTTTGTTTCAATATTTATAACTCATTTAAACATTTCTTGTAGAGATGGTCTGGTAGTGACAAATTCCCTCAGCATCTGTCTGTCTGAAAAAGACTATTTCTCCTTCATTTATGAAACTCAGTTTTGCTGGATAGAAATTATTATTAATATTTATTCTGTTTAAGGAGACCAAATATTGTTAGTTTGTAAGGTTTCTGTTGAGAAGTTTACTGTTTTCCTTTATAGGTTACCTCATGCTTTTGTCTCACTGCTCTTAGAATTTTTTCCTACATGTTACCTTTAGATAGCCTGATGATTATATGCCTTGATGATGTCATTATTTTTGCCATGAATCTCCAAGTAGTTCTTTGAGCTTCTTATGTTTGGATGTATTAATGTCTAGCAAGGTCAGGGAAGTTTTATTTGATTATTTCCTCAAATAAGTTTTCAAAACTTTTTGCCTTTTCTTCTCCTTCAGGAACACCAGTGATTTTTAGGCTTGGCCATTTTATAATACCATATTTCTTGGAGACATTTTTCATTTCTTTTAATTCTGTTTTATTTTTGTCTGATTGGGTTAACTCAAAAGGCTTGTCTTTGAGAACTGAAATTATTTCTTATAGTGGGACTAGTCTATAGTGGGACTAGTCTATTGTTAAAACTGTTCACTGCATATTGTAATTCCCTAAGTATGTCCTTCATTTCCAGAAATTGTGATTGAATTTTCATTAAAATATCTATCATCTTAGAAAATGTTTTATTCATATCCTAAATTCTTAATTCATGTTCACTTTTACTTCTCTTGTGTTTTCTTGAGTAACTTCATAAACAACCCTTTGAATTCTTTATCTGGGATTTAAAATATTTCATTTTGGTTTGAATCAATTGCTGGAGAGCTAGTGTGATCTTCTGGTGGTGTTCTCAGACTCTGTTTTTTCATATTGCTTGAATTATTTTTCTGGTTTATTTTCATTTAGGAAGACTATTTCTTCCAGTTATTTTTTATTTTATATTTGATTCTACTTTTATTTGTATTTCTTTTTTTACTTTTTGAGGACATGTGTTTAATGTTTATTGTTGATTGTAACTTAACTTGGCTCTGGGTGCTTTGAGTGGTGATGAATTTATTTGAGTGTCTTGATTATAGAGTCTTTGTATGATGACTTTCTTGGGTGCTGGTTGCAGTAGCAATGTGCTTAGTGTGTGAACAGTTTTACTGTTTCCTGTGGCTCTGGAATGGCAGTGGTCTCCTGAAGTTTATCTTGTTTTCTAGTCATGTGTATTTATTTATTTATTTATTTTCTCTCTCAGTATTTTATTCACTGGGTTAAACAGTTCAGGCTTCAGACTAGTAGGAAATATCTGTGGGTAAAAACCAACTATGGCCAAAGCATGTGGGTAAATACTGTACCCCAATGGTGGGCAGAGGTTCCAGCATTGATAGAGGTGGCTGAGGAAGCTGTCAGTGAAACACGCCGAGGTCTTTTCAGGGGGACAGGAGGAAGCTACCTCAGCTCCCCTAGCAGACCAGCAGGAAATCAATCCACCTACCAGTCATGCTCCTCACCCAGTGTTTCAGCTATTCAGACAGGCAACCTCTTCATCTACAGGAATGCTGATGTTCCATGTAGAGAGGGACTGTGACTCTATACCTCATGCAAGACTGAACCTGAAAGGCCCTTCTTCTGTGGGGGTGCAGTCACCCTGAAGTGTTCCAGAAAGGCTGTCTAAAGGTACCCTCATGCTGACCTCTCATGGGAGAAGCCCCACCTTGTCTGCACTGGTGAGTGAGGGGAAGTTCCTTTCTCCAAGACCCTTCTTGAGCACCAGGGTGGCCTGATTGTTGGGCTATAGCCTCAGCCTTTCCATTCTGAACATGTGCCTGTGCTGAAAGAGACTTCTCACAAGCAGAAAGTCCTGGTACTTATGCCCTGCAGTCTGGATTCTTTTGTCCCACAGGGTGCTCCCTTGATGTAATGTACTCCCCCTTTCCCCTTCCTCAGGGCCAGACTGTTATGAATCCTGCTGATATTCTGGGTCTAGTTGCCCAGTAAGGCTGCCACACACCATGCTGGTGCTGGAGAACATCTGCAAGGGATTTAGTTATGTGACTAGTTCTCTAGTCTCCCAGCAGCAGGTACCAGCACCAACTCTGATGGAAGTGGCAAGGGAGTGATGTATACTCTGTGACACTTCCTTGGTTATAAGGTTTGTTGACTTTCTAAAATCCCAGCTGTAGTAGTACTGCATTTGTCAAGTGGACTGACTCAAAACCTCCTGGTTAGCCAGGGTGATGCAGGCAATGGTAATAACTGAGGTCACCCCAAAGATTTATCTTTTCTGGGCACTGTGTTATTGTGCCTGCAGATGTTGTAATGGACTGTGCCTGTTGTACTCCAGCTGAGAGGTGGCACTTGCAAATGAGCACTTGCTGTGGTGATAGTGGTGAGTTTTGTGCTTGCCTTATGTTATTCAGGGGAGGTATTCTGGTGTTTCGGGCAGTGGACAGGGCCATGGAAATTCCAAAAGTCCCCGACTTTTCTGTTAAGCTACTGAGCAGGGTGAAGGGGTAACGCCAGATGTGGGCTGGGTCAGGTGAGTACATGCTCTGGCTACCCACATGTGGGCACGAACAGCAGCTCAAATGAGAATCAAAGGTCTGTTCTCTCAACGCTGGGGTAATGTTCCAGGTAGGATTGTAGATGATTCTGCTGCACATAAGAGTCTGCATAGGCAGCAGAGGGTAGCAGGTGGCAGTAAGTCCCACCTAACTCCCATGAACTTGGCTCGGCAGGTCTCAAACTTACTAGGAGCAGTTAGCTGGGTTCCAGTCAGCCTGCACTCAGAACTCTAAACTTCCACAGGCTGTAAGCCTTCCCCCACTGAGACAGAAACCATAGCTTTCAGGCCATGCCCCTCAAGGTCTATCAATGAAGCACTGGTGCCCAGCTCCTGTGCCTGTGATTATAGCACACTTCTCGTTCAGTCCTTAGTTCTGGCCAAGGGAGGTTGTCACCACTGAAGATTGTATTACGAATATCAATAAGAAACTTCTCTCAACCTGTGACCACTGCTTGAGTTAGCAGCTAATCTCTATGAGGTCCCCTGTGAGGTAGAATCAGAAATGGCTTTCCTACATCCCTACTGGAGTCTGGAAGTGCATGTAAAGCACAGCCCGATGCCACTGCTTTACATATTTTTCCCGCTGCCCACTAACTCAGCTCCAGTGGTAGGTAGAGTTAAGGCATTCCACCATGGCCTGGATTGCAGGTTCCCCAGTGTGAGTTTATAACACAGAGGGAAACCCTCTCCCTGTCACACTCTGGGGACTCACAGTTTTCCACCATGGGTCATGGTGTAGCCTGTCACTTCTTTCAAAGGGTCTGTGGTTTCTTTCAGTTTTCCTAAGTATCCATGTGCCTTCTTGGAGAAAAAAAGTTCACAGCGTGAATCTCTACACACTATTTTTCTTTCCAAGTGCAAGAAGCATGCTAACAATAATTCCAATCTACTATCTTGAAACAACAAAACTAAAATCAACAATACAAAAGTTATCCAATTCACTGTTGATGGACACCTAGGTTGATTCCATATCTTTGTATCGTGATTAGTGCTGCAATGTACATATGAGTGAATGTGTCATTTTGGTAGAATTATCTATTTTTCTTTGGGTATATACCCATTACTAGAATTGTTAGGTCTAATGGTAGCTCCTTTTTAAGTTCTTTGAGAAATCTCCCAACTTCTTTACACAGTGGCTGAACTAAATTACATTTCCACCAACAGTGTAATGAGCATTCTCTTTTCTGCACAGCCTCGTGAGAATCTGTTGTTTTTTGAAATTTTAATAATTGACATTCTAACTGGTATGAAATGGTATATCAATCATTGTGATTTTGATTTGCATTTCTCTAAAGATTAGTAATGTGGAGCAATTTGTTCATATGTTTATTGGCCACTCAAGTTTTCTTTTGCGACACGTCTCTTGGTTTCCTTTTCCCACTTTTTAATGGGGTTGTTTTTTGCTTATCGAATTAAGTTCCTGATAGATTCTGGATAGTAGACCATTGCCATATGTATAGTTTTGAATACTTTCCCCCATTCTGTATGTTGTCTATTTAATCTGTTGATTATTTTGCTGTGCAAAATCTCTTTAGTATAATTAGTTTCCACTTGTGAATTTTTGTTTTTATTGCAATTGCTTCTGAGGTCTTAATATTCTTTCCTAACTCTTATGTCCAGAATTTTCTTCTAGGTTTTCTTCTAGAATTTTTATAGTTTGAGGTCTTACATTTAAATATCTAATACACATTGAGCTAATTTTTGTATATCGTGGAAGGTAGGTGTCCAGTTTCATTAATCTACATATGGCTAACTAGATATGTCAACACCATTTATCATATCAGGAATCCTTTCTCACTTACTTGTTTTTATTGACTTTGTTGAAGATCAGATAGTTGTGTGTGGCTTTATTTCTGGGTTTACTATTCTGTTCCTTTGTTCTATGTGTCTGTTTCTGTACCAGTACCATGCTGTTATGGTACTGTAGTCTTGGAGTATAGTTCGAAGTCAGGTAATGTGATATCTCTGGCTTTGTTCTTTTTGCTTAGAATTACTTTGGCTATTCAAATTATGAATATTCTAATCATGAAATATTCTAATTGTGAAATATAAAATATTCAAATTATGAAATGCTCTAAAATTTGAATGTTAGAATAGTTATTTCTAGTTCTAGGAAAAATGATGTTGGTTCTTGATAGGAATTGCATTGAATCTATAGATTGCTTTTGGCATTATGGGCATTTTAGTAATATTGATTATTCTAATCCACGTGCATGGATGTTTTCCATTTGTTTGTGTCATTTCTGATTTCTTTGAGCAGTGTTTCTTAGTTCTTCTTGTAGAGATTTTACACTTCCTTGGTTAGATGTATTCCTTGGTATTTTATATTTTGTGTGGCTATTACAAATGGGTTTGCATTCATGACTTGGCACTCAGCTTGAATGTTATTTCTGTATATAATTGCTACACATTTTAGTATGGTTTGTATTCTGAAATTTTACTGAAGACATTTGTCAGTTCCAGGAGCCATTTGGCAGAGCTTTTAGAATATTGGGGGAATAAAATCATATCATCCATGAAAACAGATAGTTTGACTCTTTTTTCATGTTTCCATGCCTTTTATTTCTTTCTCTTGAGAGACTGTTCTGGCTAGTACTTCCAGTACTATGTTAAACAGGAGTAGTGAGAGTAGGCATAGTTGTCTTGTTCCAGTTCCCAAGGGGAATGTTTTTAACTTTTGCCTTTCGAATATAAGGTTTGCTGTGGGTTTGTGATAGATGGTTCTTACTATTTTGAGATATGTTCTTTTGATGCCTAGGGTTATTTTAGGGTTTTGATCATGAAGGGATGTTAGATTCTATTGAAAGCTTTCTCTCTGTCTTTTGAGGTAATCGTATTGTTTGGCTTTTTAATTCTGTTCCTGTGGTGAATCTCATTTATTGATTTGAGTATGGTGAACCAACATTGCATGACAGGTATGAAGCCTACTTGATCATGGTAAATTAACTTTTCGATGGGCTATTTGATTCATTTTACTAGTACCTTGTCAATAATTTTTGTGTCTATATTCATGAGAGATATTGGTCTGTAGTTTTCTTTCTTTGTTGTACCTTGCCAAGTTTTTGTATCAGAGTGATGCTGGAATTGTAGAATGAGTTAGGGAGGAGTCCCTTCTCAAATTTTTGGAATAGTTTCAGGAAGATGGGTAGTAGCTCTTCTTTGTATGTCTTGTAGAATTTACCTATGAATCTATCTAGTCCTGGGCTATTTTTTTTTGGTTGTAGATATTTTATTACTAATTCAATTTTAGGACCTAATATTGGTCTCTTCAGGATTCCGATTTCTTTCTGAGTCAATCATCAAAAGTTATGTGTTTCCAGGTATTTATCCATTTCTTTTAGATTTTCTACTCTGCGTGCATAGAGGTGTTCGTCATAGTCTCCGAGGATCTTTCCTATTTCTTTGGGATAATTTACAATGTCACCTTTGTGGTTTCTGATTGTACTTATTTGAATTTTCTCTCTCTTTTGTTTGCTAATGTAGCTAGTGTTCTATTGATCTTGTTTATCCTTTCAAAGAACAATGTTTTGGTTTTGTTGATTCTTTGTATGAATATTTGTGTCTTAATCTCATTCAGTTCTGCTCTGATTTTAGTTCTTTTTCTTCTGCTAGCTTTTAGTGATTTTTGTTCTTGTTTTTCCCAGTTCTTCTAGGTATAAATGTTAGATAATTTATTACGGATCTTGCTAACTTCTTGAGGTACATGTTTAGCCCTTAAATCTTTACTCTTATCACTGTTTTGCTGCATCCCAGAGATTTTGGTATGTTGTCTCTCTATTTCTTATTTATTGCAGATAATGTTTTGATTTGTGTCTTAATTTCATTGTTTACCCAAGAGCTGTTCAGGAACAAGTTGTTTAATGTTTATGCAATTGTGTCATTTTGTGAGATTTTGTTGTTGTTGTTTTTCTGTTGTTTTTTTTTTTCCACTGTGGTCTGGAAATATAGTTGGTATAATTTTGACTTTTTTCACTTATTAAGACTTGCTTTATGGTTGAACTTGTGGTCAATTATGGAGTATGTTCCATATGAAGATGAGAAAAATTTATATTCTGTAGTTGAAGGGAGAAGTAGTGTGTAAATGTCTATTAGGTCTCATTGGTTAAGTGTCAAATTTAATTTCAAAATTTATTTGTTTTTTCTTCCATGATTTTCTAACACTGTCAATAAGGTGTTGAATTCCCCGCCACTATTATTGTGTGGCTGACTGACCCTTTTCTGAGTTCTAAAAGTATTTGATTTATGAACCTGTGTGGTTCAATATTGGGTGCATATATATTTAGGAAAGTTTAGTTTTCTTGTTTAATTGAACAGTTTATCATTATGCAATGTCCTTTCCTCCACACATTTTTTTTTTTACTGTTGTTGGTTTAAAGTCTGTTTCATCTAATACAAGAATATTGACGCCTGCTTTTTTTTTGGTTTTCATTTCTTTAGCAGATCTTTATCTCACCCTTTACATTGAGCTTGTGAGTGTCATTATGTGTGACATGGGTCTCTTGAAGATAGATAGTAGATGAATTGGTCTGTTTTTTAATCCAACTTGCTACTCTGTGCCTTTTAATGTTCATTTTGAATAGTATATCGCAGGTGCTCTCTGGATTTCTTCTATCTGAGTGTCTACCTCTCTAGTGAAAATTTCTTGGCTTGTTATGTGGTTTTCAGCTTATTTACTTTTTCTTCTTTTCTCTTAGAAATGCCAATATTTCATAGGTTTGGTTGCTTTACATATTCCCATATTTCTCAATGACCTTGTTTATTTCTTCAAAATATTTAATTTTTTTTCTTGCATAGATCAAAGATGGCTGATTACAAGCAGCTGTGGTCCATGGCACTCATGGAGAGGAATGAAAAGGGGCAAGTGAATTTAGTGCCTTCCACTGAAGTATCAGATTCTTGCATTGAGAATGACTAAGTAAACCACCTGACCCATGGAGAATGAAGAAAAGTGGTGGGGGAGTGATGGCCCACCTGGAAGTGGCAGGAAGCCAAAGGAAACCCCATTTGGGAAGCCTCCCAAGTAGCTGGGATTACAGGCGCCCACCATCATGCCTGGCTAATTTGTTGTATTTTTAGTAGAGACGGGGATTCTCCACGTTTGCCAGATTGGTCTTGAACTCCTGATCTCAAGTGATTCACCCACCTCGGCTTCCGAAAGTCATGGGATTACAGGCATGAGCCACTGTGCCCAGCCTATTGGTTTTGAGTATAGTCACAAAGCAACTATTGCCGTCACATATTTCTAAAATATTTTCATCATTCCACAAAGAAACTTATACTCATTAATAGCTGTTGATAAATTCCCCCATCCACCTAGTTTGTGGCAACCATGAATCTATTTTCTATATATATATATACATGTAGTTATTCTCGGTATTTTATATAAATAGAGTCATGAAATATATTGCCCTTTATGTCTAGTTTCTTTCATTTAGCATAGTATTTCAAAGGGTTAATCATGTAGTGTATATCATTACTTCATTCTTTGCATTGCTTAATAATATTCACTTGTATGGATAAACTACAGTTGATTCTTTCATCAGTTGACAGATTAACACTTTTTGGCTTTTATGAATAGTGCTGCTAAGAGAATTCATGTAAAAGTGTCTATAATACTTTACATTTCCACCAACAAAGTGTCAGGTTTCTAATTTCCACATATTTTCCCAAAGTTGCCATTGTCTGTCTTTTTTATTCTAGCCATTCTAGCAAATGTTAAATGGTATATTACTGTGGTTTTGATTTGCATTTCCCTTATGATTTTGATTACTGTAGCTTTGTGTAGTAAGTTTTGAAATCAGGAAGTGTAGGTTCTCCATTTTTTTCAAGTTTTTTTGACTATTCTTGGTCTTTTCTATATCCATATGAATTTTATGATGAGCTTTACAATGTCTACAAAACAAAGTACAGTTAGGATATTCACTGAGATTGTACAGAATCTGTACTTTTATTTTTAGAGTATTGTCATTTTAATAATAGCAAGTCTTTCAATCTAAAGACATAGGATGTCTTTTAATTTACTCATGTTTCACAATTTTGTTCAGTGATGTTTTATAGTCTTCAGCATATATCTTGCAATTCTTTTGTTAAATTTAACTCAAAATTTTTTTGTTTGTAAATGGAAATATAATTTTATTTTCAGATTATACATTTCTAGGGTAAAATCTTTTTTTTTTACATATTGGTCTTTTTTCTAATATTTATTAGGGGAAAATTTCAGGTTTTTTTGCCATTAGATATGTTGCTAGTGTAGGGGATTTTTAGATGCTTTTTATCATGTTAAATCAGTTCCATTTTATCACTAGATTGTTGAGTGTTTTTATCAAGAAACGATGTTGGATTTTGTCAATTCAGTTTTCTGCTTCCATTGAGATGGTCATTTGGATGTTTTCCTTTATTCAAGGCCCTCTTCTGGTTTACAGACAACTGATTGATTCTCTATGCATCCTCACATGGTACAAAGAGGCCAAGGAAACTCCATGGAGTCCCTTTCATAAGAGCACTAATCCCATTAATAAGGATGGAACCCTCATGAGATAATTAATACCTAAAGTTCTAACTCTTAATACCATCATTTTTGGGTTAAGATTTTAATATATGAATTTTAGAGGGATACAAATATTCAGTCCACTACGTTTATATATGTATTTTCTAATACACAGAACAACCATTAAGAAAAGTAGACAAAGGGATATACTCAAAAATACTATAAATATATCATCAAGATGGAATCCTAAAAATACGTTCACGAAACTCACAGATAAGCAAGAGAAAAAAGAAAGGAACAGGAAACAAACAGAAAATTAATAATAAAATAATATAATTAAGCCTAACATATCAATAATTATTTAACATGCAAATGGTCTATACCAAAAATAAAAAAACAAACTGGATTTTTAGAGAGAATAAAAACAACATAGCCCAAACTTATGGTGTCTAGAAGAAACTCACTTCAAATAGAATGACATTGAGCAATTAAAAGTAAAATGATTAAAAATTATATACTATGGACACATTTATCAAATGACAACAGAACTGACTACATTAATATTTATAACAGAAATATTAAATCACAGAAAATTACTAGAGACAAAGAGGTATATTCAGTTATGATGAGAAGATCAATACATCAAGAAGTTAAACAAAACCTAAATGTGTGTGTGTGCCAAACAATGGAGCTTTAACATACATGAAGCGAAAGCTGATAGAGCTGAAAGGTAGGTAGTTGAATTCACAATTATGTTTATGTCTACAACATTATTTTCTTGGTAATTGATAGAATTATTACACAAAAATGTCAGAAAGCATATAGAACATATAAACAAAATCACATTGAGCATTCCACCCAACAATAGCAGAATATATATCAAATGTCCATGGGACATTCACCCCAATAGACCATAGTCCGAGTAATTACCAAAAAAAAGTCTTAAACTTCAAATAATTGAAATAAAAAAAACACTTAAATTTAAAAGAAGTATTGAAACCATACAGAATGTTGTTCTTGAACAATAATGGAATCAAACTATACATCAATAAGACAAGGATGCTCACTTTCACCACTCCTATTCACATAGTACCTGAAATTCTAGCCAGATAAATCAGACAAGTGAAATAAATAAAAGACAACCAAATCTGTGTGAATTTAATCCTGTCATCATGATGCTAGCTGGTTATTTTGCACATTAGTTGATGCAGTTTCTTCAAAGTGTTGTTAGCCTTCATATTTTGGTGTGTTTTTGCAGGGGCTGGTACTGGATTTTCCTTTCCATATTTAGTGCTTCCTTCAGGAGCTCTTGTAAGACAGGCCTGGTGGTGACAAAATCCCTCAACATTTGCTTGTCTGGAAAGGATTTTATTTCTCCTTTGCTTATGAAGCTTAGTTTGGCTGGTTATGAAATTCTGGGTTGAAAATTCTTTTTTTTTATTAAGAATGTTGAATATTGCCCCCACTCTCTTCTGGCTTGTAGGATTTCTGCAGAGAGATCTGCTATTCTGATGGGCATTCCCTTTGTAGGTAACCTGACCTTTCTCTCTGGCTGCCCTTAACATTTTTTCCTTAGTTTTAACCTTGGAAAATCTGATGATTATGTGTCTTGGTGTTGCTCTTCTCGAGGAGCATCTTAGTGGTGTTCTCTGTATTTCCTGAATTTGAATGTTGGCCTGTCTTGCTAGGTTGGGAAGTTCTCCTGGATAATATCCTGGTGCGTCTTCTGCAACTTGGTTCCATTCTCCCTGTCACTTTCCGGGACCCTAATCAATCGTAGGTTTGGTCTTTTCACATTGGCCCATATTTCTTGGAGGTTTTGTTCATTCCTTTTCATTCTTTTATCTCTACTCTTGTCTTCACAACTTATTTCAGTAAGTTGATCTTCAATCTCTGATATACTTTCTTCCACTTGATCGATTCTGCTATTGATACTTGTGTATGCTTCACGAAGTTCTCGTGCTGTGTTTTTCAGCTCCATCAGATCATCTATGTTCTTCTCTAAACTGGTTATTCTAGTTAGCAGTTCCTGTAACCTTTTATCAACGTTCTTAATTTCCTTGCATTGGGTTAGAACATACTCCTTTATCAGAGAGGAGTGTTATTATCCACTGTCTGAAGCCTACTTCTGTCAATTGGTCAAACTCATTCTCAATCCAGTTTTGTGCCCTTGGAGAAGAGTTACGATCACTTGGAGGAGAAGAGGCATTCTGGTTTTTGGAATTTTTCGGGATTTTTGTGCCGTTTTTTCCTCATCTTCGTGGATTCATCTACCTTTGATCTTTGAGGCTGATGACCTGTGGATGGGGTTTTTGTGTGGGTGTCCTTTTTGTTGAAGCTGATGTTATTGCTTTCTGTTTGTTAGTTCTTCTTCTAACAAACAGTCAGTCCTCTCTTATGGCAGGTCTGCTGGAGTTTGCTGGAGGTACACTCCAGACTCTGTTTGCCTGGGTATCACCAGTGGAGGCTGCAGAACAGCAAAGATTGCTGCCTGCACCTTTCTCTAGAAGCTTTATCCCACAAGGAAGGGCACCAGTCTGATGCCAGCCAGAGCTCCCCTGTATGAGGTGTCTGTTGACCCCTGCTGGGAAGTCTCTCCCAGTCAGGAGGCATGGGGGTCAGGGACCCACTTGAGGAGGCAGTCTGTCCTTTAGCAGAGCTCAAGCACTGTGCTAGAAGAATCCTCCTTGTCAGGATTTGCTGCTGTCTTCAAAGATGGCAGGCAGGAATGTTTAAGTCCACTGAAGCTGCGCCCACTGCCTTCCCTTCCCCCAGGTGCTCTGTCCCAGGATGTTGGGAGTTTTATCTATAAGTCCCCTGACTGGGACTGCTGCCTTTCTTTCAGAGATGCCCTGCCCAGTGAGCAGGAATCTAGAAAGGCAGTCTGGCCACAGCCACTTTGCTGCACTGTGGTGAGTTCCACCCAGTCCGAATTTCCCCCGCTCCTTAAGACTGTCAGGGGAAAACTGCCTACGGAAGCCTCAGCAATGTCGGATGCCCCTCCCCGACCAAACTCAATTGTCCCAGGTCCACTTCAGACTGCTGTGCTGGCAGCAAAAATTTCAAGAGCTCCTGAAGGAAGAACTAAATATGGGAAGGAAAATATGGTACCAGCCCCTGTAAAAACACACCAAAATATAAAGACCAACAACACTATGAAGAAACTGCATCACCATTTGACCTAGCCATCCCATTACTGGGTATATACCCAAAGGACTATAAATCATGCTGCTATAAAGACACATGCACACGTATGTTTACTGCGGCACTATTCACAATAGCAAAGACTTGGAACCAACCCAAATGTCCAACAGCGATAGACTGGATTAAGAAAATGTAGCACATATACACCATGGAATACTATGCAGCCATAAAAAGTGATGAGTTCATGTCCTTTGTAGGGACATGGATGAAACTGGAAACCATCATTCTCAGTAAACTATCGCAAGGACAAAAAAACCAAACACTGCATGTTCTCACTCATAGGTGGGAATTGAACAATGAGAACTCATGGACACAGGAAGGGGAACATCACACTCCAGGGACTGTTGTGGGGTGGGGGGAGGGGGGAGGGACAGCATTAGGAGATATACCTAATGCTAAATGATGAGTTAATGGGTGCAGCACACCAACATGGCACATGGATACATATGTAACAAACCTGCACATTGTGCACATGTACCCTAAAACTTAAAGTACAATTAAAAAAAAAAGAAAAAAAAAGAAACTGCATCAACTAATGTGCAAAATAACTAGCCAGCATCATCATGACAAGATCAAATTCACACATAACAATATTAATGTTACTTGCAAATGGGCTAAGTGCCCCCAATTAAAAGACACAGACTGGCAATTTGTATAAAGAGTCAAGACCCATTGTTGTGTTGTATTCAGGAAACTCGTCTCATGTGCAAAGACACACATAGGCTCAAAATAAAAGGATGAAGGAATATTTACCAAGTAAATGGAAAGCAAAAAAAAAGCAGGGTTTGCAATCCTAGTCTCTGATAAAACAGACTTTAAACCAACAAAGATCAAAAAAGACAAAGAAGGCATTGCATAATTGTAAAGGGATCAATGCAGCAAGAAGAACTAACTAAATATATATGTAATCCATACAAGAGCACCCAGATTCATAAAACAAGTTCTCAGAGCTACAAAGAGACTTAGACTCCCATACAATAATAGTGGGAGACTTTAACACCCCACTGTCAATAGTAGACAGATCTATGAGATGATAGAAAATTAACAAGGATATTTAGTACTTGAAATCAGCTCTGTACCAAGCAAACATAATAGACATCTACAGAGCTCTCCGCTCCAAATCAACAGAATATACATTCTTCTCTACACCACATAGCACTTATTCTAAAATCGACCACATAATTGTAACTAAAACACTCCTCAGCGAATGCAAAAGAACAGACTTAATAAAAAAACCATGTCTCAGACCACAGTGCAGTCAAATTAGAACTCAAGATTAAGAAACTCACTCAAAACTGCACAATTAGGTGGAAACTGAACAATGTGCTCCTGAATGACTGCTGGGTAAATAGAGAAATTAAGGCAGAAATAAATAAGTTCTTTGAAACCAAAGAGAACAAAGAGATAACATACCAGAATCTCTGGACACAGCTTAAGCAGTGTTAAGAGGGAAATTTTTAGCACTAAATGCCCACATCAGAAAGCTGAAGAGATCTAAAATCGACACCCTAACATCACAATTAAAAGAACTAGGGAAGCAAGAGCAAACGATTTCAAAAGCTAGCAGAGGACAAGAAATAACTAAGATCAGAGCAGCACTGAAGGAGATAGAGACACAAAGCCATCAAAACCTCAATGAATCCAGGAGCCGTTTTTTTAAAAGATTAAGAAAATAGACCACTAGCCAGACTGATAAAGAAGAAAAGAGAGAAGAATCAAATAGAGACAATAAAAAATGATAAAGGGGATATCACCATTTATCCCACAGAAATACAAACTACCACTAGAGAATACTATAAACACTTCTACACAAATAAACTAGAAAACCTAGAAGTTATTCCTGTGTTATTTCTGGACACATATACCCTCCCAAGACTAATCCAGTAAGAAGTCAAATCCCCGAATAGACCAATAAAATGTTCTGAAATTGAGGCAGTAATTAATAGCCTACCAACCAAAGAAAGCTCAGGACCAGACAGATTCACAGCCGAATTCTTCCAGAGGTACAAAAAGGAGCTGGTACCATCCCTTCTGACACTATTCCAAACAATACAAAAGAAGGACTCCTCCCTAACTCGTTTTATGAGACCAGCATCATCCAGATACCTAAGCTGGCAAAGACACTACAAAACAAGAAAACTTCAGGCCAATATTCCAGATGAACAGTGATGCAAAAATACTCAACGAAATACTGGTAAACTGAATCCAGCAGCACATCAAACAGCTTATCCTCCACAATCGAGTTGGCTTTATCCCTGGGGTGCAAGGTTGCTTCAACATACACAAATTAATAAATGTAGTGCATCACATAAACAGGACCAATGACAAAAAACACATGATTATCGCAATAGATGCAGAAAATGCCTTTGATAAAATGCAACACCCTTTCATGCAAAAAACTCTCTCAATAAACTAGGTATTGATGGAACATATCTCAAAATAATAAGAGCTATTTATGACAAATCCAGAGCCAGTATCATACTGAATGGGCAAAAGCTGGAAGCATTCCCTTTGAAAACCAGCACAAGACAAGGATGCCCTCTAACACCATTCCTATTCAACGTAATAGGAATTCAACGTTCTGGCCAGGGCTATCAGACAAGAGAAAGAAATAAAGGGTATTCAATAGGAAGAGAAGAAGTCAAATTGTTTCTGTTTGCAGATGACATGATTTGCATATTTAGAAAACCCCATCATCTCAGCCCAAAAACTCCTTAAGCTGATAAGCAACTTCAGCAAAGTCTCAGGAACCAAAATCAATGTGCAAAAATCGCAAGCATTTCTTTTTTTTTTTTTTTTTTGAGACAGAGTCTCGCTCTGTCGCCCGGGCTGGAGTGCAGCGGCGCGATCTCGGCTCACTGCAAGCTCCGCCTCCCGGGTTCACGCCATTCTCCTGCCTCAGCCTCCGAGTAGCTGGGACTACAGGCGCCCGCCACCGCGCCCGGCTAATTTTTTGTATTTTTTAGTAGAGACGGGGTTTCACCGTGGTCTCGATCTCCTGACCTCGTGATCCGCCCGCCTCGGCCTCCCAAAGTGCTGGGATTACAAGCGTGAGCCACCGCGCCCGGCCCAGCATTTCTATACACCTGAAATAGACGAGCCGAGAGTCAAATCATGAGTGAACTCCCATTCACAATTGCTACAAAGAGAATAAAATACTTACGAATCCAACTTACAAGGGATGTGAAGGAGCTCTTCAAGGAGAACTACAAACCACTGCTCAAGGAAATAAGAAAAGACACAAACGAATGGAAAAAAATTCCATGCTCATGGATGGAAAAGATCAATATTATGAAAATGGCCATACTGCCCAGATTCAATGCTATTTCCATCAGGCTACCATTGACTTTCTTCACAAAATTAGAAAGAACTACTTTAAATTTCATATGGAACCCAGGAAGAGCCCATATAGCCAAGACAATCCTAAGCAAAAATAACAAAGCTGGAGGCATCATGCCATCTGGCTTCAAACTATACAACAAAGCTACAGTAACTGAAACAGCACGGTATTGGTACCAAAACAGATATATAGACCGATGGAACAGAATAGAGGCCTCAGAAATAACACCACACATCTGCAACCATCTGATCTTTGACAAACTTGACAAAAACAAGCAATGGGGAAAAGATTCCCTATTTAATAAACAGTATTGGGAAAACTAGCTAGCCCTATGCAGAAAACAGAAACTCCACCCTTTCCTTACACCTTATAAAAAAATTAACTCAAGATGGATTGAACACTTAAATGTAAAACCCCAAACCATAAAAACCCTATTAGAAAACCTAGGCAATACCATTGAGGACATATGAATGGGCAAAGACTTAATGACTAAAAAACCAAATGCAATTGCAACAAAAGCCAAACTTGACAAATGGGATCTAATTAAACTAAAGAGCTTCTGCACAGCAAAGGAAACTATCATCAGAGTGAACAGTCAACCTTCAGAATGGGAGAAAATTTTTGTAATCTATCCATCTGACAAGGGTCTAATATCCGAAATCTACAAGGAATTTAAACAAATTTACAAGAAAAAAACAACCCCATCAAAAAGTGGGGGAAGGAATATGAACAGACACTTCTCCAGAAAAGACATTTATGCAGCCCACAAACATATGAAAAAAAGCTCATCATCACTGATCATTGGAGAAATGCAAATCAAAACTACAATGAGATATCTCATGCCAGTTAGAATGGTGATCGTTAAAAAGTCAGGAAACCACAGATGCTGGTGAGGCTGTGGAGAAATAGGAACTCTTTTACACTGTTGGTGGGAGTGTAAATTATTTCAACCATTGTGGAAGACAGTGTGACGATTCCTCAAGGATCTAGAAGTAGAAATACCATTTGACCCAGCAAGTCCATTACTGGGTACATACCCAGAGGATTATAAATCATTCTACTATAAAGACACATGCACACATATGTTTATTGCAGCACTATTTACAATAGCAAAGACTTGGAACCAACCCAAATGCCTATCAATGATAGACTGGATAAAGAAAATGTAGCACGTATACACCATGGAATACTATGCAGCCAAAAAAACAATGTGTTTCTGTCCTTTGCAGGGACATGGATGAAGCTGGAAACCATCATTCTCAGCAAACTAACACAGGAACAGAAAACCAAACACCGCACGTTCTCACTCATAATTAGGAGTTGAACAATGAGAACACATGGACACAGGGAGGTGAACATCACACACTGGGGCCTGTCAGGGGTTGAGGGGCATGGGGAGGGAGAGCATTAGGACAAATACTTAATGCATGTGGGGCTTAAAACCTTGATGATGGGTGGATAGGTACAGCAAACTACCATGGCACATGTATACCTATGTGACAAACCTGCAAATGTATCCCAGAGCTTAAAGTTAATTTAAAAAAAATGCTCAACATCCTTAATCATCAGAGAAATGCAAATTAAAACCATGAGGAGATACCATCTTATGCCAGTCAGAATGGCTATTGTAAAAAAGTCAAAAAAATAACGGAAGTTGGGAAGAATATGGAGAAGAGGGAATGCTTATACACTGTTGGTGGGAATGTAAATTAGTACAACTTCTATGGAAAACAGTATGGATATTTCTCAAAGAACTAAAAATAGAACTACCATTCAATTCAGCAATTCAATTACTGGGTATCTACTCATGGAAAAGAAGACATTATATCAAAAAGACATCTGCACTAGTATGTTTATTATAGCGCTCTTCACAATAACATAGTCATGGACTCAACCTAAGGATCCATCAACAGATGGCTGGATTAAAAATGTCAAGTGTGTATACACACACACACCATGGAACACTACTCAACTATAAAAAATAATGAAATTATGTCTTTTTCAGCAACAGCGGTGGAACTGGGGGCCATTAACTTAAATGAAATAACTTAGAAACAGGATGTCAAAAACTGCATGTTCTCACTTACAAGTGAAAGCTGAACAATGAGTACACGTGGACATAACAGAATAATAGTCATTAGAGACACCAAAAGATGGGACTGTGGTGGTGGAGGTGATAGATAAAATATTATCCATTTGGAACAATGAATAATATTCAGATGATGTACACTGAAAGGTCAGAATTCACTACTAGGCAACAACATATCCATGTAATACAACTGCACTTTTACCCCCAAATCTAAAAAAAAAAAAATTGAGTAAAACATCAAATTATGAAAATAAATATGATTCGTTATGTAAATATTGTGGTTGTATATACCAATTATGAATATACATATACTGTTTATGAATTCATATTTATGTAGAAAATTATAAAAATGTAAACAGGAAGATCACATCACCTTAAATTTCGTGATTACTTCTAAAGGAAGTGATTTGGAATCAGTAACACAAAAGGGCATTAGTCCACCTGTAATGATTTATATATCTTTAGATAGACCTGAAACAAAAATAGTAAAACATCTGCTTAATATAGGTGATGTAAAATTGGATACTTTATATATGATTATCTATTTTATGCATTTTGATATATCTTATAATTATTTTAAAAATTCAATTAAGTCAAGAATTTTCTTTATTAGAAGCAAACTCTTCCTTCTCTTGGGAATCCGGACTCCTACCAGTTATACACTATCTGTGTGTCTTTAAGAAGGTAGAAAATATTTACTTTATCTTTGCAGGTCCCAGAATGCCTAGTACAGTGTCTTACACAGAATAAATATTTCAAACTTTAATAGTCACTGGTGATTTTTTCTTATGTTTGTGACTGGGATGATTGATTATAGGTACAGAATGGGACAAAATAATATGAATATATTGTGTGAAGGTATTGACTGTATGTTTATAAATGTTAAATTCATCTTTAGTTAGAAACAAACAAAACTCAGGTGGCCAAACTTTCCTGAGTATAGGAAAGTGTATGTGACCTGAAATGATTGACACCTGACTTTATACATAAATAGAAGCATTTGTATTGGCTTGTAAACAAAGGCTCACTACTCCAGAATAGACAAGAAGATTAGGAAGTTGCTCCAGGTCAGTACTTCTAAGAGACAATAGAATAATAAGCTAAAGAAATAAAAATGTTGCTGAAAGTTTGCTAATTTACTTGACATGTTAATAATTTTTAATATTAGTAAAAGCCATCTGTCACCTGCACAGAGAAAGTATGTGCCATCCTGTGTGCATTTGAATATGTACATATTTGATTTTAATAGCCTACAATGTGGTTAACTGGATAATAAAAGTTATGAGGTTATCTTCATTTAAAATAACCGATTTAACAAAATATAAAAGGCAATTCAAAATACATAATATTCAGCTCTTGGAAAGAGATGCTTTGTATGAAATGTTGACTTTATTTTTCACTTACTTAAACAAAAAAATGCAGTGGGTTCTGCACATAGAAAATTCTGCTTTTATTTATGCATGAGTAAGTGAATGCATCTATAATAGCAAATGCACATATGAGATTAGATTCTTAACGTATTCAATCTTTCTGTGGGCTACTCCCAAGGTTTTTCTGAATATTCACATTTTCAGTTCTTAAAGAACATAAAGAGAAAATGTTTATTGCAATTGCATATGTACAGTATATCTATTGTATATATGTATATTACATAATATTGTTTATGTGAAAGTGGGGGTATTCATTACAATGTTAATATAGTAATCAAATTTTTTTATTTCCTGCATCAATCATTAAAAGAGTGCCCTATACAAATGCACTTAGTGAAAACATTCCACTTACAAGGACAATCTGAAAAAGATGTGTGCACTGGGGCATGCTTTGAGAAGCCACTAAGATTGAGATATTTGAGTCAAATCTTCTGAATGTTTGATAACTTCCTCCACAAACCTACCTGGCACTATGCTGAAGAAATTAGTACTACATTGCTTAGACTGGAGTCAATGACCTTTTCTCCTGAGGGAATATGAAGTTGGGTCACGGAGATACTGAGTCATTCGGGGGTCCCATTTTACTTGTGGGAATGCAGACTAAGAGATCTTAATTAACTTCCCAAAGAATTTATAGGCAGTAAGAGCGGAGATAATAAATAGTAAAAGAAACCATCATTCATGAAATTAAATCTATATGGAGTGGTTTAGAAAATTTCTCCTGTGGGATACAGAAGCAGATGTATATAGACTTAACATGGTTAACTCAAAGTTGCACTATCTTCCTGGATTGAATATATATACAAGGCCTAGAGAACAACCTTCCAAGGGTTTTGTAATCCATTTGGAAAATAAATAATAAATCTTGTAGAAACATAGAATCTTTAGCCTTTAAGTAATTTATAAATTATATACAGAAAATTAAGACATTGGGATGTTAACTTCTTTCTTTCATTCATGTTTTAGCTTTCGAAGAGAGAAGTGAATTTTAAGTTGACAGTCAAGCTTTTAGATTTGTCAAAGACATATTTCTGTTTTTTTTTTTTTTTGTTTGTTTGTTTTTTTGAGACAGAGTCTTGCTCTGTCACCCAGGCTGGAGTGCAGTGGCACAATCTCGGCTCACTGCAAGCTTCGCCTCCCGGGTTCACGCCATTCTCCTGCCTCAGCCTCTCCGAGTAGCTGGGACTACAGGCACCCGCCACCACGCCCGGCTAATTTTTTGTATTTTTAGTAGAGACGGGGTTTCACCGTGGTCTCGATCTCCTGACCTCGTGATCCGCCCGCCTCGGCCTCCCAAAGTGCTGGGATTATAAGCGTGAGCCACCGCGCCTGGCCGACATATTTCTTTTAAAACTGTGCCTTAAGATGAACTCTCATAAAGGAAGTGCACATAAGAAAAGAAGCATATCATTTTAGACAAGATACTGGCTGGCTTGGCAGAAAGAATTTTAAAATGAAATTTATGAGTTAAGAAGATGGTAGTGATGGAAGGTGAAAATTTACTTAATACCTTCACATGAACAAAAAATTTCCACTATATTGCCCTAATGTTTTTTACATCTTTTATTCTAACACAATAATTTATAATTGATAAACTAAATTAATTGGTGTGACTTTGTTTTTAATGTCAGTCTGTTTTGTCCATTTGTTATCAATCGTTTGTTCTCTTCCTTTCACTAAGTTTATTAGGATTATATCAGTTCTTTTAGAATAATTCATCTACTCTCAGGACCATTCTTAGTTCTAAGGTACCATAAAACCACCATAGACATGCAGTGATTACTTACAATTACATATGCCATATTGGAAAATCTAAAAGAGGGAATGAAGGAGAAATCACTTATATTAAACTTTGATAAGTGATTATGTTCTCCTACTTGAACACAGATATGTTTGATGTTCTATGAATTCACACAAATTAAAATAATGGAACACCAATATTTGCTGCACTTAAGCTGAAAAACATATTATTTCCTCAATCTTTAACTTATGTTCAATCTCCTTTTATGTTCCTTCTTCAACATCAGTAACAAGTGGTAGGAAAAGATAACTAGTTTGTTATGATTCCATAGTAATCACATTCCTAATTGACAAATATTTAGCGGTGTCTTTAATATGCTTTGGAGGCAAGAGCCCATATGTATAATTTACTTATACTGAAACACATATGTTTTGTTTATCTGATATTTAAATTTAATTGGCCATACTGTATTTTATCTGGCAACTCTAAATTAATAGACTTCTTATCTCTTGCCATTCAAGATTTTAAAAAGGTATGACATAACATTTGATCTCACGTCTCTTTTCAGATCTTTTCATTGTGTTTTACTGAGTAGATTTCTTTTTGGCCATTTATTGGGAATGTTAATATCCTCTTATATTTAAATAATACTTAACAAAGTTATTTTGCATTTATTATTTCAATTGATCCTCATAAAACCCTGTGAGGCTGGTCAGTATATGCACTTTATAAATAATAAAACTGAACTCGTAGAAGTTCTTTGACTTGCCTGAGGTCACATATTCTGTTAGTAGCAAATATCAGATTTGGGGAACACTTCAGAGCACACTTTATAAAAATATGTTACGGTTTTTTAACTATTCTAAAATAGAAAGCATCAACAAAACTGATCCTTTTACTTGAGAAATTTTCAGATATATTTCTTGAGTATGTAATATACCATACATATTTTCACCATACAAATTGAAACATTTTCCCTTTTGTTTTCACATTTCCAATACTAAGGTACAACTTATCAATTCCAATAGGACCATATAATTATAAATTTACTTTCCTGAAATGTTATTTTAATTATAGAAAAAATGCCACTTGGCTAACGATATTAATCTATAGGAGGTGAATGAAGAAGGAGGTTAGGTATAGGTTACTTCTCATAAATACATAATATGAAAAGTCTTCAGATTCTATGACAGAGGCATTCATTCAATCAATCAATAACTATCCATATAGTTAACAAGAATTTGTTGACAACTCCGTATAAGAATTATATTATGGCATATCTTTAAGATAGAAATGAGTGTAAGACATGGCTTTTTAGGCTTTGGAAAATAAGACAGCATCAAAAGAAAAAAAGAACAAGTTATGCACAGTACCCGCTTTCCTGGAGCTTACCGATTACAAAGCATAGAGTGTGGAAATTAAGTGTTAGGCTTTTCAAAGACAGAGTCCTTCCAACAATGATAGACTTTGTTGCTTGACTTGAAAATGCAAGGGTAGGCAGAGAGAAAGGAGAGGAGCAGTACAAGTAAAAGTGCTGAGATGGATATGAATTGTTCTTATTCAGGTGACCTGTGAATGTCAAACCAAGAGAATTAGATTTTGTCTTGTAAGTATTTGAATAGGGTAAAATATGATGAAAGCAATGTTTTAGAAAAATCATTCTGTTAGCTACATTAGGTCTGTATCAATAACACACCATAACTTTGATGCATACTGTCTTTGAAGAAGCCACATTTTTGTTTCCCATGAATCTGCCATCAAAATTCATTGACTGAAGTAAAACAATTGAGCTGTTAGTAAAGGGAGAAAGTAATCAGGCATCTTGCATCTTAGATTCTCAGATGATATATGCTAACCCATGTTGGAGGTGTGGTGTGGAAAAGACACAATGACAAGAAAAGCCAGGAGAAAGATGTGTACCAGGGACAGTGTTTTTGATTAGAGTCATTTTTTAGGGTATCAGAGGCCCAGTCAATGGAGGCAGAAATTTTTTTTTTCAGTATAATACATCAATCCTAGATGAATGACTAAAAATTGCATGAGAAGTTGGACACATCTAACTTACTTCCTAATACAGATCTAAAAAAGGTATTTTCCTACTGCTAAGCAAAATGAGTGTGCAACCAAGTAATGTCCACTATTAGGACTATATAATAGTAGTTTTATTTGGGAATGAGTTGAGAAGAAAATAGCATAACAACAATACCAAAACAACATGAAACCTATGAAAAAAATATTTACTTTTCTAAGGACTTAAAGGGTAAAAAATGAGTTTTGTAAATAACTTAAATTTAAGAACCAGAAAAAAAAGTAGAAGAATGTTACAGTCTCCATCAAAATAAAATACATTCAAGGCCCATGAAAAGGAAGTAGAAACCTAAATGGAAAGAAAAATCTAAGATGAATAGACAACTGATTAAGATGAAAATAGGAAGGAATTTAAGAAAACTACATGAGTACTAAGATGTGTATTGAAGGCCTTAAAAGTTATAACTGTGTAGAAAATTAAATCAATGATATTGAGACTTAATTTGAGAATCTCAATAATTCAGTCTTTAATAATAAATAAATACATATTATATTAATGGAATGTTAATATGGAAGAAAAAGAATGAGATTCAGTACAAGAAAAATGGGAATGTTTTATCACAATTGTAATCATGAAAAAAAGCTTTCCTAATTAAAAATTTAAAAGAGCTGGGACATTTAGAAAAGATAGAAATACAGGAATGTGCATTCAACATCTAACCTCTGAATTTTGCAAAAAGAAACCAACAAGAAAAAAATTACAGTAGAATAAGGTGATGACCCCACATTTATACTATAAACAAGGAAGTGTATTTCCTTAGTGTAATACAACTTTAATAAAATTCAAAGAGGGCACAGGGAGTTAAACTACAATTTCATTACCTCAGAGAATGAGAAAACTTGTGAGGGCATGTAGGTGGAGAATATTTTTAGGGATACAGTTAAATTCCTCTAGCATGGCAAAGAGCTGAGATGGTGCATGAACCATTTCAAAATGGTACACAGCAATAGCTTTGGTTTAAGAAAATTCAGGAAATTCTTGTTTTGCATATTCAGTTTTCTCTCTGAAACATTTTATTTGTAGGTATGTGTTGAAAGCCATAAGGTAATTAAAAGGTTGGAATTTAGAGAAAAAAAAATACTTCGAATGAGTCATTATAAGGAAGGGAAAGTCCAAGATAAGTTTGTTGTCTATGGGTTTATAATGGTTCTAACCTTCATAGTTATGCAATCTTCTCTATTCCTGATAAGCAGCCTGGAGGTAGGCGCTGAGATTTCAGGAGTTGAATTGAAAATAATCTTGATGGAATATGAAAATAAAAGACAATGGATGGTCAACAGATGGGAGGAATGTAGAGGATTTGAGTGACCTGGATTAAAGGAACAGGTATACTGAAAGTGACTGAATGATAAAATATATGAATAGAGCATTGTGATGACACAATAGAACATCTGAGTCTAAAATTTTAGAAGCAATGCCATTATTGAAGCCTGTTAGGTGCACAATATATCCATTGGGTTTGGAGAGTGTATGGCTAAAATAGTGTAGTGAAGTTGTTTGAAGATGAAGATTTCAAGGAAACCATGCAAAACCTGGCTTGGAGATAAAGATTATAAAACATGGTGGCCGGGCGCGGTGGCTCATGCCTGTAATCTCAGCATTTTGGGAGGCCGAGGTGGGTGGATCACCTGAGGTCAGGAGTTTGAGACCAGCCTGGCCAACATGGCGAAACCCCATCTCTACTGAAAATACAAAAATTAACCAGGCGTGGTGGCACGTGCCTGTAGTCCCAGCTACTTGGGAGGCTGAGGCAGGAGAATCACTTGAACCCAGCAGGCGGAGGTTGCAGTGAGCCAAGATCGAGCCACTGCACTCCACCCTAGGTGACAGAGCCAGACTCCATCTCAAAAAAAAAAAAAGCAAAGGCTTCAATAATCGTGGATAAATTATCAGAAGCTGTGTATATGACAGTAAAGTGGCTATTTGTTGGTTAATACAGCCAGCCTTATGGCATAAACCTCAAAAGAGTAGAAATTTTATGTGCTGGTGGAAAACTATGGATTTGGAAGTGTTAAGATGGAACTGGACAGTACGGCATTGGAGTTAAGAATGTGGAATCTAATGCCAAATTGCCTAGGATCAAATGGTGGCTCCCTCCATACCTGTGTAACCTTGGAAAATTTACATATATTCACTGTGCCTCTGTTTCTTCTTTTCTAAAATGGGGATAATAATTTTACTCACCTTACCCTGTTGTATTTATTTATTTAATTAATGTAAAGTATACAATATTAGGCTAAAATAGGACTAGCTATATGTAATGCAAAACCTAATTTAAAGAAACATAGCCCGATTAGTGTTTAGTTTGTTATTCTTTATCTTTTCTATAACTTTTATTTTAGGTTCAGAGGTACATGTGATGGTTTGTTATACAGATAAAGTGCGTGTTGTGGGGTTTGGTGTATAGATTGTTTCGTCACACAGGTAATAAGCATAGTACCCAACCGGTAGGTTATTTTTTATACATCCATCCTCCCAAACATTTATCGTTTGAGTTACAAACAATCCAATTACACTCTTTAAGTATTTTAAAATGTACAATTAAGTTATTTTTAACTATAGTCACTCTGATAGGTAGTTTTTTGACCTTCTGCCTCCCCCCATCCTCTGCCTTCAAGTCAGCCCCAATGTCTGTTTTTCCCCACTTTGTGTCCATGTTTACTCATTGTTTAGCTCTCATTTATAAGTAAGAACATGCAATATTTGGTTTTCTCTTCCTGCATTAGTTTGCTTAGGATAATAGTCTTCAGTTCCATTCATGTGGCTGAAAAAGACATAATCTCATTGTTTTTATGACTGTGTAGTCTTCCATAGTGTATATGTACCATATTTTCTTTAATCTATCATTGATTAACATGTAGGTGGATTTCTTGTCTTTGCTATTGTGAATACTGCTGCAATTAACATACACATGCATGAGTTTTTATGGGAAAATGACTTATATTCCTTTCGGTACATACTCAGTGATGGGATTACAGAGTTATATAGTAATTCTGTTTTAATTTCTTTGTGGAATTACCACACTGCTTTTCACAATGGCTGAACTAATTTAAATTACTACTTGCTGTGTATAGGCATTCCTTTTTCTCCACAACCTTGCCAGCATCTGTAATTTTTGACTTTTAAATAATAGCCATTCTTATTATATGGGCTGGTATATCATTATGGTTTTGATTTGCATTTCTCTAATGATCAGTGATTTTGTGCATTTTTTCATATGCTTGTGGGCTGCACGTATGTCTTCTTTTGAGAAGTGTCTGTTAATGTGCTTTGTCCACTTTTTAATGGGGTTGTTGGGTTTTTAATTATAAATTTGCTTAAGTTCCTGAAAATTTCTGAATATTAGACCTTTGTTGGATGCATACTTTGCAAATGTTTTCTTCCATTCTGTAAGTTGTCTATTTACTCTGTTGATCATTACTTTGGCTGTGCAGAAGGTCTTTACTTTAATTAGTTGACACTTGTCAAGTTTTGTTTTTGTTGCAATTGCTTTTGGCATCTTCATCATAAAATTTTTACCAAGGCCTATGTCCACAATGATATTTCCTAGGTTATCTTCCAGGATTTTTATAGTTTCAGGTTTTACATTTAATCTTGAATTCATTTTTGAATATGGTGTAAAGAAGGAGTCTAGGTTCAATCTTCTGTATATGGCTAGCCAGTTATACCAGCATTATTTTTGAGTAGCTAGTCATTTCCTCGTTGCTTATTTTTGTAGACTTTGTTGAAGATTAGAGGGTTGTGGGTGCCTGGAATTATTTCTGGGCCCTCTATTCTTTTCAATTGATTTGTGTGTCTGTTTTTGTACCAATACCATGCTGTTTGGGTTACTGTATCCTTATAGCATAGTTTGAATTGTAGGTTGACTTTAGAGTCTGTGCCATGTGGTGATAAGAAGAATGTATATTTTGTTGTTTTGGGGTAGACAGTTCTGTAGATATCTATCAAGCCCGTTTGATACAGTGCTGACTTCAGATCCTGACTCTCTTTGTTCTTTTCTGCCTCAATAATCTGTCTAATATTGTCAGTGGAGTATTTAAGTCTCCCATTCTTATTGTGTGGTTATCAAAGTCTCTTCTTAGGTCTCTAAGAACCTGTTTTATGAATCTGGGTGCTCCTGTGTTGGGTGCATATATATTTGGGATAGTTTAATTGAACCTTTTACTATTATGTAATGCCTTTCTTTGCATTGTTTGATCTTTGTTGGCTTAAAGTCTATTGTGCCTGAAATTTGGATAGCCCCCCTCTGCTTTTTCTGTTTTCCATTTGCTTGGCAGGTCTTTTTCTCTCCCTTTATTTTGAGTCTATGAGTGTTATTGCACGTGAGCTGGGTTCCTTGAAGACAGTTGAGTCTTGCTTCTTTATGCAGCTTGCCACTCTGAGCCTTTTAATTGGGACAATCATTCTGTTTGTATTCAAGGTTGATATTCATATGTGCAGGTTTGATCCTGTCCTGGTTAGTATGCAGACTTGTTTGAGTGGTTGTTTTATAGTGTCAATGGTCTGCTTACTTAAGTATGTTTAGTAGTGGTTAGTAACTGTCTTTACTTTCCATATTTAGCATTTCCTTCAGAGCCTCTTGTAAGGTAGGTCTGGTGGTAACAAATTTCCTCAGCATTTGCTTGTCTGAAAAGACCTTATTTCTTGTTCACTTATGAAGCTTAGTTCTGCTGGATATGAAAATCTCGGTTGAAAATTATTTTCTTTAAGAATGCTGAGGCCAGGTGTAGTGGCTCAGACCTGTAATCCCAGCACTTTGGGAGGCCAAGACGGACAGATCACCTGAAATCAGGTGTTCGAGACCAGCCTGGCCAACATGGCGAAACTCCATCTCTACTAAAAATACAAAAAAAATTAGCTGGGCCTGGTGGTGCATGCCTGTAGTCCCAGCTACTCGGGAGGCAGAGGTTGCAGTGACCTGAGATTGCACCACTGCATTCCAGCCTGGGCGGCAAAGCGAGACTCTGTTTCAAAAACAAAAAAAGAAAGAAAGAAAGACAGAAAAGAATACTGAATATAGGCCCTCAATCTCTTCTGGCCTGTAGGGTTTCTGCTGGATGGTCCACTGTTAGCCTGATGGGGTCCCCTTTGTAGGTGGTCTGCTCCTTCTATCTGCCTTTAATATTTTCTGTTTCATTTCCACATTGAAGCATCTGATAATTGTATGTCTTGGGGAAGGTCTTCTTGTGTAGTATCTCACTGGAGTTATGCATTTCTGGAATTTAAATGTTAGAATCTCTAGTGAGGTTAAGGACATTTTTATGAGTAGTATTCTGAAATATGTTTTCCAAGTTGCTTGTTTTCTCCCAGTTATGATTTTTATGCTTTTTCCATTTTTTGGTCTGAGTTAGTTAAGAGAGTCAGTATTGGACATCTGAGATTTATTCCTCAGCTGGTTCTATTCTGCTGTTAATACTTAACGATTGCATTATGAAATTCTTGTAGTGTGTTGTTTAGTTCTATCAGAGGAGCTTGGTTCTTTCTCCTAATGGGCATGTTGTCTATCATCTCCTGTATTGTTTTATTGTAATTCTTAGATTCCTTGGATTGGGTTTTGACTTTGTGCTGAACCTCAGAGATTTCATTCCTATCCATATTATAAATTTGATTTATGTTTTATTTCAGCCATTTCAGCTCAGTTAAGAATGCTTTCTGGAGAAGTCATACAGTCATTTGGAGGAAAGAAGACACTCTAGCTTTTGAGCTGCCAGAGTTCTTCTGTTGGTGTTTTCTCATCTGTGTGGGCTGATGTTCCTTTAACTTTAATGTAATTTGAGTACAGTCAGTAGACTTCTTTTCTGAAGAAAGCCATTTTATAAAAGTGACATCTGCACTCTCATGCTTCTTGCAGCACTATTCACAACAGCTGAGATATGGAAGCAACATAAGTTTCCATCAGCAGATGAATGGGTAAGGAACACGTGGTAGATACACACATTGGAATATTATTCAGCCATAAAAATGAAATAAAATCCTGTCATTTACAACAAAATAGATGGAACTGGTGGACATTATGTTAAGGGAAATAAGCCAGGCACAGAAATAAAAAGGTTGTGTAGTATGTTCTCACTCATATGTAGGATCTTAAAGAAACTGAACTCATAAAGATAGAGGGTGGAATGATGGTTGCTAGAGGTTTGGAAGGGTGGCAGGGATGGGGGGATAAAGTTGGGATGGTTAATGGTTACAGAAATACAGTAAGATATAATAAATAAGATCCAACACTTGGTAGCACAATAAGGGCACTATAGTTAATAATTTGTTGTATATTTTAAAATAACTAAGAGTGGAATTGGAATGTTCCTAACACAAAGGAATGATAAAGGCTTTAAGTGATGGATACCCTAATTACGTACCCAATAAATATGTATAAATATTATGTACCTTTAATAATAATAATAAAAATATAAAAAAAGTAAACAATTAGAAAACAATGATTTCTAGAAATGCATTAGTAAGCTCAATACAGCTAAGGAAATAATTAGTGAACTTGAGTATACATCTATAGAAGTAATCAACACTGAAACACAGAGGAGAAAATATTAAAAAAATGAAAACCAGATTATCCAATAACTGTGAAACAATAAACAACTGTCTAATATAAGGGCAATTGGGGTCCTAGAAGGAGGGGTGAGAAAGAGACAGAGAGATAGAGAAAAAGAAACAAAAGAAGCACTTGAAGAATTATGTAATGGGTGATAGGTTTGTAAATGACAAACACCAAACCACATATCCAAGAAATTCAGAAAATACCAAGCAGTATAAATAGCCACACACACACACACACACATACACACATCCCTAGTCATATCATACTCAAACTGCTTAAAAACTGTAGAGACAATTGTTAAAGCAGCCAGACAAAAAAGAAATACCACATACAGGAGCAAACAAACACTACATAGAGGTATAAAGATCAAACAAAAATTTGGGGAATATATTTGCAGTAGATTTACTCTATAAAAAATGTTAATAGAAGTTCTTCAGGCAGAAAAGACACCATACCGAAATTTCATTGTACAAAAAGAAATAAAGTGAACTGGAAATGGAAAAAAAATGGTAAAATAATATTTTTCTAACTTTAACTGCTCTAAAATATAACTGCCTAAAGCAAAAACAGTAGCAATGTATTATGTTTATATATGTGTGTGTGTGTGTGTGTGTGTGTGAAAACAGAAGTATAATATTAATAGTATTCAGGTGGGAAAAGAAGATTGGGAAATATAATGTTTTAAGATTCTTTTATTATACAGGAAGTGTTAAAATATTATTTGGATGTAGACTGAATAATTGAAAGTAATCTGCATTGCAATTGTGAATAGAATTTTAAGAGGAGGTATAGTTAATTAATAGAGAGATAAAATGTAATCCTAGTAATTATCAATTAACCTGAGACAGGAAAATAAAAAAACAGTAAACACATGGAATATATAGGAAAACTTAAAATGGTGAAATTTAACAATCTCAATCACTATAAATGTGATTCCATTTTGACAGATGTGTTATTTGGAAGAATATTTTCTTAAATTCAAAATGATTGTCAATTTTCCTGATATCTTCATACTATTGATTTCTTTATAGTTCTGTTATGATCCAAAATTATACATTTAAGGACTCACATTTTCTTGAAAAAATGTTTTATCATCAGAAAATTTATAACATAGTGATAAAATTTATAATTTAAGAAAATGAGTCCTTCACGAGTCCTTAAATGTATAATTTTGAATCATAACACAACTGTACAGAAATAAATAGTATAAAGATATCAGGAAAATTTACAATTATTTCGAATTTAAGAAAACATTCTTCCAAATAACACATGTGTCAAAATGGAAGTTTCAAGAGCAAAGTTAAATAAATATTTTGGACTGAATTAAAATGAAAATACAATATATCAAATTTTCAGGGTACATTTAAAGCAATCCTTAAAGGGAAATTTACAGGATAAAATACTTACATTAGAAAAGCGGAAAGACATAAAATCAGATTTCTAAACTTCCACCATAAGAAACTAGAAAAAAAAAGAGTCAATTATATAAAAGGAAATAGGAGAAAGAAAATAAGAAAAATAAGCAACAAAATAAACAGTGAAATTAAAAACAGAAAACCAATGAAGTCAAATGTAGCCCTTTGAAACGATTAATAAAACTCATAAACCTGTAATCAGAATGAGCAAGAAAAAATAAGTAGATACATATTACCAATGTCAGCTATGTAAGAAGAGACTTCACTACTAACCATTAATTTATAAAATATTAAGGGAACACTACTCTATAACCTTAAATTTGACAATTTAAATTAAATTGATTAATTCCTTCAAAAACAAACTATCAAAATCTCACTCAAGAAAAAACATATGAATATACATATGAAATTGAATCTGGTTGAAAATATTCCACAAACAAAAGTCCAGGTCCATGTAGTTTCACTTTCAAATTCTACCACACAAGTACCAGATAATCTCTTACAGGAAAAGAAAAGGGAATACTTCTCAACTAATTTTAGAAGGTGATCATAGTACTGGGTACAGACAAAGACAATACAAGAATAGAAAACTAAAAATCAATATCTCATATTAAACTAGACAGAAAATCCTCAGCAATATATTAGTAAATTAAATTCGGCAATATATAATAGGATAAAATATCAGACTAAGTCAGATTCATCTAAAGGATGAGAAGTTGGTTCAACATTTGAAAATTAATATCATTTACTAGGTTAACAAATTGAAGAAAATAATGTGATCACCTCATTAGATGCAGAGAAAGCATAAATTTAACATCCATTTATAATAATTGGAAAAAAAAACACTCAAAAGCTAGGATAGAAGGGAACTTTTTTTTAACATAAGAGGTATCTACAAACTACTCAAAGCCTACAGCTAACTTCATACTCACTGTTGAAAGACAGAATGTTGTACTCTTATGGCAGGAAACAGGAAAGTTTCTTCTATCTTATTACTCCTATTCAATACATACTGGATATTTTTGCCAGTGAAATAGGCAACAAAAAGTAATACAAGGCACACCAATGGGAAAGGAAGGAAGTAAACTGTATTCACAGATGACATAATTGTCTTCATAGAAAATTCCCAAGAATCAGCAAAGATGTTCCTAGAACTACAGAGTTCAGTCTTTTCAGAATGCCATATCAATACAGAAAATAAATGTTAAATTATATGTACTTGTAATCAACTTTAAATAAAAATGCCATTTGCAATAGCATGAAAATTAAAATACTGGGATACAAATGTAGCAAAATGTGTGCATGATCTGTTTGCTGGGAACCACAAAACACTGATAAAGGAAATCATTAAAAACCAAAATTATTGTGGACCTATTTCAGATGCATAAATGTAAGACTCAATATAATTAATATGTCACTTCTCCATGATATATTGCTAAATTCAATGCAATCAAAATCAAAATCCCAGCATGTTTTTGTGCATATCAAAAACCTGATTCTAAAATGTATATGGAAAGGTAAAGAAATTAGAAGATCCAAAACAATTTTGAAAAGGAGCAGAGTTAGAGGACTTGCATACCTGATTGCAAGTTTTTTCTCCAAAACTACAATAATCAAGAAAATCTGCTATGGGCAAAAGGATAGAAATATGGAAGAGACTAACAGCAGCATAAAGATTTCAGAAGTAGATTCACACAAATATAAACAACTTACTTTTGATGAAAGCAATTGCAAAGAGAATTCAGTGGAGAATGGTTAATCTTTTCAACAAGTGGTATTGGGACCATTACTTGGATGTCCATACACAAAATAATGAAGCTAAACACATGCCAGATACTATATTGTATATAAAACATATTCAAAATGTATCATAGACATAAATATAAAACACGAACTTACAAACTTTCTAGAAGAAAACATGGGAGAAAATTTCCATGACCTTGTTTTAGCAAATAACTTTTAGACATGGCAACAAAAGTTCAATTCATTACAAAACAGACAAATTGAATTTCATCAAAATTAAAATTTTTTTCTGGAAAGACACTATTAGAAGAATAAAAATCTAAAACACTGACTTGTAGAAGTATTTGCAAATCTCATTTCTGAAAAAGAACTTGTATCCAGAATATGTGAATAACTTATAACTCTACAAGAAAGGAAACAACCCAATTTGAAAATATTTAAATAGATGTTTTATCAAGGAAAGCATATGAGTGGCAAATAAATATAGGAAAATATGTTTGACATCATTAGTTACCGAGGAAATGCAAAGTAAAACTGGAGTAAGATAGCACTAAATGTCTATTGAGACAGATAAAAACTGGTAATACAAAGGGAGGATGGGAATAACTGGAACTCTTCCTTGCTGGTAGCAGTACAAAAATGGTACAACCACTTGGAGAAATAGTTTGTCAATCTCTTAGAAAGTTATCAGGAGTCACAGCAATCCCATTCCTAAGTGTTAACCAGGTAAACTGAAAACTATGCTCAAACTAAAAACCTGTATGCTAATGTTCACAGCAGTTTCATTAACAATAGTAAAAAAAAAAAAAAAAGAACAGGAAACAACTCTTTTTTGAAAAAACAGATGAATGCATAAGCAAACCATCATACATACTAATTTGCTGAGTAGTATGTTGTGAAAAGAAATAAACCATGGATTCATTGAACATAAATGAATCTTAAATGAATTTTTCTAAGCAAAAAAAAAAAAAAAAACGTAAATGATACACATTGTATCATTCTACTTATATGGCATTCTTCAAAAAGGCAAAATATAAGGATATAGAACAGGCCACTGTTTGCCAGATATCAATGGGGAAGAGAAATTGACTACAAAGAAGCAGTTAATGAGGAATTTTTTTTTTTATTTTTATTTTTTTGAGACGGAGTCTCGCTCTGTCGCCCAGGCTGGAGTGCAGTGGCGCAATCTCGGCTCACTGCAAGCTCCGCCTCCGGGTTCACGCCATTCTCCTGCCTCAGCCTCTCTGAGTAGCCGGGACTACAGGCGCCCGCCACCACGCCCGGCTAGTTTTTTTGTATTTTTAGTAGAGACGGGGCTTCACCGTGGTCTCGATCTCCTGACCTCGTGATCTGCCCGCCTTGGCCTCCCAAAGTGCTGGGATTACAAGCGTGAGCCACCGCGCCCGGCCCAATGAGGAATTTTTGAGTGATGAAACTGTTCTGCTTGGTACCATGGAAGTATGGCTCTATGCATTTGTTAGATTCCATATAACTGTACCTTACAGAGAATAAATTTTGCTAAATGCAATTTTAAACACCTAAATTAGGATATCAGCATAACTCAAGATAAATGCAGACTATTTCAAATAAATCTAACCATAATAAACATTTATGGCATTACCCTACTGAAGGGAATAAGGAATAAAAAAATGAACTAAATCACTTTGGAACAACATTTTGCCCTGATACTGTAAGATTAAAGACAAGAAAAACTGCAAACAAACACTCTACTATAGTATGTAAATTTGTTTCTCACAGGAGTAGGGACGGGCAATTCTCAAACTCCTTACATGTATCAAAAAAAAAATACACTAGGGTTTAACAAGTAAGTACATTGATAGGGTTCAACTAAGGTTGAAGAAGTAAGTACATTGAAAATAATGAGAGCCAGGTTTCTCACTGTTAGAGAAGAAAATTACAAATAAACAAGAGGGCAGATAGAAGAAACTCTGGTGTGCTGAAATTTAAGATGGATATATCAGTATCAAATCATATTTTTAAAATATATAGAAATTAATATAAATATGTATGCACACTTGGCTTAGTATACACATTAGTTCTGCTTGCTAAGAGAGCCTATAACCTGTGAATACCCTAGTAACAATGAGCACACCTAGCACTCAGCTTATAGCTTCTAAATGCCATTCTCCAGTAAAGGAAACCAGCACTCTCTGGAGAACTGTTTAGTCACAGGACTGGCGTATGGGAAATACAAGGTAAACATGGGACACCCTGTGGTGCCAAAAAGTAAGAAAGTGTTAGGGGATAAAACAGATGGGGGCATGTCAAAATGACATAGGAGCCTACTCAAAAGATCACCCAAGGGCAGAACCTGGAACAATCTGATCAGCACAGTAAATAATAACGTCAATAAAATATAACCCAAATAATGAAATATGTACTTATGATTCACGCTGATATATTTATTGAATAAATAGTTGATAAGTGGAGAAAGTATGAAAACTCTTATGGAAGAATATCAATTAATTAAATGTAGAAGGAAAGAAAAAATAGAAAATCACCATTAGTACACTAGAGTAATAATTGCTGCATGAAAGATCCACTGATAAATGCTAAAATTAATGGGCAAAAGTTTAGATAGAATAATTTTGGCATACACTCAAATTATCTGCCCCAAACTATTTATTAATTACACATTGGAAAGTAGAAACTTTTCAGTGGATAACTTTGGCTGACACTATTTTAACTAAGGTTAACATTACTAGTAATAAGACATATTGGTATAATGTATGATGTACTGAGAAGGGCACAAGACCTCTTTGGTATTTTCCCCATAATGAATGATGTCAATCTAATCACATGAAAATATCAGGCAAACTCAAATTAAAGGACATTCTACAACACAACTGACCAGTGCTCTTTAAAACATCAAGATCATGAAAGACAACAGAAACCTGAAAATCTATCACAGATTGAAGGAGATTAAGAATATATTACCACAGAAAGCAATACAGGATCCTGGATTGGACCCTGTAACAGAAAACAACAACAAACAAACAGAAAATTAGGGGGAAAATGGTGATATCTGAATCCAATCTGACATTTCCTTAATATTATTTTGCAAATTTCTTAATTTTGATAATTATACTATGGATATGTAAGATGCTAATGTTAGAGGGAGTTGGATGAAAAGTATATGGGGACTTCATGTACTATCTTGGCAACTTTTCTGAATGTCTAAAATTATTTCACGTGGGAGCTCTATTTTTAACTTTTTGAGGAGATGCTATAATTTTTTTTCCATTATGACTGTAGTAATTTACATTTCCACCAACAGCGTATGAGTTCCCTCGTCTCCTCATGCTTGCTAGCATTTTTTGTTTTTATTTTTTCAATAGCAGTCATTCTAACTGGGATGAGATAATGTCTTATTATGGTTTGGATTTGTGTTTGACGATTAGTGATGTTGAACATTTTTAAATATATATGTTAGCCATTTTTACATCATCATTGGAGGAATTAGGCTCTTTTGCCCATTTTAAAAATGGGATTATATTTTTCCTATTGAGTTGTTTGGGCTCCTTATATATTTTGGATATTATCCCCTTGCCAGATGCATAGTTTGCCAATACTTTTTCTCACTGAAGTTTGTCTCTTCACTCTATTGTTTCCTTAGCTGTGTAGAAGCTTTTTAGTTTGATGTAATTCCATTGCACTACTTTTGTTTTTGTTGTATGTGCTTTGGGGTCTTATTTTAAAACTTTATACCAAGTTCAATTTGATTAAGTGTCTCTGTTATGTTTTCGTCTGACATGCAGAGTTTCAGGTGTCACATGTAAGTCCTTGATCCATTTACAGTTGTTTTTTGTATCTGGTGAGACATAGGGATCTAGTTGCATTCTCATGCATATGGATATCCATTTTCTTCAGCACCATTTTTTGGTAGTGACTTTTTAAAAATCTCCAGTGTGTATTCTTGTTCCCTTTGTCAAAAATCAGTTAGTTGTAAGTGTGTGGATTTTTTTCTGGTTTCTATTTTCTCCTCCATTGGTCTATATGTCTGTTTTTATGCCATTATCATGGTGTTTTGGTTACTATAGCTTTATAGTATACATTAAAAATAGGTAATGTGATGCCACCAGCTTTTTCCTTTGTGCTCAAGATTGCTTTGGCTATATGGGGTCTTTCACATTTCCATATGAATTTTAGAATTGTGTTCCCTATTTCTGTGGAGAATGTCATTGATATTTTGATAGGGATTGCATTGAATCTGTAGCTTGCTTTTGGAAATATAGACATCTTAACAATATTAATTATTCCAACTCATGAGTATGGAACATTTTTACCATTTATTTGTGTCTTTTTCAATTTATTTCATCAATAATTTACAGTTTTTTTATAGAGATATTTTACCTCCTTAGTTAAGTTTATTTTTAGGCATTTTTTTGTAGCTATTGGAAATGAGATTGCTTTATTGATTTGTTTTTCAGATAGTTTGCTCTTGGAACATAAACATGCTACTGGTTTTTGTATGTTGATTTTGTATCTTTCAGCTTTATTAAATATATTTATTAGTTTTAACAGGTTTTTGGTGGAGTCTTTAGGGTTCTCAATATATATAATCATGTCATTTGTAAATAGGAACAATTTGACTTTATCTTTTCCCATATGATGTCCTTTATATCTTTATCTTGCTTAATAGCTCTGGTTGCATGCATACCCAAAGGAAATAAAATCAGTAAGTCAGAGAGACATCTGTGCTCCCATGTTTATTGGAGTACTATTCACCATAACTAAGATATGGAATTGACCTAAGTGCCCATCTACAGATAAATGGATAAAGAAAATGTTTTATATATATATCACAATGGAATACTATTCATCTATAAAACTGAATGAAATTCTGTCATTTGCGGCAACATGGATGAATCTGGAGGACAGTATGTGAAGTGAAATAAGCCAGCAACAGAAAGACAAACGCTGCATGGTCTCACTTATGTGTGGAATCTAAAAAGTTTATTTCATAAAAGTAGATGATAGAATAGTGGTTACCAGAAGCTGGAGAAACTTGGACAAGCAGGAATGGGAAGAGGTTGGTCAATGGTTGGACATAAAGTTACAGTAAGACAGGAAAAATAAGTTCTGGTGTTTGCTGTTTTATTACACAGGTAACTATAGCAAATAGTAATGTAGTATATATTTCAAGATAGCTAAAAGAAAGAGTTTTGAATGTTGTCACCACAAAGAAACGATAAATGTTTAACATAATGAATATGGTAATTACCCCAGTTTGATCATTATACAATGTGTATGTGCATTAAAATATTACACTATATTCCATAAATATGTCCCATTATTATGTAACTTATAAATAAAAATAATTAATTATAAGAAATGAATTTAAAAAGTAAACATTAACAATCATTTCAAAAAAATAAGTTAAAATCAGTAAAATAAAAAAATGCATGGAGTTTATTATTCTGAAAAACAGCCACAGTTACAAATAATATCATAGTCACTTTGGATAAATTTCCATGCTTGAAACCTGTAAGTCTAAATGCTTAAACAATGAAGATGGAAATATTTTCTGAAAGAATAGAAAGTAAAATGGGAAAATAGCTTATTGCCTTGTAGTTTTCAAACACTAATTACTTGTTCTTGAATTAAATTATCTCTCACAAAAACCTTTTGAGAATGGTATCTGTTTTATTAGACAAATAGCATAATTAAGGTTAATAGAGACAAAGTTTATTCTATCTTCAGAACTTATTCATCTTATAACTAATAGTTTGTAATTTTTGACAAACATTTCCTCATTTTCCCTACCTTCACCCTTTGCAACCACCATTGTCATCTCTGTTTCTATGATTTTGACTTATTTTTATATGTATATCACATTTTCACATTGTACACTTTAAATAGAAACAATCTTATTTGTCAATTATACCTTAAGAAAACTGAAAACAAATGTTTAAAGTTATTGAGACCCCCCCAAAAAAGAGAAAGTTCACTTTTCCAAATCGCTTGGCTAATTAGTCACAGAATCAAGACGTTAACACAAACATTCCAACTTTATGTTTTGTGCATGCTATACAAACCAAAAATACCCTGACATCAATTTATTCTGTTATTGGTGCAATTTACTTCATGTATTGAGGAGTAGTAGTTATTGGCTAATGTCTCCTTACTCAATAACCTATAGTTATTCTCTATGATCACAAGTTTTAAAAATAACTTTCTCCCAACTAAAGAAATAATTAACACTGATGAAAATCAACTACTAAATGATATCTCTGAAATCATTTTTTGAGAAATAACTTTGTTTTACTTAAATTTTGATAATGTTATTTGCAGTGAGTACTTGATATATATTTAATTCATCGTATTTGTCTTCTATATGAAGATTCACATTTTTATATTCAGCCTTATAGCCTTCATCATGGTTGTGTACTGGGCCATAGATCTGTTTATATTTATTCATTAGTGCATTGCTAATTAAAAATGTGTTTCATTAAACTTGTAGAAAAAAAAGATGGGGAGAATGAACATGTTGAAATTAAGGACACTTAGGCTATAAGACAACTTCAACAGTTGAGCTGTTAAGACTAATGTGGGCAGCAGGAGTGTCAAAAGTATCTGTCACTTACTACAGTGTATGAAATACAAAATAAAGAATACATGTCAAGTATGACAGGTAACATTAAATAGTATTTTCCTAACTCAGACTAGATATAAGGCTTTAAGTCATTTTGCTTATGGTTAATTCCTTGGACCTTACTGTCATAACTACACACTTTTGATAACCTAGTAGTATTTTTAATTATACAGTTGGATCAAGTTTGCCATTGTCAATAGAAACATGATGATTTCCAATTATTTACAACTAAGTGCTAAAATTATTAATGATTACATCATGTTCATTTCTTGAGCCACTATGCTTCAAGAATATGTTAAATATATCCCATTGTTAGCTAGCAATGGGGTAAACTGTGCAACAGGCAGATTTTGGCTTTGGCATCCTTGTGTATTTTTATGCAATCTGGAGCATTTATCTTTACATTACTTCCACGCTTTTCAGTGCTCTCATATCGCTTTTGCCTTCACTAATTCCCCAGTAGTAGTGCCCCCATTGTTGAGTACAGATGCCTGGCATGATCCATGCTTCAAAACTGCATACCACTCTTTTAATATCTGCCATTTGAAGCTCTTATTCTTCAGTTTATGAGAAGTAAACCAGGTTCTTGTCTGTAACCCATACAATTATTATGGTCACAACAGGATAAATTATTGTCCTTTATAATTCTACAAGTAAAGAAAAATTTCTAACCCAAAATTAGATTTAGGAAAGTAAAAAACATAGTGGAAGAATCTGTAATCCAAACATGTTTAAAAGTAGGCTGCTGAAAACTTAAGAATCAATATTTCATAATAGAGGAACTATAAGATCCTGTAAAGATCAGGCCAGAAAAACAAGAGGAGCAAAATTCAAGAGACTTGAAGTATCATCAAAAGGTAAGTAGAGAAAACAAAAAAAAACAAAAATTAATGTCAATCCAATTCAGAGGTGAAATATACTATAGTGCTTAATTTACATATTAATTTATGTTATTTTATCAAATATATAATGATTACCTAGTATATAAAAGTTTTGTGCTAGATACCACAGATAAAATTGTGAGTGAAACCAAACACAGTTCCTGTCCTTACAAAATTAATGTTTGTGGGGAAGAAAGACATTAGTCAAATAACTATACATATTTCTATGACATCAAGATGCATGGGTTAAGAGAGAACAAAAGAAAATAATTTTACTTCTTCATAACATTGAAAAAAGTATTTTCTGAGGAAGTAATCTTTTACCTGAGATTGTAAAGATGAGTAAAGGCAAAGATGAAATCATATGGATGTTAAAGGAGACAATGTGTTAAAAAAATGATGGGAGAACACATGGCTGGTTCAAAAACTGGCAAGTAGGCTAGTGTATTAGTCCATTCTCATACAGCTATAAAAACTATCTGAGAGTGGGTAATTTATAAAGAAAAGAGGTTTGCTTGACCCACAGTTCTGCATGCTTAACAAAAAGCATGACTTGGAGGCCTCAGGAAACTTGCAATCATGACTGAAGACTGCACAGAGCAGTGGGGCCCTGGCCTGGCCATGAAACCATTTTTCCCTTGTAGGCTTTTGGGCCTGTGATGTGAGGTGCTGTCATGAAGATCTCTGTAATGCCCTAGAAACATTTTTCCCATTGTCTTGGCTATTAACATTCGGCTCTTCATTACCTATGAAATTTTTCAGCTGGCTTGAATTTCTCCCCAGAAAATTGTTTTTTTCTTTTCTACCACATGGTCAGGCTGCAAATTTTCCAAACTTTTATGCTCTGTTTCCCTTTTAAACATAAGTTCCTATTTTAGACCATCTCTTTGTGAATGCATATGACTGCATGCTATTAGCAGCAGCCAGGTCATAATTTGAATGCCTTGCTGCTTAGAAATTTCTTTCACCAGATACCCTAAATCATCTCTCTCAAGTTCAAAGTTCCACAGATCCCTAGAGCCAGAGCAAAATGCCACCAGTGTCTTTGCTAAAGCATAGCAAGAGTGACTTTTACTCCAGTTCCCAATAAGTTTCTCATCTCCATCTGAGAGCACCTCAGCCTGTACTTCATTGCCCATATCACTATCAGCATTTTGGTCAAAACTATTTCACAAGTCTCTAGGAAGTTCCAAACTTTCTCTCATCTTCCTGTCTTTTTCTGAGCCCTCCAAACTGTTCCAACCTCTGCCCATTACCTAGTTTCAAAGTCACTTCCACATTTTCAGGTATCTTTATAGAAATGTCCCATTCCTGGGACCAGTTTTCTGTATTATTCAATTTTCATGTTGCTATAAAGAACTACCGGAGAATGCATAATTTATAAATAAAATAGGTTTAATTGACTAACTGTTCCATAGGCTTAACAGGAAGCATGACTGAGAGGCCTCAGGAAACTTACAGTCGTGGCAGAAGGTGAAGGGGAAGCATGCACATCTTCACAATGATGGAGCAAGAGAGAAAGAGAGCAAAGGGGGAAGTGCCACATACTTTTAAGCAACCAGATCTTGTGAGAACTCACTCACTATCATAAGAATAACGAGGGGGAAGTTCGCCCCCATGATTCAAACACCTCCCACCAGGCCCCTGCTCTGATGCGTGGGGATTACAATTCAAGATGAGATTTGGGCAGGGACACAGAGCCAAACCATATCAGCTAATATGGCTGCAATAAAGACAGCAAAAGAAACAGTATAGAAATGAAGTCCAATGAGAATTATACCACACAGGACTTTGCATATTGTTAAGAACTTCTGATTTTTTTAAGAGCAATGAGAAGTCACTGAAAGAATTCAAATGGGTAGATGGTATGACCCAAATTGTAGTATGCAAGGGAAAACATAAAACAGAACTCACAGAGTGGCAGAGGAAGTAAAAGGTGGTGATAAATACAAGAGACATATTGGCAATAGCAAGAAATTAGACAAGTGGCTGAAGAAGGGTGAAGTTACTACATTGATTCTTAGGATTCTTTGTAGCATAAATGGATAGATGTCTTCTTTCAGCTGGGCATCTGCAAGTATGCTGGTACTCCTCTGCTCTCACAGCCTGATGAGAAATGAGACTTCTACTAATTTTTGTCCCTTATAGATTTACTAATGTAAAGTCTGTTTATGCAGGTCTATTGGAAAAGTAACCATCACAACTGACAACAGAAACTTACACTGAATAATGTAGTCCTCCATTTTATAGATATAAAAGTAAAAAAAACTGCTAAACTTTTGATGAAAACCAACAGCACTGAATGGAAGAACCAATATTTCAAGTAGAAAAAATACTTTTGAAAAAATGAAGAGGAAAATGTCAAGGAACGTAAGCTAATTTTTATAAGGACAAATAATATATTTCCACAATTCCAAAAAATGTTCATTCTAAGATACATTTTTAAATCAGTTTTTTAAGGAAAAATATTTACAAATTTGTTTAAAGGTACATATCAGTTAGCTTGGGCTAAAATAACATATAAACTGGGTACCTTAAACAACAAAAATTTATTTTCTTACAGTTCTGGAGGACTTTTATAGGCCCTATCTCCAAATACAATCTCATTGAGGGCTGGGGCTTCAAAATATAAGTTTTGGTGTAAACAATTCAGTTCATAGCAAAGTGCATATTAATTTTAGAAATATTGAAAAGACAAGTAAATGTGTATATTGAAATCTAGAATACTCAAGAGGATAGTGTATTCATAAAAAATGACAGGATACTATGAAAAAGGAAGGATTAGAAAAAGTATTTGAAATAGAAATAATAAAATTTACAAAATAAAGAATTTAACATGGTCTAAATTATATATATATATATGACACTTAAAGTTAAGATACTCTATAAATATCATACAATATTTAAAAAGTGAAAATATAACAAAATATGAGGTATATGGCATAGGAGAATCAGCTCTAAAATCATCTAATAGGAGTTTCAGAAGAAAGAAAGAAAGAAAAGCAAAGGGAGAATGTAATCTAGAGAAGCAATTTTCCAAGGTACTTTTGTTTACTTGCAGGGTCCACTGAGTGCCAATAAAGATGACTAAGAAATATATATGTATATGTTTCTTATCTTTCAAATTCTATGATTAAAAAGTAAATTTCACATGTTTTCAGAGAGAGATAAATATAACAACAAGTAATTAAAAATCAGAATTGTATCAGATTTCTCTTCAGTGTAACTAGCAGGGAGTACAGAAATATTTACCAAATTTAAAAACAAAATGGTCTTGAAATTATTATGTTAAGATGATACTGTCACTCAAATTTTTTTAAAAATAGGATTTTAAAAAAAATTTAGAAACCAAAACTTTCCACCCAACAGCACTTTATGGAAAAAAACATGAAAACAAAGAAAATTTACAAACAAAGGAAAGAAAACAAAAATAATTTGGTGGGGAGAAGTGGAGTAAGATGGTGAAACAGAAGGCTCCACCAATCATCACCATCTGCCCCCTGCCAACAAGGACACCAATTTAACAACTATCTGCAAAGAAAAAAACTCATTCATAAGAACCAAAAATCAGACGAGCCCTCCCAGTATATGGTTTTAACTTTATATCACTAAAAGAGGCACTGAAGAGATAGAAAAAAATAGTCTTGAATTGCCAATGCCACCCCCACCCCACCCTGGGGCAGCAGCAAGTTGATGTGGAAAGAATCTCTGGGCACTGAGGAGGGAGAGCAAAGCAATTGTGAGACAGTGAACTCAGTACTGTTCTGTAAGAACAGAAAGGAAAACTGGACCAAACTCAGTTGAGGCTTGATAATAGAGGAAGTTAAACTAGCCCTAGACAGAGGGTAGGTAATTGCCAATCCCAGCAGTCCCAATTTAAGTTCCTGCAATACTCATCACTGAGTGCTACAGAACTCTGTGTCTCCAAGTAAACTTGAAAGACAGTCTAAGCCATGAGGACTGCAACTCTTAAGCAAGTCCTAGTGCTGAACGAGGCCCAGAGATAGTGGACCTGACCGGGAACATGACATACAGAGACACCAGCTGGGGCATCCAAAGGAGTGCTGGCATTACCACTCCCCTATCCCCACAATGTACAGCTCACAGCTCTAAAAGAGATCCCTTTCTTCTGTTTGAGGGGAGAGAGGAAAGAGTGAGGAAGACTTTAACTTGCATCCAGGATACCCGCTCAGCCACAGCAGGCTAGAGCACTGATCAGAGTCATGAGGCTCCTATTCCGGGGCTACCTCACACACAACATTTCTGAACACACCCTAGGCCAGAGGGGAACCTGCTGCCTTGAAGGAAAGGGCCTAGTCCTGAAAGCATTAATAACTTGCTAACTGAAGAACCCTTGAGACCTGAATAATCAGCACCAATACCAAGGTGCTACATCAAGGGCACTGAGTGAAGCACTGAGACTTGCTAGCTTCATGTCATACTCAACATATAATCAACTGTGGTGGCTATGGGGCAAAACTCCTGTTTCAGAAAAGCAGAGGGAAAAGTAAAGGGAATTTGTTTTGCACCTTAGGTACCAACATGACCACATCCTGTGTCTTGGATAGAGCACCAAGTGGACTCTTAGGGTCCCAGATTCCAGGACTTGACTCTTGCACAGCATCTCTGGACCTGCCCTGAGCCAGAGCGGACACCACTTTCTTGAAGGGGGAGTTCCAAGCCAAGCAGCATTTACAACAAACTGACTTAAGAGCCCTTGGGTCTTAAGGAAACATTGGCAGTTGTCTGCCAGTAATCCTCATGGTGTAAGGTGGCAGTGGCTATGGGTGAGCCTCCTCTGCCCTTGGATAAGGGAGGGAAGAGTAGGAAAGATCGCATCTTGTGGTTTCAGTGCCAGCTCATCCATAATACAATAGAATACCAGCTAGACTTCTAAGATTTTGACTCTAGTGCCTAACTCCCGGACAGTGCCTCTGGATTCACTGGGGCATGAGGGACCTTGTTGCCTTGAAACAAAGGAAACAGGCCTGGCTGGCTTTGTGACCTGCTGATTATGGAGTTTCAGGGTCTTGAGCAAACACAGGCAGTAGCCAGGGAGTAATTACAGCAGGCCTTGGGGGACACCTAATGCTCTGCTTGTTTCAGGTCTGATCCAGTGCAGTTACATTGGTGGTAGCCACAGGGTTGCTTTTGTCATGCAACACCCTGGTTGAGGTGGCTTCCAACAGAGACAGAGAGACTCTGTATGTTTGGGAGAATGTAAGGGAGGAGAACAAGTCTCTGCCTGCTAATCCAGAGAATTCTGGATGGTGGTACACTTATGAGTTTGCAAGAACCAAAGTATTACTGGGCTTGGGGTACCCCTAAAGCAGATACAGCCTAGATCACAACACCCAAGTTTTTTCAAATATCTGGATAGCCTTCCCAAGAAAGACAAGTACAAGTAAGACAAGACAGTGAAAATTACAATAAATTATTAACTCTTCAATGCCCAGACACTGAAAAACAACTGGCATCAACACCATCCAGGAAAACATAACCTCACCAAATGAACTGTATAAGATACTAGGAACCAATGCTGGAGAAACCGAGATATGTGACTTTTCAGACAGATAATTCAAAATGGTTGTGTTGAGGAAACTCAGAGAAATTCAAGACAACACAGAAGGAATTCAGAATTCTATCATATTGGCCAGGCATGGTGGCCCATGCTTGTAATTCCAGCAACTTGGGAGGCCGAGGCAGATGGATCACTTGAGGTCAGGAGTTCAAGACCAGCCTGCTCAACATGGTGAAACCCCACCTCTACTAAAAATACAAAAATTTGCCAGGCATGGTGGTGGGCACCTGTAATTCCACCTACGTGGGAGACTGAGGCAAGAGAATTGCATTAAACTGGGAAGCAGAGGATGCAGTGAACCAAGATCATGCCACTACACTCCAGCTTGGGTGACATAGTGAGACTCTGTCTCAAAAAAAGGAAAAAAAAGTATTCTATCAGATGAGTTTTACAAAGAGATTGAAATAATTAAAAGAATCAAGTAGAAACTCTGGAGCAGAAAATGCAATTGGCATACTGAAGAATGCATCAGAGTCCTTTATTAGGAGAATAAATCAAGCAAAAGAAAAATTAGTCATACAGTAAGAGAAAAAAGAAAAAAGAAAAAAAATAAAGCATGCCTACAAGATCTAGAAAATAACCTATGTTTAGAAAATACAGTCAGAGGAGACAAAAGAACAATAAAAAATGACAACAAAATTTACAAAATAGCCAGAAAAGGGCAAATTTAAGAGATATTAACCTTAAAAAGAAGATAGAGAAAAAGATAGGGGTGGAAAGTTTATTCAAAGGGATAATAATGGAGAACTTCCCAACCTAGAGAATAATATCAATTTCCAAGTACAAGAAGGTTATAGAACACCAAGCCAATTATACCCAAAGAAGACTACCTGAAGACATTTAATATGAAACTGCCAAAGATTAAAGGTAAAGAAAGGATCTTAAAAGGAGCAAGAGAAAAGAAACAAATAACATACAATAGAGAACAAATATGTTTAGCAGCATACTTTTCAGTGAAATTTTTCAGGCCAGGAGAGTGACATAACATATCTAAAGTCCTGAAGAAAACAAAACTTTTACCTCAGAATAGTATATCTGGCAAAAATATACTTCAAACATGAAGGAGATATAAAGACTTTCTTAGACAAACAAAAACTGATAAATTTCATTAATACTAGACCTCTCAGACCAAAAATGCTAAAGGGAGTGCTTCAATCAGAAAGAAAAGGACATTAATGAGCAATCAATAATTATCTGAAAGTACAAAACTCACTGGTAATAATCAGTACACAGAAAAACACAGAATATTGTAACACTGTAACTGTGGTATGTAAATTATTCTTATCCTAAATAGAAAGAATAGATTAAAAATCAATAAAAAATAATAACTACAAAATTTCAAGAAACAGTGAATACAGTAAGACATAAATAAAAGCAACAAAAAGTTAGAAAGTTGGGAGATGAAGTTGAGGCATAGAGTGTTTATTAGTTTTCTCTTTGCTTGTGTTTGCAAATAATCTTAAGTTGTTATCAGGTTTAAACAGTGAACTAAAAGATGCCATTTGCAAACCTCATGGTAAACCTCAAACCAAAAGATGTACACTGGATACAAAAAAATTAAAAGGAAGAAACTAAATCACATCACCAGAGAAAATCACCTTTACTACAAGAAGACAGGAAAAAAAGAAAGAAGGAAGAGAAGACCACAAAACAACCAGAAAACAAATAACAAAATGTCAGGAGGAATTTCTTACTCAGCAATAACAACATTGAATGTAAATGGACTAAACTAACCCAAAGGCATGGACTGACTGAATGGATGAAAAAACAAGACCCATTGTACTGTTGCTTACAAGAAACACACTTCACCTATAAAGACGCACATATACTAAAAATAAAGAGATGGAAAAAAATATTCCATGCCAATGGAAGCCAAAAGGAGCAGGAGTAACTATACTTTTATCCAGAAGACTAAACTTAAAGACAAAAACCATAAGAAGAGAAAAAAATTCATAATTTAATGATAAAAGGATCAATTGAGCAAGAGAACAAAACAATTGTAAATATATATGCACCCAACACAAGATCACCCAGATACATAAAACAAGTATTACAAGAGCTAAAGAGAGAGATAGGCCCCAATGCAATAATAGTTGAAAACTTCCTGCCTCACTTTCAGCATTGGATAGATCTTCCAGACAGAAAATAAAGAAATATCAGACTTAACTTGCACTATAGACCAAATGGATCTAATATGTATTTGCAGAACATTTCATCCAAGAGCTGCAGAATACACATTCTTTTCCTCAGCACATGGATAATTCTCACAGATATACCATATGTTAGGCCACAAAACAAGTCTCACAACATTCGAAAAATTGAAATACTATCAAAAACTTCTCTAATCATAATGGAATAAAACTAGAAATGAATAACAAAAGGAATTTTGGAAGCTATAGGAATACATGGAAATTAAACAATATGCTCCAGAATGACCAGTGAGTCAATGAAGAAATTAAGAAGGAAACTGAAAATTTCTTGAAACAAATGATGATGCGAACACAACATACTGAAACCTATGGGATACAGCAAAAGCAGTACTAAGAGGAAAGTTTTTAGCTGTAAGTGTTTACATGAAAATGGTGAAAACTTAAAATGGACAATCTAATTATGCATCTTAAAGAACTGAAAAAGCAAGAGCAAACTAAGCCCAACATTAGTAGAAGGAAGTAATAAAGATCAGGGCAGAAATAAACAAAAATGGAATGAATAAAACAATAGAAAGGATCAATGAAACAAAAAGTTGGTTTGCATGAAAAGTTAAACAAAATTGACATACCTTTAATGAGATTAAGCAAAAAGAGAAGATACAAATGAATAAAGTCAGAAATGAAAAACAAGAAATTACAACTGATAATGCTACAACTGATACTGCAGAAATTCAAAGGATCACTAGTGGCTAACATGAGTAACTATATGCCAATACATTGACAAATCTAAAAGAAATATACAAATTGCTAGATACATATGACCTACCAAGATTGAACAAGGAAGAAATCCAAAACCAGAACAGACCAGTAACAAGTAATGAGATTGAAGTTATAATAAAAATCTCCCTGTAAGGAAAAGCCCAGGACCTGGTGGTTTTACTGCCGAATTCTACCTAACATTTAAGAATAATTAATACCAATCCCACTTGAACTATTCTGATAAATAGAGAAAAAAGAATGTATTAGTCCATTTTCAAGCAGATCTTGTGAGACTTATTCACTATCATGAGAACAGTATGGGAGAAACCACCCCCATGATTCAATTATCTCCCACTGGGTCCCTCCCACAACACATGGGAGTTATGGGAGTAAAATTCAAGATGAAATTTGAGAGGGCACACAGAGCCAAACCATATCATTCAGCCCCTGGCCACTCCCAATTCTCATGTCCTCACATTTCAAAACTAATCATGCCTTCTCAACAATCCCTCAAAGTTTTAACTCATTTCAGAATTAACTCAAAAGTTCACAGTCTGAAGTCTCATCTGAGTCAGGGCAAGTCCCTTCCACCTATGAGGCTGTAAATCAAAAGAAAGTTAGTTACTTCCTAGATACAGTGGGGGTACAGGCATTGGGTAAATACAGGCATTCCAAATGGGAGAAACTGGCCAAAACAAAGGGGCTACAGGCCCCATGAAAATCAAAAATCCAGCAGGGCAGTCAAATCTTAACGCTCCTAAATGGTCTTCTTTGACTTCATGTCTCATGTAGAGGTCATGCTGATGCAAGAGGTGGGTTCCCATGGTCTTGGGCAGTTCTGCTCCTGTGGCTTTGCAGGGTACAGCCTCCCTGCTGGCTGCTTTCATGAGCTGGTATTGAGTGTCTGCAGCCTTTCCAGGTGGATGGTGCAAGCTGTTGGTGGATCTACCCTTCTGAGGGCTGGAGGACCGTGGACCTCTTCTCACAGCTTCACTAGGTGGTGCCACATTAGGGACTCTGTGTGAGGGCTCCAACCCCACACTTCCCTTCTGCACTGCCCTAGCAGAGGTTCTCCATGAGGGCCCTGCCTCTGCAGCAAACTAGCATGCAGGCATTTCCATTCATCTTCTGAAATCTCGGTGGAGGTTCTCAAACCCCAATTATTGACTTCTGTGCATCCACAGGCTCAATACCACATGGAAGCTGCCAAAACTTGGGGCTTACAACCTCTGAAGCCACAGCCCAAGCTTTACATTGGCCCCTTTCAGCCACAACTGGAGCAGCTGGGACACAAGGCACCAAGTCCCTATGCTGCACACAGCACAAGGACCCTGGGCCCAGCCCATGAAACCACGTTTTCCTCCTAGGCCTCTAGGCCTGTGATGGGAGGGGCCACTGTGAAGACCTGAGACATGCCCTGGAGACATTTTCCCCATTGTCTTTGGGATTAACATTGGGTTCCTTGTTACTTATGCAAATTTCTGCAGCCAGCTTGAATTTCTCCTCAGAAAACCGTATTTTCTTTTCTATCACATTGTCAGGCTGAAAGTTTTCCAAACTTTTATGCTCTGCATCCCTTATAAAACTATAAAATTAAATGCCTTTACCAGCACCCAAGCAGCTTTGCTGCTTAGAAATTTCTTCCACCGGATACCCTAAATCATCTCTCTCAAGTTCAAAGTTTCATAAATCTCTAGGGCAGAGTCAAAATGCTGCCAGTCTCTTTGCAAAAACATAACTAGAGTCACCTTTGTCCTGTTCCCAAAAAGTTCCTCATCTCCATCTGAGACCACCTCAGCCTGGATTTCATTGCCCATATCATTATCAGCATTTTCGTCAAAGCCATTCAACAAGTCTCTAGGAAGTTCCAAAATTTCCCACATTTTCCTATCTCCTTCTGATCCCTCCAAACTGTTTCAACCTCTGCCTGTTACCCAGTTCAAAGTTGCTTCCACATTTTTGGATATCTTTTCAGCAGTGCCCCATTCTACTGGTACCAATTTACTGTATTAGTTTGTTTTCATGCTGTTGATAAAGACATACCTAAGACTGGGCAATTTTTAAAAGAAAGAGGTTTATTGGACTTACAGTTCCATATGTGATGCTGGGGAGGCCTCACAATCATGGCAGAAGGTGAAAGGCATGTCTCACATGGTGGCAGACAAGAGGAGAGAGCTTGTGCAGGGAAACTCCCCTTTTTTAAACCATCAGATCTCATGAGACTTATTCACTATCATGAGAACAGTATGGGAGAAATTGCCCCCATGATTTGATTATCTCCCACTGGGTCCCTCCCACAACACAAGAGAATTATGGGAGTAAAATTCCAGATGAGATTTGGGACAGGACACGGAGCCAAACCATCTCAAAGGATATCCTTCTAAACTTATTCTATGAGACCTCTATCACCCTGATACCAAAACCACACAAAGACACATCAAAAAAAGACAAAACCACAGGTCAATATCTCTGATGAATATCAATGAGAAATTCCTCAACAAAATACTAGAAAACAGAACTCAACAATACAGTAGAAAGATTATTCATTACGACCAAGTGCGATTTATCCTTGGATGCAAAAATGTGAATATACACAAATCATTCAATGTGATACATCATATCAACAGAATGAAAGATAAAAAACATATGATCATTTCAATTGATGCTGAAAAAGCACATGATAAAATTCAACCTCCCTTAATGATAAAAACCCTCAAAAACTGGAGATAGAAGAAACATACTTCAACATAATAAATGCCATATATGACATACCTACAGCTAGTATCATGCGAAGGAGAAAGACTGAAAAGATTTTCTGTAAGATCTGAAACATGAGAAGGATGCCCATTGTCATCACTGTTATGCAACATAGTCCTGAATGTTCTAGCTAGAGCAATCAGACAAGAGAAAGACATAAAGGACATCCAAATTAGAAAGGAAGAAGTCAAATTATCCTTGTTTACAGACGATATGATATTACATCTAGAAAACCTTAAGACTCCATAAGAAAACTATTAGAATTTATAAACAAATTCAGTAAAGTTGCAGGATGCAAAATCAACATACAAAAAACAGTAACATATCCATATCTCAACAGTGAAAATGTGGAAATAAATTAAAAATAACTAATTTACATGAAATTAAATTCCTAGGAATTAACCTAACTAAAGAAGTGAAAGATTCTATAGTAAAAACTGTAAAACAAGGATGAAAAAACAGAACATCACAAAATGTAAAAATATTCCATATTCACGGATTGAAGGAATCAATATTTTAAAAATGTCTATACTATCCAAAGCAATATACAGATTCAATTCAGTCTCTATCAAAATACCAATGACATTCTTGAAAGAAATAGAAGAAAAGAATCCTAAAATTTATATGGAACCACAAAAGACCCAGAATAGCCAAAGCTATCCTGAGCAAAGAGAACAAAACTGGAGGACTCACATTACCTGACTTCAAATTATATTACAGAGCTATAGTAACAAAAATATCATGATACTGGCTTAAAAACATAGATCCATGAAACAGAATAAAGAACCCAGAAACAAATCCACACACCTACTATGAACTCATTTTTTACTACAGTGCCAATAACATACACTGGGGAAAAGAAAGTCTCTTTAATAATGGGTTCTGGAAAAATGGGATATCCATATGAAGAAAAATTAAACTAGATCCCTATCTGTTGCCAAATACAAAATTAAATGAAAAATGGATTAAAGACCTTAATCTAAGACATCAAACATGAAACTACTACCAGAAAACCTTAGGAAAACTCTCTAGGACATTGATCTGAGCAAAAATATTTTGGGCAATACTGCACAAGCACAGACAACAGACACAAAAGTAAAAATAGACACATGGGATCACACGAAGTGCAAAAGTTTTTGGACAGCAAAGAATACAATCAACAAAGTGAAGAGACAACCCACAGAATAGGAGAAAATATTTGCAAACTGCCCATCTAATGAGAGATTAATAACCATAATATACAAAGAGCTCAAACAACTGTGTACAGAAAAATATAATAATCCAATCAAAATGGGCTAAAAATGTGAATAGACATTTCTCAAAAGAAGACATACAAATGGCAAAAGGCATAAGTAAACGTGCTCAGCATCATTAATCAGCAGACAAATGCAAATCAAAACTACAATGAGATATTATCTGACCCACTTTAAAACAACTTATATCCAAAAGACAGGCAATAACAAATGCTGGAGACAATGTGGAAAAAAGGCAACACTTTCACACTCAGGATGGAAATGTGAATTGGTACAACCATTATGCAGAACAGTTTAAAGAGTCCTCAAAAAACTATAAATTAAGCTATCAAGCTATCATATGATCCAACAATCTCACTGCTGGCTATATACACAGAAGCATAGAAATCAACATATCAAAGAGATGTCTGCACTCCTATATTTGTTGCAGCACTGTTTACAATAGCTAAGATTTTGAAGCAACCCAAGTGTCCATCAACACATGAAAGGATAAAAAAATTATGGTACAAATACACAATGGAGTACCATTTCATAAAAAGAATGAAATCCAGTCATTTGCAACAACATGGATGAACTGGAGATCATTATGTTAAGTGAGGTAAGGCAGGCACAGAAAGACAAACATCACCTGTTCTCACTCATTTATGGGATCTGAGAATCAAAATAATTGAACTCATGGACATAGTGAGGAGAAGGATGGTTACTGGTGGCTGGGAAAGGTAGTAAGGAACTGGGCAGGGGAGAAGTGGGAATTGTTAATAGTTACAAAAAATATAGAAAGAATGAATAAGACCTACTATTTGTTAGCACAACAGGGTGACCAAAGTCAATAACTTAGTTGTATATTTTAAAACAACTTAATGAGTGTAATTGGACTGTTTCTAACTCAGAGTATAAATGCTTGAGGGGATGGATACCCCATTCTCCATGATGTGGTTGTTTCACATGCATGCCTGTATCAAGACATGTCATGGACCTCATAAATATATACATCTACTATGTACCCATGAAAATTAAAAATTAAAAATATTTTTAAAACAAAAGCATATTAGATGAGGAAACAAATATCAAAAATTTCAATATTCAGAATCATAAATGTGTTACATATCCACACTACTTCTTTTACAGGAGATAAAAAAGCTATCCTTTATTGAGTCCTTATAATTAGTTATACATATATTTTATAATTTAATCTTCCCTGAAAACCAATGGTGTATAAATATTATTAATATAAAGATTTTGTATACAGGAACTGCTTTTCAAAGAGGTTAAGTAAATTTCCCAAAGCCAAAAGGCAAATAAGTTTCAGAAACAGGATTCAATCCTGTATCTGCCTGAATTAAAAGCCAAGTGATTTCTATTATGACATTTTCTGAAATAACTTGGCTATATATTTATCTATTTTCAAAACCCTTATTTGTTTATCGTTTTTATTTATTCATACAGACTGCAGGAAGGAAGCCTGATAGTAAAATTTGAAGATGGGGAATATCACTTCTTGATTTTAACATAATTGAGGGAAGTTTCTATGAAAATAATAGTGAGGATGCTTCCATTTTAGCCACTCCTGGTAAAAAGCATGTGTATAAATCCTCCTACCAAGGCAAATAAACTGCAAGCAGTGCTGATCCGTATAGGTAAAGCTTTCCTTTGGTTTCTGGTGTGGTAGTTATTATTTTCTGAAAACACTGCATTTTTTCTTTTTTTTTTTTTTACTTTCAGGCAACCCTGGACTTTTCTCTCCTTTGTAAAATTTTGTGGGTTTTTTTTGTTTCATTTTTGTTAGTTTTTTTTTATAATTTCAACTTTTATTTTAGATTCAGGGGGTATGTATGCAGGTTCATTCTGGGTATACTGCATGATGTGCATGACGCTGAGGTTTGGTACAAATGATTCTGTCACCCAAGTAGTGAGCATAGTACACAAAGTCACTTTTTCAGGCCTTACCCCCTTCTTTTCTCCTTCCTCTAGTAGGTCCCAGTGTCTACTGTTTCCCTCTTCATGTTCATTTGTACCCAATGTTTAGTCCCCACTTGTAAGTGAGCATATGTAGTATTTTGTTGTCTGATCCTGTGTTAATGTGTTTAGGATTATGGCCTCTATTTGCATCCACATTGCTGCAAAGGACATAATTTTATTCTTTTGTATGGCTGTGTAGTATTCCATGGTGTATATTTTTCTTATCCAATCCAATGTTGTTGGGTACATAGGTTGATTCCATGTCTTTGCTATTGTGAATAGTGTTGTGATGAACACACAAGTGCATGTGTCATTTTGGTAGAATGACGTATTTTCCTTTGGGTAATAGGAGTGCTGGGTCAAATGATAGCTCTGTTTTTAGGTCTTTGAGAAATCTCCAAACTGGTTTCCCCAATGGCTGAAATAATTTACATTCCTACCAACAGTGTAATGAGCATTCCTTTTTCTTTTTTTTTTTTTTTATTATACTTTAGGGTTTTAGGGTACATGTGCACAATGTGCAGGTTTGTTACATATGTATCCATGTGCCATGTTGATTTCCTGCACCCATTAACTCGTCATTTAGCATTAGGTGTATCTCCTAATGCTGTCCCTCCCCCCTCCCCCCACCCCACAACAGTCCCCGGAGCGTGATGTTCCCCTTCCTGTGTCCATGAGTTCTCATTGTTCAATTCCCACCTATGAGTGAGAACATGCGGTGTTTGGTTTTTTGTCCTTGCGATAGTTTACTGAGAATGATGTTTTCCAGTTTCATCCAGCATTCCTTTTTCTCTGCAGCCTTGCCATCATCTGTTATTTTGCATGTTTTTATTTAGAGCCATTCTGACTGGTGAAAGATAGTATCTCATTATGGCTGTAATTTGCATTTCTCTGATGATTAGTGATGTAGAGCATTGTTTCTTCTGTTTGTTGGTGCTTGTATGTCTTCTGTTGAGAAGTGTCTGTTCATATTATTTGTCCACTTTTTAGTGGGGCTATTTGTTTTTTCCTTGTCGGGTTAAGTTTTTTATAGATTGTGGATATCAGACCTTTGTCAGATGCATTGTTTTTGAATATTTTCTCCCTTTCTGTGGGTTGTCTGTTTACTCTGTTGCTAGTTTCTTTTGCTGTAGAGACCTTCAGTTTAATTAGGTCCCATTTGTCAATTTTTGTTTTGGTTGTAATTGCTTTTGGGGGCTTAATCATAAACTTTTTTTCCAAGGCCAATGTCCAGAATGATATTTCATAAGTTTCCTTCGATGATTTTTATAGTGTGAAGTCTTACATTTTAATCTTAAATCCAGCTGGGCACGATGGCTCATGCCTGTAGTCCCAGAACTTTGGGAGGCCAAGGCGGACAGATCACCTGAGGTCGGAGTTTGAAACCAGCCTGGCCAACATGGTGAAACTCCGTCTCTACTAAACACAAAAATTAGCAGGGCATGGTGGTGCGCGCCTGTAATCCCAGCTACGACTTGGGAGTCTGAGGCAGGAGAATCGCTTGAACCCAGAAGTTGGAGGTGGCAGTGAGCTGAAATTGCACCACTGCACTGCAGCCTCGGTGACAGAGTGAGACTCTGTCTCAAAAAAAAAAAAAAAAAATTAATCCAACTTAATTTTTGTGTATAGTGAAAAGTAGAGGTCCAGTTTCACTCTTCTGCATATGTCTAGCCAACTATTCCAGTGCCATTTGCTGAACAGCTTGTCCTTTGCCCATTGCTTACTTTTGTTCACTTTGTTGAAGATCAGATAGCTGTAGGTGTGCAGCTTTATTTATGGGTTCTCTAACTTGTTTCATTGGTCTATGGGTCTCTTTTGGTAGAGTACCATGCTGTTTTGATTACTCTGGCTTTGAGTTTGGGTAGTGTGATGTCTCCAGCTTTGTTGTTTTTGCACAGCATTGATAGATTGCTTTAGGCAGCATGGCCATTTTAACAATATTGATTTTTCCAATCCATGGGCATGTAATATAATTCCATTTTCTTGGGCATCTCTGATTTCTCCCAGTAGTGTTTTATAGTTCTCCTTGTAGATATATTTCACCTCCTTGGTTAGATGTATCCTTAGGGGTGTGTGTGTGTGTGTGTGTGGTGTATGTGTATGTGTGTCTGTGTGTGTGTGTTTGCGAGACTATTGTAAATGGGATTGTGTTTTTGATTTGGCACTCAGCAAAACTGTTATTGTTGTATACAAATGGTACTGATTTTGTGTGCTGAAAACTTGCTGGAGTTGTTTATCTGGTCTAGTAAGCTTTTGGTGAAGTCCTTAGGGTGTTCTAGGTATACAATCATGTCATCAGAGAAGGGAAATATTTTTGCTTCTTCTTTTCCAATTTGGATATCTTTTATTTCTTTCTCTTGCATGACTGTTCCGGCTAGGGTCTGGTACTATGTTATATAGGAGTGGTAAAAGCGGGCATTCTTCTTTTATTCTTTTCTTAATGGAAGTGCTTCCAGGCTTGCTCATTCAATATGATGTTAACTGTGGGTTTGTTTTATTTTTTAGTTTTTTGAGACGGAGTCTTGCTCTGTCACCCAGGCTGGAGTGCAGCGGCGCAGTCTCGGCTCACTGCAAGCTCTGCCTCCCGAGTTCACGCCATTCTCCTGCCTCAGCCTCTCCGAGTAGCTGGGACTACAGGCGCCCGCCACCACGCCCGGCTAATTTTTTGTATTTTTAGTAGAGACGGGGTTTCACTATGGTCTCGATCTCCTGAGCTCGTGATCCACCCTCCTCAGCCTCCCAAAGTGCTCGGATTACAAGCGTGAGCCACCGCGCCCGGCTGTGGGTTTGTTTTAAATGGCTCTTATTATTTTAAGGTGTGTTCCTTTGATGCCTGGTATTTTTAGGGTTTTTATTATGAAAGGATGTTGGATTTCATTGAAAGTTTTCTCCATGACAATGAAATGATAGTATGATTTTTGTTTTTATTCTGTTTATGTGTTGAATCTCACTTATTGATTTGCATATGTTGAACCAACATTGCATCCTAAGTACGAAGCCTACTTGATCAATGGTGAATTAACTTTTTGATGTGCTGCTGGATTCAGTTTGCTAATATTTTGTTGATGATTTCTGCATGTATGTTCATCAGGGATATTGGCCTGTAGTTTTCTTTTTGTGTTGTGTCCTTGACATGTTGATATTAAGGCCATGACTTCATAGAATGAGTTAGGTAGGAGTCCCTCCTCCTTGATTTTTGGGAATAGTTTCAGTATGATTGGTACTTGTTCTTCTCTGTATGTCTGGTAGAACTCAACTGTGAATTCAATTGGTCCAGGACATCATTTGGTTGGTAGACTTTTTTGTGACTCATTCAATTTCAGAATTTGATAGGGCCTATTCAGGGTTTCAATTTTTTCCTCATTCAATCTTGAGAGATTGTCTGTTTCCAGGAATTTATCCATTTCTTCTAGATTTTCTAGTTTGTGTGCATAGAGGTGTTCATAATATTCTCTGAAAATCTTTTGTATTTCTCTGGGATTGGCTGTAACGTCACCTTTATCATATGTGCTTTTTATTTGGATCTTCTCTCTTCTTTTCTTTGTTAATTTAGCTGGTAGCCTATCAATGTTGTTCATCCTTTCAAAGAACAGACTTTTAGTTTCAGTGATCCTTTGTGTGGATTTATGGGTCTCAATTCAGTTCTGCTCTGCTTATAGTTATGTCTTTTCTTTTGCTAGCTTTGGTTTTAGTTTGTACTTGTTTTTCTAGTTCCTCTAGGTATAATGTTAGATTGTTGGTTTGAGATATTTCTAACTTTTTGAGGTAGGCATTTAGAGCTATAAACTTTCTGCTTAACACTGCTTTTGCTGCATGCCAGAGATTTTTGTATGTTGTGTTCTTTCTTTTCATTTATTTCAATGATTTTTTAAAATTCTTTAATTTTTTTTTGTTTATCCGAAGTCATTTAGGAGTAAGTTGTTTAATTTCCATGTAATTTTGTCATTTTGAGAGATTTTGTTGGTATTGATTTATATTTTTATTCCATGATGGTCTGAGAGTATGGCTGGTACAATTTCATTGTTTTTGAATTTATTAAAATTTGCTTTATGGCCAAGCATATGGTTCATGTTCCATGTGCAGATGAGAAGAATGTATATTCTGTGGCTGATGGGTGGAGTATTCTGTACATGTCTATTAGGTCCAGTTGGTCAAGTGTCAAATTTAAGTTCAAAATTTGATAGCTTTCTGCCTCAATAATCTAACACTGTAGACCATCATCATCCCCTACTATTACTGTGTGGCTGTTTAAGATTTTTCATAGGTCTAGAAGTACTCATTTCATGAATGCGGGTACTCCAATATTGGATGTGTATATATTTAGGATAGTTAAATCTTTTTGTTGAATTGAAACTTTATCATTATGTAGTGCTCTTCTTTCTTTCTTTATTTTTTATTCTTGTTTGTTTAAAATGCTTTTCATCTGATGTAATAGCAATGCCTGGTCTCTTTTGTGCTCCATTTGTATTATAGATCTTTCCCCTACCCTTTATTTTAAGCATATGGGTGTTATATGTGAGATGGCTCTCTTGAAGACAACAGATAGATGGGTCTTGTATTTTTTATTCAACTTGCCAATTTGTGCTTTTTACATGGAGCATTTAGACTGTTTACATTTAAGGTTGATAGTCATATGTGAGGTTTTGATCTTATCGTGAAATTTTTAGATGGTTGCTTTATAGTTTTATTGTATAGTTACTTTATAGGGTCTGTGGACTGTGTATTTAATTGTGTTTTTGTGGTAGCAGGTAGCGTTCTTTTGTTTGCATGTCTAGAAACTTCCTTGATGATCATTGGTAAGGCTAGTCTAGTGGTAACAAATTCCCTTAGTGTCTAGGAAAGATTTTATTTATTCTTCACTTATGAAGTTTAATTTGGCAGGATATGAAGTTCTGGGTGGGAATTCTTTTCTTTAACAATGCTCAAAGTAGGCCCCTAATCTCTCGTGGCTTGTAAGGTTTCTTCTGAGAAGTCCGCTGTTAGCCTGATGGGGTTCGCTTTGTATGTGATTTGACCTTTTCCTCTAGTTGCCTTAAATACTGTTTTTGTTGTTGTTAGCTTTGACCTTACACAGTCTGGTTATTATATTTCTTGGTGATGTTTGTTTTGTGTAGCATCTCACAGGTGTTCTCTGGATTTCTTGTATCTGGATCTCCATTTCTCTAGTAAGATTAGAAAAATTTTCTTGACGTATTCTCTTAAATATGTTTACCAACTTGTTTATTTTTCTCATCTCTCAAGAATGCCAATAATGTGTAGGTTTGGTGTCTTTATTTAATCCCATAATTCTTGATGACCTTCTTCTTTTTTAAAATTCTTTTTGCTTCATTTTGGTATAGCTGAGTTAGTTCAAAAGACTTGTCTTTAAACTCTCAAATGCTTTTTTCTTCTTGGTCTAGTCTATTAATAAATATTTTAATTGTATTTTGCAAATCATTAAGTATTTTCTTATTCCAAGAGTTCTGACCAATTTCTTTCTTTCTTTCTTTCTTTCTTTCTTTCTTTCTTTCTTTCTTTCTTTTTCTTTCTCTTTCCTTCTTTCTTTCTTCTTTCTCTCTTTCTTTTTTTTTTTTTTGATGAAGTCTCACTCTGTCACCCAAGCTGGGGTACAGTGGCGCAATCTTGGCTCACTGCAACCTCTGCCTCCAGGGGTTAAAATGACTCTCCCACCTAAGCCTCCTGAGTAATTAATTTCATGCAAGTAGGATTTTTTTCTTTCTTTCCCTACTATATTATTATTATGTCATACCCTTTGCCCCCTCCATAAGAGTTGTGGCTGTAGAAAATGTTGGGTAGGCTCTTTTTCTTTTGCTACTATAGCCTTATGCACTTGGATGGTTTAATAGTGGGCTTTGTGATTCTACCACAAAGCTAGCTGCAGCCAACGTGGATGGGTTTATACATGATCCTTGTTTACTGGAAGAGGGTCTTGTCTGTCACAAGCAATGGGCTTATCTATAGAATGCACAGTGGTATAAGGTCTCTGCTCAGCTCCATATGGGGAAACCAAGATGGGTAGGGTCAGAGCAGTCAGTCTTGCCTACAGGTCATCCAGTGGCAGGCACGAGCATCAGTGCCAAGGCAGGGACCTAGTGGGTGGCCCCCTAGTGCCCAGAGGTGTGACTAGTTGTGGAGCTGTGGAACCTCTTTTGTTTCAACTTTTCTGCATGGTGAGGGCAGGGGGATACCTAAACTCTTAATCCAGGACAATGGGCTCCAGATGCCTGGGGATCTGCCTGAGTATACAGCAGAAAGTGTCTTACTGCATCACTATCTCTGCACAGGAGGTTTGGCTGTTTCAGGCTGTTTATCCACACAAGAGGGTGCTCAGACTGCCTAGAGAGCTTCCTGGGCATGGAATGGAGACAGCCCTGTTGAAATGACATCTATGCATAGCAGGGATAGGAAACTTAGGCTACTGGTCTAGCTGAACAGGTTCTCTGAATGCCTAGATATCTGCCTGGCATGGGGACGCCCCCCCAACCCCCCTTGCACCACTATCTATGCACAGGAAGGGTGGGGCATCTCAGGCTCCTGATCCAGGAGAGTGGGTGCTCCAAATGCCTGGAAATCTGCCTTAGCATAGAGTTGGGAGGACCCCACTGCATCTGATCTACACACAGGAAAGGAGGGAGGGCTCAGGCTGTCGATCCAGGAGAGTGGACATTCTGAATGCCTGGATACCTGCCTGGGCATGGAGCAGAGGGTCGCTCTGGTCTATGATCTTTGCACAGGGAGGCTAGGGCAACTCAGACTGCTGATTTATGCAAGTGGGTGCTCCGAATATCTGGATATCTGCCAGGGTGTGGAACAGAAAGGGCTCCTCTGCACCACAATCTCTGGGGAGGGAGCAGGCTATGATGCCCTGCAATGTCAGACACAGACCCATTCCAGGTCACCAAGTTGGCCCTGACTGCAAGTCTTGTTGCCCAGGAGAAGCTGTGGCTGCAGCAGCTCTTCTCCTGCCCCAGACCTGCAACAGGGGAGAGCACAATTCCAATGCCTATAGCTGGGTGTTTTCCATACTTATCCCCTGAATTCTGGCTGTGAAGGCTCCTGCCCCACTCCAGAGCAAGTGCTTCTATCTCTGACCCAAGACTAAAATGCCTGCATCGCCGCCACTGCCAAGTCACCAAAGAATAACTAACTCTGCATGCACCCAGATTAAAAAGGACATCCTGCTCTCCCTCCCCAACCCAGGAAAATGCCTGCAGCTTCTCCTGGTGTCTTTTCCTCTCAGCATCTCCAAACCTTTCCCTAGGTTATCTCCAAGTTTGGGGAGTAACAGAGTTCTCTCCTTTGGCTTGGATTGCTTGGATCTTCATTTAAAAGGTGAGTCACAGAGGGAGTCTCTGCCCACCTCCATTCTGAGGCTTCATTCAGTTTTATCAGCCAAATGCCATCATAGGGGACACTTGCCCACTCTCTCCTCCTTGGGATCTGGGATGTCCTTCACTATTCTGGTGGATTCCTGTTTTCCATCTTGAATTAAATCTCACAGAGTTTATCTTTATTTATAATTTTACTATATCCAAGCAGCAGAGGCACACTGAAAGCCCCTAATCCACCAGCTTGGAAGAAAACATATACACACTGTTTCTTTAAAATCTTCTTGGAAAAGGTCACACCTAAAAGGTATGAAGATTTAAAATAAAGACAAGCATATCTAAAACATACTCAGAAAAAAAAAAACAGACACTATATTTCTATTAGTTCAGGTAAAATCCAAAGAAGAAAAACATTAAATTAAATGAAAAATATTTTAGATTTTTAGAAGTTCTGGTCAACCAAGAAGACATAGTATGCCTAATTACTTATGTATCAAATAACAAAGCATCAACATATTATTAAGAAAATGTAAAGAAATATGTTCAATAACCTTGGGAGTTCAGAAGCATTTCCAGGGAAAATATACAGTGTGGAAGGAGCAAGAAAAGATGATAGATTTTATTATATGAAAATTTCTTTATAGAAAAAGACAATATTAAAAATGTGTAAAATTATCAAGTAAGAATCCAGTAAAGTCTAGTAGGGATTTTGGCATTCAAAGTCTCCATAATACATTTAATGCACTTTAAATAAAAACATTTATAAAATATTATACATTCCCGGTGGCAGTAGGCATACTCATGCTCAGATCTTGGTTTCTAAATGCCACTTTCTAAAAAGAGGAACCAAAATCCTTTTACAAATGGCAAGTAATTTATTTATGAGCCTGGAGAATCTTATGCCATTCAAAAACAGGAAAGTCTTCAAAAACTGAAACTATGAGATATGTCAAAGAGACATAGGAAGCAACCTGAAAGAGTTCCCAATGGTCAAATCTGGAATAATTTTAGCAAGAAAATAAATTAGTATTGTAATATGGCCCAAAGCACAAAATAAATATACAGAGCTCCACAGTGATATAAATACATTAATGAATAAATAAAACATGAGAAAGAGTCATCTTTCTCACAGAATAGTTTCAAATAATGTGTGCAGATACCTCCTTAAGAAGGTAGAGCCTAAACTCTCTCCCATACTACCATTCCTGCTAGAGGGTGGACAGAAATTAGCGAGCTGCTTCCAAAGAATAGATTACAGAAAACACAAAAATAGTAACTTTCCCATGGAGAAATATGACTTAACCAAATGCTCAAGATTAATATCACCAGTGAAAATTTATGATATCTGGCTACCACTAAATAAGATAGGATGAGAAGGACACTTCGCCTGTGTGGTATTCTTCCCCAAAACCCATAACCCCATAAAACTAACCTAAATCATGAAGAATTCAACAAAACATTAGTGTTCTTCAAAACTATGAAGGACATGAAAACCGAGGAAAGGTGTAAGAAAACTGTCAGAGATCAAAAATTAAGAAGATATGCTGACCAAGTAAAATGTGGTCTACTGGATGGTATATTGAAACAGAAAAAGGCATTAGGTAGAAACAAAATAAACTGAATAAAGTATGCACTTTAAATAATTGTAATGTACCAATGTTAACTTCTTAGTTTTGATAAATCATGGGTTTGTAAAATGTTAAGAAATGGGAAACTGGGTGAAGGTACAGAAAGTGTCGGTTATATAACTGCAACATTACTGTACGTGTAAAAATTTCCAGATTAAAATGTTTATTTCAGAAATACCATGTTGCCTAACTCTGTCTCTTTTCTCCCTCCTTCCTCACATTCCCCTCTCTGTCTCACATGCACACAACTTCTGCAGAATAATTTGCCAGTTTGTAATCCCTGACAAAATAAAGATATTCATTTATGAAAATATCAAACCAGCTGTTTGATTGTTTAGTCAAAACACAATTGACTGCCTGAGTCCAGTTTTTAAACTTTTCAACTCGCTCCTTAGGTGCAATACAGCGCCTCTAAAAGTCTTTATGAATTTACCTCAGAGAATTTATATATCCAAGTTGCGATCAAATACTCTACAATTTTCTTTAACTCATGAGAGTTTGCAATGTTACTATTGCAGTAAAACTTAAGATGTGAGGCTTACAAAACTAAATGTAATGTTAATTGCTAAATTGGATGGTATCCCATAACTTAACTGTTAGACAGGTATTACTAACTATAGTCACCATGCTGTACATCATATTTCTAGAATGTATTTATCCTACATAAATGAAACTTTGTATCCTTTGATCAACATCTCTCCACTTTCCCCACCCAGTCCCATTCCTGGTAAACATCATTCTACTCTCTGCTTATATAAATTCAACTTTTTAAGATTCCATGTATAAGTGGACCATGTAGATTTTTTTTTTCATATTTGGCTTATTTCAATTAGCATTATGTGCTTCAGATTCATCCATGTTGCTGCAAATGGCAGTGTTGTCTTCTATTTTAAGGTTAAATAATACCTAATTATTTCATATGTTGATTAATACTTAGGTTGTTTTTATAACTTGGATATTATCAATGATGTTGCAATAAACATGAAAATTCATATGTCTCTTTGAGATACTTATTTTATTTCCCTTATATATATAATGAGGGACTGCTGGATCATATTAAACTATCTGAAAAGGAAATCAAGAAAACAATCTCATTTACAATAGCATCAAAAAGAATAGAATAATTAGACATAACCAAGGAAGTAAAAATCTGCACACTGAAAACTATAAAATATTGATAAAAGAAATTGTAGAAAACAATTAAATAGAAAGCTATCGCATGTTCATACATTGGAATAATTAATATCTTTAAAATGTCCATAGTATTTGAAGTGATTTACAGATTCAATAAAATTTCTATCAAAATTCCAATGGAATTTTTCACAGTAAGAGAATAAAACAATCAAAAATTCATGTGCAGCCCTAGAAGATTCAGAATAGCCAAAACAATCTTGAGAAAGAAGAACAAATTTGGAAACATCACATTTCCCAATTTCAGTTTATACTACAAAGCTATAGTAATCAAAATAGTATGGTACTGTTATAAAAAACAGACACATAGACTAATAGAATAGAATAAAAGGCCCAGAGAAAAACCTATACATATATTGTCAACTAATTTTAAACAAAGGTGCCAAGAAAACACAAGAGTCTCTTCAATAAATGTTTCAAAAACTGAATACCCACATGAAAAAGAATAAAATTTGACCCTTATATCACATGCAAAAATCAATTAAAATGGATTAAAAACTAAATGTAAATTCAGAAACCATTAAACTGCTAGATGAAAGCTCAGGGAAAGTGCTACTTGACACTGCTCTTTAGAATGGTTTTTTCTGAATATGATAATTAAAACACAGTCAGTAAAAGCAAAAATAAACAAGTGGGACTACATCAAACTTAGAAACCTATGCACAGCAAAGGAAACAATCGACAAAATGAAAAGGCAAGCTACTGATTGGGAGAAAATATTTGTAAACCATGTATCTGATAAGGAACTCATACAATTCAATAGTAAAAATACATAAATGAGTAAATAAGTACATAAAAATAACCCAATTCAAACATGAACAAAGGTCCCAAAGACATAATTTTTCCAGAGAATACACACAAAGGGTTAGCAGATATATGAAAAAATTCTTAGCATCATAATCATTAGGAAAATGCAAATCAAAAACACATGATATATCACCTCACAGATTAGGATAAAAAAGATTAAAGATAACAAGTGTTGGCAAGGATGTGGGGAAAATGGAAGCCTTGTACACAGTTGGCAGGAATGTAAATTGGTACATCCATTAGGTAAAACAGTATGGAGGTTCCTCATAAAATTAAAAATATATCTATCCTATGACTTTTCCTTTTTCGAGCAAAACTGTTGCAACTTGGTACTAAAGGAATCAATTATGTAGTTAAGAAGTAGAATTTGACTTTTATTAGACTGGCCTCCCTGTTAACAATGGCATTGACGATTTCTCTAAGACTATTAGTCAGTTCTTTAATTAATGCTAATTGTGTTGGTGCTTTGGGGGACATTTGACACAGTTCACTAGAAGTAGAAGACAGATCACTGATTCATCCACTTAGCTCCTTAGCAGTCTCAGAATGGTAATGACCCACAGCCCCTACTTCCCTGGCTGAGATTTGTTTAGTGACCTTGAAAAACCAAAAGACCATATTTTCATTTAGTAATTCCTACTCAGCTTTTTCAGTGACTTGTATCATGCCTAATTCAAGTATGCTAAGAATCTCTTCACATAGTTAACCCAGAAGGAATGTGGCTGTAGTTTTTGTACATTTTCAAAATAAAGGATGAGATATGAATTCTTTAGTTATGTCCCTTTATGAAACAGAAATGGAATTCTGCCTTATTTTATTAAATCATGTTGAATCATACTACTTTATGTAAATTGAGTCATATCATTCCTTTGTATATGAAAGCAGTATGCCAAATTTTGAGTATATGACTGTTTTGTTAGACAAAGGCAACATTTTCTTTCCATTTTTCTGTAACATGCATCCTTATGGAAGGAGGCGTCACAATTATTTGTGCTTCAGTTTTTTTTATAACGACATTATCAGTTTCTAACAATAAAGTCAAGAATTGTATAATAATCTTTGCTTCATCAAATCAATCATAACAGTGGGTTTAAGCATCCATAGCTAAAACTTCAGAGAATGTGATCCTTGTTTTGAATTCCAGTGACATGCAGAGGAACTCCAGTCTTCATTACTGGCAACTAAAGTCTTTTCAGAAAAAGACTTGGTTTGGTATCCATAACTTCTGACATCCACCCCCAAATAACTCATATTTAGAAAACACAAAATGGTGAGAGTAACCTTGAAATACATTCAGAAATTTATTGAAATGCTTCTCTGAACAAAGAGCTCAACCAATCTCTTCACCCCATTAAGTTGTGTAACTTCATCCATATTCATCATCTATACAGCATCTGAATCACACACAATTCTAATACCCACCCCCAGCTGCTGTTGCAGATCAGAACATTTTTTCAATTGTGATAATTTTTACTGATTTTTCTGCTTGGATCCTGTCATGCTGGTTTCTAAATAGAGAATGAGGGTTTTATGTTTATGTGTGGAGGAAGGACTAGGAAAGATTTTGACTACATATTTTTTAACTCTCCACCACTAAAGGTATTTTATATCTGTCTCAACTCTTAAGTCTGCTTTTGAAAAAGCATGGCAAAGCTGATTGAATATGGAGCCAGCTAAGAATACGGTCAAAGGCCCATGTCTCCATTGAATAATTCTTCAGTCCATCTAAAGTATAAAGCAATAGGAAATTGTAGGCTAATCTGTGTATGGGCTTGAAACAACAACAGAGGCAAGAAATAACTCCAATAACAAAACACTGAAATGTTCCAAAATGCTTTGTACTTTATAGCTCAGTAATACTATCCTTTAATTCATTATTTGCAGGTCTTGCAGCCAGTTTTCTGTGTTCTGTTAAATGTTGGTAGAATTTTGTCTGAATTGAGAAAGATCAAATTTTGATGGAAAAAAAGAAAAGTCATATTTGTATTCCACCAATTGCCACTATGTGTATAAAATACGTACACACACACACACACACACACACACACAGGCTTATTAATCACTTGTTAACCCTTTGATGAATATTCAAGATTGCTAACATTACCTGCTTTCTAGCTCAAAATATTATTCAGTATTAAAAGGCTGAACTCCACTGAATAAAATTTGGTGTGATTCTTAAGATAATAAAAGGTCTTTTCTCTCTACATCTACTCTGCTCCTCCTACTCCTACTTCCACCACCAATTTTGTCATATACTTTCCACAATACTTAAATTTCAACAATTAGAGTCAAATTTGAAGGAGTAAAATTACTAATCTATGTTGGATCATTGTCTCTAGATGATCATAGTTAAAATAACAGGCATTATTAGAAATGGAGCAGCAGAGGTAAAATTCCTGGAGAAAGAGGAAAAAAGTTTGGGACATAAGGCTTTATTGAGGTGGTATATATGAAGTATGATTATTAGGGCATACATGGTAAGTAGTGACAATGACAGTTCTGAGCATTCTAGAGGCACCTAGCAACTTCATTGTAAGTAGCACTTTATAGGGGAAAATATTTGTTATTGAAGTGCACAGACCATGAAAGTGAAAGGAACAAAAATAAATAAAAGATAAATTCTCTCTCTCTCTCTCTTTCTCTCTCTCTCTCTCTCTCTCTCTCTCTATATATATATATATATATATATCTCAAAGTATTCACTTACTTCTCAAAATACCCCAAAGTAATAATCCCATGGCATATTATTTTTACTTTTTGTTTGTTCTTATCAAGAGTATAATCCAGGCTAGACATTTATATTATATATATAGAGAGAGATCTATATATATAGAAAAATTATAAAAGATTTGATTGACATCTTCAAAGTTGCAAAGGGTGGTAATAAAATATTATTACATGTACATATATATTTCTCTTTATTATAGTAGTACTTTACATCTATTACTTGTGTTCTTCTTTCACTAGCCTATGAGGTAGGCATGGATGGTCTAATTACTTCTTTTTCCTTTTCTGGTTATTTTTTAGAAGATGGAGTGAAGACATTGGTTGAGCTCTTTAGCTCTTTATTCAGAAGAAGCATTTTAATAAATCATTGTGTTTCAAAGTATTTCAATAACATGTAAATCAGCAGCCTCTGTGGTTGGTTCTTTTCTGTTGTCACTCTTCCTACTTGCTTGTTTGATTTGGCATCCTTCCTACTTCTCTTGATGCCCTTTGCCTCACTCTCATCCTCACTGAAACTCAACTTGGCCTCCATTGTCCTGAAAAAATGAGGCCACAGCTGAAATGTGAAAAAAAGTATGCATATTACTAACGTTGAGCGTCCAAGGCCGCAGATCCCAGCATAAACCTTAGATGTGGAAAAATGCTTAGATAGCAATTTTTCCTGTCACAGGAAGAGGACAAATGAATTCCTTGCACTAAAAAAGAGCAATAAGAACTTGGAGAGGGAATAACAAAGAAATGATGTAAAACCGTCTAAGTTCTAAGAAAGTAAGGAAAATAACCCCCTTTCACTTTATATTTCTCCAGGAGAAAAAAAAAATTGAATCTCCTTCTCTGGTGAAAGCTGCAAGCTTCATGGAAAATTATTCTTTCACATCACGTTATAAGAACTGATAGTATGATGCCTAACAATCAGAGTACAAGAAAGAGACTCTCAGATTTCCTAAAGCTCTGGAGTGGCAAGAGACACTAGACTCTATGTATCTCCCATGTAAACATGGGAGATACAAACATTCTCCCATGGTCCACAGAAATTTGGTGTGAAAATTAGCCAAAGAGTCAAGAAAGCCTGCTAACAGGGGCTCTTGTTATGAACGGTATGAGAATATTCATATATTCTTTGAATGGTATGAGAGAAGGCTACAGCAGAAGTCAAGAGTGAATAATCCAGTAGGGAGTCAGATAAGGGTACTATTATATACTATTATATCAAAATAATGTTATCAAGCAAGAGAATGTAGCCTGGTATTAGAATTATTTGCATTTCTGAATACAAAAACAAATCAAGATCAAGAGTGAGATGCCCCATCATCATGATGGCAATGTGGCATTTGTGTAAGCACTCTTGTAAGTTTAAAATATATCACAGGAAGAAGAAACAGGAATGAGGAATATCATGAATTTGATCACATTTCAATTAAAATATCTGAGAAAATTTGTGAAAGAGACTGAATTTGTCTGGAAGTAACTTGATTATTTTTTCTGCTTCAGACAAAATAGAAGCTCCAATGGAAATTAATTTTTATCTAAAAAATACGTTGCATATTTATACACCTAAGTTCATGGTATCATGAAATGTGAACATGGTATTAGTATATCAGCTTTCTATTTAAGATTTTATTTTTTTAAAGAATAACACTAAGTAAAAGAAAATAAAAGAAAACAGATAAGGATTTGAAATTCCTGCAATATTGGTAGTCTGTTGCCTGAGAGATTGGTGAGTAAAACGCATTAGAGAGAAAGTGAGCACATCAACTCCTTAGTCTGTGTATGTTTTGCTCAACATTACACATACAGTAGAGGATTATTATACTTTCAGACTGGAAAAAACTTTCAGACATTTAATATTAAAATGAGGTTGGCCTTGATAGTAACCTAGACTCATAGCTTTATGTAACATTAGAGTTGAATGATCGTCTTCTCTATTTTATTGATGTGAAAACTGAGATCCAGAGCAAGAAAATTAATTGGCCTCCTTAACTCTGTCATCGATGGTGAAAGAATTTAGCTGAGTTATAGGAAATGTCTAGCCTGGATTATGCTCTTGATAAGAACAAACAAAAAGTAAAAATAATATGCCACGGGATTATTACCTTGGGGTATTTTGAGGAGTAAGTGAATACTTTGATAGAAATTATTTTCAAAAGGGTTAATTGATATATAAATGTGAAGTATCTTTATTAATGCTGTTAATGAAACCATGACTACACACCACAGTGCCTAGGCTAGAATCTCCCATATGGAGAAAATAATTTTTTTGTCTGAGTTAATGGAACAAGGTGAAAATGAAATTATTTCTTTGACATATGGGAGATGACTATTCTGAACATTGCAGCATGGTTTTGACTACCCATTTCATTAGCTTAGCTTGTGTGAAATCCACAAACATTATTCGTGGTCAAAAAATTACAAGGCCCTTTTCAGAACTGACTACAGAATTGGCCTCTGTGACCTTCATCAGTCCTACAGCCTGCTTTACATTGACGATAGCAACTGTAATATTTTTATTATATCCAAATATGTCAGCCATTAATTTCAAAGGACACTTTGCTTTTCATGTTACTTACTTCACAGAACTAAAAGGAAAGCCTGACAATATTTTATTACCACCCTTTGGAACTTTGAAGATGTCAGTCAAATCTTTTATAATTTTTCACTGCCAGCAGCATTCCCATGCTGTGCCAAAAACTATATATTTTCTATGGTCAGAAACATCATTAAAGGCTACTTTTAAAATTTAATTTTGCGGTTACACATGCAACTGATTTGGGTATTTGCTTACTTTTTACTTGCTTTCCTGTGTTTTGTTTTCCAAATAAAATAATCATTTATTATCATGAACCTTGGTATATCTGAGGGGAAACACACCAAACAAATAAACCAATAAAAGCAATACACCTATAAATAACCTTTTATTTCTAACAAACGGATTTTCTCCAAGTTGTGTCCAGATGTTACGGCCACCCGTTTATTTCACAGGAGCAGCTTGCTGAGAGCTGTATCTGATTGACCCTGGTCCTGGCCCTGCCAAATGGGATCCTAATCCACAGCAAGTGTTAGCAGCAGTTCTCAGGCTCCATCATCACCTCTTGATTTAGATGACATTTCAAGTCTGTGGTAATCTAAAACGTGCAACTTTGGGGTTCACTTTATCTATACCTTTTCCCCCCTCTGGGGCCCTTATCTATCATGTTGTCAAAACACCTTTGTATCATGCACCTTACATTACCTGTTTTCAGACCCATCTTGAGACCTGTTTAAAGCTTCACTGCTTCTGAGATGCTGATTTACCCTGTAGCATATCTTGGGTCAGACTTACAGTAATATTTCATATGGCAGCTTTCCTCAGTTTTAAATAAGAAATTACAGTTTTTCCAAGAGCCTGCCACCTCATTAATTCCGAATTCAGAGAAAAAATTTATTTTCACTGTGCCATATTGATTGCATCAGCAACTCATGTTGATCTCAAGTGTCTCATCCTGATATTTAAGTATCTTTTTAAGAATATATTGCTGCAATAACAAAACAGGAAAGAAAAAAAACACCACCCTCTTCTCTCTGAGAACCTTAGATTCAGGAATTTTCATGGACACTGTACCAATAGTTCATCAAGTCATTTGATGTGTATTCTAACAATTCCTTTGTGACTAGATTTACTGGATGATGGTAAGGTAGGAATACATGCTATTTCCCCCTTTACAGTGCAAAGCTTGTAGAAAAGAAAATCACACTTGTTAAATAAAAAAAGGCACATGTTGAGTGAACGGTATGTGTCTTAATCCTCAAATTTAATTTATTAGCATGTGAAATCAATGTGCTAAGTGTAGTCTTTAATGCTTCCAATAGGAATTAGAAAGAGATGATGAAAAAGTACAGAAAGAAAATGGTTTTGAAATCTGAATCTTGGTGAAACCCCATCTCTACTAAAAATAAAAATAAATAAAAATAAATTAGCCAGGTGTGGTGGCAGGCGCCTGTAGTCCCAGCTACTCGGGAGGCTGAGGCAGGAGAATGGCGTGAACCCGGGAGGCGGAGCTTGCAGTGAGCCGAGATCGCACCACTGCACTCCAGCCTGGGCGACAGAGCAACACTCCGTCTCAAAAAAAAAAAAAAAAAAAAAAAAAAAAAAAAAAAAAATTCTTGAATCTATCACTTATACTTGAGCAAGGGATTTGACCACTCTTTGCCTCCATTTTCCTATATCTCTCATGAGGAAAAGAATTCTAATCTGATTTTCAGATCCTCTCATTGCTTCACGAAACTGCTCTTGCTTAAAACATCGACAAACTCCACAGTCTCAAAACCAAGGAAAAATAATCAATCCTCAACTTGCTTTACCTTCTTGAAATACTCTCTTCATTTGGCTTCCATGACTCCACACTCACCTAGATTTGGCTTGCTTCTCTGTGTGTCCTTATCTGTATCATTTAGAAGTTTTAACTCCTCAGGACGTCCAGAAAAAATGCTGCATCGTTTCAAATCATATTCCAGCATTCTTTTGATGTATAATTATGGCCGTATTGTTTATGGATAATCATTTTATTTTCTCTACATCGTGGTTACAAAAAGATCTCAATCTTTCCCTGAATGATTATCATGGTAGTATTGATTTGAATGAACCTTGGTTTTGCAATTGGAATTGGCTTATAGTTGACATTGTTGAATATATCCCAGAAGCCAGATATGATTTCCTAACTCAGGTTTCATAGCACATAGGATATTGGCCATTGTCTAATAGTCTAGTAGATCTTTATTTTCATGTAAAATTTAAAACAAATTGGATCCACATTCTCTCCCTGTATCCTCAAGTACATACACCTCATCCTGATATGGGTTGTTTCTTCTTGGTCAATAAATCAAACTCAGTTCACTAAATAATATGACAATGGTCAAATCTGAATTACTGATGGAAATATTTTTATATAGGGTTTCTCTATTGAATACTGATATATGATCTCAATCATTTTCAACTTTATTTCCAAAGTATGTTCTTAAACGTAGATCACCCCTTGAAGGATCAGAGAAGTTACATTAAGAGGAATTGGTTCAACAAAGAGGAGAACTGTCACAAGAGGATACAGACCCAGATTTTGAAGCAGCAAACTAACTGCATCCAAATGATTCTACCTTCATTTCCAAGAAGCAAAACATATTAGAGAAAGTAATTATTGAGGTCAACATGTTGTAGTATCTGACATTACTATGACTTTAACCAGTTTGTAAAAATCATTGAGACTATAAATCCAGTCTTTGCTGTCATGCAGATTTGCAATAACCCAATTGAAAATCACATTTTTAAAGTCTTGTCTTTTTTTTTAATTTAAAAATATTGTCAAGCAATTATGCAAATTCAATAACAGAATCTTTAGAAGTCTCATGGGGGAATCTGGCACAGCCTATTTTTAAGAGAGTTGTATCTTATCGTAAATGTTGGTTCAGTGTACACAGCCTATGTCGCCAAAATGTGTTATATCCCTAGGTAACTCTTGAGTAAAATCTGTTGTGTTTTATGAGAGTCATGACTATTTTACTTTAAATTTTATTTTAACATGTAATTCTGAAATTGAGGTATTTTATGTCCTTATATGTAATCCAAGATATTGTCTATGTAATATTTTGTATTCCAGAAGGCAAGACAACAAATCTGATTTGAGTTATATTTGGTTTCTCATATTGTATACTCATGATTTTTTCTTTATTAAAAATATTTCCCCTTTACAATCTTCCCTGGATATTCTGGTCCATCCTTATTATCAATCTTTCTAATTATCTTTTTGGGTCCATAAGTGATTTGGTTTGCTTGCTTTGTTTTTGCCATTTGGTTTAAAGACAATTTGACAACTGCTTAAGACTTTGGAGCCAGGTGGTATAGTTGTTAAAGGCTTTGGCATGGGGTCAGACAAAAAAAAGGAAATCCTGGTCTGCTACTTACCAGCTATGTTATCTGAAACAAATTATTTAAAATTACTGAACACCAGTTACCACATCTGTAAAGCAGATATTACAATATTCATTTTATAATTATGTGGTCTCAAATGACTTAATTTTGTGTTTACTACTTAACAGGTTGCATGGCACATAACAAGCACTTGATACATAGTAGCTTTCATTATTATTAATTGTTCATATTCAAACAAATATTGAGGATGAAATCTAGAATTTACTGTCATGAAAGTTATATCTTAAGTCATTGAAATTTAATGCAGTAAATACTTATTGTGCTATACTAGGCAGTAGAGATGCAAAGAGATTACCAAGTAAATACCACTTTCAAAGAGTCCACATGGTTAATATATTTACTAAAACCTTAAATATATTAACCATGCTTCTGCTCAGTTCTTCTCCAAAGTAACATTTATCAAAGCCCTAGACTTTTAAAAATATAATACAAATTACATTTATTCTTTTCTAAGGATTTTACTCTTTTATACACAGGTACACGCTCTTTAAATATTTAAATGATACCAAAGAATGTGACCAAAAATAAGTGTCCTATCATTAGTCTTTGCCAATTCCATTCAAGACGATTTGTTACCAATTGAGATACATCCTAATTAGATACATTTGTATCACATGTATTTATTCACAAACCTGTCTTTAGCTGTACATTTCTTGTCCTGACATTTATTCAAGTATAATTTTATATCCTATAGGAATTGCTAACACTTTCCTCCACACAGGCCAAGTGTACTGAAAAGCTCTAGACTTTAAGAGGACCTGGATAATATGGTAACTTGTTCCAACTTTGGGGAAGTTTGTGTATTGAATCTTACATGTTAATTTATATATAACCCTTCAATAATTGCCAGTAAGGTTTTTCTGTTAGAAAAATTTTAAGGTTCAAAAAAATCTACACATAGTGTATTAAGAAAAAAATATTAAAATAAATATGTGGATTTTTTGACAACTGAAAAGTCTGTGGGGCAGAACTGACTTCAGGAACAGCTGTATTTGGGGTTAAGTGATGTCATCAAGACTGTTAATCTTTACTCTTCTTTGGTTGGATTGGCTTTAAACTCAAGCTGTATGAAGTCAGAAGGTAGTAGCAGCTCTCTACTGTCTCTACGTTATCTCAAGTTTCTGTCCAGGCAAAAAGAATAACAGCCTCAGCCGGGCACAGTGGCTCATGCCTGTAATCCCAGCACTTTGGGAGGCCGAGGCAGGTGGATCACTTGAGGCCAGGAGTTTGAGACCAACCTGGGCAACATGGTGAAACCGCGTCTCTACTAAAAATACAAACCTTAACCGGGCGTGGTGGTGGGTGCTTGTAATCTGTAATCCCAGCTGCTTGAGAGTCTGAGGCATGAGAATGCTTGAACCTGGGAGGGGCCGGAGGTTGCAGTGAGCCAAGACTGTGCCACTGCACTCCAGCCTGGGCAAGAGAGAAAGACTCTGTCTCAAAAAAAAAAAAAAAAAAAGAACAACAGCCTCTGTACTAGAGATATCATCAGAAAATTTGATTGCATATTATTGGCTACAGCAGGTCAAATACCCATTTTTAAAACAAACACTGAGAACAAAGACATGGCTTAGGCTAATCAGGATCTAAACCAAGTGGTTCTAGGTATTGTCAGTTCTACAGAGACCACATGAAAGTATGAAGAAGAGGATATTCCTCAAAGAAAATATTAGGTGCTTGTTTTAATGGAAGAAGGATGTTGGGCAAAAACAATAGTTAGATATTACATAAGATAAGATACTTTTAAACTGAAATATTTTAAAAATGTGTCTTCAAACACCTAATGGTCATACAGCTAGAATATTTTCTTTGTTACACTACAGAAAACCGATCAACCATTTGATTTTATTCGGTTAATATGATTTTGTCAGTTACCACAAGATGTCACAGATTATTGTCTTCCTTAACTTTTTTGGCATTATACACTTTGGAGCTGTGCTTCATACTCTCTGTTAAAAGAGGTTTACTTACCTATTTTCAAGTTATAAATACCTAATGAGTTTAAAGTTAGCATCCTAAGAGTGAAATAAATTTTGTCAATATTATTTATTTTCCAAGTATTAGTCAGAGCTAGAAAATTTAAATGACCAAAGTGCCTTACTTGAACTTTCATATCACATATCATATATTTGATGAAAGTGGTAAACTGTCAGAAAATTTTTTATATCAGAAGCATGATAAATGAATAAAAACAAAATGACAAGAGGAGACAAAGTTGAAACAATAAAAGGGTGATTACTGAGTTTTTAAAAAATGTACACTATTACTTGTAACTCAAAATCTAGAACAGGTGGTATCACAGAATCAGTTTGTACTTTGATATCTTTCAAACTTCACTCTTTCATGAAGCTATTGATTTCATTTTGGGCAAAAAAAAATCATTCATTTTTAAAAAAGCTTTTGAAAATAAAGCTGAGTTTTTCAAAAGCTATGTTTCATTCTATAAATGTGCTTTCCTTTAAAAGGTATTCAACCATTTGTAACTTCTTATAAAACTGAACTATGGTCAGTGCTTTAGTAACTGTAGAAAGAAAAGACCTGGTACAAATAGCAAATTCAAAATGTTCCAAATTGCGCTACATGGAAAACCCATGAAAAGTCATAATACTGATTAATAAAAGCCTAATTAACATAAAAAGTGATATATAGTTAATGGAATGTAAAAATGTGTCAAAGGCAATATCTTTATGGGTAATATAGTTTTATTTTCATTTTCTACTTCTCTTGCATTTCATGGCTCAGGTTAAGCCACAGACAAAAAGTAATAGATGTGATATTTACAATATAGTATCCACCCAATACCTAAGAATAAGGAAATTGATATGTATAAGTTTATGAAATTTGTGCATTGAGTTTTCATTATTAGTTTAAGAAACCTCACAAGTTCCACAACCAACTAATACCATTTTCATTTTCTTTTCTGGAAAGATGCTATCACAAGAAAGAGGATGAATTAGAGAGAGAGGATATTTAAGACAAACCTGCTTTTTTACTTGTATCCAGAAGACCCAGACCTATTCTACAACACTCACATCTATCCCTCCCTTCATCAACACTATCTAGTGCTATTTTCTGCTGTTTTCTGTTTGTACTCTCATTTTCATCTCCTTTCTCCTATTCACTTATAAATTAATATTTATCTCTAGGACTTACGTCCTGTAATCAACCCAGCATTTAGCCTCTTTTATCTTATAGGTTCTTTTCTGTTCCATTTTATTTGCAATTGTATGTCAAATATTTCTTTATTCATACCCAACCCTATAGCTCCACAATTATCTTAATATCACAAGAAATAAAATATCCAAAGGAAAAGAAATTTGGTAAGCCCAATTGAACAGTGGCTAAAAGTCCAAAATAAGGTGGTTGACAGTCAAGAAATTAAACATTTTATTTTTAAACATTTTATAAACTTCTATAATTTCAACATTTTCACAAATTAAAAATTTTAGAACTTATATCTTGAGTACCAAAATGCAGAAAAGTTCATTACCAAAGATCTAGTACTTGATACTGTGTAAATTAATATGTTTTCTAGAGAATAACTACAGAAGATAAGATCAATATATCTGTGGTCAATAGCCTGTAAAGAGCAAATGATAAAAGTGAATTATGAAGGAATTAGACATGTGGCAATATGATATACTACATGTTTTGCAAAATACATCCTTTTACCAATCAACTAAAATACTGATAAAAACATATTTTTAAAGTTAAATATAGAAATATCAGGAAAGTAAGGAGCATTATTAGTGGGGAAAAAATAACAAGAAAGTATGAAATGCAAAAGGTACATTGAGATCCAGAGTTGTTTTGGTATCATGTATCAAACCCTGGTTTTAATGGGTTAGAAGTAGAGGAGAAGAGACAGAGCCCAGGGCCCACGTAGGGTGGGAAGTTGAATTGAGGGCTCCACATGAAGCAGTTGTATCTAAAAGGCCACACACTTAGAGTTTGATTTAATAAGAAAAAAATACATTTCCAACTGAGGAAAATAGTCTGAACCACCTGCTTATCTTAAACTTGGCTCTTTGTGGAAAGGGGAACAAAATCTCCTGAGGGTTCTCAAACACAAGCTAGCATTTATGTGAGTTTGATAATTGAATCTAACTATACATTTGTGGTCTGCCAAAATTAAAGCTGAGAGGCAACAGTGATATCAGAAAATGGTGGACTAGGAAGCTCCTGGCCCTTCTTCCTCCACAAACAGGTTTAAAAAGGGAGACAGATTAGATAAAATAGTCTTATGCTAAACCTCTGGGAAGTTAAACATTTACAGCAAACCAGCAAATGCCCAAATAAGAAAAAGCTACATTCAAAATGGTAGAAAAGTTTATGGCATTTTTACTCACCCATACCCCACACCCTCCATAGCATGAAACAGTCTTGTTCAATAGGAAGTTAATCTCAGTTCCAAATTAACTCCATCAAGCAGGAGGGAGCAGAGCAGACTTTATTTATGAGGGATGTCTGATGGACTAGTTTCTGGTCTGCCTAACTCAGATTTCAGATAGAGAGAAGCAGCAAGCAATACTCATAAAACTGCATAGAGTGTAAGTCCTTCAAATTTCTGGGGCAACCTCCTAAGGAATCCAAAAAAGCTAGAATCAGACTCCTTGGGAAATTAAAACATTATAAAGCAACCATATCTACAGGTGAAATAAAAAGAAAAGACATACACAGGCTTAGGCAAAATACATGCTCAGGAAAGTTCTGAGAAGACTTAAGCTTTCACACCTGACTGATGCCAATGATCATACTACACCCAGTTAATTTGTGAAGCACAGAACGAGTCTTCAAAAACTGAGAAAGGAAGTTGGTTTTTTTCAATGTCCAATGGTTAACAACAACGATGACAAAAAAAATTAAAGGGCATACAAAGAAATAGGAAAAAGTGTCCAATTCAAAGGAAGAAAATAAATTGTCAGAAATATTATCTGAAAAAGTACAGGTATCAAACTTCTGATAATTTAAAACATATATCTAAAATACGCACAAAGAACTATATAAAGCCATGGAGATGGACAAAAAGTTAAAGGAATTAAAGAAAATGATAAATGAACAAAATAATAATGTAAACCAAGAGATGGGAATTATTTATTAAAAGGTACTAGATGAAACTTCTGGAGCTGAATAAATAGTATAACAGAATTTTAAAAATATTAGAGGTGTTTAACAACAGATTCAAATGGGCAGAAGAAAGAAGTAGCAAACTTGAAGACAGGTCAAATGAAATTATTGAGTCTACAGAACAAAAAAAATAAAATAAAGAAAAGGTATCAGAGCTTAAGGGACTGAAACACCATCAAGATGATCAATATATGCATCATGAGAAATCCAGAGAAAGAAGAAATTAGAGAAAGGCGACACAGAAATTGATTTTTAAAAATAAAGGCTGAAAATGTCAAAATTTGATGAAAAACATGAGTATACAAATACAAGAAGCTCAAAAACTACCAGTAGGATAATCCCAAAAGATGCACACTCAGACACATAATAATCAAACTGTCAAAAGCTAAAGACAAGAAAGAATCTTGAAAACAGCAAGAGAAAAACAACTTGTCACTTACGAGAGATCCTCAATAAGATTAATGATGGGTTTTCCCAGAAGAAACCATGGGGGCAAGAAGGCAAGTGATGCGCTAAAAAACAAACAAACAAAAAACTATCGTCAGAGATTTCTATATCTGACAAAACTGTTTTTCAAAAATGAGGAAAGTACAAAGACATTCATAGATAAACAAAAGTTTACAAAGTTTATTACCACTAGACCTACCCTAAAGAAATATTACAGGGAGTCGATCAAGATGAAATAAAAAGAAACTAGACAACTCAAAGCCATATGAAAATATAAAGATCTTTGGTAAATGTTAATACATGAACAAATTTAAACCTCAGTATTATTACTAATTTTGCTTTGCAACTTGACTTTTTTCCATATTATTTAAAAGATAAATTCATAAAATAATCATAAATATATGTTAATGGAGACACAATATATAAAAATGTTGTTGGTGACATCAGTAAGATAAAGTGAGAATACACCTGGAAAGAAATAGAGTTTTAGTATGCAATTGAGTTTAAATTTATATCAACTTAAAATAGATTTTTTATAACTTTAGGTTGTTATATGTAATCCCGATCATAACCATAAAGAAAATGTATATAAAATATACACACAAAAATGTGAAGGGAATCAAAACAAGTTACAACAAAAAAATCCACTAAACACAACGGAAGGCAATGCCAGAAAAAGAAATATTGAAAAATAAAAATACAAGGGAAAACAAATTAAAAAGTAAGTTCTTCATAACAGTAATTACTTAAAATGTAAATTAATTAAACTCACAAAATGAGAGGCAAAGATTGGTGAAATACATTTTAAAAACCTGATTCAAGTAGGTGCTATCTACAGAAGACTAAGTTTAGAATAACTGTACGTATACACCTTGTTTGCTAATGGAAATAATATTGTAAATATATCAATTCTACCCAAATCGGTCTACAGATTTATTACTATTAGAATAAATTCCCAAAGGTACAGATTTTAAAAATTGGCAAGGTGATTCCAATGTATATAGTCATACAAATAGCCAAAATAATAAATTCTTATAAAGAAAATATGCATGTTTTGCCCTACCAGTAATTAAAACTTACTATAAAACTAAAATAATTAAGACTATGTTATGTAGGGAAAATAAATAGGCTAATGGCATTCTATTTCTATCAGCCTTTGTGATAAAAGTTTCTTAGATTGAAGCCAGAAATGGTGGCATGTGCATGGAATTCTAGCTACTCAGAAAGCCAAGGACGAAGGATTGCTTGAGTCTAGGTGTTCAATATGAAACAGGGCAACATAGCAAGACCCTGTCTCAAAAAATAAATCCTTAAATTTCTAGAAGAAAAAATGTTTAGTCCATAATCATAATCCTCGAAAAAAATGACTACTGCTTATGGTCTGAGAAAATCATCTACAATATTTCCTTTTCCTCCTTTGTATAAATTTATGGGATACAAGTATAACTTTGTTACATAGATATATTGAACGGCAGTGAAGTCAGGGCTTTTAGAGTTATTCATTACCTGAATAATGTATATTGTGACCATTAAGTAATTTCTTATTATGCACACCCCTGGAAGCCCCCCTTCCAAATTTTCATTGTCTTTATCATTCCACACTCTATGTCCATGTTACAAATTATTTGGCTCTCACTTATAAATGAGAAGATGCACTATTTTTCTTTCTGTTTCTGAGTTGTTTCACTTAAAATAATGGCCTCCAGTTCCAACCACGCTGCTGCAAAAAAACATGATTTCATTATTTTTTATGGTTAAGTAGTATTCCATTTTGCATACACCATACTTTCTTTATTCAAGGACACATGCGTTGATTCCATATGCTTGCCATCATGAATAGTGCTGTGATAAATATATGAGTGCCGGTATTGTTTTGGTATAATGATATTTTTTCCTTTGGGTAGATACCCAGTAGTGAGACTGCTAGATCAAATGCAATCAACTGGAAATTTAATCTTTCAGTAGCTGAAACTCTAAGCTATTTGTGTGGCTATACAGTCTAGAAATCTATCACTTTTTTGGCCCAAAGACATTTTATTTGTATTTTTATTATTATTTTTAAATTAATAAAATGTATTTTCTAAAGTAGTTTTAGGTTCACAGCAAAACTGAGCAGAAAGTACAGAGAGTTTTCATAAATCCCGTCTCCCCACATACAACCTCCTCTACTATCTACATCTTGCACCACAGTGTAATATATATTACAATGGAAGAACCCACACTGACACATTGTCATCACTTAATGGTCATAGTTTACATTATAATTCACTCTTGTTATAAACTCTATGGGTTGTGACAAATGTATAATGACATGTATCCACCACTGTAGTATCATACAGAATAGTTTCAGTGCCCTAAAAGTCCTCTGTACTCCATATATTTATCCCTTATTCCCTCTTAACCCCTGGAAACTACTGGTCTTTTTGCTGCCTTCATAGTTTTGCTTTTTCCAGAATGCCATACAGTTGGATTCATATATTAATGGCATGCAGCCTTTTAAAATGGCCTTCTTTCACATATTAGTACGTATTTGTTTCCTCTATGTCTTTTCATGGCTTTGCTACCGCGTAAGTGTCCCGATCCAGACCCCAAGAGAGGGTTCTTGGATCTTGCACAAGAAAGAATTCGAGGTGAATCCATAAAGTGAAAACCAGTTTATTAAGAAAGTAAAGGAATAAAAGGAAGGCTACTCCACAGGCAAAACAGCCTCAAGGGCTGCTGGTTAGCTATTTTTACGGTTATTTCTTGATTATATGCTAAATAAGGGGTGGATTATTCATGAGTTTTCTGGGAAAGGAGTGAGAAATTCCCAGAACTAAGGGTTTCTACCATTTTTAGAACATACAGGGTAACTTCCTGACATTGCCATGGCATTTGTAAACTGTCATGGTGCTGGTGGGTGTGTCTTTTAGCATGCCAATGCATTACAATTAGCATATAATGAGCAGTGAGGAGGACCAGAGGTCACTTTCATTGCCACCTTGGTTTTGGTGGGATTTTGCCAGCTTCTTTACTGCCTGCTATTTTATCAGCAAGGTCTTTGTGACCTGTATCTTGTGACTAAGAATGCCTTAACCTCCTGAAAATGCAGCCCAGTAGATCTCAGCCTTATTTTACCCAGCCCCTATTCAAGATGGAGTCATTCTTGTTCAAACTCCTCTGACAGCTTGATAATTAATTTATTTTTAGAGCTGAATAATATTTTCTCTGCTCCCCTATTGAAGAACATCTTCACTATTTCCAAGTTTTGGCAGTTATAAATTTAAGCTTCTATAAACATCCATGTGCAAGTTTTTGTATCAATATAATTTTTCAATTCATTAGAGTAAGTCCAAAAAGCACAATTATTGTATCATATAGTAAAAGTGTGTTTAGTTTTAAAAGAAACTGACAAGCTGTCTTCCAAAATGGCTTTACCACTTTGCATTCCCACCAACAATGAGTTAGAGGTCCCGTTGTTCCACATCCTTTCCAGTATTTGGTGTTATCAGTATTTTGGATTTTTGCCATCCTAATAGCTGTTTAGTGGTATTGAATTGTTTGATTAATTTGCAATTCCCTAATCACATATTATACTGAGAAACTTTTCAGACACTTATTCTGTGGTCTGAATGGTGATGTTCCCCCAACATTCATATGTTATATCTTAATCCTCAATGTTATAGTATAAAGAAGTGAGGCCTTTTGGGAAGTGAATAAGTCATGAAGACTCTATCTATATTAATGGGTTTAGTGACCTTATAAAGAGGTTGAAGGGAGCATGCTTGCCCCTTCTGCCATGCGAGGGCACAGTATTCATCCCTTTTGCTATGTAAAGACACACAGAAAGTGATGAGGAATGAGCCCTTAGCAGACACTAAATCTGCCAGTGCCTTGATCTTAGACATCTCAGCCTTCAAACTGTGAGCAATAAAGTTCTGTTTATAAATTACTCAGTCTAAGGTACTTTTTGTTATAGTAACAGGAACAGGATAACACAGCTTACTTGCTATCTGTATGTCTTCTTTGGTGAGGTGCCTGTATAGGTCTTTTGCCCATTAAAAAAATCAGGTTGTTAATTTTCTTATCATTGAGCCTCAAAAGTCATTTGTTGGGAATCACAGAAGACAGGTCACAGACTGGGAGAAAATATTTGCAAAAGACATATCTGATAAAGTACTGTTATTCAAAATGTATTAACATCTCAAAGACTTTAAAAATATGTATGACCTTAGTAGTGCTTAGAATTGCTACATTGACAACCTTGCGTGGAAAAGAATCTATGTTACTTTCAAACTAGTAGATCTTGAATGGGAAACAACCATATGAGCTCTCTTACTTCAGGATTTTATTGTGTTTATGATTAATTCTGTTCTTGGATTTTCACTTGAGTTTTGCACCGAAGGGACCAATTACCTTCTTTTAATTTTTTTTTTTTTTTTTCAGGGATTACCTCAACTTCGGGAGCATGACTGAAGCCCTGGTATTTCTTTTTGCAAAGAGATAACTGACAATGAGAACTATAGGCTTGAATCACACCACATCTCCAAATAATTCCAAGCTTAATAACAACCTCAAGAGCTCCTCAGAGCCTACTGAAGTATTTGTAAAATTAGTTAGGAATTCCTTTGGAAATAAAATGTAGTTTTTGGAAACTATGAGAATCATATATAAATAAGAACATTTAAAAATAATTGCACATGTCATCGTGATGGGACATGCCATGTAGGAGTCATGCATGGCATACCATGAGTAGGACAATGGAATTGAATTTCTGCATCCCAAACTTTACTGTCACTACATAAAAATAACTACTACTGCTGTTCAAAAATGCTTTGAGCAAAAGCTCTAACATTCCAAATGATCCTGCAAATCCAATTTCTATATGCTTTTTAAGTTGCTTAGTTCTGAATCAGCAGTCTAAAAGTGTGTTTAAACACTGCAGGTAATCATTTCCCATGGAACAAATAGGAAGGAAATCAGGTTATGGTGAGGGCACCCAGCAGGACTCTTCTACTGTCTACTCAGTGTCAATGTAAACTGATTTCTTTAAGAAGACATTCAGGGAAAAGAGAACAGATTGCAGGAAACATGTTCTGCATGCAAGAAAGAGCAAAGAGATAGGATACAGGATACTTGGTGATAATTATGCAAAAAAGATTAAAAAAATAGAGAAACAGTATAGCTATAGAATAACAATGCTGCAGCAGGTGGAAGTTGCACAAACTGAGTTTGCTTGTTGCAGCATAAAACAGATAATACATAAGTGTTCTGGCCTGTTCTTTTATGCAAAATAACTGCTACCTCACAATTTCCTGATGGTTTCTTTATCATGGTTCATGTTACTCAAATTGGTATTTTCCAAGCACAAGGTTTCAGCTAATAAGCTTTTTTTAAAGTGCACCATCTAACAACTGCAGATGAATATATGCATTAAGAATAATCCTAACAAAACATAAAATTTTGAGCATGTATCTGGGAGTATTATGAAGTGCTCGGGAAATTGAGATATATTTGTGCTTGCAAACTTAATTAGCTGCATGCTAGTTAAGCGTATCAGTATATAGAAGAGAACATTATCACAAAGGGCAAAATCTTCCAGCCCAAACTTGAACACCAAAAGGCAGATAATTCATTGAATAAAAGCTATGCATTCTTTTACTTTCAAAAAATATAGTAATATTAATAGTAGGTGAAGCACTTTTTAATAATTAAACATTTTATCTTGAGATAACGTAAAATTTGCATGCAGTTTTAAGAAATAACACAAAGGTCCGTTATTCCCTTTCCAAAAGTTTCCACAATGGTAGCATCTTGCAAAATCTATAGCTCAATTATCAGAACCATGTTATTGACATTAGTACAGAAATGTTCCAACACCAAAATGGTATCTTTCTCTTTTTTAGCCACATGTATTACCATTACTACCACCCATTGGCACTGACCCATTGGAAAGTACTTATCTTTTCTCTATTTGTATAATTTCATCATGTCTGGAATGTTATATACATGAAATTCTACAATAGATAACCTTTTGTAATTGGCTTATTTCACTCAGCATAATTCCTTGGAGATTCATCCAAGTTACCATGAGTATCAACAATTCATTCCTTTTTTGTTGAGTTTATGGTACACTGGTTTATTTAACCATTCATTGAAGGACATTTGGGTTATCCTCAGTTTTTAGTTATTATAAATAAAGTTCCTACAAACATTGAATACACACATTTTGCATACATTTTCATTTCTTGGGCAATTTCTCCAAAGGTGAAATTACTTGGTCATGTGGTAGTTGTGTGTTTTGTTTTGCAACAAACTGCCAAACTGTTTTCCATAGTGACTTAATCATTTAAAATGCCCACCAGCAATGTGTGAGACATTCTATTTTACTGCACCCTTGATAGAATTTGATGTTACTTTATTTTTATTTTAACCATTCTCATAGGTCTGCAGTGATAACTAATTATCATTTTAATTTTCATTTTCCTAATGGCTAATGAAGTTGATTATCTTCCCATGTGCTTGTCATCTGTATATACTCTACAGTGAAATGTCTGTTCATGTCTTTTGTCCATTTATAATTGGATTTTGTTTTGTTTTGTTTTTTACTGTTTAGCTTTGAAAGTTCTTCATGTATTCAAGATATTATTCCATTGTAGGATATGTGGTTTCTACTTCCATTCTGTAGCTTGTCTTTCCATATTCTTAACAAGGTCTTTTGTAGAAAATTTAAAAAAATTGGTGAGGCCTAGTTGTTATTTATTTTCCTGTGGATTATATTTTTGGTGTCAAGTTCATGATCCCATTTCAAGTAAATTTTTGTATGAGGTGTGAGGTTTAGGAAAAGGGTATTTTGTTTGTTGGTTTGGTATTGCTTTTGTTGTTGTAGTTGTTTGCCCATAGGTGCTTCGTTGCTCTAGTACTAATTGTTGAAAAGGATATCCTTCTACTATTGAATTGCTTTAGCACTCCTCTCAAAATTCAGTTGGGCATATTAGGATGGTTTTGTATTTCTGGGTTACCTTTTCTGTTTTATTGAATTACGTGCCTATCTATCCACTAGTGCCACACTGACTTGGTTACTCTAACTTCATTAGTATCAGGTAGAGTAATTTATCTCACTTAATTTTTGTTTTTTCAAGTTTTTTAAGCTATTTTAGGTCTTGGGTCTTGCCATAAAATTTTAAAATAAGTCTTGTAAGCCATAAAAACCCTTTCTGGTATTTTGATAGGAGTTATTAATAATTAAACCTATGGATTAATTTGGAGAGGCGTCCACATTTTTACCATGTTGAGTCTTTCAATACACGAGGATAGTATGTTTCTCCATTTATTTAGGTGTTTGCTGATTTTTAAAATTCAGCATTTTGTAATTATTAGCATACAGATCCTGTACTTATTTAGTTAAGTTTACATTTAAGTACTTCAGTTTTTTTGGAGTAACTATAAATTGTTTTGATTTTGAAGTTTAAGTTTCCATGTGGTAATTAGTATATAGAAATGAGATTGAGGTTTGTGTGTTGATCATAAATTCTGTGATCTTGATAAATTCATTAGCTCTAGATGTTATGTTGTTGACTTTTGGGGATTTTCTTCAGAGAAAAATCATGTATATACAAATAGGAACATATTTATTTTTTCCTCCAAAATGTGATTGCCATTTATTTGCTTTCTGGACTAATTGCCCTAGATAGAACCTCCAGTAAAATGTTGAATAGAAGTGGTAAGAGCAAACAGCTTTTCATTGTCCCTGATCTAGGGGAAACACATTTAGTTTTTCATTGTTAAGTTGGATGTTGACTGTAAGGTTTTTAAGATGTTCTTTATCAAGTTCAGGAAGTTCTCCTCTATTTCAATTTTTGAGAGGGTTTTATATTTTATCAGTAGGTGCTAGATTTTGTCCAACCCCATTTTTGCATCACTTGATAAAATTATATGATCTTTCTCCTTCAATCTGCTGACATGATTTAAATTGATTGATTTTTGAATGATGAAACACTTTTGCATACTTGAAATAAATCCGACTCAGTCATACTACATATTTCTTATTATACATTGTTGAATTTGTTTTCTTGTATATTGTAATTACATTTTGTGTATGAGTTCATGAAAGACATTGGTTTATGGTTTTCTTTTATTTTTGTTATTGACTTTGTCTGGCTTTTGTATCGGGATAATACTGTCTTGATAAAATGAGTTAAATAGTGTTACCTCCTCACCTGTTTTATGGAAGAGGCTGTTATGTTGTAAACTATAAAATTCCAAGTGCTGTATTTACAACGTACAGCCTCATAAGGACTTGATGGCCTAACCATGAATTTTCCTTCTCTTACCATATAGACCTCCACCCAGAGGGAAAATTTCCCCACTTGGCTAGTTCCTCTATCAGTAAGATCAACTCTTAACTGCCTAGACTTCAATCCTATCAGTTTCACCTTCCTGCCAACTCTTGAAATTATTCAAACAACCAAATCACATGCTACTGAGAGAAACAGGGATCACCTCACCATATTCTTACTATAAAGCCTGACTTCCACATCCCTGGCTGATTCATTCTATTTCTGAGCATAACACTTTTGTGGCTTTCCATGCATGGTCAGTGTCCTTCCCAAATATTTGAATTTATGTCACTAATAAAGTGCTACTAATTTCATCTGTCCATCAAAAATAATTTTGGAGTATGGGGAGAATCATCTTTCACCAGTGGGGTGAATAAGAGCTGATTAGAACAATTGTGTACTATTGGTGTTAATTACTCCTTAAATGTTTGGTAGAGTTCTTTGGGGAAACCATCTAGTCTTGGAGATTTCTTTTTGGAAGCTTCTTTATTAGAAATTCCATTTATTTAATGATTATGGGACTATTCACACTATTTCATCTTGGTTGAGTTTTGGTATTGTGCAATTTCTAAGTAATTGGTCTATTTCTTTTACTTTTCTTTGTATAAGTTTATGGGGTCCAAGTGCAATTTTTCAACATGCATAGATTATGCAGTGGTCAACTCAGAGCTTTATGGTATCTGCCGCCCAAATAATCTATAATGTACCCATTAAGTAATCTCATCATCATTCCTTTCCACTGCCTCAACCTTCTGAGTTTCCACTGTCATTGCACTGTCCACATCCATGCATATACCTTTTTTTAGCAACCACTTATGAATGAAAATATATAATATTTAACTTTCTGTGTCTGAATTTTTTCACTTAAGATAATGACCTTCAGTTCTATCCATGTTGCTATAAAAATACTCCCATAATTTCATTCTTTGTTATGGCTTTAGTTGGGCATATTAGGATGGTTTCGTATTTCTCGGTTATCTTTTCTGTTTTATTGAATTATGTGCTTGTCTATCCACTAGTGCCACACTGAGTTGGTTACTCTAACTACATAAAAATAATTAGCATCAGGTAGAGTAATTTATCTTACTTACTCACTTAAATATGCATGGTATTCCATTGTGTGTATATACCACATTTTCTTTATTCAGTCATCCATTGATGGATACTTAAGTTGGTTGCATATTTTTGTGATTGTGAATAGTGCTGTAATAAACATATGAGTACAAGTACCGTTTTGATAAATTGCTTTTTTTCCCTTTGGGAAGATACCCAATATTGGGATTGCTGGATCAGATAGTTGTTCTACTTTTAGTTCTCTGAGAAATCTCTATACTTTTTTCCATAGAGGTTGCACTAACGTATATTCTCACTAACAGCTTATAGGGTTCCCTTTTCTCCAGATCCTCACCAGCATTTAACTTTTGTCTTTTTAATAATAGGCATTATGACTGGGTAAGAGATACCTCATTGCGGTATCATCAGATAAATGCAAATAATGTTGAGCTTTGTTCATATGCCTGTTGGCTATTTGTGTGTCTATTTTTGAAAAATATCTATGTCTTTTGCTCACTTTTAGTGGAAATTTGTGTTTGTTGTTCTTGTTGTCATTGTTGAGTTCCTTGTAAATTCTGGGTATTAGTCCCTCATTGAATGAATCATTTGCAAATATTTTCTCCCATTCTGCAGGTTGACTGTTCATTCTGTTGATTATTTCTTTTGATATACAAAAGGTTTTAAGTTTAATCAAGTCCCATTTGTCTATTTCAGTTTAGTATAAACAGTATGATGTTGGCTGTGCAGTTGTCATATATGGCCTTAATTATTTTGGTGTATGTTCCTTCTATACCTAGTTTGTTGAGAATCTTTTTTATCGTAAAGGGATGCTGCATTTTATCAAGTACTTTTTCTGCATCTATTGAGAAAATCATCTTTTTTTGTCCTGAATTCTGTTTATGTGATATATCACATTTATAGTTCTGCATATGTTAAACCATCCTTGCATCCCTGGAGTAAAACTCACTTGATCATGGTGTATTATCATTTTGATGAACTGTTGGATTCAGTTGGTTAGTATTTTGTTGAGGAATTTTACATCTATGTTCATTAGGGATTTGATCTGCAGGGTTTTTTATTTACTGTTGTTGTTGTGTCCTTAATAATGTACTCATAGAAAGAGTTAGGAAGAATTCCCTCCTTCCGGATACTTTGGAACAATTTCAGGAGGAATGGTATTAGTACTCCCTTTTATTTTTGGTAGAATTTGTTTGTGAATCCATCAGATCTTGGGTTTTTCTGCTTTGGGAAATTTTTTATTACTACTTTAATCTCAGTAATAATTATAGGTCAGTCTAGGTTTTCTATTTCTTCCTGTTTCAATCTTGGCAGGCTGTATGTTTCCAGGAATTTGACCACTTTAGTTTTTCTAGTTCGTGAGCATATAGTAGCTTATAATAGTCTCTATTGATCTTTTGCATTTCTGTGGTATAGTTGTAACATCTCTTTTTACTTCTGATTTTGTTTATTTGGTTCTTTCCTCTTTTCTTGATGAATTAGCTAGCAGTTTATCAATTTTGTTAATCTATTTGAAAAAACAATTTTTCATCTCACTTATTTTTTTAATCTCAATTTCATTTAGTTCTGCTCTCATCTTTGTTATTTGTTTTTGTCTGCTAGCATTGTGTTTGCTTTGCTTTTGTTTTTTCTAGTTCCTTGAGGTGCATTGTTAAGACTGTTAATTTTTAATCTTTCTACCTTTTTGATGCAGGCATTTAATGTTATAAACTTCCCTTTTAGTACTGCTTCTGCTGTATCCCACAGGTTTTGGTATGTTGTGTTTTCTTTTTCATTTCTTTAAACAAATAATAATTCTGTCTTATTAGTTTCATTTACTCCACAGTCGTATAGCAGCATGTATTTTAATTTCCATGTATTTGTATAGTTTCTGAATTTGCTGTTGGTATTGATTTCTTGTTTTATTCTTCTGTGGGCTGAGAACATACTTGGTATGATTTTAATTTTTTTAAATTTGTTAAGACTTGTTTTGTAGCTTAACATATGGTTTATCTTGGAGAACACTGCATGTGCTGATGAAAATAATGTATATTCGGCAGTTGTAAGGTATAATGCTCTGTAATATATGCTAGATTCATTTGGTCTAAAGTCCAGTTTACTTCCAATGATTCTTTGTTGATTTTCTGTTTATGTAATCTGTCTAATGCTGTCATAGGTGAGCTGAATGCCTAATATTATTGTATTACCATCTAGCTTGTCAGTCTAGTAATTTTTATTAATGAATCTGGGTGCTTCAGTGTTGGGTTCATATATATTTAGAATTGTTATATCCTCTTGTGAATTGTTTCCCTTACCATTATATAATGAGTTTCATTGTCTTTTTAAAAATAATTTTGACTTAAAGTTTGTTTATCTCATATAAATATAGCTGCCCTCATTCACTTCTGGTTTTGGTTTGCATGGAATATATTTTTCCACTTCTTTGTTTTCACTCTCTATGCGTCCTTATAGGCAAGGTGAGTTTGTTGGCAGAATATAATAACATTTTTTGTTTCAGAGACAAAATCTTGTTCTGTCACCAAGGCTGGAGTGCAATGCTGTGATCGTGCTTCGCTGCAGCATTGAACTCCTTGATGCAAGTGATCCTCCTGCCTCGGCCTCTCAATTATGTAGGAGTACAGGTGCATACCACTACCTTTGGCTAAATATTTTTTTTGTAGAAATAGATTCTCACTATTTTGCCCATGCTGGTCTCAAACTTTTGGCATCAAGTGATCCTGCCTTGACCTCTCAATATATTGCAATTAAGGGCATGAGCCAATGCATTTAGCCAGATCATATATTTTATTCATTCAGCCATTCAATATCTTTTAAGTGGATTTTTTTTTTTTTTTTTTTGATGGAGTCTCGCACTGTCACCCAGGCTGGAGGGCAGTGGCACAATCTCGGCTCACTGCAAGCTCCACCTCCTGGGTTCACACCATTCTCCTGCCTCACCCTCCCGAGTAGCTGGGATTACAGGTACCTGCCACCACTTGGGTAATTTTTTATATTTTTAGTAAAGAAAGACGGGGTTTCACCATGTTAGCCAGGATGGTCTCAATCTCCTGACCTCATGATCCACCCACCTCAGCCTCCCAAAGTGCTGGGATTACAGGTATGAGCCACCGCACCCGGCCTTAAGTGGATAATTTATTTTATTTACATTCAAGGTTAATATTAATTTGTAAGGTATTGTTTCTGTCATATTATTGTTTTCTAGTTGTTTTGTACATTTTTTGTTTTTGTCATTTTCTGTCTGTCTTTGTGGTTTGGTGGAATTTTGTAGTGGTTCCATTTGATTCCTTTCTCTTCCTCCTTTGGGAGATTGCTTTATTACAAAGTTTTATACTTTTGTGTGTTTTTTTTATGATGGTGAATGTCATCCACTCATTTCCATGTTTAGAAATCCTTTGAGCATTTCTTGTAGGTGCTGTCCACTAGTGGCAAATTTCCTCAGCAGTTGCTTGTCTGGGAAAGACTTTATTTACCCTTCCTTCTTGAAGATTAATCTTACTGGATGTAGAATTTTTGGCTGACATTTTTTGTTTTGTTTTGCACTTTGAACATGTCATCCCATTCTTTTCTGACCTATAAGGTTTCTGATGAGAATTCCACTGTTAGTCTGAATGTCTTTCTCTTATTGGTAACTAGATATTAGTCTCTTGCTGATTTTAGAATTTGTTCTTTCACTTTGACTTTAAACAGCCTGATTATAATATGATGTGATGATATCCTCTTTGCACTGTATTTTCCGGGGTATCATTGAGCCTATTATATCTGAATGTCCAAATCTCTTGGTAGACTTGGGAATTTTCTATCTGTTATTTTATTAAAATATGTCTTCTAAGTCTTTTGATCTCTATTCTCCCTCAGGAATACTGATAATTAATAAGTTTGGTTGCTTTATGTAGTGCCAATAATCTTGAAGGCTATGTTCACTTTATTTTATTTATTTTCCCTATTTCTGTCTGACTAGATTATTTCAAAAGACCTGTCATCATGTCTAAAATTCTTTCAATTGCTTGGTCTATTTTATTGTTGAATCTTTCAAATGTATTTTGTATTTTTGTCAATATATTTTTCAATTCCAGAATTTTTTTTAATTTAAAGATCTCTCTCCTTGATAAATTTTTCATTTGTATTCTGAGTTGATACTCTGAGTTCTTTGTATTGGTTTTCAGATTTCTCTTGCATCTCATTGAACTTCTATAAAATCAATATTTTCAAATCTTTATCTGGGATGTCAAGGATTTATTTTTGTTTAGGATCTACTTGCGTAGAATTATTGTGTTCCTTTGAAGCTGTCATATTATTTTGCTTTTTCATGTTTCCTGTGCCTTTACATTGATTTCTGTGTACCTGGTGTAAGAGTTACTACTTTTTTGAATTTACTTTCACTGTGGTAGAAGATTTTCTTGATGATGCTTGTTGGGTAGGATGCTTTAGTTTTGCTTTTGGGTGCATGCAGTAGTGAACACTCTGTAAAATTCTGTAGGCTATAAATAGCCTTAGTGGTGTCTGTGGTTTTCTCTGTGTGTTAGGGTGTGGTTATTGGCAGAGTCTATGGCGAAGGTATGCTGGAGACTGGTATGTCACATGGACCCATCTTCAGCTTTCAGTAGCAGCAGTGGTGGGCTAAGCATGTCTAACTCTGTGCTCTCAGTCAGCATATGCTGGCACCTGTGTTGGTCATTCCTGGCAGGCTACTTCTAGGGTTTCTGGGTACCTTTCTCAGATGCTAGTTGTATTAGCAGTGTACTGGGTAGGTGAGCAAGCTCTTGAGCTCCTGGACAGCTGGTGTGACATAGGCAATGGTGGTAGTAGTGGTGGTGGGGTATTCTTTTAATTTCCAAATGTTGTGCACTTGTGCTGGCAGTGGTTGCAATGGGCTGTACATGTTGGCATTCAGGCCAGCACGTGACTTGCAGGTGGTAGCAGTAGGGTGTTTGTGCCTGACCTCTGTCGTCCAGAAGAAGTGCTTGAGTGTTCCAGGTGGGGTATTGGGTTATAAAACTCCCAGGACCCTGGATCCCACACACTGTCTCAGAGGATACAGCAAAGCTGGGTGGAGCTGGACCAGGCAAGCTTGCCTTCATGGCCCTCAATGGCAACTGCATTCACCAGCCATGATGGGGGGATTGCTACATCCTTAGGCCTCTTGTAAAATGCTTGGGTGAAGGGTGATCACCACTGCACTGAAGTCTGGCCACAAGGAGGGCGTGGCTGGCTCCAGTGGCCACAGCATTGGCAGGTGGGTGGGGAATTTGCATCCCTCTCATACCCCACTCCCGGCAAAATTCCGTCCTCCATCCAAGCTATTGCAGCACCTGGCTATTCAGTCAGAGCCCGCAGATTTTGCCCAGCCAAAATCTCAGACCTGAGCCATAGGGGCCCCTGCCCAGCTCAAGTCCAAAACTCCAGGGCAACTGTCATCCTCCTCAGGTCCCAGGGGATTTGGCTACTTATGACACCAGCAGATGGAGTCCACACTACACTCACTTCTCGGTCTATTTCGTAGAAGACCATCTTTCTCTCATGCCCTGGCTTCACAAGCAGCAGCCCAAGTTTCCCTAATGTCTAGGACTAGTGCTTCTGGTTCCCAGGAGCATGTACGGTCTGTTAAAAGCCAGGATCAAGAGTGTTATCTTACTAGATCTGCTGCTCAGGCCCCAGAAAAGATGTGGGGCCCAAGGTATGTTCTCTTCCTGGAGCAGATCCTTCCCACAGTCTCAGCTGCTCCCAAGTCAGAAGCAGGGCTTGGGAGGGTCAGTGTACTCCCCTGTGGCCTAGACTGTGTGATTCTCCGGTGGAAGTGTCCACCATAGGAAGGCATTCACTAACCCTCCACTGTATTGGGAATTCAATTCCAGTTTTTGGTTTTTTCAGACCATGTAGGGTACCTATTTTTCTTCTCCTCTCTATATTATAGTGTTTCTTGTCACTTTTCTGTTGAATTCCCATGGTCCCACTCGGGCAATGTATTCAGAGTTTGATCATCTGCACACTATTTTGGTTCTTCTAGGTGGATTAGGTGTGCTTGAAATGCCTCTAATCACCCATCTTTGGTCCCTTTTTTTTTATGTTGTCCAATTTAAAGGTGAAAAGTCATTCATACCATTTTCTTATTATATTTTTAGCTGTTGCTGGATCTGTAGCAATATGCTTTGTTTTATTCCTGATTTTGGTTATAAGTGTTTTTGTTCATCTTTTTCAATCTTGCTATAGATTTATAAATTGCATTTTTTGAAAAATTAGCTAGTGGTTTTATTGATTTTTTTAAACTTTATTTGATTTCTGCTCTTATTATTATTATTTCCATCTGCTTGCTTTGGATTTCTTTTTTCCCCTTTCTTGACGACTTTCTTCTTTCCTAATGTAAGCATTTTGTACTGTAAGTTTCCTTTGCAACATGTATTAGCTACATCTAAAAAAAACTTACAGTGCTACATTTTTATTTAGTTCTATATATTTTTTAATTTTTCTAGACTTCCTCTTTGACACACAAATTGTTTAAATATATGTATTTAAAATATCCTTGTATTTAAAAATGTTCTTGTTCTCTTTCTGTTAATATTTCTACTTTTCTATCTATTATAGTCAGAGAACATATTGTATTATCTCAAATTTTTAAAATATTTTGAAGCTTGTTTTATTAACCAGGGTATGTTATGGCTAGTGAACATTTCATGAGCACTGGAAAAACATGTGCATTCTGTGGTTAAGTGGAGTGCTCTTTAGATGTTAATTAAATCCTATTAATTAATGTTATTGAGTTCAGTATCTTTACTAATTTTTTGTCCAGTAGTTCTATCAATTACTGATAAAGGAGAGTTGAAGTCTAGAACTATAAATTTATATTTTTCTTGTTTCAGCTTTTTAAGTTTTTGTTTCATGTATTTTGGAGCTGTTTTGTAGTACATACACATTAAAGATTCCTACATCTTCTTGGTGGATTTATCCTTTCATAATTATGTAATGTACCTCTTTGTTACTACTAATCTTTGTTATAAAGTCTACTTCATCTGAACTTGATAAAAGCACTTCTATATTAACACTATATGTTGTTTTTAGTAAAGTTAGCTTAATAGATGTTTTCCATCTTTTCACTTTTCTTCTTTCTTTTTTTTTTTGAGACGGAGTCTTGCTCTGTTGCCCAGGCTGGAGTGCAGTGGCACAATCTTGGATCACTGCAACCTCCGACTCCCAGGTTCAAGCAATTCTTCTGACTCAGCCTCCTGAGTAGCTGAGATTACAGGCACATGCCACCATGCCCAGCTAATTTTTGTGTTTTTAGTAGAGACGGGGTTTCACCATGTTGGTCAGGCTGGTCTTGAATCCCTGACCTCATGATCCACCCACCTTGGCTTCCCAAAGTGCTGGGATTCCATCTTTTCACCTTTAAGTTATGTGTGTCTCTGTGTTTGCAGCAGATTTTTGCTTTTTTAACACAGCATAGAGTTGAACCATTTTTTTAAATTAACTTGGTGTACTTTGACCATTTTCATTTTTGTTAATTATTATTTGTTAGTAATTAAGTCTACCATATTCAGTCTGTTTTCTCTGTTTTTTCTCTTTCTTCATCCTCTTTTTCTTGGCTTCTTGTAGACTCCTTGAATTTTTAAGAATTTAATTTTGTTTTAATTATACTGTGTTTGAGTATATTACTTTGTAATGTTTTCTTGTGGTTCCTCTAGATATTTTATTATAGATATATAACTTCTCACAGTCTACTGACAATCAATGCTTTACTACTTCAAAATAAGTATTGAAACACTGCTTCCACTTGGGTTCCTTTCCCTTTCCCTAATATTAAATATAATGGTATCTAGTTCTACACGCATTGGATACTACAACAGATGTTATGATTTTTGCTTCAATAATCAGATATTATACAAGAAATTCATGGGAAGAAGAAAAATCTATTTACTTCTACTTTTAGCTATTATGTTGTTTGTTCTTTCTTCAAGTTCCAATCCTTATCTTATCATTTCCTTTGAGGAGATCTCTTTAACCCTTCTATATAGGTAGATTGGCTAGAGTGAGACGATCTTAGCATTCTTTTATTGAGAATGTTTTTTTCTTCCCTTCATTCTTGAAGGAGAGTTTTATTGGAATGGAATTCTCAATTTACTTTTTATTTCAGTATTTGAAAAAATATTGTGTCACTTCTCTCTGGCCTCCATAATTTCAGATGAGAAATAAAATATCATTTGAATTGATGTCTTTCAATTGTTAATGTATCATTTTTTATTGATTTTAAGATTATTTCCTTTGTAATTTTGTTTTCAGAATGCTAATTAAATGAGTTTCGGCATTAATTTATTTGGATTTACTTTATTTGGTGTTCACTCAGCTTTCTGAATTCATAGGTTTGTGCCCCTCATCAAAGTTGGGAAGTTATCAATGATTATTTCTTCAAGTATGAGTGTCACAATCTCTCTCCCTCTACTTCTGGAGCTCAAATGATATAACTATTAGATCTTGGGTTACTATCCCACAAGGTTACTGAGTTGCTCTTAATTTTTATTTTTCAGTCTATTTTCTCTTTGTTGTTTCTCATAAGGAAATTATATTTATCTGTCCTCTAGTTCACTGATTCTATCTTCTCTCATTTCAATTCTACTGCTGAAACTTTCCAGTAATTTTCAAAATTTATTTTACTTAGTTAATTTTTCCATCCTGTAATTTGTATTAGATTTATGATGGTTAATGTTCTATGTCAGTTAGACAAGGCCATGGGGATGCCCAAATTAAACATTATTTCTGAGTGTGTCTCTCAAAGTGTTCTCACATGAGATTTGCATTTGAATCAGTAGACTGAGTAAGCAAAGTAGATTGCCCTCCTTAGCGTGAGTTGTCATCTAATACCTTGATGGTTTGAATAGACCAAAGGGAAAAGGGAGGAATATGACCACACTTTTTTTTTTTCCTAGCTCACTACACTAGCTGGGATATCTAATTTCATCTTCTGATGCCCTTGGACTGGGATTTATCCCATTGGTTCACTGGATTCTTAGGCCTTCAGATTTGGATTGAATTACATCAATAGCTTTCCTAAGTCTCCAGCCAATAGACAGAGATCATGGTATTTATCAGACTCCATGATTTTGTGAGCCAGTTCTTGACAACAATATTTGCTCGCTCTCTCTCTCTCTCCCTCCCTCCCCCCATCTCTTCTGTTGGTTCTGTTTATCTGGAGAACTTCGACTAATACAGGCTTTGATACCAAGAATGGTTCTAGAGAAACAATGCTAAAAATGAATTTTCTGATTAGTTCCAGGGTTTCCAGAATTGGCTCTCTTATCCAATTAGATTTAAAGATGCTAATGAGTTTATTTCCAGTAGTAGAGAGAACAATGATTGTCCATGGCACAATGCAGCAGTACAAATGTACAAAATATTTGCATTAGACACTCCCAATTAACATTACATAAGAAGCAATAAGCTGCCTCCGTAAATAATACTTTCAAAATTTTTTGGAAATCTAACGATATAATGATGTTGGCTGGTTGAGCATAATATTGCTGGACAGAGTGGGGTAACAAAAGGATGTGATTACGAATTTGAATTCCCAGCTTAAGCACCACACAAATGACTAAGAACTTCTATGTGTATACTGAAGGAGACTCTTATCTTCTGTAGTCACAGGGCTAACATCTCAAACACAAGATTACATCCTGTGATAGGCTAAATTACAACACTAGTGGAACTCTCAGATTCTAGGGTGTCTACTGTTAAAGTAAGAACATTTATTGGGGGGAAATTATGCTGAAAGTTGGGATGGGGATGTCTGGGAAGACCCTGACTAAGCTGGGGACATGGAACCCCCAAATTGTCATGAGTATTTGCCAGTGGAAGAAGACCCGCCACCCTTAGTGGAAGCAGCTTTTCCACATCGGAGCAATTGGCTTTCCCACCCTCACCAGAAGTGTACTCCCCAACCCCTTTGGAAGTGGCCACTCCATCTCCTGTGGCAGTAGCATTCCCACACGTAGTGAAATTGGCCTGTCTACCTCCATCTGGGGAGATTAATTCTGTATTGTCTTAGAAAAATATAATGGCCTTTTCTGAGACAGTTGCAATGCAAGACGGTGTTGATTCTCCTCAAGAATCACCCCTCTATCTTTCTTTATTTCTAGACTGATAACTAGACTCAAGACCAAATAGTTCCCTAAAGGTGAGATAATGTGTGACTCTAAAGAAGTGCATTACAGATCAAAAGAACTACTTACATGTTCTAATTTACATAGACAGAAACCTAGGGAACATTTGTAGATATAGCTATGAAGGATTTTGAATAATAACAAAAACATAAAGTTGAATCAGAATAAATTTGTTGATATGGGCTCACTAGGCAGAAATTCTGCATTTAATGTTACAGCTCAGGAAATTAGAAAAAATAGTTTGATTGGTTGACTGAAACATGGACTAAAATATTTTTCACAGTAAGAAAATTGGAAATGCCTGACTTGCCTTGGTTTAATAGAGAGGAAGAAATTTTAAGGTTTAGAAAGTTTGAATGTTAGAATGGGTTTGTCATGTAAGACCTTCTCACCCATACTGGGAAGATCTAGAAGGACTTTATTTCACTAGTACTGTGATAAATAAATTTATTAGGGGAGATGCAGAATCCTTGAAGAGTTCTATGATCACTGTTCTCTGTAAGCCAGGACTCGCACTGGAAAGTGCAATTACTGAATTTGGAAAGCTAAATGCAATGGGAATAATTGGATCCCAAGATGGCAAAGGACAAGTAGCAGCTCTCAACTGCCAAATGCAAGATAAGCATGCTTACTATAATAGTTAACAAAGTCAAAGCAGCAATCAGAGTAGTTTGACTTGAACAGAAAGAAGGCATTGGTTAGTTGATTATGATGTTTCTAGAAGAAAAACAAATAAAGTCTGCTAAATTTTTACTTGATCTGTATAAACAGAAAAATTCTAGCTCAAAAGAACAAAAGTCTGCATTATAAAAACAGAGAGAAATGACCCCTCAAACGAGTCCCAGGCTTGGGCCAATTTACAACCCAACCTCTTGAATGAAAGGGAGGCTGGGTCCACTTGAGGAGGAATTCCAGTATTTTGCCATTAAATTTTCTCCTAAATTTTTCCAAAGGAATATATAGGCTTTTACTAGGTTATAATTATGCATTGGAAAAAAGAAAATAGTCAGATTTTACAGGGACTACTAGACACTTGCTCTGAACTGACACTAATTCTGGAAAACCCAAAACATTACTGTGGCCCTCCAGTCACAATAGGGGCTAATGGAAGCCAGATAATCAATGGAGTTTTAATTAATGTTCATCTCACAGGTGATCCAGTGGGTCCTTGAACCCATCCCATGGTTATTCCCTAATTTCTAGAATGCATACTTGGAATAGAAATATTAGCAACTGGCAGAATTCCCACATCAGTTTCCTGACCACTGGAGTGAGGGCTATTATGATAGGTAAAGACAAGTGCAAGGCATTATAACTACCTAGACCTAGGAAAATAGTAAACCAAAAGGAATATGCATCACTGAAAAGATTGTAGAAATTAATGCCACCACCAAGTACTTGAAAGACAAAAGGCTGGTGATTTATTTTACATTCCCATTCAACTCTACTATTTGACCTGTGCAAAAAACAAACAAATCTTGGGGAATAACAATGGATTATAATAAGCTAACCAAGTGGTGACTCCAATTGCAGTTGCTGTACCAGATGTGGTTTCATTGCTTGAGAAAATTGACATATTTCTTGGTATCTGATATGCAACCATTGATCTGCAAATGCCTTTTTTCCCCCCTAACTGTCCATGAGGCCCACCAGAAGCAGTTTACTTTCAGCCAGCAAGGGCAGAAATACATGTTTACTCTCCTCCATCAGGAGTATACCAACTCTCCAGCTTTATGTCATAATTTAGTTAGTAGTGATCTTGATACTTTTTTTTCTCACAAAATATTAAAATGATCCATTATGTTGATGACATTATGCCAATTGGAGTTAGTGAGCAAAAAGTGGTAACTACATGAGATTTATTGGTAAGACATTTGCATGTCAGAGGGTAGAAAATAAATCCAACAAAAATTCAGAGAGCTTCAATCTCTGAAATTTCTAGGGATTCAGTCATGCAGGGCATGTTGACATATCCATTCCAAGATGAAAAATAAGGTGTTGAAGAGAGATGCACAATTCTTTGTATTTGGGAGGTAACATATTTGTCATTTGGGTTTCTTACTCTGGCCCATTACTGAGTGATGCCCAAACCTGCTAGCTTTTAAGAGGAGCCCAGAATAAGAGAAAGCTCTACAATATGTCTAGGCTGTATTCAAGGCTCTGCCACTTGGGTCATGTAATCCAGCTGATGCAATGATGCTTGATATGTCAGTGCCAGATAGGATGCTATGGAGCCTTTGGTGGGCCGTTATAGGTCAGTCACTGCACAGGCCTTTAAATTTTTGGAGCAAAGTCCTGCATCATCTTCAGATATTTACTCTCCTTTTTAATAAAACAGCCTTATTTTATATTTGAATTTTTTTGTATTTTACTTGTTCAGTTGTTTAATTCCCTTATAGATTCTGGATATGAGACTGTTGTCATATACATAGTTTTTGAATATTTTCTCCCATTCTGTAGGTTGTCTGTGTACTCATGATAGTTTATTTTGCTGTGTAGAAGCCCTTTAATTACGTCACACTTGTCAATTTTTGTTTTGGTTGCAATTGCTGTTGAGGACTTAATTATAAATTCTTTCCCAAGGCCAATGTCCAGAATGGTGTTTCCTAGGTTTTCTTCTAAAATTCTTACAGTTTGAGGTCTTACATTTAAATCTTTAATTCATCTTGAGTCAATTTTTGCATATGGCGAAAAGTAGGGGTCTAGTTTTACTCTTCTGTATATGACTAGTTAGCTATTTCAGCATCATTTTTTGAATAGGGAGTCCTTCCTCCATTCTTATTTTTATCAACTTTGTTAAAGATCAGATGGCTGTAGCTGTGCAGCTTTATTTCTTGGTTCTCTAACTTGTTCCACTGGTCTATGCATGTGTTTACCAGTACCTTTCAGTACCAGTACCTTTTGCTGTTTTACTTACTATGGCCTTATAGCATAGTCTGAAGTCAGATAATGTGATGCCTCTGGGTTTGTTGGTTTGTTTTTGCTTAAGATTGCTTTGGCTATTCAGGCTCTTTTTTTGTTCCATATGATTTTTAGAATAGTTTTTTTTTTAGTTTTGTGAAAAATGACGTTTGTAGTTTGATAGAAATAGCTTTGAATCAAAGCTTTTTTGGCACTATGGCCATTTCAACAATATCGATAGTTTTTCACCTCCTTGATTACATATATTTTCAGGCGTTTTATTTTTGTGTGGCTATTGTAAATGTGATTGCATTCTTGATTTGGCACAGAAAGGCTATTGATTCTTGCACATTAATTTTGTATCCTGAAACTTTGCTGAAGTCATTTATCAGTTCCAGAATCTTTTTGGCAGGAGACATGAATATGAACTACTAAAAAGAAGACATACAAGCGGCCAATAAACATATTAAAAATGCTCCACATCACTAATAATTAGAGGAATGCAAATCAAACCATAGTGAAATACTATGTCAACCAGTTAGAATAGCTATTATTAAAAAGTCAAAAAAAAAAAAACAGATTCTCGCAAAGCTGCAGAGCAAAAAAGAACGCTTATGCACTGTTGGTAGGAATGAAAATTAGTTCAGCCACTGTGGAAAGCAGTTTGAAGATTTCTCAAATAATTTAAACTTGAACTACCATTTGATTCAGCAGTCCCATTAATGGGTGTATATCCCAAGAAAAATAAATCATTTTTCTCAAAAGACACATGCATTTGCATGTTTAATGTGGGACTATTCACAATAGCAAAGACATAGATTCATCATAAATGCCAATTCAATGTTGGATTGGATAAAGAAAATGTGGTGTATATACACCATGGAATACTACACAGCCATAAGAAAAGAATGTTCTTTGTAGCAATATGGATACAGCTGGAGGCCATTATCTTAAGTGAACTAATGCAGGAACAGAAAACCAAGTGTGTCATGTCCTCACTTATAAGTGGGAGCTAAACACTGGGTACTCATGGACATAAAGATGGCAGCAATAGAAACTCAGGTGTACTAGATGGGGGAAGGAGGAGGGAGACAAGCTTTGAAAAACTTACTATTGAGTACTATGCTCAGTACCTTGGTAATGAGATCAGTAATATCCCAATCCTCAGCATCATGCAGTGTATCCAGGTAACATACCTGCATATTTACCCAGTCAATACAAAATAAAAGTAATTATAAAAACAGAAAAAAAAATCAGCTCTGCTACTGGGCCTTAATAAAGACTAAATACTTAACCATGGGACATCAAGTTGCATATGACCTGAGCTCCTCATCATGAACTGGGTGTTATCTGACCTACCAGGCTATAAAGTTGGAAATGTACAGAAAAGTACTGTCATCAAATGTTAAGTGGTATACACATAATCAGGCCTGAACATGCCTTGAAGGCACAAGTAAATTTTGTGAAGTGTCCCATGGTTCACATTCCTGTTACACTGCATTCTCTCTTTCATCCTGCATCTATGGTCCCATGGGGAGTTCCCTATAATCAGTTGACAAAGGAAAAGAAGACCCCAGCCTGGTTTCCAGATCGTTTTGCATGACACGTAGGTTTTTACACAAAAGTGGATATCTGCAACACTATAGCCCTCTATAGGACATTCCCAAAAATTATTGATGAAGGAAAATCCTTCCAGTGGAAACATAGCTAGCAGTCCTTCTGTTTTTTTCACTTTTATTGGAAGGATAAATGATCAGATGTGTAATTATATATTGATAGATACACTGGGTTCTAGCCAGTGGTTTGGCTGGACAGTTAGGGACTTGGAAGGAAAATGATTGGAATATTGGTAACAAATTTGTGGATATATCTCTCTGAATGGCGGGAAAAAAATGTAAATATATTTGTGTCTCATGCAAATGCTAACCAAAGGCTAACATCAGCGATTATGATTTTAATAACCAAGTAAATAGGTTGACCTGTTTTACTCCAGCCACTCTGGTCATCACCCAATTAGTTCATGAACTACATGCTCATGGTAATAGGGATGTAGGTTATGCATGGGTTCAGCAAAATGGATTTCTACTCATGAAAGCCAAACTGGCTATGGCTACTCTTCAGTGGCCATTTGCCCCCAATACGGCACTAGTTCCTGGGGTACCTGATGGCACGATGATTTCATTAGATCACTTCCATCATGGAAAGGGCATTATTTTGTATTTATCTGAATAGACACTTACTCTGTATACAAATTTGCCTTCCTCATACACAATGTTTCTGCCAAAATTACCATCCTTGAAGTTACAGGATGCCTTATCCAACATCATGATATACCTTTTTTTTATTATTATTATTATTATACTTTAGGTTTTAGGGTACATGTGCACAATGTGCAGGTTTGTTACATATGTATCCATGTGCCATGTTGTTTTGCTGCACCCATTAACTCATTTAGCATTAGGTATATCTCCTAATGCTGTCCCTCCCCCCTCCCCCCACCCCACAACAGTCCCCAGAGTGTGATGTTCCCCTTCCTGTGTCCATGAGTTCTCATTGTTCAATTCCCACCTGTGAGTGAGAACATGCGGTGTTTGGTTTTTTGTCCTTGCGATAGTTTACTGAGAATGAAGGTTTCCAGTTTCATCCATGTCCCTACAAAGGACATGAACTCATCATTTTTTATGGCTGCATAGTATTCCATGGTGTATATGTGCCACATTTTCTTAATCCAGTCTATCCTTGCTGGACATTTGGATTGGTTCCAGCTCTTTGCTATTGTGAATAGTGCCGCAATAAACATACGTGTGCATGTGTCTTTATAGCAGCATGATTTATAGTCCTTTGGGTATATACCCAGTAATGGGATGGCTGGGTCAAATGGTATTTCTAGTTCTAGATCCCTGAGGAATCGCCACACTGACTTCCACAATGGTTGAACTAGTTTACAGTCCCACCAACAGTGTAAAAGTGTTCCTATTTCTCCACATCCTCTCCAGCACCTGTTGTTTCCTGACTTTTTAATGATGGCCATTCTAACTGGTGTGAGATGGTATCTCACTGTGGTTTTGATTTGCATTTCTCTGATAGCCAGTGATGATGAGCATTTTTTCATGTGTTTTTTGGCTGCATAAATGTCTTCTTTTGAGAAGTGTCTGTTGATGTCCTTCGCCCACTTTTTGATGGGGTTGTTTTTTTCTTGTAAATTTGTTTGAGTTCATTGTAGATTCTGGATATTAGCCCTTTGTCAGATGAGTAGGTTGCAAAAATTTTCTCCCATTCTGTAGATTGCCTGTTCACTCTGATGGCAGTTTCTTTTGCTGTGCAGAAGCTCTTTAGTTTAATTAGATCCCATTTGTCAACTTTGGCTTTTGTTGCCATTGCTTTTGGTGTTTTAGACATGAAGTCCTTGCCCACGCCTATGTCCTGAATGGTATTGCCTAGGTTTTCTTCTAGGGTTTTTATGGTTTTAGGTCTAACATGTAAGTCTTTAATCCATCTTGAATTAATTTTTGTATAAGGTGTAAGGAAGGGATCCAGTTTCAGCTTTCTACATATGGCTAGCCAGTTAAAAACGTTAAAAACGTTTTCTGTAGTTAAACTACTCTTTTCCAAGTCTCTAGGCTAGGGACAAGAACAGGCTTTTCCTGAAGCTTCTTTAGTGTATGCCTGTTGATGGTTCTGGCTTGGTAGCTTTTGCAGCACTATGTTCAGGACATACAGGAGGCAAAAAGAAAACCCTGGGAGATTATTGCCATGATGCTCAAGTCACGAGGTCACCAGGTAACCCAACTTAGTTTTTATGTCTGTTAGAGTATTTTTTTAAATGCTCATTTATTGTATTATGACTGAGGTTTCTTTGTTGTAATAATGAGTACCTGAGAGGAATGGGCCACTCTATTTTGACCAGAATGGGGTTTGTTGGGGGCAATTTTGACTTAAAAATAACATGAAAAATGATTTGACATCTAAAACTAACTACTTGAAAATCTGCATAACATCCATTTAATTTGCTTAATACATAATTTTATTAGCACTTTAAATTGAAGAACAACCTCTAGTCCCAGCTTATCAAATTTTCCCCTAAAATTGTTATTTTCTTATGATAAACCTGGAGAAACAAATGAATATTAACACACCAGTGGCACAGCAACAGAGATGAGTGGAAGCAATTTATACATTAAACAACTCTTTTCTCCCCAGGTGTCATAAAATGTAACTTCCCTTGCAATTTTTCATTCACTGGTGAAAAGTTCCATGCTTTTCTGAATATGAGAATTTCCGGCTACATCAGTAAATAGATAACAACTTTTTTTCTATGACAATCGAAAGAAAATGTATATTCTCTATGAGATTATGCCTATTCCCCACAAACATATAAATTGGAGCAGAGTTTTAATTTTATAAATTTAAAAATCCTCTAGTCCAATTACATTTTTATTGTTTATTTTTATTTTATTTATTTTTGAGACAGTTTCTTGCTCTGTCAGCCAGGTTGGAGTGCAGAGGTTCAATCACAGCTCCCTGCAGCCTCAACCTCCCAGTCCCAATCTATCCTCCCACCCATGGTGTGTGCCACCATGCTCAGGTAATTTTGTTCATTTTTTGTAGAGATGAAGTCTCACTGTTTCCCAGGCTGGTCTTGAATTCCTGTGCTCAAGTGATTCTTCCACCTTGACCTCCCAAAGTTCTAGGATTATAGGTGTGAGCCATCATGCCTGGCCCAATTACATGTTTTAAAGATAGAATGAGCAAGACTTAAATCTACACAAACCATTATTTTCTAACACAAAGTAATGTTTATCAGCATTTCTAATAAGAAATGTATAATTCACAATGTTAAGACCAATTCTAATCACGTGTTATTTCGTATATGAAGTAGATGTTGAAGTGATTAAGTTTTGGTTTAAATAGGACAAATTCATTAGAATTTATTTCCTCAAGGCTTAAAATATTGTTCATGTCTCTCAGATACCTATTCGAGTGTTGTCCAGGGGTTTCTGTGGGCATATTATGCCGTGAATACACAGAAAGTACACTAGGGACACAATTTGTTGTTTTCAGTCCTCTAAAGCATTATGGAGTGCACTGAGGTCATTATTGACCAAATTACCCTGGTGTTCTGAAAAGTATAATGTCTTTCACATATGCATGTTAAACCATTTACTCTTTAAGAATAATTATAACTACATTGTCAACATTAAGTTATTTATTGTAATTAGAATTGTGACTAACAATGATTAATAAAAGCATGGATATATTCAACATTCATTTTAACTAGGAGAGTTTAAAATATACACACACACACTCATTTAGCCAAATTATAGTGCATTTCTGCAAACTCTTTCAAATTATTCCTTGTACTATTATTTTGCACTAGGGGAAGTGTATGTGTACATGTTTATCCCATTACAGTTGAAGCCGTTGCCATAGCTCTTATCTACACCTCCAGCACTTACAGTAAAAACATGTTGGACAAACCATAAAAAGAGGTTGGTGAGTCATTCAGTAGCTACAGGAATATGGTGCCTCCTTTTTAAATTGTATGCACAACCACCAAAGCCTAACTCTTTTTAAGCCACTCACAGTATATTTCTCAAAGAGGGGGCTATTATGCTCTGTCTTCGGCTTATAGTGGCATTAAGAAAGATAAACAATTAAATGTGGCCCTTTCATCGTAAGTACAAGTTTAGATTTTGTGGTCTGGAAAATAACAACACCTCTGGTACTAGAATAATTCTATGCATAAAATAATTATAAAAATATTTTATATTTCCAGGAGTTAAAATGTCTGTAAAAATAGATTCATATAAATCAAATAAAGAAATGTTTAATTATTACATTTAATAATTCTGTATTTCAGAGACTGTGATAGGTGATAAAGATATAATGGAGGGAGGGAACTCTTATAGTCAAGTGGGGAAAGCAGATACAAGATCAGTGGCAACAAATAAATACACAATTGTGTATTGTGCTACACGCTGTAAAGGTTTAAATAATATGATATGAGAGGAGTAACAAGGCAGACCTAAATTAAATTAGGTGTTCATGGAACATGGAGTATATGGTGATAGATCAGTGTTCCTTCAGTCAATAAATTACAGAAATTATCTAATCGAAGGCAACATTGAACTGCTGAGACAAGGAGAACCAGAGCAGCTGAGACTTCGAAGAGAGAATCATCTCAGAAAAGTTATCAGACTTTCAGCAGTATTTAGTGAATTTGGGCACAGAAAGGAGGTCAAAGACTATGAATTCAGTAATGAGTCTGATGGAGTGCTACTACAAGGTGACCACAAATTTGGCAGCAATTTTGGCAGAGCTGGGTGTCCTCAAGGTTAACAACTGGTTTTAGCCAAGAACATTTGCTCCATAAAGTTTCTACATGGGCTTGGAAGCTAAAAACCTAAGGGGAAAAATTCAGATATAAAGAGTTATGTTTTCTTGCTGTTTTGTGAGAAAAAGATTAGAGTTCAGAAAAATGAGTAAGGAAAAATACATCAGGATTTTAACTGAAGACCCTGGAGGAACAGATATAAACAACAGTTAGACTAAGTCTGGCCAGGGCTGCAAACTAGCCTAAAATAAGCAACTTAAAGAAGTATGAAGTTGATTAGCCACTACTGTATTTATCTGGTAAAAAAAAAAAAAAAAAAAAAAGTTGAACATTCAACAGAGGAAGATAATATTTTCTATCATTAAATCAAAATTTACTAGGTACACCCAAACACAGGACCACATGACCAGAAACCAATAGGAAACTGATAATAAAATGGGCCTGTAGGTGATGCAGATGTAAAAGTTATTTATAAAGAACTTTAATTATAACTAAGCTGTTGCATAAATGAAAGAAAAAGTTGGACAAAATATAATTTAAATATAAATAATTCCATGAGAAATTTGGAATCTATGAAATAAGAGTAAATGGTCAATGGAATAATTATAAAACCTGAAATAAATTGGTTAGATGGGTTAGCTACTGACTGGATACTGCAGAAGGTTGTGATAAACACTAATTGGAAGTATTTTAAATGAATCCCATTTTTACACTCTTTTCTGTGTAGAAATTAGTATTTTCTGTATAAAACAGAGAGATTAGTGCAAAATACTATTTTGTGCACAGAAAAGAATGTAAAAAAAGAAGGGATTCATTTAAAGGTCTGTATTTTATGGAGGTAGAATCACAGAGACAGAGGAGGCAGAGAGTAATGCAGAAATATTATCTGATGAACAAATGTCCAAGATTTTCTCCAAAATTGATGAGAGATATTATCCCATAGATGTAATAAAATTTTTGAGCCACAAACATAATACAAACAAAAATACTCAAAGATACATTATGGCAAGACTGTTTTAAAAAGTGAGAGAAAATCATATATGCAGTCAGAGAAAACTTACAGCTGAATTTTTAACAAACAAAAGGTAGATGACAACATGAACATCTTAAAATGCGGAAAGGCAATAATCAATTTAGCATTCTACACTGAGCTAAAATATTATCTTAAAATGAAAGAAAATAGCTATTTTCAGATGAACACTAAATAAAGTAATTTTTCATTAGCAAGACTGCACCAAATACAATTTTCCAGAACAAAAATGATACAAGAGACAACTGTGGAATTGAAGTAAGAAATGAAGAGCAATGGAAAGGGTAAATATATGAATGATGACTATGTAAATGTATGTGCTTAATATTGACTGTGAACATAATACAGTTTAAAATATATTTAGAGGAGAAGATTTTCCAGAATGGCAGTATAAGTAACTCAGAAACTTTCTGCTAGATATACTCTATTAAACTGATCAAAATTGTTAAATGTAATTGTTCAAAGTCTTTAGACATTGATCAAAGGGCTTAAAACAAATTGAGAATCATTTCTTCAACAAAACCTATAGAAAACAAAAACATTTAGAAGCAATGGGATTCAAGTGAAGAACTCCACACATTACCTCACAGCTTTGTCTTGTAAAAAAAAAAAAAAAAAAAAAAACTGTTTAGTGAGATCAGCAGCTACAGCTAAGAGATAGTTTCCCAACTTTCACAGCTCACTATGTTTGAAGAGTTATTCTGGGAGGTTTGTCAGCCAGTTAAAATAAACAGATCCCATTTTCCACAGCACTATGCTGTGGATGGCTTATATTGAGCAAGTAGTAGGAGCCAGGTGGTACCTATTTTTTATTCCCATTATGTAATGGCAATCCACATGGGGCAAATGATAAAAATTGCAATATTCCTTTATGGTATAGCTCTATGTTGTGGGAAAGCTGCTCCAATGGGCTTAACAGCTGAATGGCAACTACTACATCCCCAGCTTACTGGTTGAAAGATCTATCCTTGGTATCTTTAGAAGCTGGTCAACATTGAAAGATTTTTATTATTCCTGGCTTGGGGCTGCAGAAATTTTATACAAAAGCAGTGGTAGCAACCAGCTGGCCCAATTTTCACTGCCCATAAGCACATACACATACACAGATTCAGCTACATAGGTAGGATCTGAGTAGGGCAGCCATGAAGACGGAGTTCCTCATTCTCCCTCCTCCACCTCCAGCTAAATAGCTCAGAATTTTTGTCCAGGGTAGGGTCAGGGCAAGCCTTAAAGAGTGACAACAACCTGCCCCTGTCAGAAGACCAAAATTTAATGGACTATGGAGTAATTTATTTCAAAGGGCAAAAATTCAAAGGTTGAAAGCAACAGAGCAATTTACCTACCAACAAGATAAAGCTAACAGGTACATATGATTCTAATAGAGCAGATAGCTGAAAACTTAAAATGGTCAAGGAAATAGCAGTTAAAAAGAGCCCATTTAAAACCAGTAATATCTGATTTTCGGAGATTATATGAATGCACAAGGCTGTGGCCTGTAAGGAGCAACATCAGAGACTTGATACTGTGAGAGAAATAGATTTCACTGAAATAGCCCAACACAGTCATGCTGAAAGAATTAAAAAGGAGCTATGATGACAATTTCTTATGAAGTAGAGAACATCAATAAAGTCATAGAAATTACAAAAAGGAATCAAATGACAATGCTGGAGTTAAAAAGTAAAACAATCAATACAGAAAATGTAATAGAGTAGTTCCACAATAGATTTGAGCTGGCAGAAAAAAGAATCAACCAACTTGAATACACATCAATAGAAATTATGCTGTCTGAAGAAGAGAGAGAAAAAAATAAGGAAACATAAACAGCACTCAGAAATGTGGAACACCGATAAATAAACCAATGTATACATAATGAAAATACCAGAAAGAAAGGAGAGACAGAAAAAATTGGGAAGTATATTTAAATAACAAACGACTAAAAATTTCCCAAATTTAATATAAAACATTAATACTTACATCCAAGAAGCCCAACTAAGCCTCAAGTAGTATAAACACAAGGAGATCCATAACACAATACAGCATAGTCAAATGTTGAAAGACAAAGAAAATATTTTGAAAGCAGTAAGAGAAACACAACTCATCGAGTACAAGATAACTCTAATAAAATCTTAGCTGATGTTCTATGAAAAACAATGGAGTTCAGAAGACAGTGAAATGACATATTTAAGATGGCAAAATTAAAAACAACAGTCAACCAAGAATCTTATATCCACCAAAACTCTTATACAAAAATGAAGGAGAAATAAAGATATTTCAAAATAAACAAAAACTGAAAATGTGTTGCAAGCAGGCTCACATTACAAGAAATAGTAAAATGCTGAAAGCAAATTACACCAGGGTATTTTAAATCCACATAAAAAATGAATACCACTGATGAAGATATTTATGTATGCATTTATGTCAAGAAAGCATATCTTTCACTAATATTGAGGAAATAAATTGTGAGGAGAGAGCCAGCATCCATGAAGAGCTCCATGATTGTTCTCTGTAGGTAAGATCTTATAGTGGGAACTACCTCCACTGAACTGGAAAACCTATATGCAGTGGGACTGAAAGGACCCCAAGTGGCATGGGCCAAGTGTCAGCACTTAAGTACCAAAGGCAAGGTAGGCATGCCTACTGTAATGTATAGCAGAGTCAAAGCAGCAATCAGAAAAAAACTGACTCTTATAAAACCATGGCATTGGCTAAGTGACCTTGGTGTTTCCAGAGGTAAATTGTATAGGAAGCCTATTAAATTCCTATTTGATAAGCAGAAAAGTTATAGGTGAAATGAATAAAAGTTTAACCTAAATCATAAAAACAAAGAGAAATGGCCCCTCGATCAATTCCCATACTTGAGCCTCTTTATACACTCAGACCCCTTGAATGAAGGGAAGGCTGTGTCTCCTTGAAAAAGACCTTGATATACTACAAAAACTTTATACTATCAATCTTTCTTCCAGCCTTCCTCAAGGGGACTTTTGGCCTTTTACCAAGGTAACTGTGCATTGGAGAAGAGGAAATAATCATACCTTGTAGAGACTACTAAACTCTGACTCTGAAATAATACCTGGGGACTCCAAACATCATTATGGCCTACCAGTCAGAGTAGGAGCTTAAGGAGGTCAGAGCCATGAAAAGTGGGTCCAGTTGGCACTCAAACACATCCTGTGGTTATTTCCTCAGTTACACAATGCAAAATTAAAATAGGTATTTAGTAATTGTCAGAATCCCCATAAGACAGTATAATTGCCTATTTTTTGAATTTGAGCTATACATTCCCCCTCAAATGATTAAATATAGGCCAATTAAAAACTTCAAGATAAATTAGAAAATAATTTTAACTGAATAAGAATAAAAATACAATATATTAAAAGTTATAGGATACAGTTAATCATTTCGAGGGAATTTTATTTCCTTTGTGCACACATTTGATACAAAAGCAGGAAAAATCAAATAATCTAAGCTTACAACAATACAATCGAGACAAAAACTACAAATAACTAGTCCATAAAAAATAGAAGAAAATGTGGCACATATACACCATGGAATACTATGCAGCCATAAAAAACGATGAGTTCGTGTCCTTTGTAGGGACATGGATGAAACTGGAAAACATCATTCTCAGTAAACTATCGCAAGGACAAAAAACCAAACACCGCATGTTCTCACTCATAGGTGGGAATTGAACAATGAGAACTCATGGACACAGGAAGGGGAACATCACGCTCCGGGGACTGTTGTGGGGTGGGGGGGAGGGGGGAGGGACAGCATTAGGAGATACACCTAATGCTAAATGACGAGTTAATGGGTGCAGGAAATCAACATGGCACATGGATACATATGTAACAAACCTGCACATTGTGCACATGTACCCTAAAACCCTAAAGTATAATTAAAAAAAAAAAAAAATAGAAGGAAGGTATAAATATAACAACAAAAATACATAAAATACAAATGTTCAATAAAGAAAATAACTAAAGCCAAAATTTAATTCTTTGACAAGAATAAGGCAATGAATTGGATGGTTGCTGCCAACTCTTCTCTTTCTCAGTTAATAGAATTGGACATGCCTATCACTTGCTTTGTGACTTTACACTGTCTTCCACCACAGGCAAAGATTACTTCCTCACCACATGAATTTTTGCTTGGCCTTATGACTTGCTTTAGCCAAGAGAATGTGGTTTGAAATGATTTTGTGTTTTATCAAAATCTAAGTCTTAAGAAAACATTAGATTTTTCTCCTTCCCCACTTGCGCTTTTGCGATCTGACACAAGTAGAATGTGCACAGAATGTTTGCTAGTTGAAGGAAAATGAGAGAAACCTGGAGAAAATCCAATTCTAACTTGCAGACTGGACTAAACCCAATGGATGCAAAGACAGAAGGACACCCAACCAACATATTCATGAAGGAGAAAAAATATGTTAGGGTAACTAACCTACTAGGATATATATATACATACATATGTATATATCTTAGTATATAATGTGTATATATATATATACATTATATATATACAGTATATATATATATACATTATATATATACAGTATATATATATACAGTATATATATACATTATATATATACAGTATATATATATACACATTATATATATACAGTATACATATACATTATATATACAGTATATATATACACATTATATATATACAGTATATATATATATATATATATATATATATATAATGAGAAAAGCAATGGCCATCTTGTATTATTTATAAAATTGAGAAAACTCTGGCAGATAAATCAAGAAAGAGAAAACAAAAATTATGAATATCAGGAATAAAACGGGATTTGTCCTACACATACAAAAAAGACAATATGAACATTTTATGCTAATAATGTTAATAATTTAGATGACTAAGCACCTAGAGAAAAACAATTTACTGAACTATAAGAAATAGAAAATGTGAGTACTTCATGTCTGTTAAGTGAATTAACTCTGCCATTAAGAGCCTTTGGAAAAAAAAAATTCCAGTCTTAAGTAGTTTCAATGATGAGTTTTTGCAAAACTTCTAGTCAAAAAATTATACCAATGTTTTACAAAATTTCCAAAGAACATGATAAATATAGAACACTGAATAATTCTCATTTCACTTATAGGGCAATATGACCTTGATCTCAAAACCTGAGAAATAGGAATTCTAGAAAATATATATCTAGTAAATATGAATGGAAAACCTTTGAAAAATTCTGATGCATAAATAACACAACATGAGCAACTGAGTTTATCCAAATAATGCAAAAATGATTTAAAATCAACCAATACAATTCATCACATTTTTGAAAGTAGAAAACCACATATTTGTTTTGATAGATACAGCAAAAAAAAAAATTATTTCCAACTTTTATTTTAGGTTCAGGGGGTCCATGTGCAGGATTGTTACATGGGGATATTCCATGATGCTGAGGTTTGAAGTACAGATTATTTCATCACCCAGGTAATAAACACAGTACCTGATAGATAGTATTTTGATCCTCTCCCTTCTCCCATCCTCCATCCTCAAGTAGTCCCCATTGTCTATGGTTCCTATCTTTGTGTCCATCAGTGCTCAATGTTTAGCTCCTACTTATAAATAAGAACATACGGTATTTGCTTTTCCATTTCTGTGTTAATTCACTTAGGAAAATGGACTCTAGCTCCATTCATCTTTCTGCTAAGAACAAAATTTCCTTCTTTTTATGGCTGTGTAGTATTCCATGGTGCACACGTTCAATGTATTTTTATTCGGTACACTATTGATGGACAGCTAGATTGATGCCATGTATTTGCTGTTGTGAATAGTGCTGCAATGAACATACACGTGCATGTGTCTTTATGATGCAACAATTTATATTCCTTTGGGTATTAACTCAGTGATTGGACTGCTGGGTTGAATGGTTGCTCTGTTTTAAGTTCTCTGAGAAAGCTCTAAACTGCTTTCCACAGTGACTGAAATAATTTACATTCCCACCAGTAGTGTATAAGCATTCCCTTTTCTCCACACCCTTGCAATTATCTGATACTTTTTGACTTTTAATTATAGCCATTCAAATTGGTATGAGTTAGTGTATCATAATGGTTTTGATTTGCATTTCTCTAATGGTTAATGATGTTGAGCATTTTTTCATATGCTTGTTGGCTGTATGTTTGTCCTCTTTTGAGGGATGTTTTTTTTCAATGTCTAGTTTGTTGATGGGTTTTAACATAAAGGATGTTGAATTTTATCAAAAGCCTTTTCTGTATCTATTGATATTAACATGTGGTTTTTGGTTTCAGTTCTGTTTATTTGATAAATCACATTTATTGATTTGTGTATGTTTAATCAACCTTGAATACTAGGAATAAAGTCTACTTGATTGTGCTAAATTAGCTTTTTGATGTGCTGCTGGATTTGGTTTGCTAGTATTCTGTTGTAAATTTTTGCCCCTATGTTCATCAGGGGTATTGGCTTAAATTTTTCTCTTTTCATTGTGCCTCTGCCAGGTTTTGGTATCAGAAAGATGCTAGCCACACAGGATGAATTAGAAAAGAATTTCTCCTTCACATTTTTTTAAAATAGCTTCAGTAGGATTGGTACCAGCTCTTCTTTATACAGCTGGTAGACAATTTGGCTGTGAGTCTGTCTGGTCCAAGGATTTTCTGGTTGGTAGGCTTTTTATTATTGACTCAATTTCAGAACTTGTTATTGGTCTTTTCAGGGTTTCAATTTCTTCTTTGTTCAATCTTAGGAGGTTTTATGTTTACAGGAATTTATCCATTTCCTTTAGGTTTTCTAGTTTGTGTACATAGAGATGTTCTTAATAGTCTCTCATGGCTGACTAGACGAAGTCGCAAGGGGTGTCTCCCACTGAGAGATCAGACCATCAAGAAAACTGGCACACTCTGAGCTGACCTTTGGAAGGAAGGCACTGAGAGTAGATGGAGGAAAGATGCAGATTACAGAATAAAGGAGGAGGAAGCTGTGAACCCTGCATGGGACTGATGAGCACCAGTATTCATTCCTGGCCACCAGTTGCTCCTAGGGAAGTGGTGAGTTAAATCAGCGAGGAGTGGTCCACTGTCACCACAGACTTCCAGAAAGCTAATTTCAGTAGACCCCTCAATCCCTACAGACTTTTGAGTTTGCAGGGAGAGTTGCTTGGAGAGATAGCAGAGACAAGACTGTAGGCTGCTGCTGCAGCTGAAGTGAAGCATGGCCAGGGATGCCCATTTCCAAAGACCCATCATGCTCTTCTAGGTAGCTTTGGCCTTTGTTGACTGTTGGACCTGAACAGAGCAGAGTGGTCCTGCCCAGCAGCAGGGGCAGTCTGATCTGAGTGACATCAGGTCTGCTGGCCTCTCCCAAGTTCCTTGCTTGGCTGCGCCCTCTTGTAGCACAGCCTCAGATGCCTAACTGGGGCACTATATGGTAGCTGCCACCATAGTTTTTCACCAGAAGACTCCACCTAACCATCAGAGATCTTCAACAGACGAGACCCTGCCAATGGGCATCCAACTGCAGCCTCTCCCACTGCTTTGTGAGGGCACACTCACCCACAGCCTCACTCCACCAGTATGTTGGCACATGTGCACACAGGGACTTCATCACTCTGTTGCCACTGGCACACATGCATGCAGACCTTACCACCATTGCCCCGCCCCCTCCAGCACATGCTAACCCTGCTACACCACTGCTGCTGGTGCACACATGGATATGGGCACTTCTGCCACCTCCTCAATGAAGTGTTTTTGCTGGCACTCTTTGTACTGGTTTTGTCAGGGGACTGAGAACACCTCAGCCCCTTCAGCACAGCAGGTGCTTAACTTTGAGGGGCCAGAAAACAAAGCTCAGGGCTTAGTACCACTCCCCAAATGTTGGAGCACACAGTCCAGGAGTACTGAGCTGTGGATTGGCCCCCTGAAATCACTGAGAAACAAAGGCAGTCGACTGAGCCCACTGATACCACAATCAAACTCCCAAGGGCATCAAAGGATATAAAAGAAAAAAGCCCCACATGCTGGACAGCAACTTCAAAGAGTAAACGAACAATAGCCCACACAGATGAGAAAGAACCAGTGCAAGAACTCTGGTTTCTCAAAAAGCCAGTGTGTCTTCTTAACTCCAAATGACTGTACTAGCTCCCCAGCAATGGTGTTTACCCAGGCTAAAATGGCTGAAATGACAGACATAGAAATTAGAATCTGGACTGCAAGGAAGATTTTCAAGGTTCAGGAGAAAGTCAAAACTGAGAACAAGAAATCTAAGGAATCCAATAAAATGATACAGGAGCTCGAGGATGAAATAGTCATTTTAAGAAATAACCAAAGTTGATCTGATAGAACAGAAAAAAAAATCACTACATGAATTTCATAATACAATCAGAAGTATTAACAGCAGAATAGACCAAGTTGAGGAAAGAAATCTCAGAGCACGAAGAACGGTTCTTTAAATCAACTCAGTCAGACAAAAATTTTTTAAAAAAAGGAAAACTAAACAAAATCTTGAGAAATATAGGATTATTTAACAAGACCAAACCTACAACTCATTGGTGTCCTTGAAAGAGAGGGAGAGAGAGCAAGTAACATGGAAAACATACTGAAGATATTATCCTTGAAAATTTCCCCCACTTCACTCAAGAGAATGACATTCAAATTCAGGAAATTCAGAGAATCCCTATGAGATACTATACAAGACATTCCTCTGCATGACAAATTGTCATCAGATTCTCCAAGGTCAACATGAAAGAAAAAAATATTAAAGGCAGCTACAAAGGGAACCCCAATAGGCTTATGGTGGACCTTTCAGCAGAAACCCTAAAAGTCAGAAGAGATAGGGGGCCTATATTCAACATCCTTAAAAGAACGAAATTCCAACCAAGAATTTGTATCTAGCGAAACTAGGCTTCATATGTGAAAGAGAAATAAAATGCTTTTCAGGAAAGCATACGCTAAGGGAATTCAATACCACCAGACCTGATTTACAAGAGGTCCTTAAGAGTATGCTAAATATGGAAATGAAAGACTTACTGGACACCACAAAAGCACACATAAGAACATAAGTCCTTGACACTATAAAACCACCACCCAATCAAGTCTGCATAACAACCAGCTAACAACATGATGACAGCATCAAATTTTAACGTATCAATATTAATTTTAAATGTAAACATGCTAAACACCCCACTTGAAAGGCACGGTGTGGCAAATTGCATAAAGAATCAAGACACAATGGTCTTCAAGACAACGATCTCATGTGTGATGACTCACATAGGCTCAAAGTAAAGGGATGGAGTATAATTTACAATGCAAATGGGAAATTTAAAAAAGCAGAGGTTGCTATTTTAATTTCAGACAAAACAGACTTTGAACCCACAATGATGAAAAAAAGACAAAGAAGGGCATTACATAATGATAAAGGGTTAAATAGAAAAAGTCTTCCTCAACAAGAAGCCTTATCTATCCTAAATATATACACACTCAATACTAGAGCACCTAGATTTATAAAAATAAGTTCTTAGAGATCTACAAAGAGACTTAGATAATCACACAATAATAGTGGGAGACTTCAACACCCCACTACCAGTATTAGATTATTGAGGCAGAAAATTAGCAAAGATATCGGGACCTAAACTCAACACTTGACCAAATGGACCTAACAGACAACCACAGAACGCTACACCCAACAACAACAGAATATACGTTCTTCTCTTCAGCAAGTGGCACATACTTTAAAATCAACCACACGTCTGGCCATGAAACAATTCTCAACAAGTTCATATAAACTGAAATCATACAAACCACATTCTCAGACCACAGTGCAATAAAAATAGAAATCAATACTAAGAAGATCTCTCAAACTACACAATTATATGAAAATTAAACAACCTGCTCGTGAATAAGATTTTTGTAAACAAAAAAATTAAGGCAGAAATCAAGAAATTATTTGAAACTAGTGAAAACAAAGATACCAGAATCTCTGAGACACAGATAAAGCAGTGTTAAAAATGTATAGTGCTAAATAACCACATCAAAAAGTTAGAAAAATCTCAAATTAACAACCCAGCATCACACCTAGAGGAAGTAGAAATGCTCTACCAAAGCTAGCAGAAGAAAAAAATAACCAAAATTAGAGCTGAACTGAATAAAACTGAGGTGTGAAAAACCATAGAAAAGGTCAACAAAACTAAAAATTGTTTTTGAAAGAATAAATGAGATTGATAGACCACTTGCTAGACCAATAAATTAAAAAAAGGAGATGCAAATAAACACATTCAGAAATGACAAAGGGCACATTACCACCAATTCAACAGAAAAAAAAAGAATTTCTAAAAATAATACACAATCATAGAAACACAAAAAATACACTTAGGAAGAAATGGAAACTTCTTTAATCCAATAAGGATTATCTACATAACCCAATAGTAAACACCATACTTAATAATGAAGTTTTAAAAGAAGTTTAAAAAGTAGTAATATGTTTTATTGCAGAAAATTAGAGCTTTTTACAATAAACAAAAAATGACCCCAACAATTATCAAGGCAATCTTGGTTAAGAAGAACAAAGTTGGACAATATGAACTTCTATATATCATTTATTTTTAATATTATACAATTGATAAGTATGTTTGTTGGTGCAAGGATATACTAATAGACTGAAGGGCCAGAATATAGAATTCATGAATACACCTACACCTATATCAGTCAACCCATTCATGACAAAAATAACACTGCTCTGACGTAGAGAATGAATGCTTTTCCGAATACACTGTGCTGTGTCAAATTGGATATCATTTTTTTAAAAAGATAATCTTGAGGCTACTTATTCTCATGTACAAAACCAAATATGAAATATATTGCAAATTTAAATGTAAGCCTAAAACAATTAGGTTGTTACAAAATAGAATATACACATATTGGAGCTAGGCAAAAATTGTCAAAAACGACACCAAATATGCTAACCACAGAGAGAAAAATATTAATTGGACCATATTTAAATTAAAAATCTTTGTTTATCAAAAGATATCACTCAGAGGCCAGGCGCGGTGGCTCATGCCTGTAATCCTAGCACTTTGGGAGGCCGAGGCAAGTGGATCACCCAAGGTCAAGAGTTCGAGACCAGCCTGGCCAACATGGTGAAACCCTGTCTCTACTAAAAATACAAAACTTAACCGGGCACAGTGGTGGACACCTGCAATCCCAGCTACTCGGGAGGCTGAGGCAGGAGAATTGCTTGAATCCGGGAGCTGGGAGGGGGAGGTTGCCGTGAGCCAAGATAACGCCATTGCATTCCAGCCTGGGTGACAGAGCGAGACTCTGTCTCAAAAAAAAAAAAAAAAAAACAAGATATCATTCAGAGAGTAAAAATTCCAATCATATTGTTTGACAAGATATGTTTTTATGTATACACACAACAAAGCACATATATCCAGAATTAGGCAGGAATCGGTGCTAAATTGGTTGTGGGAAGTGAAGGGCAGACATTTATCAAGTGTGACTCATGTGATTCTAGCTTGTTCACCTCAGTTATATGCATTGGATGAGAAAAACTGGGAAAAAAGGATTTGAGTGAAGAATACAAATTTTATTTTAATATTTATATATTATTTTTAATATATGTAATTTTTAGAATTTTAGTTTAAAAACGTAATAAAAATTTACCATCTTAACCACTTTTGAATGTGCACTTCAGTAGTGTTAAGCATATTAATATACCCAGAATATATAAACAACTCCTCAAAATCAGTAAGAAAAAGAAACTTTGAAAAAAAAAAACAGAAAACACCAATTTAAAGATGGGCAAATGACTTTAATAGGCCCTTCAGGAAAAGTGCATTATAATAATCAATATGCACATAAAAAGGTGTTCAATTTTACTAATTATTAGGAAAATTTAAATTTTAACTACTTATGCAACAGAATTGCAAAAATGAAAAACACTATAAATATCAAGTGTTGTGAGGATATGAAGCAACTGTAACTCTTATATAATACTTGTGGGAGTATAAATTGGTAAAACATTTAAGAAAACTGTCAGTATTACTAAAAGTTAACACCACCATATTCTGTGGCCTAGTAATTTTACTCCTCAGCAAATATTCAACAGAAATTTCTGCAGTTGAGCACAAAAAACCACATAACAATGTTAAAAATATTTGTAGCAGCATTATACTTGATAAGGATATCTGGAAACAGTGTACACGTCTATCTACAGTAGAATAGAGTAACATATTTTGGTTTGTTCATAGGCTAAAAATCTTTACAGCAATGAAAAGAAACAACAACCAGAAAAACAACATGTATGCATCTCATAAACTTAATATTAAGTACAATCTATGTGCAAGGGTACACATAGAAATCTTCCATTTACATAAAATTAAAATGCAGGCAAAACGAATTCGTACTGTTAAGGCAGGAGTTTGTTTCTAGGAAAACAAAAGAGACCTTCTGTTTTTTGACTTGGTGGTTAATATGGTTGTTTTCATATTTGAAAAACTTGTTGAGCTTTTCACTTATACTTTGTGTACTTTTACTTATGTATGCTACATTAAAACAAGAGCTATAATTTTTAGTGGATAAATGAAACGCATCTGAGGAAGTTACATAAGATGAGGTCAGAAAAAATGAGTATATATTTTTTTCCAGAATAGTCTAGTGTAGAGGAAAAACCAGGAATAAAATCCTTGAGATTGAGAAAATGTGCATCTTGGAAGAACTCTGGCAGAAATGCCAAGGTGAGGGTGAGAATAACATGTGATTAGTCTGGTGTACAGACCTGAAGACCATAAGACTTTAAATGAGCAAAGGGAAACCATAGGATAATTTATTCAATGACAAGACATATCCCAGTTAATCACTGTTTTTAATATATTGAATGCTGTGAGAATAACGTTTTGGAGCGGAGAAAAATCTAGTGTTAGAAGACAGATTAGGAGACTGCACACAGAATAATAATAATGGTTTGCATAAAGTTTGGAGCATAACTCAAAGTAAATGAACATGTTCAAGAAATATTTTGAAGGAAAATTAGGCAGGAATTGGTGCTAAATTGGTGGTGAGAAATGAAATGGAGATATTTATCAAGTGTGACTCATGATTCTAGCTTGTTCATCTCAGGTATGCCCATTAGATGAAGACTGGGAAAAGAAAGATTTGACTGAAGAATATAAATTTTATTTTAATAACCATATATTATTTTTAATATATATAATTTTTCTCATATATAATTGTCAGAATTTTAGTTTAAAAATGTAATAAAATTCATAATTTTAACCACTTTTGAATGTACACTGCAGCAGTGTTAGGCATATTAATATTGTTGTGCAACCAAGTTCTCAGAAATTTTGGTCTTGCAAAACTGAAACTCTATACACATTTAGCAACAGTTCCCCATTTTATGCCTCCCTTAGCCCCTGGTAATCACTATTCCACTTTCTGTTTCTATGAATTTGACTCCTTTAGATACCTCAAGTAAGTGAAATCATACGGTATTTGTCTTATTGTGACTAGCTTATTTTACTTAGCATAAATGTCTTCAGGTTTCATCCATGTTGTAGCATGATATGACAAGATTTTCTACATTTTTAAGGCTAAATAATACTCCATTCTATGGATATACCATATTTTGTTTATCCAATTTCCATCATTGGAAATTTGGGTTGCTTAATTTTGTATATTTTAAGTTTGAGAGTGGTGTGAGGCTTTCAAATGGCAATATTTAGAAGACAACTGTATATTGGAGGGTAGAGGTTATATTCAATGTATAAAATAAATGACAAAAGTTAAGGAAATTAAAAAGATTAGCTGTTCAAATTCTATTTGACAATTTGATTCTTTTTTTATTAGATAGCTTCAGATAAATATACTTCTTCCAAAAGTTATTTGGTATAGTTGAAAGTGGCAAACAAAGTTTACTAGTACAGAAATAAATCTTGCTAAAGCAGTATTTTATAGTTGTTAGAACTTACTTGGTTATGTTTCTCTTGTTGTGAGGACCTTGACTACAAAGTCTTATAAGTGTTAAATGCTATGCAGAGGAGTTTTTAAACTTGGTATTTGACAAGTAAACCAAATAAAATTAATTATGAATGAATTCATCTAAAATTATATAGAAACTCTAAATGTGATACAATGCTCATTATATATATATGTGTGTGTGTGTACACAGAGTGAGCTTTTTTAGATTTGAAAATAATGAAAACTCTATTTTAATTGTACAAAGAAAATTGTAACAGATAATGTTACATAGATTTATTTTAACATGATAGTGGGTAGAAATGTGATTAAGGAAAGAATTTGGTGCATGAAGAAGAAAATCTAGAAAAAACATAACAACAACAAAAAGTTGTAAACTTAGAGAAAAAGAGACAAAGTAGCCCTAGAATAATGCAATCAGGGGCGAAGGAATGCATTTTTCTGGATCAGGAATATTGGAAAGTACTTAAAGGATGAAGTACACTACCAATAGTTCTTTGATTACTAGCACAGTGACTCTAGTCAACTTTTGTATAAGTGCATGGAAAGAAGCTTTCCTTGATTCTGTAATTGATTTCTTGTAAATTTAACTCAATGCATGGGCCATCAAGAAAAATGTGCTCTGAAATGAAAGTTTGAGCTAGGTGGAAAAGGTAGCTTAGAGATTTTTAAAAGGCTAAGGTCCCCAGTAGGGTCGATGGAATTTTCAAACATTTTTGTCAAAGGTGAATTAAGGAGCCGAAATAAAAATCTTTTTTTTTCCCCTGGGGTGAGGGGGAGGAGATTATCTTGAATCTCAAAATGTTTATTAAAGACTACTGGATAATGTTTGAAGTGGGCTTTCAGAAGGACTCTAAAAGCAATAGGTACATTTCATATCCTTTCCATGAGACCCATTTCTAAAATTGTAGACTCACATTGCATTATGATAGGGTGGTGATAAAACACTATCATCGAGGGTGACAATCGAACTATTTTATGTTCTTGTAACAATATTCTATTTTTAATAATTTACAATGATCACACATTTTCCAAATAGTAATATCAACATTTCTTAGTTTTGTAAGTTGTATAAGTGACAGTATTTTTCATGACATTTTTCCCCATTAATTCACATTACATACATGGAGATTTTTTTCAGCATAGCATTTATTATTTACTTTTTATCATGAACTCTTAGGGAAAAAAAGAACAGATTGTGATAAAGATCCAATTTCCAAGTAAGCAAAATTTATGATTTTTCCAAATAATTATTTTTCTTGTTATTTACTATAATATAGTATATACAATATATATACTATACTATATGTGCTATATATAATACATACTATATATATACTATTATATGTATACTATATATATATATAACTTTTAATGGCAAAAACCACAATAAATTCACACCTACCTAATATTAAACATATTGCATTATTCCTTTCTCATGCTGCTATGAAGAACTGTCCAAGACTGATAATTTATAAAGAAAAGAGGTTTAATTGTCTCACAGTTCTGCAGGGCTGAGGAGGCCTCGGGAAACTCACAATCATGGCTTCAGAAGGGGAAGCAAACATGTTCTTCACATGGTGGCAACGAGAAGAATGAGAGCTGAGTGAAGGGGGAAACCCCATATAAAACCATCAGATCCTGTGAGAAGTTACTTACTATCATGAAAATAGCATGGGGGAAACCCCACCCATGATTCAATTACCTCTCACCAGGTTCATTCCATGACAGGTGGGGATTATGGGAACTACAATTCAAGATGAGATTTGTGTAGGGATACAGCCAAACCATATAATTCCTCTGCGGCCATTCCCAAATCTCATGTCTTCACATTTCAAAACACAATCATGTCCTTCTAACAGTCCTGCAAAGTCTTAACTCATTCCAGCATTAACTCAAAAGTCCAAGTCCAAAGTCTCATCTGAAACAAGGCAAGTCCCTTCCACCTATGAGCCTGTAAAATCGAAAGCAAGTGAAGTTACTTCCTAGATACAGTGCGGGTACATGCATTGGGTAAATACAGCCATTCCAAATGGAAGAAATAGGCCAAAATGAATGGGCTACAGGCCTCATGCAAGTCTGAAATCCAATAGGTCACTCATTAAACCTTAAAGTTCCAAAATGATCTCCTTTGACTCCATGTCTCACATCCAGGTCACACTACTGCAAGAGATGGGCTCCCATGACTTTGGGCAGCTCCCTGCCTGTGGCTTTGTAGGGAACAGTCCTCCTTCTGGCTCTTTTCATAGGCTGGCATTGAGTGTGTGCAGCTTTTCCAGGCTCACGGTGAAAGCTGTCGGTGAATCTACCATTCTGGGGTCTGGAGGACAGTGGCCCTCTTCTCACAGCTCCACTAGGCAGTGCCCATCGGGGACTCAGTGTGGGAGTTCCATTCCCACATTTCCCTTCTGCATTGCCCTAGCAGATGTTTTCCATGAGGGCTCCACCCCTGCAGCACACCTTTACCTGGAAATCCAGGCATTTCCATCTCCTCTAAAATCCAGGCGGAGGTTCCCAAACCTCAATTCTTGACTTCTGTGCACACACAGGCTCAAAACTACTTGGAAGCTGCCAAGGCTTAGGGCTTGCACCCTCTGAAACAACGGCCTGAGCTGTACATTGGCCCCTTTTAGCCAGGTCTGTAGCAGCTGGGATGCAGGGCACCAAGTCCTGAGGCTGCACAGAGCAGGGGTACCTGGCCCAGGAAACCATTTTTTCCCTCCTAGGCCTCCTGGCCTGTGATGGTAAGGGCTGCCATGAAGGTCTCTGACACACTCTGGAGGCATTGTCCCCACTGTCTTGTCAGTCAGCGTTTGGATCCTCATTACTTACGCAACTTTCTGCAACAGCCTTCAATTTCTGCCCAGAAAATAGGTTTTCTTTTCTACTGCATCATTAGGCTCAAATTTTTTAAACCTTTACACTCTGTCACCTCGTGAATGCTTTGCTGCTTAAGAAATTTCTTCCACCAGCTACCCTAAATTATATCTCTCAAAGTTCCACAGATCTCAAGTGCAGGGGCAAAAAGTCACTGGTCTCTTTGCTAAAGCATAGCAAGAGCAACTTTACTCAAGTTCCCGCAAAGTTTCTGATCTTCATCTGAGACCACTCCAGGCTGGACTTCATTGTCCATATCACTGTCAGCATTTTGGTCAAAGCCATTCAACAAGTCTCTAGGAAGTTAAAAAAATTCCCACATCTTTCTGTCTTTTGAGCCCTACAAATCTCTGGGATGTTCCAAACTTTCCCACATTTTCCCATCTTCTTCTGAGCCCTCCAAACTGTTCCAACCTCTACCTATCACCCAGTTCCAAAGTTATTTCCACATGTTTGAGTATCCTTATAGCAGCACCTCACCCTGTATTGTACTAATTTACTGTATTAGTTAATTCTCATGCTACTACAAAGAACTGCCTGAGACTGGGCAATTATAAAGAAAAAAGGTCTAATTTACTCACAGTTCAGCATGACTGGGGAGCCCTCAAGAAGTTTACAATAATGGCAGAGGGGAAGCAAACATGCCCTTGTTCACATGGTGGCAGAAAGGAGAAGAATAAGAGCTGAGCAAAGGGGGAAGCCTCTTATAAAACCATCATATCTCATGAGCTCTTACTCACTATCATGAGAACAACATGGGAGATACACCCCCCATGACTGAATTACCGCCCACAGGATCCCACTCATGACATGTAGGGACCATGGGAATTACAATTTAATATGAGATTTGCATGGGGACACAGCCAAAACATATCACATATATATACTACAAATAGTATATATATATATATACTATAGTATAGTGTGTGTGTATATGTGTATATATATACACACTATGTATACTATGTACAATATAGTGTATATATTATATATATACTATATATACTGTATATAGATACAGTATATACTATATACACACTACAGTATAGTATCTGTACACTCTACATTACACATATATACAGTATTAGAATACTACTCAGCCATAAAAATAATGAAATTATGACTTTTGCATCAACATGAATGGAATTTGAGGCCATTATATTGAATGAAAATACTCAGAGTCAAACACTTCACATTCTCACTTATAAGTGGGAGCTAAATAGTGTGTACACATGGACACAGAGTGTGGAACAATGGATATTGGAGACTTGGAGGGTTGAGAGGGTGGAAGGGGATTTAGGGATGAGAAATTACTTATTGGGTACAATGTATATTATTCAGGTGATGGTTACACTAAAAGCTCAGACTTCACCACTATGCAATATATCCATGTAACAAAACTGCACTTATATTCCTCAAATTTATACACATTTTTAAAAAGCCATATAGTCATATAGTTTAAAAAATCAATTTAGTGATTATGTAATTTCTACAAATGTTCTTAAATTTGGTCATCCAATTTACATTAGAAACCTGTCAGTCATAAGGAACTTACCACATTGTGAGACAGTCAATTTCATCTTTGTACAGCCTAAGAGGTACTTCCCATATAAAAGTGAGCAGTTCTGAAAATTTTATCCATGGTTCTTGTTCCATATCTTGTTACTAACCACTTAAAAAGTTCATGAGATCACAGACACTATGGGCAAACAGAAATAATAAGTAATATAGAATTTACCCTGTGGTAGAAGGGAAACTAAAATCAGAGACAAACATAAACTGAAATTTTAGTATGGTAGACTCACCACTGTAGAAAGCATTGGATTTTCACTTCTCATTTCTAAGTGGATTGTCTCTAAATGAATGGCTACAGTTTGTTCATACATCTGCTTTCACACAAGTACACTTACATTTGTAGATTGAGCATCTTTGGTACTTCTCCTTCCCGCCACCTTGTGAAGAAGGTCCTTTGCTTCCCCTTCACCTTCTGCCATGATTTTAAGTTTCCTGAGGCCTCCCCAGCCATGCCAAACTGCAAGTCAATTAAACCTCTTTTCTTTATAAATTACCCTGTATTGCGCAGTTCTTTATAGCAGTGTAATAATGCACTAATACATATGACTTCTGAGATATTTTTTGTTGTTCAATAAATAAATAATGATGTCAAGCATCTTCTTTTTTTAATGTATGCATACAATAAACACGTGTTCAGTGATGAAATCTGAATGTTTAATGATATGTTAGAAATTTCAAATTGAAGAACAAAATTCTAAGCCATATAAATTATAACTTTTTAAGATTATAAAGCTGTTTGCAATTATTTGCAATTTTGGTTCTTATTACTGGTATGTTTATTGTTTCTTCCAGTTTTGTGCCATCAGCAGGTTGGGTAACTATGTATTGTCTTCTTTTTATGATTGATTAAAAACATTTAAGAGGATGGGGGTAAAAAGAGATCTCGAAAAACTTATCTTCTTGTTGATAGAAATTTCTTAATGAACAGAGTAAGTCTGGTTGAAAAGCCATTAAGAAAACAAACTTTTGTACTGTCATCCCAAGCATATTTTTCAATGATTTTCAGTCTTATCATTTTCAAGCTTGTTAAATGCTTTTCTGAATACACTTACAGCAAAATCAAGGCAGTAAATGATTAATCTATGTGCACATATCTTGCAACATAGTAAAAAACAATAAAGACAGAAAGACAAGCTCTAAAGTCAAATTTTATGGGTCTAAATGTTATCTCTGATATCCACCAGCTGTGTGATCTCAGTCATATCACCTAATTTATCTGTGCTTTGGTGTCTTCATTCATAAGATGAAAATAATAATAGACTCTACCTCATGGCATGGTTGAGAATATCAAAATAGTTAATGTATATAAAATACTTAAAACAGTGACAGAAACATAGTAGTTTTTCAATGTTAGCTATTAGCTATTATTTCAACTAATATGTTAGTACTGTGGGGATAAGAGAATGGAGTAAATTTTAGATCTCTGTATTTACTGAGATCACTTGGATAGTATTATAAATACATTAGGCATTCAAATAATAGCCAAGTTTTGTTCAGTGAAAATTTACTGAACACCTACTACATGTTAGAATTATACAATATTTGATTAGTGATCATCCTGAACCACCAAAAATGTCAACTTAGGTTTACATATAAACAGAAGATATAAAAGAAAGCAGTTGGAATGGTGGAGGAAATAGAGACATCCAAGGCCTTTTTTGAAGTGGATGCACTTCTATGTGGCAACTGAGAATAAAAGATAATTTTTTACAAATAAGTAATTCTGGTAAGCTTATCCTAGCTTATTCTTATTAACAAAAGTTTCTCTAACTTTTCATGGTTTCATTATAAAGAGTATTCAATTAGGAAAAGAGAAAGTCAAATTGTCCCTGTTTGCAGATGACATGATTGTATATCACGAAAACCCCATCATCTCAGCCCAAAATCTCCTTAAGCTGATTAGCAACTTCAGCAAAGTCTCAGGATACAAAATCAATGTACAAAAATCACAAGCATTCTTATACACCAATAACAGACAAACAGAGAGCCAAATCATGAGTGAACTCCCATTCACAATTGCTTCAAAGAGAATAAAATACCTAGGAATCCAACTTACAAGGGATGTGAAGGACCTCTTCAAGGAGAACTACAAACCACTGCTCAATGAAATGAAAGAGGATACAAACAAATGAAAGAACATTCCATGCTCATGAGTAGGAAGAATCAATATCGTGAAAATGGCCATACTGCCCAAGGTAATTTATAGATTCAATGCCATCCCCATCAAGCTACCAATGACTTTCTTCACAGAATTGGAAAATACTACTTTAAAGTTCATACAGAACCAAAAAAGAGCCCACATCGCCAAGTCAATCCTAAGCCAAAAGAACGAAGTTGGAGGCATCACGCTACCTGACTTCAAACTATACTACAAGGCTACAGTAACCAAAACAGCATGGTACTGGTACCAAAACAGAGATATAGACCAATGGAACAGAACAGAGCCCTCAGAAATAATGCCGCATATCTACAACTATCTGATCTTTGACAAATCTGACAAAAACAAGAAATGGGGAAAGGATTCCCTATTTAATAAATGGTGCTGGGAAAACTGGCTAGCCATATGTAGAAAGCTGAAACTGGATCCCTTCCTTACACCTTATACAAAAATTAATTCAAGATGGAATAAAGACTTACATGTTAGACCTAAAACCATAAAAACCCTAGAAGAAAACCTAGGCAATACCATTCAGGACATAGGCATGGGCAAGGACTTCATGTCTAAAACACCAAAAGCAATGGCAACAAAAGCCAAAATTGACAAATGGGATCTAATTAAACTAAAGAGCTTCTGCACAGCAAAAGAAACTACCATCAGAGTGAACAGGAAACCCATAGAATGGGAGAAAATTTTTGCAACCTACTCATCTGACAAAGGGCTAATATCCAGAATCTACAATGAACTCAGACAAATTTACAAGAAAAAAAACAAACAACCCCATCAACAAGTGGGCGAAGGACATGAACAGACACTTCTCAAAAGAAGACATTTGTGCGGCCAAAAAACACATGAAAAAACGCTCATCATCACTGGCCATCAGAGAAATGCAAATCAAAACCACAGTGAGATGCCATCTCACACCAGTTAGAATGGCCATCATTAAAAAGTCAGGAAACAACAGGTGCTGGAGAGGATGTGGAGAAATAGGAACACTTTTACACTGTTGCTGGGACTGTAAACTAGTTCAACCATTGTGGAAGTCAGTGTGGCGATTCCTCAGGGATCTAGAACTAGAAATACCATTTGACCCAGCCATCCCATTACTGGGTATATACCCAAAGGATTATAAATCATGCTGCTATAAAGACACATGCACACATATGTTTATAGCGGCACTATTCACAATAACAAAGACTTGGAACCAACCCAAATGTCCAACAACGATAGACTGGATTAAGAAAATGTGGCACATATACACCATGGAATACTATGCAGCCATAAAAAATGATGAGTTCATGTCCTTTGTAGGGGCATGGATGAAACTGGAAACCATCATTCTCAGTAAACTATCGCAAGGACAAAAAATCAAACACCACATGTTCTCACTCATAGGTGGGAATTGAACAATGAGAACTCATGGACACAAGAAGGGGAACATCACACTCCGGGGACTGTTGTGGGGTGGGGGGAGGGGGGAGGGATAGCATTAGGAGATATACCTAATGCTAAATGATGAGTTAATGGGTGCAGCACACCAAGATGGCACATGTATACATATGTAACAAACTTGCACGTTGTGCACATGTACCCTAAAACTTAAAGTATAATAATAATAAAATTAAAAAAAAAGAATAAGCTAGTTAAACATCAGCTAGTCTTTAGGAAATACACTATTACGTTCAGGGAACTGAGTATGGTTTTAATAATATTAAGTAGTAGTTCATGATATTAAAATACACAAACAACCTAAAAGTCCACCAATATGGTATTAACTCAATAACAATAATAATTTATCAGTGATGGTGTCTGTGCATGCATGTATGTATGTATATATGTATGTGTGTGGTTATGTGTATATATATATATAGAGAGAGAGAAAGAAAGAAATGGAAATATGGTCACATTGTAAGTTAAAAAAATACACAGCAGAATGGTGTGTGCAGTATGATTGAGCCCATTTTTCTTTTACACTGTATTAATTGTAGGTCTGATGGACACAACAAAGATGAAATTGTGATTGAAAAATTATTGTTATATTTATTTTATACATATTTGCATTTCTGTTGAAATTTTACTATTCAGAGAGATTAAAATATATATTGCTCACTCTTCACAACAGTTTTGTGAAGCAGCCACATATTACTCCAATTTAAAATTATGTAAATAAAAGTCATGTGGCTTATGTCAGAATTAACGCTAGAATCCATCGCATTGTACTTTTTTTGCATGCTGAATATTTTGGAGTTAATATCAACAATAATAACCAGCACTATCTCCTGACTTGTTTTGAAATATTTCATTATGAACTTAATTTGATTTTAGTAATTTTTCCTCAGCTTTTTCCCACTTCTTAAATAAACTACAGCAAGAAAAAAAAATTGCCACAGAACAGTTAGCCTGCGAGCAAACTTAGAATTTACCTTTAGCCACATCACTTTCATTTTTATTCAATCAGAGCATCTTACAGTCTAAGTTAATTCTAAAGAGTAAATTAGAAAGCTTAAAAGAAAATTAATGTTTTTCCAGCAGCAATCTGATGAATTGGGCAAGCAATTTTCTAAGTGTTACTATAGTAGATTAAAGATAACTTTTTCTCAGAGATAATTTGTTTATTCAGGAATACAACACTTTTTAGTGCATAGATTTGGAAATGAAAGGAAAAATATGTTAAATAAACACAGTAATCTTTGTTGCGATTTAGTTTTGCATTTTTTTTAAATGGAGATTTTGAGAGCACTGGTTGTGGAAAAGATGGACCAGAAACAATATTTATTCCTCATAATATGTACAGTTACTAAAACCTGGATAATATTAATGTCTTTCTAAAACAACATGAGACAATTTTTAAAGGGTAAGAGAGGAATGTAAAGCAGCTAGCATACAAGGAGTCCAAAAGTCAACATTGCGGTGATGTACCTCATTTTTTTTTACCCCAAACATCCCAAACTGGGTTCTAAAGAATACAACAATTTAGGAACAGCAGTGTGTGCAGGCAAAAAAAAACACCCAACAAATGCTTGTTCTTACTAGCTGAAGGACCAGGACCAGAAAAAAGAAGCTTAATAAGAGACAACTTTGAGACAATAACAATCTTACTGTAGCCAAACAACATAGAAAAGTAAGTTTCACTCCTACTTCATAAAAAAAAAAAACAGAGTGGAGAACCTAGACTTGGACATTTGCCCTGCTGTAAGGAGACAACCTCCCCACCATTTCCTCCACCAGAGTGATGTCAGAGAACTAATGATAAGCTGGAACTTTGAACAATGCCATGTGGTAATGGAGCACTCCATTATGGTGTCAGTGGAATAGAAGCCTGCAACATTCATACCCGCTCCTGGAACACCAAATTTTAACAACTCTCTGCACACAGAAAAGCACCATCACAAGAAAGAAAAATCAGATGAGCAACCAGAATACCTGGGTTTAATTTCATATTGACAAAAGAGGCATTAAAGAAGGTCAGAGAGACGGTCTTGAGTCAGGAACACCACCTCTTACCATTGTCCAGCAGAGGTCCTGCAGCTGGAATAGAGAATCTGTGCAATTTGAAAAGAGAGAACACAGAGATTGGGAGACTTTACATTGATCTCAGTGCTGCCCTGTCACAGTGGATAATGAAGCCATGGTGGGCTCAGCCAGCACCCACGCATGGAGGAAACATTTGGACCAGCCCTAACAAGAGAGGAATCACTCACCCCAGTATTGAGAACTAGAGTTTCTCAGCAGGCCCTGCCCCCCTGGGCTGAAGCGCCCTGGGCTTCTAGGTGAACTTGAAAGGCAGTCTAGGACACAAAGACTGCAATTCCTAGGCAACTCGTAGTGCCAGGCTGGGTGTAGTGCCAGTGGATTAGAATGGCACATGACCTAGGGAGACATAAGCTAGCAGGGCAAAGGGAGCTCTTGCACCACCCCTCCCCCAACCTCAGACAGCACAGCTCACAGCAACAAAAGTAATACCTTTTTTCTTAAGGAGAGTAGTGAAAACAGAAAAGAGGACTGTTCTTGCATCTCAGAAACCAGCTCAGCCACAGTCGGACAGGGCACTGGACAGAGTCATGAGGCTCCCATTCCAGCTGCTAGTTCCCAGATAATGTTTCTAGACACACCATGGGCCAAAAGGGAACCCAGTGCCTTGAAAGGAAGGACCCAGTTTTGGCAGGATTCTTCATCTTCTGAATAAAGAGCCCTTGGGTCCTGAATAAGCAATAACAATATGTAGGTAGTATGCCATGGGACTTGGGTGAGACTCTAAGATATGTTGGATTAAAAGTGTCAATGAGCACATGCTCAGCTGTGTTGACTATAGTGACAGACTCCTTCTGCTTGAGAAAAACAGAGTGAAAAGTAAAGGGGACTTTGTCTTGCACCTTAGGCACCAGCTAAGCCACAGTAGGGGGGCTGAGCCAAGCAAGTTCCTGGGTACCCAAGTATAGGCCTATGCTCTTGGACAGAATTACTGGACCTGACCTGGGCTAGAGGAGAGCCCACTGTCCGATAGGGTGAGTACCAGGCCTGGCAGGATTCACCACAAGCTGACTGAAGAGCCCTTGGTTTTAAGTGAGCATCAGCAGTGGCCTGCCAGAACTCCCCATGGGCTGGTGGTGGTGGTGGCCAATGGGAGAGGTTCTTCTTCCCAGAGAAAGGAGAGAGAGGTGTAGGATGAACTTTGTCTTGTGGTTTGAGGGGCCAGCTTAGGTGCAATAGAATAGAATACTTAGATTTCTAAGGTTCTTAACACAAATCTCTGGCTCTAAGAAGCATCTCTGGACCCACCCAAGGCTAGGGAAAACTTGTCACCATGAAGTGAAGGATATAAACCTGACTGGCTTCCTCACCTTCTCACTGTTGAGCCCTAGAGCCTTGAGTAAGCATACGCAGTAGCCAGGGAGTGGTTATAGTAGGCCTTAAGTAAGAATCAGTGCCATGCTGGCTTCAGGTCTGACCCAGAATAGTCCCAGTAGTGGTGGCCACAGGGGTGCTTTCATCTCCCGAACCCAAGCTCTACGTGGCTCAGCACACAGAACGAGACTCCATTAGTTCGGAGAAAGTAAGGGAAGAGAACAAGAGTCTCTGCTTATTAATACAGATAATTCTTCTGGATCTTACCCAAGACCACTAAGGTAGTGCCTCTAAGAGTATGTCAGAACCACAGCATCATTCAGTTTGAGGCCCAAGTCTCTGTGAATACCTGGAAAGACTTCCCAAAAAAGATGGGCACAAACAAGCACAGACTATGAAGACTGGAAAAGCTCTTCAATGTCTAGACACTAACAAACATCACAAATATGAAGACCATACAGCAACACATGACTTCATCAAACTAACTAGACTGGGCATCAGGGACCAATCCTGGAGATTGAGATAGATTTGAGACCACATTTGAGACAGACAATTCAAAATGGCTGCTTTGTGGAAACTCAAAGAAATTCAAGATCACACAGAGAAGGAATTTAGAATTCCATATGATAAATTTAACAAAGAGATTGAAATAATTAAAAAATAATCAAGGAGAAATTCTAGAGATGGAAAATGCAATTGACATAAGAATGCATCAGAGTGTCTTAATAGCAAAATTGATCAAGGAGAAGAAATAATTAGTGAGCTTGATTACAGGCTATTTGAAAACACAGACAGAAGAGACAAAGGAATAAAAAAAATGAAGTATTCATTCAAGACTGAGAAAATAGTCTGAAAACGGCAAATCTAAGAATTATTGGTCTTATAAAGGAGGTAGAAAAAGAGATAGCAGTAGAAAGTTTATTCAAAAGGATAAAATCAGAGAACTTACCTAAAGAAAGGCATCAAAATTCAAGTACAAAATGTTTATAGCACACCAAGCAGATTTAACTCAACGATGACTGACTCGAGGCATTTAATAATCAAATTTGCAAAGGTCAAGGATGATGAAAGAATCTTAAAAGCAGCAAGAGAAAACAAATAGCATAAAAGGGAGCTTCAATACATCTGGCAGTAGATTTTTTGGTGGAAATTTTACAGGCCAGGAGAGAGTGGTATGACATATTTAAAGTGCTGAAGAAAAAAACTATTACCCTAGAGTAGTGTATCTGGGGAAAATATCATTTAAGCATGAAGGGGAAATACTTTTCCAGAAAAACAAAAGTGGAGGAATTTCATCAACAACATATATGTTCCACAAGAAATGCTAAAGAAAGTTATCCAATCTGAAAGGAATAGACATTAATTAAAAGTAAGAAATCATTTGAAGGTAAAAAACTCACTGCTGATAGTAAGCATACAGAAAAACACACAATAGCAGAACACCATAATTGTAGTATGCAAACTACTCAAGTAGAAAGACTAAAAAAGGAACCAATCAAAAGTTATAACTACAACAACTTTACAAGGTATAGATAGCACAGTAAGTTATAAATAGAAACAAACAGTTGTGCAGGGGAATGAAGTTAAAGAACAGAGTTTTCATTTGGCTTATTAGTTTTTTCATTGTGTAATCACTGTTGTCATTAGTTTAAAATAATGGGTTATAAGAGTATTTGCAAGCCTCATGGTAACCTCAAATAAAAAGGTACAATGAATATACAAAAAGTTAAAAAGCATGAAGTTAAATTATATGAATAGATAAAATTACCTTCACTAAAAGATAGGAAAAAAGTAAAGAAGGAAGATAAAAATTACAAAACAATCAGAAAACAAATAATAAAATGGCAAGAGTTAAGTCCTTACTTATCAATAATAACATTGAATGTAAATGAACTAAAGTCTTCAATCAGAAGACATAGACTGGCTGAATGAATGTAAAAAACAAAACCCAATAACCTGTTGCCTACAAGAAGCACAATTTACCTATAAAGATACACATAGACTGAAAATAAATGGCTGGAAAAAGATATTTCATGAAAATGAAAACAAAATAAAAGCAGGAGTAGCTATACTTATGTCAGATAAAATAGATTTCAAGACAAAGCCTGTAAGAACACACAAAGAAGGTCACTATATAATGATAAAGGGGTCAATTCACCAAGAGGGTATAACAGTTGAAAATATATATGCAGTCAACACCGGAGCTCCCAAATATATATATCTAATATTAATATAGATAGAGAGATAGACCTCAATACAATAATACCTGGAGACTTCAAGACTCTACTGTCAGCATTGGACAGATCTTCCAGACAGAAAATCAACAAAGACACATTGGACATAATCTGTACTAGAACAAATAGATTTAATAGATATTTACAGAACATTGCATCCAATAGCTAAGAACTCACATTTTTTCTTTTCAGTACAAGGATAATTTTCAAGGACTATCCATACATTAGGTCACAAAACAAGTCTTAAAAGATTTAAAAAATTAAAATACTATCAAGCATCATCTCTGACCACAATAAAATAAAACTACAAATCAACAACAAGAGGAATTTTAGAAAATAGACAAAGTCATGAAAATTAAACAATATGCTCCTGAATGATCAGTGGGTCAATGAAGAAATTAAGAATGAAATTTAAGAATTTATCAAAACAATTGATAATGAAAACGCAACTTACCAAAATCTATGAGATTCAGTGAAAGCAGTAGTAAGAGGGAAATTGATAGCTGTAAATGCCTTGAATGACCAGCAGCAATATCTAGGGAGTACAGCATGGGCCTTGAGGTCTGAGACATGCTGGCTTCAGGGGTTAACCAGAACATTCCCAGTTGTGGTGTCTATCATGAAAGACTTATATTTGAGAAAAGCAGAGAGAAAAGTAAAAGGAACTTTGTCTTGCACCTTAGGTACCACCTCAGCCACAGTGTGATAGAGCAACAAGGAGGCTCTAGGAGGCCTCAAGTCCATGCCTAGGCTCTTGGACAGCATTTCTGGACCTTCCTTGGGACAGAAAGAAGACCACTGTCCTGAAGGTGGAGTCCTAGGTTAGGCAGCATTCATCACAAGCTGATGAAAAAGCACATAGGCTTTTGGTGAACATCGGTGGTTCCCTGGCAGAACCCCCCGTGAACTGGTATTGGTAGTGGCCACAGGAAAAGGCTCTTATGCTTGTGGAAAGGGAAGGGAAGAGCAGGAATGACTCAATATTTTAGCTTGAGTGCCAGATTAGATGCAATAGAGTAGAATATCAGGTAAATTTCTAAGGATTTTACTCCAAATTCTGGCCCCCAGACAGCATCTCTAGAAATGCCTGGGGCCTGGGTGAACTTGCTTTCCAGAAGGGAAGCACCTCTGGCAAAGCCCAAGGTCCTGTCTGTCCCAGCACAGTCCCAGTGGTTGTGTCCACAGAGGGGCTTGCATCATCAAAGCCCCTGTTTCAGGTGACCCAACATAGAGATACTCGGTTTGTTTGGGAGAAAGTAAGGGGGAAATAAAAAAAGAACCTCTGCCTGGTAATCCAGAGAATTCTTCCAGATCTTATACAAGACCATCAAGATGATACCTCTACCAGTCCGCAAAAAGCACAGCAATATTGGCCTTGGGGCCCAAGTCCCTTCAAATACCTGAATACACTTCCCAAAGAAGACAGGTAAAAACAAGCCCAGATTGTGAATAATACAATAAATACCTAACTCTTCAATGCCTAGACACCAATGGACATCTACAACCATCAAGGTAATATGAGAAAACATGACCTAACCATATGAACTAAATAAGGCACCAGGAACTAATCCTGGAAAAAAACAGATGTATGACCTTTCAGACAGAGAATTCAAAATAACTATATTGAGGAAACGCAAAGAAATTCAAAATTAAACAGAGAAGAAATTCAGAATTCTATCATATATATTTAAAAGGAATGAAATAATTCAAAAGAATCAAACTAAAATTATAAAATTGAAAAATGCATTTGACATGCTAAAGACTACAATAGATTTTCTTAATAGCAAAATTGATTAATCAGAAGAAAGAATTAGTGAGCTTGATGACAGGCTATTTGAAAACACATAGAGGAGACAAAAGAAAAATGAATAAAAAGCAATGATGCATGCCTACAAGATCTAAAAAAATAGCCTCAAATGCCATCTCTAAGAGTTATTGACCTTGAAGAGGAAGGAGAGAAGGAGATAGGGAAAGAAAGTTTATTTATTAAAAGGAATAATTTTAGAGAAGTTCCCAAACCTAGAGAAAGATATCAACATTCAAGTATACAAGGTTACAGAACACCAAGCAGATTTAACCCAAAAACAACTACCTCAAAGCATTCAATAATCAAAATCCAAAAAAAATGAGGATAAAGACAGGAAGCACAAAGAGAAAAAAATAGCATAAAGTGGAGCTCCAATACATCTAGTAGCAGACTTCTCAGAGGAATCCTTATAGGCCAGGGGAGAGGGTCATGACATATTTAAAGTGCTTAATGAAAAATCTATTACCCTAGAATAGTATATCTCATGAAAATATCCTCCAAGCATAAAGGAAAAATAAAGATCTTTTCAGACAATAAAAGCTGAGAGATTACATCAACAATACACCAGTCCTATAAGAAGTGCTAAAGGAAGTTATTCAACATGAAAGAAAAGGATGCTTATGAGCAAGAAGAAATCACTTAAAGTACAAAATTTACTGGTAATAGTAAGCATATAGAAACCACAGAATAATATAACACTCTAATTATGGTATGTAAACTACTCTTGTCTCAATTAGAAAGACTAAATATTGAACCAAGCAAAAATAGTACCTAAAACATCTTTTCAAGGCATAGAAAATACAATAAGACATAAAGAGAAACAACTGAAATAAAAAAGTAGGGTATGAAGGTAAAGTGTAGTTTGTATTTTTTTTACATGTTTGTCTGTTTATGCAATCAGTATTATGTTGTCATCAGTTTATACAATGGGCTATCAGGCAGTATTTGCAAGCCTCATAGTAACATCAAATCAAAAAAGCATACAACAAATACATAGAAAATAAAAAGCAAGAAATTAAAGCATAAAAGAGAAAATCAACATCACTAAAAGGAAGATACAAAGGAAAGAAAGAAGGAATAGAAGACAGCAAAACAACTAGAAAACAAACAAAATGGCAGAAGTAAGTCCCTACTAATCAAAAATAACATTGAATATAAACGGACTAAACTCTCCAATCCAAGGACATAGAGTGGCTGAATGGATAAAAAACAAGACTGCATGATCTGTTGGCTACAAGAAGCACACTTCACCTGTAAAAATACACATAGGTGGAAAATAAAAGAAAAACATATTCCATGGCAATAAAATCCCACAAAGAGATGGAGTAGCTATACTTATATCAGACAAAATAGATTTCAAGACAAAATATGAAAATACACAAAAAGGTCATTAGAAAATGATGAAAGGTTCAATTCAGCAGGAGGATATAACAATTTTAAGTATATATGCACTCATCACTGGAGCACCCAGATACATAAAGCAAATATTATTAGATCTAAAGACAGAGATAGATCCCAAAACAAGAGCTGGAGACTTTGACACCCTAGTCTCAGCATCAAGCAGATCTCCCAGACAGAAAATCAACAAAAATCATCAGACTTAATCTGCACTGTAGAAAAAGTGGACCTAGCATATATTTAGAGAACATTTTATCCAACAGATGCACAATACACATTCTTCTCTTCAGTATATCGATCATTCTCAAAGATAGACCATACAAAGGCCACAAAACAAGTCTTAAAACATTCAGAAATTTTTGAAATAATATCAAGCATCTTCTGTGACTACAGTGGAATAAAACAAAAAATAATGGGGAATTTTGGAAACTATACAGATACATGAAAATTAAACAATATGCTCCAGAATAACCAGTGGGTCAATGAAGAAATAAGGAAGAAAACTGAAAAAATATTTTGAAAGAAACAATGATGAAAACACAACAAACTAAAACCTAAAAATACAGAAAAGGAAGTACTGAGAGGAATGTTTCTAACTATAAGTACCTATATCAAAAAAGAAAAAAATATTTCCAATAAATAAGCTAATGTTGTGTCTGAAATAATTAGAAAATCAAGAGCAAACTAAGCACCAAATTAATAGAACAAATAAATATCAGAGTAGAAATAAATGAATTTGAAATAAAGAAAATACAAAAGATCAAGGAAACAAAAAGTTGTTTTTCTGAAAACATGAACAAAATGAACAAGTCTTAAGCCAGACCAACAAAAAAATAGAGAAGAACCAGACAAATAAAATCAGTGTTGAAAAAGAATACATTTTAACTTATACCGTAAAATTTGAAAGGATCATTAGTGGCTACCATGAGCATATATATGCGAATAAATTGGAAAATCTAGAAGATATGAATAGATTTCTAGCCATATACAACCTACCAAGATTGAACCATGAGGAAATCTAAAACATGAACAGAGTAATAACAAGTAATGCGATCAAAGCCATAATAAAAATGTTCGCCGATTTAAAAAAAAAAAAAGGCTCATGACCCAATGGCTTTATTGCTGAATTCTATTAAGAATTTAAAGAATAGCTACTAGCAATCTTACTCAAACGATTACAAAAAATAGAGGAGGATGAAATACATCCAAACTTATTTTATCAGGCCAATATTACGCTGATACCAAATCCAGATAAATACACATCAAAAAAAGAAAAATACAGACCAATATATCTGATGACTATTGATGCAAAAATCCTCCACAAAATACCAGCACACTGCATTGAAAAACATATTAAAAAGATAACTTATCATTACCAAGAGGGAATTATCACTGGGAAGCAAGGATGTTTCAACATATGCACATCAATTAATGTGACACATCATATCAGTAGAATGAACAAAAAAGCAATATGATAATTTTAATTCTACTGAAAAATCACTTGATAATATTTAACATCCCTTCAAGATTAAAAAAAAACTCAAAAAATTGGGTATAGAAAGAATATACTTCAGCAAAATAAAAGCCTCATATGACAGACCCATAGCCAGTACCATACCGAATAGGAAAAATTTGAAATCCTGTCCTCTAATATGAGAAACCTGAGAAGAATGCCCATTTTTACCATCATTTTTCAACATAATACTGGATGTCCTAGCTAGAGTAATTGACAAGAGAAGGAAATAAAAGACATTCAAATTGAAAAGGAAAAAGTTAAATTATCCTTGTTTGCAGATGATATGGTCTAATATTTGGAAAACCTTAAAGACTCTACCGAAAAAACTATGATAATTGATAAGAAAATTCAATAAAGTCAGAGGATACAAGATCAACGTAAAAAAAATTAGTAGCATTTTTATGCACCAACAACAAACATTCTGAAACATAAATTAAGAAATTAATCTCATTTATAATAGCTACAAATAAAATAAAATACCTAAGAATTAACCAAACAAGAGAAAGTTCTCTACAATGAGAACCATAAAATATTGATGCAAGAAATTGAAGAGGACACAAAAAAATTGAAAGAAAAATATGCCATATTCATGGATTAGAAGAATCAATATTATTAAAATGTCCATACTACCCAAAGCAATCTAGAGATTCAATGCAATACCTATAAAATGCCAATGACATTCTTCACATAAACAGAATAAAAAATCCTAACATTTTTATGGAACCGCAAAAGAACCAGAATAGCCAAAGCTACCCTGAGCGAAAAGAACAAAACTCGAAGAAGAACATTATTTAAGTTATACCACAAAGCTATAATAACCAAAATAGCATGGTACTGGCATAAAAACAGACACATACATCAGTGAAACATGTTAGAGAACCAAGAGATCAGTCCATACCTCTACAGTGAATTCATTTTTGACAAAGTTGACATGAACATACACTGGGAAAAGAAGAGTCTCTTCAATAAATGGTGCTGGGATAAGGGGATATCCATATGCAGAAAAAGAAAAATAGACCCCTATCTCTCACCATATTCAAAAATCAATTCCAAATGGATTCAAAACTTAAATCTAAAACCTCAAACTATGAAACTTCTAAAAGAAAACATTGAGGTAACTCACCAGGACATTGGTCTGGGCAAAGATTTCTTGAGCAGTATTCTACAAGCACAGGTAATCAAATAAAAATGGACAAATGAAATTACATCAAGTTAAAAAGCTTCTGCAAAGCAAATGAAACAATCAACAAAGTGAAGAGACAAACCACAAAATAAGAAATTGGCAAACCACCCACCTGACAAGAGATTAGGAGGCAGAATATATTAGGAGCTCAAACAAGTTTTTAGGAAAAAAAATCAACAATCTGACTTGAAAAATGAACACAACATCTGAATAGACATGTCTCAAAAGAACACACAAATGGCAAACAGGTATATGAAATGGTGCTCAACATGATTAATTATAAGAGAAATGCAAATCAAAATTACAATGAGATATCATCTTACCCCAGTTAAAATGCTTTTATCTAGGCCGGGCGCAGTGGCTCACGCTTGTAATCCCAGCACTTTGGGAGGCCGAGGCGGGCGGATCACGAGGTCAGGAGATCGAGACCACGGTGAAACCCCGTCTCTACTAAAAAATACAAAAAATTAGCCGGGCACGGTGGCGGGCGCCTGTAGTCCCAGCTACTGGGAGGCTGAGGCAGGAGAATGGCATGAACCCGGGAGGCGGAGCTTGCAGTGAGCCGAGATCGCGCCACTGCACTCCAGCCCGGGCGACAGAGCGAGACTCTGTCTCAAAAAAAAAAAAAAAAAAAAAAAAAAAAAATGCTTTTATCTAAAAGTCACACAATAACAAATGCTGGTGAGGATGTGGATAAAGGGGAAATCTTGAACACTGTTGTTGGGAATATAAATTAGTACAGCCACCAAGAAGAAAAGTTTAGAGCTTCCTCAGAAAACTAAAAATAGAGGTACCATACGACCCAGCAATCCCACTCCTAGATATGTATTTCAAAGAATGGAAATCAGTATATTGAAGAGATCTGCACTCTCATGTTTAATGCAGCACTATTCACAATAGCCAAGATTTGGAAGCAACCTAAATGTCCATCAACAGATGAATAGATAAAGAAAATGTAGTACATATACAGAATGGAGTACTATTCAGCCATTAAAAAGAAAGAGATCCTGTCATTTCCAACAACATGGATGGAACTTGAGGTTATCACGTTAAGTTAAATAGGGCAGGCACAGAAAGATTAATGTTGCATGTTCTTACTTATTTTCAGGAGCTAAAAACTAAAACAATTGAATTCATGGACATGGAGAGTTGAAATATGGTTTCCGAGGCTGGGAAGTATAGTAGGGGACTGGGAGGAAAGTGGGGATGGTTAATGGGTACAAAATTAGTTAGAAAGAATAAATAAGGCTGGGTATTTGATGGCACGACAGCATGACTATAGTCAAGAATAATTTAATTGTGCATTTTAAAATAACTAAAAGTATACTTAGATTGTAATACAAGGGATAAATGCCTGATACGATGGATATTCCATTTATCCTGATATGATTATTACACATTGGATGTCTGTATCAAAGTATCTCATGTAACTCATAAATATATACACCTGCTATGCATCCACAAACATTAAAAATTAAAAAGATAGTATTTGGACATTTTATTATCCCATTTTCAATAATGGATAGAACAGTTAGGCAGAAGATCAACAAAGAAATTAAATACTTGAACAACCCTGTAATCAACTAGACCTTGTAAACATCTACAAAACACCCTACCCAACAACAGCAGAAAACACTTATTATCCTCACATGCACATAGAACATTCTCCCACATCGACTAAATGTTAGATTATAAAACATCTAAATACACTTCAAAGAATTAAAAAAATACAAAGTATGATCTCCAGAACAATGGAATCAATTCAGATACCAATAAGAAAAAGACGTTATGGAAATGTTCAAGAGGGCGTAAATTATAGAATGCACTCTTACACACCTAGTGTGTCAAAAAAGAAATCACAAAAGAAATTATGGAATACTTTCAGAAAAAGGAAGTACAAATACCATATATGAGATGTACAAGATGCAGCAAAGATGGTGCTCATATATATATATATATATATATATATTTTTTTTTTTTTTTTTGAGACGGAGTCTCACTCTGTTGTCAGGCTGGAGTGTAGTAGCGTGATCTTGGCTCACTGCAACCTCCGCCTCTCAGGTTCAAGTGATTCTCCTGCCTCAGCCTCCCCAGTACCTGGCACTACAGGTGCACGCCACCATGCCCAGCTAATATTTTTGTATTTTTAGTAGAGACAGAGTTTCACTATGTTGGCCAAGATGGTGTCAATTTGTTGACCTAGTGATCCGGCTGCCTTGGCCTCCCAAAGTATTGGGATTACAGGCATGAGCCACCGTGCCCAGCTGAGAAATTTTTAGTTGTAAACAGGTATATTAAAAAACAGTTATCTCAAATTAATAACAATCTTTCACCTAATGAAACTAAAGAAGAGCAAATTAACAGAAATCAAATAGATGAAAGAAAATAATAAAGATTACATAAAAAATTAAATTTAGAAAGAATACGTAAAATTAAGAAAGACTATAAAACAAAATCATGTCAAAAGAATCATTTCCAAGCCCACAAAATTGACAAAACGCTAAGTAAACTGAGGAGAGAGAGAGAGAGAGAGACAGAACTCAAATTATTGCAATCAAGAATGAACAAGGAACATTACAACTTACCTTACAGGGAAAGAAAATGATCATAAGGGAATTCTATGAGTAATTGTGCATCAATATATTAGCTAACCTAGATGAAATGGACAAATCCTATAAACAAACAAGTATGGCTAAAATCACAGACACACACAGACACACACACACACACACAAAAAAAAAAAAAAAACAGAAAAAAAACAGACAACAAGTACTTGGAAATTCTGGAGAAATTGGAACATTCATACATTGCTGGTGGGAATATAAAATGGTATATAGCCCTTGTAGAAGAGAGTTTGATAGTTCCTCAAAAAGTTAAACATAGATTTACCAAATGACCCAAGAATACTAATTCTTACTCTAATCGTACATGTATATATGCATGTGTGTGTATATATATATGTATCTCCGAAAGTTTTGAAACCATGTTTCATATATATACATATATATACGTGTGTGTGTATATATATATGTTTCATATATATATACACATATATCTCTCCAAAAGTTTTGAAACCATGTTTCCACATAAAAACTTGTATGGTAATATTTTTAACAGCATTATTCATAATAGCCAAGAAGAAGGAGCAATTCACATGTTTACAGACTGATGAATGGATATAAAAAATGTATTTTTTATACATGGAATACTGTTTGGCAATATAAAAGAATGGAATTCTGATACATGCTACAATGTGGATGAACCCTGTAAACATACTCAATGAAAAAAGCCAGAAACAAAAGGCCACATATGATTCCATTTATATGAAATATCCAGGAAAAGCAAATCCACAGAGACAGATAGTAAATTATTGGTTTTCAGGGGCTGGGGGAAGGATTGAATAGGGAGTGGCCCATCCTCCCCATGGTCCAGAATGTTTACTAAATATGTACTTAGAAATGTACCATCTTAATCAGCATTCAACCCCAAGGAGGCTACTTGTCACAATATGATAAACCCAACAGATAGATCTGTGCAGAGTTATTGTTAGAAACATGATCTAAGGGGGACCGAGAAGCAGTAAACTGAGAATGCATTCCATTTTCAAAGACTTAGGGCAGTGGGAAGTCCGTACAGGCTTTCTCCAATGTATCCACCAAATTGCTACATGAACAAAAAGCCAGAGTTTGGGCTTCCATCCCACAGAGGGTACCAACATCAGTTCACAACATTTTTTTTCTTTTTTTAAAAAAATAATATATAGATTACACTAACTCAGAATGTAATTTTTATCAATTCCTCCTCTCCTTCTTTTCCACCCAAATCTAAAGGAATCAGAAGTAATGGATCAAGTAGTTGAAGTAATAAAGCAGGAAGATTAGACACAGGTCATTCCTTCTATTCACATTAAGTTGCTGATTTAGGACAAGATCTCTCTGTGTATAAATACAGTTTAAATGTGAGACTTAGGTTTTTTTATTCAGATTAGATTGGACTTCTTAATATATATGAATGAGACTTTGTTAAAATCTGAAGTTTAGCAGATAAACTATGGGATAATCTGTGAAAATTGTCTAAGAATAAAAACCTTATTGAATTAGCCCGAAGGAGAGAAATATACACTAAAAACCGCAAAAACGCTTTGATGATTTTATTCTACTTACTTAATTTTATTCCATAAAATATTCCATGCTACTTTGTTTGAAAGATTTTAAAAGTATAAATTTTTCTATGGTTATGATAAATAATGTTTTTATATTTGTTCTAATAACTTTTTTTAACTTTTAAGTTCAAGGGTACATGTGTAGGTTTGTTACACAGGTAAACTTGTGTCAGGGGGGTTGTTTTACAGAGTATTTCATCACCTAGGTATTAAGCCTAGTACTCATGATGGCAGTGGCTGCCCATCTGTAGCAGCTGCTGTGGGGATGTCAGCTACAGTAGGGGAGCCATGGCTGGAGCTGCATGCTCCGTGGAGCCAGTGGGGGCTGATAACTGGTGGGAGCCCCACTCTCTACAGAGTTAAAGGGGCAGGAGCCCTGTGCTCCCAGGCACTGCTGCAGCTGCCCAGCTGTGGCTCCAGATCCAGGCATCCCTATGCTCTTGGGGGTCTGGGAAGTACCCCCTGCTCCCACAGGTTCAGAAGTGCCTGCTCCCGCTGGTGGGGCCCACTCCAATTTGGCAGAAAAGTTGAAGCTGAGCCTGAGTGCTAGAGCAACCTGGCCAGGTGTGGGCACACTTAGGGGTGTGCTGACACAACAGACCCACCCACCACCACACTGGCACAGAGGGAGGCTGGTGGGGCTCAGAGCAGCTCAGCCTGAACCTGCAGGCACCACTAAGCACAAATAGCCTGGGCACCATGAATGGAATGTTGATGGCAGGAGGCAGACAGGTACCTGGGCTGAAATGGGCAGGTCTCTGGTAAAACCCCACCTTCAAGCTAAGGTTGGCTTGAAACCTGGGAGTTGGGCTGCCAGTTCCAAGTGGAGTCCACTGTCTGGAGTGAGAACTTATGGTGCTTTTTCTGAGCCTGCACATTATGGCTCTATCAGCATGCACTGCCACTGTTCTGAGCCCATAAAACTCTGGACTCAGCCATAATGGAACAGACGTTCAGAAGAAAGGAGCTGTGGAAAGGAGCTACCCACTGCAGGTCTCTTCTCCAATGAAAGCTGGACACTCACTGAGACAACCTGCCTGCAGAAAGGAGCTACCCGCTTTGGTCTCCTGAGAGCTACTCTGTTGCTCAATGAAACTCCTCTCAGCCTTGCTCACCATTCAGCTGGCCACACACCTCATTCTTCCTGGACGTGGGACAAGAATTCTGGACCCACCAAATGGTGGGACTAAAAGAGCTGTAACACAAACAGAGCTAAAGCATGCCCATCCACCTGCCACACATCCTGCTTGCCATGTTGTGGGTAACATGGAGAGAAGAGCTGCAGCCCTTTGGTGATCCCAGACCTAGAGGGTCCCTGAGCCAGGGCTGTGACACCCTCTTTGGGGCTCTGTGGTTCCTTGCATCTTCAAGCTTTTGGGCACCATCGTGTTGTCCTTGTCCAGATGTGGGTGCCCACAGCAGAAGCCATGTGTGGTACTTCTGGTCTAGCCACAGCCTTGCACAGAGCCAGCACCTGTGTAAGTGCCTGGAGCTGCCTGCCCTGCCACAGCAGCCAGAGTGCCTGGCTGTGTACAGTCATAAAATCCCACGCTTGCTCACCCACACACCCCTCACCGCTCTGTGCCTGGCTTGCCCTTGGCAAGGGTGGAAGCTAAGCTGGTAGCATGAGTCAAACACAGCCTGTGGGGCCGAGTGAGCGGACCAAGCCCAGTGGACATGAATAGTACTCAGGCCAAAGGCACCACTGGCCAGAAGTTTCTGGCTAACAAAGCAACACTCCAAGGATCCCATGACACTCATTAGTTATTGTTCCTGATCTTCTCCCACCTCCCATCCTCCACCCTCCAAAAGGCCCCAGTATGTGTTTTTCACCTCTATATGTCCATATATTCTCATCATTTAGCTCCCACTTATAAGTGAAAACATGTGGTATTTTGTTTTCTGTTCCCTTGTCAGTTTGCTAAGTATTATGGCCTCCATGTTCCTGAAAAGGACATGATCTCGTTCTTTTTTATGGCTGCATAATATTTCATGGTGTATATGTACCACATTGTCTTTACCCAATCTACCACTGATAGGCATTTAGGGCATCTTCAAGCTTCTGGGCACCATTGTGTTATCCTTGTCCAGATGTGGGTGCCCACAGCATAAGCCACGTGTAGTACTTCTGGTCTAGCCACAGGCTTGCAGGGAGTCAGCACCTGTGCAAGCGCCTGGAGCTGCCTACCCTGCCACAGCAGCAGGGGTGCCTGGCTGTGTGCAGTCACAAAATCCTGTGCTCACTCACCCACACACCCCTCACCACTCTGCCTGTCTTGTCTTTGTCTTTGCAATTCCATGTCTTTGCAATTAAGAATAGTGCTGCAAATTTTATCTGGATTTATTTTAAATAAATATCAGACTATTTTTCAAATAAGGTTGTATTAAGTCTTCTTACTCCAGAATTCAATTTTGTAAGAAGCAAATAACATTCATTTTGAATAATCTGGTTAATTTACTTATTATATCATCAGGATGTCATGGGTAAAATGTCCTCTAGTCAAACAAGGATGCAAATATTTACATATATGTTTAATTTAATATGTGTTCTAAAATTTAGTGCACTGTATTAAGGTTAATTTTTATATTATCTATCTTCCTCTAATAGATTCTGAACCTGTTTAGGACACAGTTTGTGACTTATTAATCTCTTTATCTCCACCATATTGCCTGGATGCTGGAACATGATGAGTGCCACAGAAGTGACTTAGAGTGAATGAATGAATGAATGAATGAAATAATTTAGTGAGTATTTCTGCTTGAAAACAAGATCCACAGTGGAATAAATCTTAGAAGAATGCCATTTTAAGGAGGTCTCAAACCTTGAACATAGTCAAAAGTCAATATTCCTATAGAAGCAAGTACTATGTTTCAGTGATCATTGTATACATCCCCAAATCCAGCACTCTGCTGTAAACATAGAAAGTTCTTCATAGTCTATGAATTGTATTAAATTCAATGGAGCAAATGGAGGACAGGTGTACTTTGATTCCTAAGGCTCATATTGCTCTTCACATTGGCTGCTCTATTGTATACTAGCTGGAGATCTTCTAGGAGTTCACCCAGGTACGCACACCAGAGCTTAAAAAAAATTAATGTAAGCCAGTGTTACTGTGATTAACAGGATTCAGGTTATGTTCCTATTCACCCCTTATACTTTTTTTAACTTACTGATGCACATGTAGAGACTATAAATTGAATCCAAAATGCTTTTAATGTGAATATTATCATTCAAATAAACCAGGTGTTTTCAGAGTCCTTAATTACATCAAAGCTACTCAGCCTAGTTGTGGAGGCTCAAGCTGAGAAATAAATAACATAAATTTTACCTCTGCATTTATCACTAAGTCATAAGGAGAAAATCTTCTGTTGTCTCTGTACATCCACATTTAACTCACAAACTAGGAAAACACCTCTTTCTACTCATTTCCATAGAAATATGTGAGGAGGATAAACAAGTTTGGGAGCCAGATGTTAGCCATCTACATATGTTTTCACAAATCAACTTTTTATTTGCTTGATTCTACACTGCTCTAAATGCTTCCCTAGTGTCCCATGAGTGTCCTTGAAGTAGCTTTCTTATCTAGCTAATTCTGTCTTAAATTTTGTGGTACATAATTAGTAAATGATTTGCATTCAGCATTACCAATTGTTAAGTTTTGGACCGACACAAACTTGAGGTAAGTTCTTCTTGGGTTTATGCAGGGATTTATTAAAATAATGGAATTCTACTAATCACAGGGATATTGAGATCCATACACATTTTTTCAACCTTTTCAGTGGTGATATGACAGGCCTCCAACTGCTTATATGGTAAATATTCAGATTAGCATTGGAAATGAGTGATGACAGAGCGGCAATGACTCTCTATTTACGTCTCTGTTTTACATCTAAAGTTTAGGCCCGAAGAGCTAGAATCTATTTTAATAGTGTGGATTCTTACTTCCATGTCTCTTGGAATACATAATTTCATTCTGCAAAGCTAAAAGAAATTGAATTAATATAATTTTATATTGTACCTTTTTATTGTTTACGATGGTCACCTCTGGCACAAAAACTAATTTAAATATTGTCATTTGAAGAAAATGAGTCAAAATTAGTACTTCAATAATCACAAATGGCACTTGAGGGAAGAATTTGCCACTACAAAGTATTCTGTATTCCTTTCAATTTAATTGAGTAAAATCATGCATTTACTTGTTATCTGGAAATCGAGTGTTAAACACAAATAGGTGTGTGTCTTACTTTGAGCCTTCAGACCATTTAATGTTGGAATCCTTTTAAGTTGCAAACTGGTGAAAGGAACTGCAGTTTGGTATCCTGGTATCTCTGAGGTTCAGCAGTCTAAGTCTGGCTTATGCTCCATGTAAACAGAATTCCTTTTTCTTTAAGAACTCACATTCTGGAAGATTGGATATATTGCTTTTCTTTTTTGGTTCTTGTCAGAGCAATGCAAATTTTGGAAACCTTTCAATCTATATCTTGATGGATAGATAGGTATAATATACATTTAACATAACTCATCAAAGCAACTCTAATATAAAGGTTTCTTACATTTCTCAACAAGGGAAGTTTAAATATGGCTGCTTTAAAGAATGCCAATAGCCACAAATCACTACTTGTAATGCAATTTGCAGTAAAGCCTGATGTATACAAAGATGTTTCCTTAGCAAATATTTTAGACAGTTTTATGCTCCTGCCACTTTTTTTCATGTCACAGAGGGATATGATATGAAACATCCAATAAAACTGTTATCTGAATCCAATAAGAGAAAATAATCCTAAATGTTGAGCATTTTTAAATCTGAGATTTAATTGAGAATTTACTGAATGGTGTCCTTAATAGTAAAGTCATACATAACTGAGTTGTCAGAGTAATATCCATGTAGATTGTCGTAGGTTTTTAAGATATTTTCCTCTACAAAAATAGCAAAATTATAAACACATAAGAATGCTGTATGATCTATCAAAGGTCTTCCTTTGCCTCCCTTATCTTCAGGTAATAGACTTAATAAAAGCCTAGAAACATAAATGCCAATGTACTGTGGGGCATAACAGTACATTAAACTAAGTAGCACTAGAATACCTAAATTTTAAAATATTAACAATACCAAGGAAGTGGACCTACTGCATCTCTAACATATTTCTGGAGGGAAGGAAAAATGTTCAAGCTAATTTAAAACAGTTTTACAATGTTTTAAATAGTTAACCATGCATCCACTAACTCTATTTATGTAGGCATATTTCTCTGTTCCAAGTAGATGAAATCATAGATCTATTTGTCTGTTCTTTCACCAATACCACACTATCTTGATTACTGTAGCTTTGTAGTAAGTCTTTAACTCAGGTAGTGTCAGTCTTCCAACTTTGTTCTTCTCCAATATTGTGTTGGCTGTTGTGGATCTTTTGCCTTTCTACATAAACTTTTGAATCAGTTTGTTGATAGCTACAAAACAATTTGAAATTTTTATTGTGATTTTACTGAATATATAAATGAAGTTGGGAAGAAATGACATCTTAACAATATTAAGTATTCCTATCTATGAACCTGGAATATTTTTTATTTAGTTTTTTATTTCTTTCATCAGAGTTTTGTAGTTTTCCGAAAACACACACACACAGACACATGTACACACACGTGTGTGTATATATAAATGTTTATGTTTATATATATATATATAACCAAGTCTAGATAGATAGATAGATAGATAGATTTATTTATAAATATTTCCTTTAGGGGAAATGCTAATGTAAATGATATTGTGTTGTAAATTAAAAAATTCTACTACAGTAAACTGATCTTTGAAAAAGAAGCAAAGACAATACAATGAAGGAAAGGTCATATTTTCAAAAAATGGTGTTGAAGCAACTGGACATCGATATGTAAAAGATAAATATAGACAAAGACTTTATAACTTTCACAAGAAAATAACTCAGAATGAATCACAGAACTAGATGTAAAATACAAAACTATAAAACTTCTGGAAGACAACATAGAAAAAATGTAGATGACCTTGGATTTAGCAATGACTTTTTAGCTATTACACCAAAGGCATGATTCATTAAAAATTGATAAACTGAATTTTATTAAAATTAAAAACTTCTGCTTCACAAAATTATCTGTCAAAGGGATTAAAAGAAAAGCCACAGACTTGGAAAAATAATTTTCAAGACATGTATCTAATAAAAGACTATTACCTAAAATATACAAAGACCACTTAAAACTCAAGTATAAGAAAACAAACAACCCTAATGAAAAATGGATCAAAGTTCTGAACAGACACCTCAAAAAAGATATACAGATCAAAGATAAGCATATCAAACGATGCTCCATATCATATGTAATCAGGGAAATACAAATTAGAACAACAATGAGATACCACTACACACTTATTAGAATATCCAAATTCCTGAACGCTGACAACATCAAATACTGGAGAGGTTGTAAAACAACAGAAACTCATTCATTGCTGATTGGAATGGCAAATGGTACAGCCACTTTGGGAGACAGTTTGGCATATTCTTACAAAACTAAACATCCTCTTACCACATAATCCATAAACTACACTTCTTGGCATTTGCTCAGAGGATTTGAAAGTTTATATCCACACAAAAACCTGCACACAGATGTTTATAGAAACTTTATTTATAATTGTTTAAAGCTGAAAGCAACTCATATGCCCTTCAATAGATAAATGATTACATAAACTGTGGTACATGCAGCAACTGAATATTATTCAGTGCAAAAAATAAATAGGACATGAAGCCATGAAAAGACATGGAGAAAATTTATGCATGTTACTAAATAAAAGAAGCCAATCTGAAAAGACTATATACTGTATGATTCCAACAATATGATATTATAGAAAAGGCAAAACTATGGAGGTGGTAAAAAGATCAGTAGTTACCAGGGGATAGAGAAGAGGAAGGGAGAGATAGGCAGAAGAAAGATTTTTAAGGCAGTCAAACTACTCTGTACAATACCATAATTGTGGACACATGTTATTATACATTTTTCCAAACCCATAGAATGTACTACACCAAAAATGAACCCTAATGTAAATTACAGAATCTGAATGATAATGATGTGTCAATGCAGGTTCAACAATTGTAACAAATGTACCACTTTGGTGGGGGATGTAGATATGGGGAGGATATGCATGTTTCCGAGCCAAGAGTATTTGGGAAATCTGTGTACCTTTCACTCAATCTTATTGTGAATCTAAAAATATTACTTAAAACTATAATTAAAAATTAACCATACACTTACCATATGTATTAGTGTTCTCCAGATAAATAGACCAAATGGATATATCTATCTATAAGTAGATACAGACTTATTATGGAAATAGGTTTTTGTAATTACAAATGCTAAGAAGTTCCACTCTCTTCTCTCTGCAAACTGGAGAACCAGGAAACCCGGTAGTGAAGTTTATTTTTTTTTTTTTATTATTATACTTTAGGTTTTAGGGTGCATGTGCACAATGTGCAGGTTTGTTACATATGTATCCATGTGCCATGTTGGTTTGCTGCACCCATTAACTCGTCATTTACCATTAGGTATATCACCTAATGCTGTCCCTCCCCCCTCCCCCCACCCCACAACAGTCCCCGGAGTGTGATGTTCCCCTTCCTGTGTCCATGAGTTCTCATTGTTCAATTCCCACCTATGAGTGAGAACATGCAGTGTTTGGTTTTTTCTCCTTGCGATAGTTTACTGAGAATGATGTTTTCCAGTTTCATCCATGTCCCTACAAAGGACATGAACTCATCATTTTTTATGGCTGCATAGTATTCCATGGTGTATATGTGCCACATTTTCTTAATCCAGTCTATCACTGTTGGACATTTGGGTTGGTTCCAACTCTTTGCTATTGTGAATAGTGCCGCAATAAACATACGTGTGCATGTGTCTTTATAGCAGCATGATTTATAGTCCTTTGGGTATATACCCAGTAATGGGATGGCTGGGTCAAATGGTATTTCTAGTTCTAGATCCCTGAGGAATCGCCACACTGACTTCCACAATGGTTGAACTAGTTTACAGTCCCACCAACAGTGTAAAAGTGTTCCTATTTCTCCACATCCTCTCCAGCACCTGTTGTTTCCTGATTTTTTAATGATGGCCATTCTGACTGGTGTGAGATGGTATCTCACTGTGGTTTTGATTTGCATTTCTCTGATGGCCAGTGATGATGAGCATTTCTTCATGTGTTTTTTGGCTGCATAAATGTCTTCTTTTGAGAAGTGTCTGTTCATGTCCTTTGCCCACTTTTTGATGGGGTTGTTTTTTTCTTGATCAATGGAACAGAACAGAGCCCTCAGAAATAATGCCACATATCTACAACTATCTGACCTTTGACAAACCTGACAAAAACAAGAAATGGGGAAAGGATTCCCTATTTAATAAATGGTGCTGGGAAAACTGGCTAGCCATATGTAGAAAGCTGAAACTGGATCCCTTCCTTACACCTTATACAAAAATTAATTCAAGATGGATTAAAGACTTACATGTTAGACCTAAAATCATAAAAACCCTAGAAGAAAACCTAGGCAATACCATTCAGGACATAGGCATGGGCAAAGACTTCATGTCTAAAACACCAAAAGCAATGGCAACAAAAGCCAAAATTGACAAATGCGATCTAATTAAACTAAAGAGCTTCTGCACAGCAAAAGAAACTACCATCAGAGTGAACAGGCAACCTACAAAATGGGAGAAAATTTTCGCAACCTACTCATCAGACAAAGGGCTAATATCCAGAATCTACAATGAACTCAAACAAATTTACAAGAAAAAAACAAACAACCGATAGTGTAATTTAATCTGAGTCAAAACACCTGAGAACCAGGGGCACTGATGATGTATTCCGAATCTGAGTCCGAAGTCCTGAGAACCATGGAGGACACACTGATTTAAGTCCAGGAGTTTGAAGGCTGGAAAACCAGCAACTCAGATGTCTGAAGGTAAGAGAAAATAGATGCCCCAGATCTAGCTCAGTGAGATCAAGAGAGAGAGAGAGAGAGAGAGAGAGTTCTTCCTTTGTCTTTTTGTTTTACTTGAGCCCTCAATTGACTTGATGATATCTGTCCATATTGGTGAGGGCAATCTTGTTTACTCAGTTTACTGATTCAAACGCTAATTTATCCTGGAAACAACCTAGCAGACACACTAAAAATCATGTTTTACCATATTTCTGGATATCCCTTAGCCCAGTCAAGTTGTCACATAAAATTAACCATCACACTATATAATCTGGCAATTCCACTCGTAGATGTTTACCAAGACCAGTGAAAGCATATCATTAAGATGTACATCCAAATGTTTTTAGGAACTTTATTCATAACAGTCACAAAATGGAAACAATTCAAATGTTTATCAATTGGTAAACAGATAAATAAAATGTGGTAGAATTATACAAGGGAATGTTACTTAGCAATCAAAGAGCACAAGCTACTAACAGCTTTTGGTACTGGGTAGTATGATGCTGCTATAAGAAATGCCAAAAATGTGGATGTTACTTTGAAATTGGATAATGGATAGAGACTAGAAGTTTGTGGGTTTTGATAGAGAAAGACTATATTGCCTTGTGGAGACTTTTGGTTAAAGTATGAAAGCTAAAGGTGATTCTGTGGAGGGCTGGAAAGAAGTGAGGTGAACTGTAAAGAGAGCTACGGTCATCTTAGAAAATACATATCTTGTCATGAACAGAATCTTGCTAGATATATGAATATTAACAACACTTCTGATAAGGCCTCAGGCAGAAATGGAAAACGGCAGAGAAAAAGTAATCATTGTTATGAAAGTGGCAGAAAACATGGCTGAATTAGTCTATCGTACTGTGGAAATTAGAAATTATAAGCAATGAACTTGTGTATTTGGCTGAGTACATTTCCAGGCACAGCAAGAAAGGTACAGCATGGTTTCTCCCAGCTGCTTATAGTAAAATGCTAGCAGAAAGAGATAAATTGAGGAATAAAATGCTAAGCATAAAGGAATCTACACTTGAATAATTTGGGAAATTCTCAGCCTATGTAGTTATGCTCTGGAAACAGGGCCAAGAGTGAGGCTGAACAAGCTTTTGATAAAAAGATTAGGCAACTGACTTATGGATCCAATCAAATATCTTGGCAGAAACATTCCCATTATGGACTGAAGCAGGCAGAGCATTGATCCACAGATAATTGTTCTCAGGTCTTAAAAACTAATGGAATTTTTCACTCTGTGGTGCAGACTACTTCAGACTAGTAATCTCTTTATTCCGCCAATTTTGTCTCTTTCAGATTGGAAATGTCTATTCCCTATCCCATCATTATATTTTGGAAGCAGATAACATTTGTGAACACAGATACATTTTTCCATAGATGGACCACACCCAGAGACTTATCTATACTTAATTTGGATGACATTTAGATGAGATTGTGGGCTTAGAGTTAATGTGAAATGAGTTAAGACTTCTGGGGATGTTGGGATGAAATGAATGCATTTTGCATATGGGACAGATTGAATCTGGGGGAGTCCAAAGGTAAGACTGTATGGAATCTGGTTAATCCCTGAAAATCATGTCCTTTCTAGAAAGTCAGAATGTAATCTTATTTGGAAATATGGTCATTGCAGATGTAATTAGTTAAGATGCGATGGTACGGAGTAATGTGATCTTTTAATTTAATATGATTGGTGCCCTTATAAGGAAAGTAGAAGTGACAGAGAGGGATAACACCATGCATAAATGAAGGCAGGGATGAGAATGATGCATCCACTGGCCAAGGAGCACCAAAGATTGTTGCACCAGAAGCTAAGAAGAACCAAGGAAAGATCTTTTCCTAGGAGTTTCAGAGAGAGCAGGAACCTGTCAATGCCTTGATTTTAGACTTCTAGCCTCTAGAAATATGAGACAATACATTTCTGGTGTTTTAAGCAACCCAGCTTGTGGTCATGGGTGGCTTAAAACATCAGAAATGCATTGTTATGGCAGCCCTAGGGAACTCATACATCAATCTGCTCCAATCAGGCAGACTTGGAACTAAAATTCTTAATACCCAACATGACCCTTTACCATAAAAAATTTAAAAATTGAAATTTTAATTTTCAAGTGATAAAACAAAAAAATGCTTTCTCCAAAGGAAGGTACTATAGGTAAAGGCTTTAATTATTGAGCACAAATAAAGTTACAAGGAACATGATTTTTAAATAGAAGTTACTGTACACATTATCTATGCATGATGTTACAAATATGTATATGGATAAAAGATCCATTAACTATGAAATTGATGAATAGATTTGAATAAAGCAGAGTATGAGAAGTCTATTGATATGTTTTTTTTTTTTTTTTTTTTTTTGGAGATGGAGTCTTGCTCTGTCACCCAGGCTGGAGTGCAGTGGCGCGATCTTGGCTCACTGCAAGCTCCACCTCCCGGGTTCACGCCATTCTCCTACCTCAGCCTCTCCGAGTAGCCGGGACTACAGGCGCCCGCCACCATGCCCGGCTAATTTTTTGTATTTTTAGTAGAGATGGAGTTTCACCGTGGTCTCGATCTCCTGACCTCGTGATCCAACGGCCTCGGCCTCCCAAAGTGCTTGGATTACAAGCGTGAGCCACCGCGCCCGGCCGATATGATTTTTTTTATTCCACATTGTAACTAGCCTTTAGAAAACTTCCTCATGTGGCCTTTCAGTCTAGTATTGTAGAATGATACCCATAGTCTGATAATCTATGAAGATTCTCTTTTCTAGCTACATATCTATGTAAGCAGATTTTCTTCACATCCTTCAACCACCATAACACAATGCAGTGAATTGAATGTAGAATCAGATCTTAGAATCCACCTGTCTTCAGTAAGCCAGGCATTCTACATTATTCATTACATTTTTATTTTCTAAAATAAAGTTATAAAATATCTCAGTTAAACTATAATGGGTTTGTTATTATACTCAAATTAAACATGAACATGATAAAACATAAAGAACTTATTACTTGTTACCTTTTAATAAGTCAGCTGGATTACGTAAACATAGTGTTTCTGAGTTATTAATGATAAGAAATAACAAATAATAACTTATTAATGCTTCATCCTGTCCTCCCCAAAGTATCTATCTACCTCTCAACCACACTTCTATCTCCTACTCTCTCATATGTTCCTAACTACACACAAAGTTACACATGTTAATATTTTCCCCAGCATTCCCTGACTATTCTTGCCTCACTCCATAAAATATCCGTCTTTTACACCTACAATTTATCCCTCTTTCTTTTTTATTGCGGTAAGAACACACCATGAGGCCTACCCTCTTAAGTCCACAATAAAGTATTGTTAACTATAGGCAACATGTTACACAGCAGAACTCCAGAACATGTTCATCTTGAACAACTGAATCTTTGTTTTTATTCTCAAAGCTTATCATGCCCAAGTCATACTTATTATTTAACAAAACAATTCAAAAAACCTCTCTTGATTTACTGCCCCATAAGAAGCTTGTTTTGAGGTAAGAATGGGAGAGATTTATCATATCTTAAGGCCAGGATGAAGACTAGGGTGAAAAACGTATTATCACAGAGAATAATATTTGTTGCAATAATGGCTTGAAATATAAATAAGGAGAAGATCATAAGCCCCAAATCTTGCTATTTCCAACTCTGCCTTCTCCCAGACTTACTGGAATATTTAGATTTTCTGAAATTACCACTATTACATACTTCTTAAATATAAAAAGGCAAACATTTTAGCATTTCCTCAGGTTTAAGTTCTAGTATGATAAAGAACAATAGACATAACTGAGAGAAACAGAAGCTCTTTGAGGTCTTCAATAATTTTATGAGTTTAAATGGATCCTTGAGAATCACTGAATTAAGCAGTATGTAGAGAGAAATACACCGAGATGGTGCGTACCTGGCAATGTATTTTATTACTATCTATTTTCAAACTTTATATTTGGAAATACTTATAGACTCATGGGAATTTGCAAAGAAAGTACAGATAAGTGTCACGTACCCTTTACCCAGTTTACGTCAATAGTTAACATCTTTACTTTATATTCGGAAATACTTATAGACTCATGGGAATTTGCAAAGAAAGTACAGATAAGTGTCATGTACCCTTTACCCAGTTTATGTCAATAGTTAACATCTTATGAAACCAGGAAATAGGCATGAATACATTTCTGTAACCACAACTGCAATTAAGATACAGGCCATTTCATTTCCATAAAAATCTCACTGATGGCGGACTACTTATAGGTACTCTATTAATAACTTCCATTTGTTGAATTTATTCTATTGTTATTTTATATATTATTTTAGAATAAATTAGTTAATGAAAGACTTTTATTAATGTCTTAAAATTTAAAAAAATTCTGGGTTGTATGTAACAACATAAGTGTCCTAAGGTTTAGTAAGATGATACTGCATTGAGATTAGGCCTCACGCCATGAGTCAAAGTTTTGAAATGAAATGATGGGTTGCAAATATTATCATACCTTGATTATTCTCAAATGACAGGGAAAAGTCAAAGCCAAACAGGAATTCACTATAAAAAGTTATTTGTGGTCTAGTTTAACGTGTTTCCTTTTAGATTCAGAATGTATGTCTGAAACCATGTATACCATACTCTTGTCTCCTTTTCAAAGCAGGGATATAACTGTCTTTCCTCCCTTTCCAAGTGTTCCATAAAATCTTTCACAGATGCAAACATACTCAGCCATCCTCTGATACATTACTTTCAGTGTCAAGAAACTCACTACTTTTTGAGAAAGCCAATTTTTCTAATTTTTTTTTTTTACTGTTTGTCCATATATTGATCTAAAAATCTGTTTCAATAATACTTCCACTTTTGGATCTAGTTTTCCCTTCTGGAGTCAGAGTAAGTAATCCTGTATCTTATCCCTCAAATATTTTTTAGTAACTTAAAATATTATCTCTTTAAGACTTTTCTTCAGGCTAAAAATCCCCGTATCAACTATCTTTATGTAAACTACCAGACCCTTAGACATTTCACTTTTCTTTGGAAATGTGTCAGTTTGTTAATAAACTTTTTAAACAGTGGCAGCCCCGATAAAGCACAATATTTTAGACTTGGTCTTACTTGTGCAGAGTATGTCAAAGGGTATAATATAGCAACATTAAGCCTTGAAGTGTCTTAAAAATAACCCCTTAATTTGCAGACTACACTATAATAAGAACAAATTTATTGGTGGCATATAAATAAATAATTGCAACTAGGGAAATTTCTTTTTATAAAACAAAAAGCTGAATTCTTGCAGGGGTATTACTTCCATACTTATATTTCTATTGTATCAATATTAAATTGGTTTTCCTTAGTACAAAACGCAAAGGTAAATCTATTTTCTTTCTGCAAAACCAAATTTATTTTCACTTTCTCACCTTTCTGACTGAAATGTTGCATATAGCGCTAGAGCTTCTTAACATACTTAATTTCCATCTTCATACAACTCACCTGAGTCCACGCTATGGCACTGAGAAAACTTCGTTTTGGCGACTTGTTTTAGATGAAACAGTGGAAACAACTTCTGAGGGTTTCCACTGTGACCCAGACAACGTGAATTCATAATCCATGGGGGTGACAGCAAAAACCACAACTACTGGTGAGAGGTGACAGCATGCTGGCAGGCCTAGCAGCCCCCGCTCGCTCTCAGCTCCTCCTCTGCCTTGGCGCCCACTCTGGCTGCGCTTGAGGAGCCCTTCAGCCCACCGCTGCACTGGGGGAGCCCCTTTCTGGGCTGGCTAAGGCCGGAGCCGGCTCCCTCAGCTTGCGGGGAGGTGTGGAGGGAGAGGCGCTGGCAGGAACTGGGGCTGCGCGCGGCGCTTGCGGCCGGCGCCAGTTCCGGGTGGGCGTGGGCTCGGCTGGCCCCGCACTCGGAGCCGCCAGCCGGCCTGAAAAACCGCGGGCAGTGAGGGGCTTAGCACCTGGGCCTGCAGCTGCTGTGCTCGATTTCTCGCCAGGCCTTAGCTGCCTCCCCGCGGGGCAGGGCTTGGGACCTGCATCCCGCCATGCCTCAGTCTCCCTACCCCACCTCCCAGCGGTAGGCGCCTGCGCAGCCTGAGCCTCCCCGACGAGCGCCGCCCCCTGCTCCACTGCGCCCGGTCCCATCCACCGCCCAAGGGCTGAGGAGTGCGGGGCATGGTGTGGGACTGGCAGGCAGCTCCACCTGCGGCCTGGGTGCGGCATCCACTGGGTGAAGCCGGCTGGGCTCCTGAGTCTAGTGGGGACTTGGAGAATCTTTATGTCTAGCTAAGGGATTGTGAATGCAGCAATCGGCACTCTGTATCTGGCTCAAGGTTTGTAAATCCACCAATCAGCACTCTGTGTCTAGCTCAGGGTTTGTAAATACACCAATGGATACTCTGTATCTAGCTAATCTAGTGGGGACTTGGAGAACTTTTGTGTCTAGCTCAGGGATTGTAAACGCACCAATCAGCACCCTGTCAAAACAGACCAATTGGCTCTCTGTAAAATGGACCAATCAGCAGGATGTGGGTGGGGTCAGATAAGAGAATAAAAGCAGGCTGCGTGAGGCAGCAGTGGCACCCTGTCAGGCCCTCTTCCACATTGTGAAAGCTTTGTTCTTTCTCTCTTTGCAGTAAATCTTGCTGCTGCTCACTCTTTGGGTCCACACTGCCTTTATGAGCTGTAACACTTACCTTGAAGGTCTGCAGCTTCACTCCTGAAGTCAGTGAGACCACGAACCCACCGGGAGGAATGAACAACTCCAGACGTGCCGCCTTAAGAGCTGTAACACTCACCACGAAGGTCTGCAGTTTCACTCCTGATCCAGTGAGACCACGAACCCACCAGAAGGAAGAAACTCCGAACACATCCGAAGGTCAGAAGGAAAAAACTCCGGACATGCCGCCTTTAAGAACTGTAACACTCACCACGAGGGTCCGCAGCTTCATTGTTGAAGTCAGTGAGACACAGAACCCACCAATTCCGGACACACTGGCACTATTCTAACCAACATACCTGTGTTAGTATGTTTGCATTGCTATAAAGGAATACCTAAGATTGTGTAATTAATAAAGAAAAGTTTATTTGGCTCATGGTTCTATAGGCTATACGTGAAGCATAGTACAGGAATCTGCCTCCTGAGGTGAGTCTTCAAGAAGCTTACAATACTGGTGGAAGGTGAAGGGGAGTCAGTGTCACACAGCAAGACAGGGACCAAAAGAGTGAGAGGGAGGAAGTGCCAAGCTCTTTTAAACAACCAGATCTCTTGTCAACACACACAATGAGAGCTCACTCATTACCATGAGGACGACATCAAGCCATTTATGAAACATCTGCTCCCATGACCCAAACATCTCCCACTAGTCCCCACCACCATCATTGGGGATCGCATTTCAACATTAGATTTGGAGGAGACATACATTCAAAGTATATATATATATATATATATATATATATATCAATATCAAACAACTTTAGAGACACCCAGTTGTAAATTAGAACTATTCTTTTATGGGGGCCTTAATTCTATTTCTTGGAATTCCAGAGTTAAAATCTGAAGAGATTAGCTAGTTCATTTCCATAGCTTTCATACAGATAATCTGCTAACTATACCAGGGCAGAAGAATATTTATTCTATTATCTCTTCAAAGTTTTCAAGAAAGTCATCCAGAAATTCCTTCATCCTTAATTTAATTTGCAATTAGCCCTTTGTGGAGAATAAAAAGTGTTCAACGCCCCTTAGAAAAAAACCAAAGCATCAGATTCCGGGAAAATAGTGGTGCTGGTGGTAGCATAGTTTTTGGATCTTCCTGAATCCCATAGGTAAACTTCCAAATTATCAGTAAGAGAGAACTTAGGAAATATTGTTCCCAGGGCTTCTTCCTAAATAATTTACAGAGAACAAGTATCAGGCAATCAAAATAACCAGACAGATAGAAATATAAAGACTGGTAGTGAGAACTAAATATATACCTATATGAAAAATTAAGACAAAATGAGAGTTAAAAGTAAGCAATTGTAGTACAATATCGCTATGTGCTCTGACAATACAGATATAGTACAACTTTAATAGAAGAATGTTACAGATTGCATTTATGGGTTTTTATCTCTTATTTTTCAGTAATCATAATTAATAGTAGTAGCAATAGTATTGTTATTATGAGACAGCTTAATGAGTAGTGTGGGATAAAGCAAATGAGCAAAAATAGGTTATTATATTTATATTATCCATTGTGTCTTGAAGACCCAGAATTCTTGATATGAAAGAAAGGAGTTAGAGGTTTAATGCAGAAAAAATGAGTTTAAGAATCATAGTCCTCAATTTAAATTTAGATCGAGAACTTCAAATTATGGATTATGAATTCAAAAAAAAATGTTACCTGAGGAGGATAGGGAACTAATTCATTGTCTTGAAAATTTGTTAAATAAATTTTTTAACAATAATTACTTTTTTCCATTTATATATTATCTGTATCAAAACAAATATTACATGAGTGGAAATGTCTCTGTGTGAAACGATTCCAGTTAATAAATTAAAAACATAGATTATCAACATTTTATACTCATCAATGAATAAAATAATGAAAACATTCTATGCTTCTTAGTTAAGAGTATTATATGACCATTTATAGCCTTGCCAAAGGGATCATATCTGAATGTGATGAAGCCTGTGAATCCAGCTGCCAATTTGTAGAAAACACAAAGATTAGAAGAAACTTTTGAAGTGTTTCACAATTTTGAATTAAGCAAAATCCAGGTTAAATGGTCTAAGTCTTTCAGCAGATAAATTATGAGGAAAAGAAAGAGATGGATGGGGAACTTGAGTGATGTAAGTGTGAGGAAATGAAAGCAATATGTTTTTCTAAAAGTCAAGGTAATGATAACTTTTTGGAGGGAAGAAAGGAGAGGGTTATGATATGGATAAGATACCTGAAGGGGCTTCTTGAGTGGCTGATAAAAGTTCTATTGTTTGACCTGGCTAGTGCTTACAATGGTGTTTGCCTCATGATAAGGTAAGCTATAAAGTAGTTTCGTATAGTATTCTGCATCTATATTTTAATTTAAAAAAAAAAAGTAAAGCAAAAAAACCCACATTCTCTTTTTCTTTTCTGTTTAACAATCCTAATTATTGTAACATATATTTATGAAAGCTCTTTTCCCATTCATTATATTTTCTTGTTCTTACAATTCCCAGATTCTTCCACATCAATTTTCAAATGCAGAGATTACAACTGTATATGTTTATAGTGCAGCTAATATGAATACAACAGCACAAGAAATTTCCCACCTATCTTTACCTACTTTTTCTACTACCTGCTTCAGAACTATTCAAAGTGTGATTTATAGCGCATGTTGATTCACAAATCATTGCTAGTTTACAAAGAGATGAGTACAGAAGTTGAGCGTGAGTATTCAGAAATTATAGCCATTTGACAAAATTATGTTATACCTGGTCAATCTATTAAGATATTTGGGTTTATATTTGGAATGTTTTTGCGACTTTTCGCTCTTTTTCCTTTTAGGGTTATTTCAAAAGGATCTAGAAGTCAATATTTTTTCAATAATTCATTTTATTACATTTTACAAATGTACTTTTACACAACAGGTCCCCAACAAAAACACCCCGTTTTTTCATTGCAGATAATTGAGAAGCACTCCTTTAGAGGTTCTACTTACGTGGTATTTATTTCTAGTATGCCAGACTTGAGAGAATTCAAATGGTTCTTTATTTGCCCCAGATAAAGGCTGTCTTAGTCCATTTATGCTGCCTATAACAAAATACTTGAGACTAGGTAATTTATAAAGAAAATAAATTTAGTTTCTAACAGTTCTGGAGGCCAGGAAGTCCGAGATCAATGTGCCAGCAGGTTTGGTGTCTGAAGAAGAAAGTTCTCCGCTTTCAAGATGTTGCCTTGTTGCTGCATCCTCCAGAGAGGACAAACACTCTGTCCTCATATGGCAGAAGAAATGGAAGGACAAAAAGCGACTAAGCTAGTTTCCACCAGCCCTTTTATGAAGGATTTATCCATTCATGATGGCAGAGTCCTCGTGGTTAACATTTTCAAAAAGACACCACCTCTTAATACTACCACAATGAGGATTAAATTTCAACATGAATTTTGGAGAAAACACCTTCAAACCATAGCAAAGGGAAATATCTGTCTTATCTTTTTGCAATCTAACCATAATTATGCTAGGAAAATTAAGAGAAATTTCTTGTCAATTACTATTTAAAGAAAAATACATTATTTTAGTTTGGACGATTTAAACACTGCCATATCTGAAAAAGAATAAGAATGCTCAAAATATGTCATGATGAAGTTAATGCACTCTTAGTTCCATGGCTCTTTAAATGTTTTTAATATGCATGCTGAAGGTATTTATACAGAAGAAAGAAAGACAAGAAAGCCATTTTTAGGTTAACATTAACATAATGCCTCTAGCCAATTTGTGGATATTTCTTTCTGATTTAAAAGAAAAATATTTCATTGCACAAAATATGCACATTAACTAAGGAAAAATTAATATTACATAAACCTACCCCTTAAAGGTAATCACTCTTAATATGTTTTGTGCATGTACTTCCAATCTCAATCTCAATCTCTCTCACCCATCTATCTCCACACACACACACACACACACACACACACACAACCCACATGAATATACATATAAAATTCTCATATATCATTTTTTAAAAATGAGGATTATATTTAAAAAAATAATTTCTTATTCCCAACAGGCAACTCTTCTTTAATTATTCATCCTATGTACAGTCTCAGTTTTCACCAAATGACTTTACTTGCATAAAAGCCTTGTTAAGAAGTGTGAACTTTATTAAAAATTTTGTAGAGGAGCTAGGAGAGAGAATTTATATCACATCCCTAAATTCCCCTGTGTCCCTGACTACTACACCCAATCATCACTTACATAGAGAAAACAATATAAAATTTGTTTCATATGTTTTTGTTTTTTAAAGTTTCTTCTTGGTCAAGCTCAGAACAGGTATATATGATTTTTCTTCCTATACTTCCTTACTAGCTCATTTCTACCCCTCCGGGATTTTCCCAACATAATTTCACCTGCTGTACCATGTGCTTTGCAGAATAATTAAATTATGTCTTACCTGCTACCTGCTACCACAGTTTTCATGATCATTTCCATCAAGGTGCTCAGCAAAGCAAAGGTCCTCCAGTAAACAGGATTCAGCATTTTCCTAAAGGTGATACAGTTTAGAAGTAGTGTTTATTATTATGCTGTTTTTTCATTGAGAACCTTAGCATTTCCATAGATTCATATAATTTTGGCCACATTATCCCTAATTCCTAAATATTCAGTCTTTAGATGTACCATAATTTATTTAACTAAGTTCTCATAGTAGGTAATTTTTTAATAAATTGCTTTATTTTGAAATAGTTTGCACTGAAAATACCTTAGAAAAATACTAGAGGCTATTAATTACTACCTCAATTTCAGAACTTGTTATTGGTCTATTCAGGGATTCAACTTCTTCCTGGTTTAGACTTGGGAGGGTGTATGTGTCCAAGAATTTATCAAATTCTTCTATATTTTATAGTTTATTTGTGTAGAGGTGTTTATAGTATTCTCTGATTGGAGTTCATATTTCTGTGGGATCAGTGGTGATATCTCATTTATCATTTTTTATTGCATCTATTTGATTCTTCTCTCTTTTCTTCTTTATTAGTCTGGCTAGCGGTCTATCTATTTTGTCGATCTTTTCAAAAAACCAGCTCCTGGATTCATTGATTTTTTTGAAGGGTTTTCCATGTCTCTATCTCCTTCAGTTCTGCTCTGATCTTAGTTATTTCGTGTCTTCTGTTAGCTTTTGAATTTGTTTGCTCTTGCTTCTCTAGTTCTTTAAATCTGGTGTTATGGTGTTGATTTTAGATCTTTCCTGCTTTCTCTTGTGGGCATTTAGTTCAATTATTAAATGCCTTGTGGTAGTCTTTTTTGTGTTAAATATGCTTGGTGTTCTATACCTTTCTTGAATTCAGATATGGATATCTTTCTCTAGGTTTAGGAAGTTCTCTGTTATTATCTCTGAATAAACCTTCTACCTCTGTTTCTTTCTCCACTTCCTCTTTAAGGCCAATAACTCTTAGATTTGCCCTTTTGAAGCTGTTTTCTAGATGCTATAGGTATGCTTCATTGTTTGTTTATTATTTTTTCTTGTGTGTCCTCTGAATTTGTATTTTGAAATAGCCTGTCTCTAAACTCAGTAATTCTTTCTTCTGCTTAATCAGTTCTTCTACTAAAGGACTCTAGTCTATTCTTCACTATGCCAGTTAAATATTCCAGCTCCAGAAATTCTGCTTGATTCTTTTTAATTATTTCAATCTTTTATTAAATTTATCTGATAGAATTCTGAATTCCTTCTCTGTGTCATCTTGAATTTCTTTGAACTTCCTCAATTCAGATATTTTGAATTCTCCATCTGAAAGGTCATATATCTCTGTTTCTCCAGGATTGGTCCCTGGTGCTTTGCTTAGTTCACTCGATGAAGTCACATTATCCTGGATGGTGCTGACGTCAGCAACACCATCCAGGATAACATGTTTGGGCATTGAAGAGTTGATTATTTATTGTAATCTTCACTGTCAGCTTGTTTGTACCCATCCTTCTGGAAGGCTTTCCAGATATTTGAAAGAACTTGGGTGTGGTGATCTAAGGTGTATCTGCTTCAGGGGGCACCCCAAGCCAAGTAATGCTGTGATTCTTTCAGATTCATAGAGGTACCACCTTGACAATCTTGGATAATATCCAGGAGAATTCTCTGGAATACTGATCAGAGACTCTTGTTTTTTTCCCCTTACTTTCTTTCAAATAATTAAAGTATCTCACTTTCTGTTCTGAGCCACCTAAAACTAAGGGTTAAGTGACACAAACACTCCTCTGGCCACCACCGCTATGACTGCACTGAGCCAGACCTGAAGCCAGCACAGCATTGAGACTAACCCAATGCCTGCTGTAACCACTCCCTGGCTACTGCCTATGTTAGCTCAAGCCCTGCGGCTCTACAATCAGCAGGTGGCAAAGCCAGGCAGGCCTGTGTTCTTCTCTTCAGGGCAGTGAGAGTTCCTAAGTTACAGTTGGGTTCAGAGGTGCCACCCAGGGTCAGAAACTAGAGTCAAAAACCTTAGAAGTCTACCTGGTGTTTTACTGTTCTGTGGCTGAGTTGGCACTGAAACTACATGATGCAGTCCTTCCAACTCTTCCTTCCCCTTTTCAAAGTCTGAGAAGACTTATCCCACAGCCACTGCCACCATAGGCCATGGGGGGTTCTGCCAGACTACTGCCCATATTCTCCTAAGGTCCAAGGGCTCCAAAGTCAGCTTGTGGTAAATGCTGCCTGGCCTGGGGCTTGCCATTCAGGGATGTGGGCTCCCCTCTGGCCCAAGACAGGTCGAGCGATGCCATCCAAGAGTAAAGTCCTGAAATCAGGGACCCTGAAAGCCTACTTGTTGCTCTACCCTCCTCTGGCCATACTGATACCAGAGTTGCAAGGCAAAGTACTCTTTACTTTTCTCTCTGCTTTTCTCAAGCAGGTACAATTTTGCTCTGTAGCCACCACAGCTGGCAATGTTCTGAATCTCACATTAATCCAGCAAGTCTGAGGCTCAGTGAAGGCCCGTGATGTAGTACCTGGACATCGCTGCTGATTGTTCAGGACCCAAGGACTCCTGAGTTAGCAGGTGATAAATGCTAGGTTATTCCCTTTAAGGCAGAGAGTTCCCTTCCTGCCCAGAATGTGTCTAAAAATCTTGTGTGGGAGCTAGGGCCTGGAACAGGGGCCTCACAACTGAAGAGCTCCCTATTCTGCTGTGGCTGAGCTGGTATCTTGGATGTAAGAAAAAGTTCTCTCCACGCTTCCCTCTCCTTTATGCAGAAAGAAGGGGTCTCTTTTGGAGCTGTGAGCTCTGAATTGTGGGGTTAGTGGAGTGGTGATGCCAGCACTCCCTTGGCCGCTCCAGCTGGTTTCTCAGTATGTCATTTGTGCCCCCACCCACGCCACCGTCTCTGGGCCAAATTCCTCACTAAGACTCTTCTAAGATTTGCAGACTTCATGGCCCAGATTGCCTTTCAAGTTTACTTGGAGACACAGAGTGCTGTAGCCCTCTGTGATGAGGTTTGCAGGCACTCAAGTTCAGTCCACTGTGATTGGTGATTCCCCTCTGGCTAGGGCTGCTTTAAATGCTCCCTCTGTGATCAGGCATCAGCTGCATTTGGTCCAATTTTCCTTTCTATTCTGATATGACAGCATTGAGTTCAATGTCTCACAATTTCTGTGTTCTTCCTCCTCCCGCACCCAGAGAGGCTCTCTGCACCAGCATGACACTGTGTGTGTGTGTGTGGGCAGGGAGGGGGTGGTGATATAAGTAATTCAAGACTGTTTTTTTTTTTTCTGTTTTCAGTGGCTCTTTCAGGAATACACAGTTAAAACCAGGTACTACGAGGGCTCACCTGATTTTTGTTTCTTATGAGGGTGCTTTTTCTGTATAGACAGTTGTTAAATTGATGTCATTGCAGAGATGATGATTGGTGCAGCATTCTATTCTGTCATCTTGCACCATCTCCCATTTCTTTTACACAGAGTGCTCTATTCTATTTTATCAGAAAATGTCTATGAGCTTTCATTGTTACAACAAATACTATGCACTGTTTGTGAGACAGATATAGTAATGAGCAAGACAGACTCATGCTTTCCGTCATTGAGTTTCCAGTCTATTGCAAAAGAAAGAGGTAAACGGTCATTACAACTAAATCATGTGAATATGGGAGAATAGATTCCTGTAAGATCACACACATAACATAGCCACCTAAATTAGCATGGTGAGGTCATTAGAAGCCTCCTGAGTAGATAATATCTAAGCTAATCACCACTTGGTATCAAGTATGATAGATTGCCCAATCATGCAGGACTGACTTAGAGGAAGTCACTTAAATTACTGTGTCTAAGGATAGTTTGGGTGGGGGTATTTCTTTTCATTTCTGGTGCATAAATAAAAACAAACTATAGTTTAAAATAACAAAACTTTATTTACTCATAATTCTGTAGGTTGACAATTTGAGCTGTATTCAGCTAAATCAGCTTATCTCTGCCCCATATGGTCTCCACTGGTCTTACACATAGGACTGATGCCTTATCTGGGAGGCTGGAAAGTCTGGTATAACTGATATTGTTGGATAAGTGTGTCTCTCTCTTCACATAGTCACTCATCCTAAAAGAGGTTTACCATGATTTTCACATGGCAACAGTGTTCCAACAGAGTGAAAGTGAAAACTGCAAGCTTCTTGAGACCTTGCATAATCTCATCTTTTTCTCATTCAATTGGTTACAATTGAATTGTGCGAGTCACAAGGGCAGCACAGATCCAAAAGGTAGAAAATAGACTCCACTACTTATAGGAATGGCTAAAAATATTTGCTATTTGTGAACTATTTCATTGAGAAAGGAAAAACTATGTATTCATAAACTTGTGTTTGAATTTTTCAGTTTTCTCAAGGACAGTCAACTGACTTAAAAAAATAGCCTCATGAAAGCTCTTGGTGCTGCTTAGCAATCTGACTTCAGTTCCCTAATTTGTTCACTCCTCCACTCACCTGGATGACTGTTTCACACTTTCTTCTCTCCCCACAAATTTTCATATCTTCATTTCCAGTATTTATCACCTGCTGGTGAACTTGTTTCCTAATCCACACACATAAACACACACACACACACACACACACACACACAGTTCTACTGCCACTATTCATTTACTCCAAATGACTGTACTATATCTGCTGTATTTCCACCTTTCACAATGTATAAAATGTCTCTACTTTTATAAAAAGCAAAATATTCAACTTATGAATAAGATCTTATCCTCTACTACCTAATCAGGGACATTGGTCAGTCCTCAGTCCTCATCTTAATCTATAAGCAGCATGTGATAAAGTTGATTCATCTCTTCTCCAGAAACATTTTTGTAATTCATAAAACCTCACTCTTATTATGATTTTCTTTCTACATTTCTATCATCTTTAGCTCAGTTTCCTTTACTGATTTCCCTTCTCCTTGCCAACATCATGTTAAAATACCCTGGTATCACTCCTTTCTTTTCTTTTTTTTTTTTTTTTTTTGAGACGGAGTCTCGCTCTGTCACCCAGGCTGGAGTGCAGTGGCGCAATCTCGGCTCACTGCAAGCTCTGCCTCCCGGGTTCCCGCCATTCTCCTGCCTCAGCCTCTCCGAGTAGCTGGCACTACAGGCGCCCGCCACCACGCCTGGCTAATTTTGTGTATTTTTTAGTAGAGACGGGGTTTCACCGTGGTCTCGATTTCCTGACCTCGTGATCCGCCCGCCTCGGCCTCCCAAAGTGCTGGGATTACAAGCGTGAGCCACCGCGCCCGGCCGAACATTTTATTTTCTTAAAACCCACACACTGCCTTGGGGATCTCATCCAGTCTCAGTGATTTAAACATTTTCCGTACTTTGATAATCATCAAATGTATAAATCCAATTGATAATTATTTGAAGATAAACTTCTTGTAACTTTAGACTCATATATCATACATGAATACCTGATAGATATCTTAAACATAACCTGTTTCTCCCCCCAAAAAATGCTTCTAGTGTTTCCCTCAAACCTATTATTTTCATATACTTACCTATTTTTAAAAATGCCAATCCTATTTTCCCACTTGCTCAAAAGGAATTCTTAGAGAAATCCCTGAATACCCTTTCTCTCATACCTCTCATCTAATCAGTGAGAAAATTATTTTGACTCTGTCTTTAAAATACATTCAGAATTTGTTGAATTTCTATTACTTATATTACTACAATTTTTGGTCAAATAACCATAATTTATTACCCATATTTCTACAATAAATTTTAAACTACACAATCTGCTTCCACACTTGCTGCCCTTTGGTCTGTTCTTAACACAGAAGCCACAGTGATCCTTTACAAATGGAAATTAGGATTTCTGGCTTTGGCCATTTATAGAAAGTTGGAAGGAGAATCATTCCCAAAGTAAAGAACACAAAATAAAACAGAAAATCTAAAAAATAATAACATTTCTTGAGCTCATCAAAAAACTGAAGTAAGCCTAAGGAAAAGAAAGGTATCTTTCAGGAAATATTAAAATCACATATTTGTTTACCAGCAGCAGAGCATGGAAGAAAGATAGCACTGCTATAGAAATAGGGGAGAATATTTAAAATATACTTTTACACTAATTTCTAAAGGCTTAGTGTAGATTAGTATTACAGTATAGAAATTCTGGAAGCTGGAGATGTAGGGTAGTTTGCACCCACTTCCTGTCTCTTATTCATGAAACTTACAGTGCCCTCATGAAAAGTATGGGGCCTAGAGTGGGATAATAGACAGAACTACTCTTATTGCTACAAGCCTGGAGGAAAAAAATCAGTGTCAGCTGAGGAAAGTCAAGATACCCTGCTTAGATCTTTATCCACTGTGTTTCTACAGAACATAAGTCTCAAGTCACTGTAGAAAGGATAGTAAAATCTATCTCCCTTAGGACACATTTGAAGTTCTATTACTGGATAAAGGAAAAAAGAAAACAAAATAGACATAAAAATTCTCTATCCCTGCAAAGAGGTGCAGGAAATCATCCTGAGCTTAGACCATTACAAATCCACTTTTACTAAAGGAAAGACAAAAACAGAACTCCGTTAAAGACACAAGGCAGAGTTTCACTGTTGTAGATAATGAAGTATCATTGAGAAAATACCACTCCCAAAAATCAGGGACACAGGCCCGCGTAGATCTGACAATGAACCAGGATAGCAGGGAAACCTCCAACAACTTCTGCCCAATACACCAGCAAACACTGCATAACATGCAATAACACACTACCTCTGGGGGATTAAGCAAGAGTGCAGAGAGATTGCTGCTCTCTGAGGCTCTGGCTCACAGGTAAAGGCTAAAACTGTTGATGGAAATGGAAAAGTGAGAAAAAATTTTAAGTAACCAATTTTTTTATCCTAAGCACAATGTAAAACTAGAGGCATTTAAAGAGTTTAGTGCACCACAGGTAAACAATAAAACAGAAATGCAGTTCAACTTCTGACTAGATTGATTCAACCACATACAGTAAAGACTTAGTGACAATAGAAGCAAAAGAAATGTCCAAATTTCCAAGAACAAGAAATATTTACCTCTGAATTCACTGTTGTATACATAATGTCCATCATTAATAAAAAATTGAGTCACATGATAAGGAAAAAACATTATGAGAAACAAAATTATCAATAAGACTCTGATTTGGCTCAAAAGGTGGTATTAGAAGAGAAGACTTTTAAAATAACTGGTTAACAAGTTGAAGGCTATATATGGAAAATAATTACAGCATGCATAAACAGATGGGCAATTTCAGCAAAGAGATGTAAAATATGAAAAAGGAATCAAATGGAAATGCTTAAAACAGAAACATAATATTAAAGATAAAGCATATTTTTGATGGGCTTATCAATAAACTTGATAAAGCAGAAGAAACACCAAACTTTAAGATGGGTCAATAGAAATTATCCATACCAAAACACACAAAAGGGAATAAGATGTCCAGGATATCAAACATTAGGACAATATCAATTAAGTTATGTGTAATTGGATTCCAAGAAAAAAGAGAGAATTAAGTAGAAGAAATATTTGAGAAGAATACAACTGAAAACTTTCCAAAAGTAATGAAAAACATACCACTCCAAGAATGTCAGATAACAGCAAGCATAATAAATGCCCCAACCACACAAACCCAGTCTGTCTCTCTTTCTTTCTCATACACACATGCACACTCACATGCAAAAATACACAGATATACATAATATTTAAACTGCTGAAAATAAAAAAAAGCTTTCGAGATATCAGAAGGTGAGAGATGACATCACTACAGAAGAACAAATATAAGAATAACATCAGGTTTCTTTCTTGTCATAAACTACAAAAAACAGTCAAAAGAGTGGTATCATTACAATACTCAAAGAGAAAAATAACCAAGTCTGTATTCAATAAAAATGTTTCAAAAATGCAGAAATAGACATTTTCAAGGAATCTAAAGCCAAAATCACTCATTGTAGACAGAATTGCACTTTAAAAGATGTTAAATAAAGTTATTCGAAGGAGATATAATACCAGAAAGACACTTGGATCCTTAGAAAGAAATGAAGAATGCTGGAAATGGTAAATATTAAGGTCAATATAAAATTCATTTTAAGTTGTTTTTAGTCACTCTAAAGATAATTGATTACCAAGAGCAAAAATAGTAACAATATAATGTGTTTATACAAAATGTAAAATTAAAATAAATGAGAAAAAAATCACAAAACATAGAAAGGAGAAAGAGGGACTACATGTATTTTTGCAAATTTCAGATACTACATATAAAGCGGTACATTATTTGAAGGTAGATTGTGATTAAATAAAGATGTATGTCAGGAACTTTAGAGTAACCAATAATAATGTAAAGATTTTTAAACTTAACATTTAAGATATAAAATTTATATCATTTAAGATACAAATAACATTTAAGATATAAAATTGAATATAATGAGGTAAAATTGAATTATAATAGTGACTTAATATAAAGAGTAAGAAAAAAGAATAAAAAATGAGTAGAAAAATGGCAAATGTTAAACCAATCATATCTACAGTTATATTAAATATTAATGGCCTATGTATACTAGGTAAATACAGAGATTGTCAGACTGAACAGACAAGAGTCAACAATATGCTGTTTACAACGAATTGACTTTAAAACAAAAGCAAAATTAGGATAAAAGTAAAAGGATGAAATATTTTGGCATACAAACTCTAATCCAAAGAAAATTCAATTGAATTTATTGATATCGAAAAACATAGGTTTCAGAAGATATATTATCAGGAATAAAAAAAGGACGCTACACAATGATAAAGTCGTTCAGTTTATCAAGAAGATGCAAAAAATATGAATTATCAATACACATAAAAAACCAGAGTTTAAAAGTACATGAAGCAAAAGAAAATGTTGAATGAAAAGATAAAATAAAAATATCAAAACATATGTGGAATGGAAACATTAAAACTTTCAGTAATTAAAAAAACAAGTAGACAGAAAATCAAGAAAGATATATAAAACATGAGAAACACTTTCTATTTTATTTTATATTATTTTATTTTAAGTTCTGGGATACATGTGCAGAATGTGCAGGTTTGTTACATAGGTAAATGTGTGTCATGGTAGTTTGTTGCACCTATCAACCCATCACCTAGGTGTTAAGGCCAGCATGCATTAGCTATTTATCCTGATGATCTTCCTCTCCCATCTCCAACCAACAGGCCCTAGTACACGTTATTCCCCTCCCTGTGTCCATGTGTTCTCGTTGTTCATCTCCCACTTATAAGTGAGAATATTTGGTGTTTGGTTTTCTATTCCTGTGTTAGTTTGCTGAAAATAATGGCTACCAGCTCCATCCATGTCCTTGCAAAGGATATGATCTCATTCCTTTTTATGGCTGCGTAGTATTCTATAGTGTATATGTACCACATTTTCTTTATCCAATCTATGATTGATGAGCATTTGGGTTGATTTCATGATTTTGCTATTGTGAATAGTGCTGAAATGGACATATGCATGCATGTATCTTTATAACAGAATTATTTATTCCTTTGGACATATACCCAGTAATAAGATTGCTGGGTCAAATGGTATTTCTGGTTCTAGAACTTTGAGGAATCACCACACTGTCTTCCACAATGGTTGAACTAATTTACATTCCCACCAACAGCATAAAAGGTGGGAATTTACATTCTGCATAACCTCACCAGAACCTGTTGTTTCTTGATTTTTTAATAATCACCATTCTGACTGGTGTGAGATGGTATCTCATTGTGGTTTTGATTTGCATTTCTCTAACAGTGCAGTTGAGCTTTTTCTCATATGTTTTTTGGCCACGTTAATGTCTTCTTTGAGAAGAGTCTATTCATGTCCTTTGCCCACTTTTTAATGAGTTTTTTTTTAATGTAAATTTGTTAAAGTTCTTTGTAGATTCTGGATATTGGACCTTTGTCATATGGATAAATTGTAAAAATTTTCCCCCATTCTCTAGGTTGTCTGTTCACTCTGATGATAGTTTCCTTTGCTGTGCAGAAGCTCTTTAGCTTAGCTAGGTCCCATTTTTCAAGTTTTGCTTTTTTGCAATTGCTTTTGACATTTCTGTCATAAAATCCTTGCCTGTGCCTATATCCTGAATGGTATTGCCTAGATTTTCTATTAGGGGTTTTATTTTGAGTTTTACATTTAAGTCTTGAATCCATCTTGAGTTAATTTTTGTATAAGGTGTAAGGAAGGGGTCCAGTTTCAATTTTCTGCATATGGCTAGCCAGTTCTCCCAGCACCATTTATTAAATAGAAAACCCTTTCCCCATTGCTTGTTTTGATTTGTCGAAGATCAGATGGATGTAGATGTGCAGTCTTATTTCTGAGTTCTGTATTCTGTTCCATTGGTTTATGCGTCTGTTTTTGTGCCAGTAACATGTTTGGGTTACTGTAGCCTCGTAGTATAGTTTGAAGTTGGGTAGCACAATGCCTCCAGCTTTGTTCTTTTTGCTTAGGATTTTCTTTTCTATACGAGCCCTTTTTGGGTTCCATATGACTTTTAAAGTAGATTTTTTCTAATTCTCTGAGGAATGTCAATGGTAAATTAATGGGAGTGGCATTTAATCTATAAATTATTTTGGGCAGTATGTCCATTTTCATGATATTGATTCTTCCTATACATGAGCATGGAATGTTTTTCAATTTGTTTGTGTCCCCTCTTATTTCCTTGAGCAGTGGTTTGTAGTTCTCCTTGAAGTGGTCCTTTACTTCCTTTGTTAGCTGTATTTGTAAGTATCTTATAGGAACGCGGCTATTTTTGCACATTGCTATTGTATTCTGAGGCTTTGCAGAAGTTGCTTATCAGCTGAAGAAACTTTTGGGCTGAGATGCTGGGATTTCTAGATATAAGCTCATGTTATATGCAAAAAGAGACAGTTTGACTTCTCTCTTCCTATTAGAATACGCTTTATTTCTTTACCTTGCCTGTTTTCCCTGGCCAGAATGACCAATGTCATGTTGAATAGGAGTGGTAAGAGACAGCATCCTTGTCTTGTGCTGGTTTTCAAGGGAAATGCTTCCAGCTTTTTCCCAGTAAGTATGATATTGGCTGTGGGTTTGTCATAAAAGGCTCTTATTTTAAGGTATGTTCCATCAATACCTAGTTTACTGAGAGTTTTTAATATGAAGGGATGTTGAATTTTATTGCAGGATTTTTCTGTCTATTGAGGTAATAATGTGGCTTTTGTATTTAGTTCTGTTTATGTGATGAATTACATTTATTGATTTGCATATGTTTAACCAGCCTTGTAACCTGACGATGAAACACACTTGATCATGGTGGACAAGCTTTTTGATGTGCTGCTGGATTCAGTTTGCCAGTATTTTATTGAGGATTTTTGCATTGATGTGAATCAGGGATATTGGCCTGAAGTTTTCTTTTTTGTTGTTGTTGTGTCTCTGCCAGGTTTTGGTATCAGGATGATGCTGGACTCATAGAATGAGTTAGGGAGGAGTCCTTCCTTTTCAATTGTTTGGAATAGTTTCAGAAAAAAATGGTACCATCTCCTCTTTGTACCTGCAGTAGAATTTAGCTGTAAATCCATCTTGTCCTGGTCTTTTCTTGGTTGGTAGGCTATTTATTGCTGCCTCAATTTTGGAATTTGTTATTGGTGTATTCAAGGATTCAACTTCTTTCTGGTTCAGTCTTAGGAGGGTGTATGTGTACAGGAATTTATCCATTTCTTCTAGATTTTCTAGATTATTTTTATTTTGTTGTTGTTGTTGTTTTAAGGAGTGGAGAGTTTAATAGGCAAGAAAGAAGGAAGAAGCTCCCCTGTACAGAGACAAAGGGAGGAGGGCTCCAAGCCAAGAGAGGAAACCTCGTGTGCAGTGGAAAAGTGGCTGCTTATATGAGGAGGCTGGAGGAGGTGGTGTCTGATTTGCATAAGGGTCAGAGGATTGGTTTGACCAGGCACGTAATTTATGTAGCCTGTGAAAAAACTGGCCCTCCCACCCTAGCCTTTCGATATGCAAATATAGGGCACTATGATGTTTGATACACATGGGGATATGTGTGGGCAGCCATGTTGCCAGGCACATGTGGGGGCAAGGGCAAGAAGAAGATGGTGGGAATCACCACGTTTGTGTGGACCCAGTTTCTAATGGCCATCATTTGCATATCAAAGCTTGGCGGTCTGGCTCTAAGAGTTGGGGCTTTCCTGCTAGATAAGAAACATTTCTGGAGCTGCTTTAAAATAAACAAAAAGTTCCCAAGGACCCCTTTTCCTCTCTATCTGCCAAAGATAATTTCTTAATGACTCCTATAACATTCCCCTCTGTGGAGCATAGAAGTATTTATAGTATTCTCTGATGGCTGTTTGTATTTCTGTGGGGTCAGTGGTAATTTCTCCTTTATCGTTTTTTATTGTGTCTATTTGATTCTTCTCTCTTTTATTAGTCTAGCTAGCAATCTTTATTAGTCTAGCTAGCAATCTATTGATTTTATTAATTTAAAAAAATAGCTCCTTGATTTGTTGATTTTTTGAAGGGATTTTTGTGTCTCTGTCTCCTTCAGCTCCAATCTGATATTGATTATTTTTTGTCTTCTGCTAGCTTCTGGGTTTGTTTGATGAGCAGCACTTTAAACCAATTTGACTGAATTGACATTTATAGAACACTTCACCCAAAATAGATTTCATGTTCTTTATATGTGGTCATAAAACATAATGATGGTATACCATATTCTGGATCATAAAATAAACCTTAGTAAATGGAAAATAACTAAAATCATTCATAGCATGTTAATTGACCAGAAGAGATTTAAACTGGAAATGAATTTAAGCAAAAATCTGGAAAATACTCAAATATTTTTAAGATTAAAAAATACTTCTAAAAATTTCATGGGTCATCTGAGGAACTCAGAGCCCTGCAGAAAAGGTAGATGGGGGTGCTTTTCTGATCTTATCACCCCTGCAAGAGTCTGCTGATTGTCAAACTATTGGGGAGCTTGTCTGCCCTCAAGACCTAGGGCAGTACTGTCAGTGGCAATTTGGAAACTTCTGAGGGACAGGGAACTGGGTAGCCAGCTCACACAGGTAGGCCCACACTCCCCTCACACCTAAAGTGAGATGGTAGGCACCATACTGGTTGCATACCTGGGGTGAGCCCCTGTCCAACCTAGGGACTCTCTGTCCCTCATAAAGTGCATTACCAGATCCCCTGCAAACATATCCCACCACCCGTTCTGTCTTTGGTAAGTACAAGATAAGTACAAGACACTAGTGGGTCCCTAGGGAGCTGCAAGACCCATAGACATCTAACTCTTAGTGTGAGCTTTCCCTACGGGAGGGAGAACACAACCTGCCAAAGCCCCCCTTGGGACAAAGAAAACATGGACATGGCATCAAATGCTGAAGGGGATGGCACTGGTGGCCAGTAATAGACATGGAAAGGGGGTCATCTTGCTCCCCTGTCTACTGTTGTGATTGCAACAGAGGTACCCCCCTCTGGGGGGCACTGCTTATGCACGTGCAGAAAACACTTTTCGTGTGTGTGTGTGTGTGTGTGTGTGTGTGTGAAGGATCCATCCACCCTGAAAGCGTGTCTGTGCCTACTGGGCTTGCATAAAGGGCAGGGCCCAACTCTCCCTCTCTACACAGAGACAGCATCCTTGTCTTGTGCTGAATTCCTACACAGAATTCCAGTATCTTGTCAATAGAAGGCAGACAAACAACAGAATTGTCAAATCTGGACAGGGTGAAGAGGCTCTGCCCTAAACCCATTTGTGCGTTAGCCACCAGAAGGACTTATTGTGGTTTGCAGCCACATTGTGGCTTGGAGCCAAAGGACAAAGTGTATTCCAACTGGAGGTTGTGACCTCTGTATAGGGTTGCAATAGAGAAGTAGAAGACATTTCTAACTTCTGAGGACACACTTGGTGCACACACCTGCTGCTTCCGCAGAGATTTCAGTGAACTTCAACATGATCTTTACCTACCAATCTGCCCCCTTGCAGAATGGGTGCTTCCATTCATAATCAGCCTGCCTGGAGGTGAGATGGCTCTACTCATAAGTGTCAGCTAATAGACTGATGTCTGAACTGTACCACCAAACCAAAATCCTGCTGCCACAAGGACATAGTGCTAGTGCAAGAGATAAGCTTTCTGAGAACTCTGCAGTCTCTGCCTCACAAAATATAGTGTGTTGGCTCATATGTCCAATATATTACTACAACAAGCAACCTCTGAGAAAGCCACTGCACAGCAGCTGTCCACAACAAATGAATTCATACAGAGCCTTGGTTCCCAGAAAGCACCCAGAAACAAGGCTGAATGATCAAACACAACATGCATCACAGTCACACCCTCTAGGGAAAAAAGAATAAAAAATTAAAACATCAAATCCAATCAATAGCAAAATCAAAAGAAGTAACATCCTTCTCAGACGAGAAGAAATCAGTGCAAGAACTCTGCCAGAACAAAACGACTGAGTGTCTGGACACACCCAAAAGATCATATTAGTACTCTGGCTATGGATTCTAACCAAAATAAAAAATCCGAAATGGTAGGTAAATAATTCAAAATAGAGATTGCAAGGAAAGTCAATGAGATCCAAGAGAAAGTTGAAAATTAAAACAAAAAAACAGAAAAGCAATTTAGGATATGAATGATGAAATAGTTATAATAAAAAAAAATTCTGCAATTAAAAAATTCACTAAAAGAAACTCAAAATACAACTGGAAGCCCTGACAATAGACTAGACAAAACAGAAGAAATAATTTCAGAGTTCAAAGACCAGTATTTTGAATAAATGGAGCCAGACCCCCAAAAAGCATGAAAAATATATGATTATGTAAAGTGACCAAACCTACGAATTACTGGCATTTCTGAGAGGGAAAAAATAGAAGCAAGCTGGAAAACACACTAAAGGGAATAATCCAGGAAATTTACTCTAATCTTATTAGAGAGGTCAACATCCAGATACAAGAAATTCAGAGAACGCCTGCACGATACTATACAAGATGGCCATCACCAAGGCATACAGTCCTCAGACTATGCAAGGTCAATGTGAAAGAAAAATGATCAAAAGAGCTAGGAAAAAAAGGGTTAAATAGACTAAAACAAAAATTCCATCAAAATAAAAATGGAATTATTAGCAGAAATTGAACAACCTAGAAGAGATTGGGGCCTATTTTCAGCCTTTTTAAAGAAAAAATACCAAGCAATAATTTTATAGACTTCCAAACTAAGCTTCATAACATGGTGAAATAAAGTCTTTCCCAGACAAGCAAAGCTAAGGGAATTCATTCCCACCATACCAGTCCTACAAGAAATGCTCAAAGAAGTTTTAAACATGAAAAAAGACAACATTTGCTACCATAAAAGCACAAGTAATACAAGTTCACAGATCTTGTGTAGCAATTACACAATTGAGACTACACAGCAACAAGCTAACAAAACTGTGGCAGAAACAAACCCTCACATAATAATATTAACCTTGAATGTAAACAGCCCTAAATGTGCCACTTAAAAAACATAGATTGGCAAATTATATTAAAAAAATACCCAGCAATCTATTGCCTTCAAGAGACGATCTTACAGATAATGTCACCCCCAGCCTCAAAGCAGAGAGGTAGAGAAAGATCTATCATGTAAATGAGAAACCAAAAAAAGCAATGGTTGATATTCTTATATCATATAAAACAGACCTTAAATCAAAAAACAGTAACAAATGACAAAGGGCATTTTATGATGGTAAAGGGCTCAATTCAATGAATTTAACTATAATAAACTCATAAAAATTAAGGTAGGAGTCAAAACATTTTTAAACAAATTAAAATAGAAACACTATAAATGAAAACCTCTGGGATAGAGCAAAAAAGGTGTTAAGGGAAAGTTACAGAACTAATGTTCCATTAAAAAGAGAAAGATCTCAAATTAACAACAAAATGTCATACCTAAAAAACTAGAAAACAAGATCAAACCAAACTCAAAGCTAGCAGAGAAAAGCTGTAATGTGATCAGAGCAGAACTAAATAAAATTAGGACCAAAAGTCATATAAAGGATTAATAAAATGAAAAGTTTATTCTTCGAAAGGATAAATAGAATTGGTAGACAACTAGCTGGATTAACCAAGAAAGAAAGAGAAGATTCAAATAAGCACAATCAGAAATGATAAAGACATTACAACTCTTACCTCAAAAATACAAAATTTCCTCGACTCTGTGAGCATCTATATGTGTACAAACTATAAAACCTATAATAAATGAATAAATTTATAGAAACACAACCTCCCAAGTTTGAAGAAGAAAAAAATTAAATCTTGAGCAGAACAATAACTAGTGATGAAATAAAATTAATACAAAAATCTACCAACTAAAAAAAGAAAAAAAAAAACAGATGGATTCACAGCCAAACCCTACCAGACATACAAAGAGCTGGTACCAGTATTCCTAAAACTATTCCAAAAAATTGAAGAGGATGGATTTTTCCCTCACTAATTCTACAAAACGTGTACCATTCTGATATGAAAATCTGGCAAGGACACAACAAGAACAAAAAAAGAAAACGAGTCTAACATTCCTGATGAACATAGATGCAAAAATTATCAACAATATACTAGCTAATTAATCCAGCATTGTGTCAAAAAGTTAATTCATCATAGTCTAGTGGATTTTATTCCTGGTATTCAAGAATGATTCAGCATATACTAATCAATAAATGTGATTCACTACATTATATGGTTTGGATTTGTGTCCCCACTCAAATCTCATGTCGAATTGTGATCTCCAACATTGGAAGAAGGACCTAGTAGGAGGTGATTGGGTCATGGTGGCAGATTTTCCCCTTGCTGTTCTCATGACAGTGAGTGAGTTACCATAAAATCTGCTGTTTAAAAGTGTGTGGCACATTCCCTTGCTCTCTCTTCCTCCTGCTCCTGCCATAGAAGACATACCTCCTTCCTCTTCACCTTCTGCCATAATTGTAAGTTTCCTGAGACCTCCCTAGCCTTGCTTCCTATGTAGCCTGTGGAATTGTGAGCCAAATAAACTTCTTTTCTTTATAAATTACCCATTCTCAGGTAGTTCTTTACAGCAATGTGAGAACGGACTAATACACTACATAAGAGAATAAAAACAAAAACCACATGGTTATCTCAATAGACACAGGAAAAGCATTCAATAAAGTCCAATATCTTTTCATGATAAAAACCCTCAACAAATGGGGCATTCAAAAAGATACCTCAGAATAATAAGAGCCATAAATAACAAACCCACAACCAACATCATACTGAATGGGGAAAAGTCAAAAACATTTTCCCTAAAAAATGGAACAAGACATGGATGCCCACTCTCATCACTCCTGTTCAACACAGTACTGAAAGCACTAGCCAGAGCAATCAGGCAAGAGAAAGAAATAAAAGACATCCTAATTGGAAAAGAGAAAGTGGAATTAGCTCTGTTAGTTCATGACAATCCTATACCTAGAAAATTCTAAACATTCCTCCAAAAGGCTAGTTGACCTGGTAAACTACTTCAGTAAGGTTTTAGGTTACAAAACTAACACACAAAAATCAGTTGCATTTCTACACACCAATAATGCTCTATTTGAGAAACAACTCAGGAGCTCCAACTCATTAACAATAGCCACATGAAAACTACCTACTAATAGATTTTACCAAGGAGATGAAAGAGCTCTAGAAAGAGAATTACAAAACACTGATTAAAAAAAAATGTAGATGGAACAAACAAGTGAAAAAAAAAGTCATGTTCTTTGATAAAAAGAACCAATATCATTAAAATAACTACACTCCTCAAAGTAATCTGCAAGTTCAACACAATTCCTATTAAATTACCAACATAATTTTTCACAGAATTAGGAAAAATTAATTCTAAAATTTATATGGTACCAATAAAGAGCCCGGATAGCCAAAACAATTCTAAGCAAAATAATAAAGCTAAAGGTATCATATTATCTGTCTTCCTATTAAATAATTTATGACTAAGACCCAAAAAACAAATGTAACAGAAACAAAAATAGACAAATAGGACTTAAACTAAAAACCATCTGCACAGCAAAATAGACAATCACAAGTAAGAAGACAACCTACAGTATGGGAAAAAATATTTGCAAATCATACATCCAGAAAAAGACTAATATTCAGGTTCTATAAAGAACTTAAACAACTTGACAAGACAAAAGTAAATAACCCTGTTAAAAGAAGGGCAAAGAACATGAACAGGCACTTCTCAAAAGAAGACATATCAGCATCCAACAATCATAAAATGATACTCAACATCACTAGCCATAGAAATACAAATTAAGACTACAATAAAGTATGACCTTACACCAGTCAAAATGACTATTATTAAAGAGTCAGGAGGGCCAAGATTGTGGACTATAAGCAGCTCATGTGTTCCACTCTCATGAGGAGGAAACAAAGTAGCTAGTGAACACTGACCCTGCAAGTCAATCATCTAAGAAACCATGTCAGAATCCATCCAGGCAGCGAGGAGATACAGAGAGCAGAGAGGAGTAAAGCTGGGCAGCAGCACAACTGAAATCAGCATGGAGCCAAAAGTTCCCCAACATGGGGAAAGTGTGAGTGAGTGAGAGCTCCTAGGGGATTCCACTTCCCAGAGCTACTTGTGCAAGCCTGGGAAAAGGAGAATCCCCTGGATACCCTGAGGCCTCTAAATTGACACAGGTAGCTGCCCAGAGCTTTTGTGGAGGCAACACTCAAGTCCACAGGGACCTCTACAAGCCTTGAATCCCAGAAGAGAATGGTGCCAGTACCACAGACCCAGTAGAGGACACAGCTGTGGTGCTGGGGAACAGTAAGATTACTAATGCTCCACCCCACTTTGCCAAATACCTAGATGGCATGGTAGGTGACTCCACCCACCCCTGCCACTTATACCCAGACAGGTGATGCCTGCTGGGTCTTTTGGCATCGCAGACCCAATTCTGCCTGAACTTTGTAAGTGGGCACACCCCAGGAAGCACCCAGAATGTGGAGCTTGTGACTCCAGCAACCCCCTCCACTTGTAGTTGAGCAGACCATATTGGCTGGGTCTCCCAGCATAGCGAACCTGCTTCTGCCTGAATTCTGTGGGTGAGCGCAGCCCCATGTTCTCCTGAGAAGCACCCAGACAATGAATTGGGTGACCCAACTGCTCCTGCTCTTCCTAGCTGGACAAGACACGCCAGTTGGACTAGTCTTCAAACTCTGAGATTTTTCTTCTGCTGATTTATTCTGCTATGGATGCAGACATTGGATGCAGACGTTCCAACACATCAGACCCACATTTGCCTGAGCACTGCACACAGGTGCAGCTCTGTCTTCCCCTGGGAAGCACTCAAATGGCAGTATGTGTGACTCCACCTACCCCTGCTGCTTTCAGTTGAGTGGGACTTGCTGCCTTGGGCAGCACCTAAGCAAGCAGGATCCCTCACTTGGAGCACTGAAAGGGGTGAGACACCCAGGTTCTTGGGCAGGCAGAGAAGTGGGGTGTGCCTCCCTCTGCAAGGCCAGTCCAAGAAGGATATGTCCTGCCTGACAATCATGACCCCTGCCTGAGGGATCATGCCCAGTGGACAAGAACATCTAACAAAGAAACACAGGCATGTAGCCAGTGATTGAAGGGGACTCCTCCAAGTCTCAGAAGTGAACCTGATGAGGCAGTCATCTCTCCCACCCCACCACCAGGCAGCACTACTGCCAACTGCGCCAAAATACAAAAGAGTCCTGTATCTGAGTAAGAGTTTATCTCCTGGCCAAGACTCTTAACCTTCACCTACTGTATTGCAGCCCAAAGTACAACACCAAAATATTTTACCAGCATACAGCATCTGTAAAAACTAAGGCAAAGATCCGGCCTGAAACAAAGATTCTGTAGTATCCTGACCTCTGAAAACACCCAAAAATGAAATCAACTGATCATACTCAAATTACACCACAGTTAAAGGAATAAAAGCCCTCATATATGAGAAAGAATTAACACAAGAATTTTTGGCAACTCAAAAAGCCAGTGTGTCCTCTCACCTCCAAACAAACACACAAATTCCCCCAGAAATGGTTCTTAGCCAGATTGAGATGACCGATATGATGGGCATAGGATTCTGAATCTGGATGGCAATGAAGATCATCAAGAGCCAGGAAAAAGATGGAACCCAATAAAAAAAAAGCCTAGTAAAACAATCCATGAGTTAAAATAGTCATTTTAAGAAAAAATAAAATTGAAATTCTGGAACTAAAAAATTCTCTTCAAGAATTTCACAATACAATTGCAAGCATCCATAGCAGAATAGATCAAGCACAAGAAAAATCTCAGAGCTTGAAGACCAATTATTTGAACAAACTCAGACAAAAAGAAAGAAAAAATAACTTTAAAAAATAAACAAAACCTTCAAGAAATATGGGATTATGTAAAGAGACCAAATCTACAACTTGTTGGCATTCTTGAAAGAGAAGAAAAAAGAATAAGAAACTTGGAAAACATATTTGAGGAGATAGTCCATGAAAATTTCCCTAATTTTGCTAGAGATGAGGACAAACAAATTTAAAAAATAAAGAGAACCCCTGCAGGGCATTACATAAGACAACCATCCCCAAGGCACATAGCCATCTGATTCACCAAGAACAAAGCACAAGAAAAAAATCTTAAAGGAAGCTAAAGAAAACATGCGGTGTTTGGTTTTTTGTTCTTGCGATAGTTTGCTGAGAATGATGGTTTCCAGCTTCATCTATGTCCCTACAAAGGACATGAACTCATCCTTTTTTATGGCTGCATAGTATTCTATGGTGTATATGTGCCACATTTTCTTAATCCAGTCTATCATTGATGGACATTTGGGTTGGTTCCAAGTCTTTGCTATTGTGAATTGTGCCGCAATAAACATACATGTGCATGTGCCTTTATAGCAGCATGATTTATAATCCTTTGAGTATATACCCAGTAATGGGATGGCTGGGTCAAATGGTATTTCTAGTTCTAGATCCTTGAGGAATCACCACACTGTCTTCCACAATGGTTGAACTAGTTTACAGTCCCACCAACATCGCACTCATAGGTGGGAATTGAACAATGAGAACACTTGGACACAGGAAAGCGAACATCACACACCGGGGCCTGTTGTGGGGTGGGGGAGGGAGGAGGAAAAGCATTAGGAGATATACCTAATGTAAATGACAAGTTAATGGGTGCAGCACACCAACATGGCACATGTATACATATGTAACAAACCTGCACGTTGTGCACATGTACCCTAGAACTTAAAGTATAACAAAGAAAAAAAAAAGGAAGCTAAAGAAAAATGTCAGGTAACCTAGAGAGGGAGCCCCATCAGGTTGGCAGCCAAACCTCTCAGCAGAAAACCTACAAGCCAAAAGAGATTGGAGGCCTATTTTCAGCATTCTTAAAAGAAATGCCAACCAAGAATTACATATCCCACCCAACTCAGCTTCAGAAGTGAAGGAGAAAGAAAATCTTTCTTAGACAAGCACATACTATGGAAACTCATTACCCTCCAGACTGCCTTTACAAGAAGTCCTTGAGAGAGTGCTAAATATGGAAACAAAAAATAGAAACATGCTGCCTCAAAAAAACACTCAAGCACATAGTCCACAGATAATATAATTACATAAACAAGTCTACAGAACAAACAGCCAATAAATTAATGACAGGATCAAAACCTCATATATAGACACCAACACTAAATGTAAATGGTCTAAACTCCTCACTTAAAAGACAACTTGTGGCAAGTTGAATAAAAAGACGACTCAACTGTCTGCTGTGTTTAAGAGATGCATCTCACATATAATGACACCTACAGACTTAAAGTAAAGGGACAGAAAAAGATCTACCAAGAAAATGGGAAACAAAACAGTGCAAAAGTTGCTATTCTTATATCAGATGTCACACATTTTAAAACAACAATAATCAGGAAAAACAAACAGCATTACATAATGATAAAGTGTTCAACTCAACAAGAAGACTTAACTATGCTAAATATATATGCACCCAACATAGAAGTACCCAGATTAATAAAACAAGTTCTTGACCTAGAAATGATTTAGGCAGATACACAATGATAGTGGGAGACCTCAATACTCCACAGAAGATACAGATTATTGACACAGAAAACAAAGAAATTCTGGACTTAAACTCAACAGTTCACTAATTAGACATAATAGACATCTACACAGTATTCCACCCAACAACCACAGAATATACATTCTCCTCTTCCACACACAGAAAATATTCTAAGATGAACCACATGCTTGGCTATATAGCAAGTCTCAATAAATTTAAAATAATCCAAATCTTACCACATACACACTTGGACAACAGTGAAATAAAAATAGAAATTAATATCAATAATATCTCACAAAACACATAAAAACCTGAAAATTAAATAACCTGCTTCTGAATAACTCTTGGATTTAAAATAAAAAAAAAGCTTGGAAATTAATAAACATAGAGATACAACTTACCAAAACCTTTGGACTATAGCAAAAGGAGTGTGAAGAGAAAAAGTTATAGTACTAAGTGCCTTCACCAAGAGGAAAAGTCTCAATGACTTAATAAGCTTCACAGTAAACTCCAACCAAAAAACATAGACACACAAAAAAATGCAAAGAAATAAACTAAATCATATCACCAGAGAAAATTGCCTTCACTAGAAAAAGACAGTACTAAAAAGAAAAAGAGAAGACAACAAAACACGTAAAAAAAAATAGAATGGCAGGAGTAAGTCCACATTTATCAATAATAACATTGAATGTAACCCATAAAAAATTTCAATCAACAGATAGACTGACTGAATGTATGAAAAGACCTATTGATCTGTTGTCTACAGTGAACATGCTTGAAGAATATGTTTCTTCAAGACACAAATAGATTGAAAGTAAGGGGATGAAAAAAGATATTCTGTGGAATGGAAAGAAAGGAGCTGGAGTAGCAATACTTTTATCAGAAAAAATAGATTTCAAAACAAAAACTATCAGAAGAAACAGAGAAGGCCACTATATTATGATAAAGGTGTCAATACAGCAAGAGGATATAATAATTTTAAATATGTATTCACACAACACTGGAGCATCCAGATATATAAAGAAAATGATATTATAGGTGAGAAATATAGGGCCCAAACAGTAATAGCTAGAGACTTCAACACCACACTTGCAGCATTGGACAGCTCTTCCAGGCAGAAAATCACCAAAGAAACATCCGACTTCATCTGAACTTTAGACCAAATGGATCTAATAGGTATTTACAGAACATTTTATCCAAGAGCTTCAGAATACATATGCTTTTCCTCAGCACATTGATTATTCTCACAGATAGACCACATGTTAAATCATAAAACAAATCTTAAGACATGGAAAAAAATTGAAAGGATATCATGCATCTTCCCTGTTTGACCACAATGAAATAAAACTAGTAATCAATAACAAAAACTATAAGAGGCTTACTGGAAACTATACAAATATAAAAACTAAAGCATATATGCCTGCTTGACTACTGATGAAGAAAATAAAAATGAAGAAAATAAAAATGAAGAAAATAAAAACGGGAATTAAAAACTTCTTGAACCAAATAATAGAAACACAATATACCAAAATATTTGAGATACAGCACAAGCAGTAGTAAGAAGGAAGTTTACATCCATAAGTGCCTACATTAAAAGAGAAGAACTTAGACAATCTAATAATGCATCTTTAAAAAAACAGAAAATAAAGAGCAAATCAAAACCAAAATTAGTAAAGAAATGGAATAATGCAGATCAGAGCAGAAATAAATAAAATTAAAATTAAAAATACAAATTATCATGAAACACAAAGTTGGCTTTTAGAAAAGTTAAACAAAATTGAAAAACTTTTAGCCAGACTGAGAAAAAAGAGAGAAGATCCAAATGAATAAAATCAGAAAAGAAAAGAAAAGAGACATTACAACTGATACTGCAGAAATTAGAAGAAAATCATTAGTGGCTACTATGAGCAAATATGTGCCAATAAATTGGATATTCTAGAAAAAATGAAAAAAAATTCTAGATATACACAACCTCCCAAGATCAAATCAGGAAGAAATCCAAAACATGAACAGACCAATAACAAGTAGCAAAATCAAAACCAATATAAAATGTCTCCCAGTAACAAATAGCTGGAGACCTGATGGCATCACTGCTAAATTCTACCAAACATTTAAAGAAGATCCTACTAAAACTATTCTAATACATAGGAGGAGGAAATACTTCTAAACACATTCAAAAATTCCAACATTACCCTGATACCAGAACCAAAGGCACATAAATAAAAGAATACTACAGGCCAATATTTCTGATGAATATTGATGCAGTAATCCTCAACACAATACTAACAAACTGAATATGACAATATATTCAGAAGATCATTAATTACGACAAAGTGAGATTTATTCCTGCAAACCAAGAGTGTTTCAACATATGCAAATCAATCAATGTGATACATCATATCAACAGAATGAAGGACAAAATCATATGATCATTTCAATTGATGCTGCATAAGCATTTGATAAAATTCAACATCTCTTCAGGGTAAAAACCTTTAAGAAACTGGGAATAGAATAAACAATCTCAAATAATAAATGCAATATATGAGAGACCCACAGCTAGCATCATACCAAATGGGAAAAAAGTGAAAGACATTCCTCTAAGATCTGGAACATGACAAAGATGCCCACTGTTGCCACCAACACAGTACTGGAAATCTTATATAGAGCAATTAGACAAGAGGAAAATATAAACGCAATCCAAGTTGGAAAGAAAAATATCAAATTATCATTGTTTTCAGATGATGTGATCTGGAAAGACTAAAGACTCCACCAGAAAACAATTAGAACTGATAAACAAATTCAGTAAACTTGCAGGATACAAAATCAATATACAGAAATCAGTTGCATTTCCAAACAGTGAGCAATCTGAAAAAGAAACTTTAAAAATTCCATTTACAGCAGCTACAAATAAAATTAAATACCTACAAATTAACCAAAGAAGTGAAAGATCACTATAATGAAAATTATGAAACACTGATGAAAAAAAGCTGAGGACGACACCAAAGAATGGAAAACTATTCCAGATTCATGAACTGAAAACATCAATATTGTAAAATGTTGATACTACCCAAAACAATCTACAGATTCAATGCAATCCCTATGAAAATACTAATGACATTCTTCACAGAAGTAGAAAAAACAATCCTACATTTTGTATGAAATCGTAAAAGACCCAGAATAACCAAAGCTAACCTGAGCAAAAAGAACAAAACTGGAGGAATCACATTACCTGACTTCATATTATACTAACAGCTGTAGTAAACAAAACAGCATGGTACTTGCATAAAAACAGACACATAGGCCAGTGAAACAGAATAGAGAGCCCAGAAGACAACCCACATATCTAGAGTGAACTCATTTTTTAAAAACTTGCCAAGAAGATACACTGGGGAAGTCAGTCTCTTCAATAAATGATACTGTGAAAAGTGGATATCTGTATGCAAAAAAATAAAACTAGACCCTTATCTTGCAACATGTACAAAAATCTACTCAAAATGGATAAAAGACTTAAATCTAAGAACTCAAACTATGAAACTACTACAAAAAATATTGGGGAAACTCTCCAGGACATTGGCCTGGGCAAAAATTTCTTGAGCAATATCCCATAAGCACAGGCAAGCAAAGCAAAAATGTACAAATGGGATCACATCAAGTTAAGAACTTCTGCACAGCAAAGGATTCAGTCAACTTAGTGAAGAGACAACCTAAAGATTGGAAGAAAATATTTGCAAACTCCCCTTTCGGCACGGGATTAATAACGAGAACGTGTAAGGAGCTCAAACAAGCCTAACAGAAAATAATCTATTAAAAATGGACAAAATATTTGAATTAGACACTTCTCAAAAGACACACTAATGGGAAATAGGCATATTAAAAGATGCTCAACATCATTGATCATCAGAGAAATGCAAATCGAAATGACAATGAAATATCTTCTCACCCCAGTTAAAGTGGATTATATCCATGACAGTTAATAAAATATGCTGGCAAGGATATGGGGAAAAAGGAAGTCTCATACACTGTTGGTGGGAATGTAAATTAGTGCAACCAATGTGGAGAATATTTTGGAAGTTCCTCAAAAAACTAAAAGTAGAGCTACCATATAATCCAGGAATTCCACTGCTTGGTCTGTACCCAAAATAAAGGAAATCAGTATATTGAAGAGATATCTGCACTCCCGTATGTAATGCAGCACTATTCACAATAGCCAAGATTTGGAAGCAATCTAAGTGTCCATCAACATATGAATGGATAAAGAAAATGTGGTACATATACACAATGGAGTACTACTCAGCCATAAAAATAATGAAATCCAGTCATTTGCAACAACATGAATGGAAATGAAAATCATCCTGTTGTTAAATAAGCCAGGCAGAGAAAGACAAACATCACATGTTCTCACTTTTTTGTCTGATCTAAAATTCAAAACAATTAAGCACATGAATATAAAGAGTAGAAGGATGGTTACCAGAGGCTCGGAGGGGAAGAGGGTGGCTGGAGGGGAGGTGGGGATGCTTAATGTGTACAAAAATAGTTAGAATGAATACTTAGAATAGTAAGACCTACTATTTGATTGCACAACAGCGTGATTATAGTAACAACTGTACATTTTAAAATAAAGAGTATAGCCAAATTGTTTGTAACTCAATGGATAAATGCTTGAGGGGATGATACCCCATTCTTTATGATGTGCTTATTTCACATTGCATGCCTGTATCAAAACACCTCATGTAACACATAACACACACCTATCACGTACCCAGAAAAAATAAAAGTAAAAATATTTTAAAAATACAAAGAGATATCATCTCACTCCATTTAAAGTAGCTTATATCCAAAAGACACTCAATAAAAAATGCCGGCAAGGATGTGGATGAAAAGGGAACTCTTGTACACCGTTTTGGGAATGTAAATTAGTACAATCACTATGGTGAGCAGTTTGGAGGTTTATCAAACAACTAAAAATAGAGCTACCATATCACCCAGCAATGCCACTGCTGGGTCTACATCCAAAATAAAGGAAATCAGGATAATGAAGAGATATATGCACTCCTATGTTTGTTGCAGCACCTTTTACAATAGCAAAGATCTGGAAGCAACCTAAGTGTCCATCAAAAGACGAATGGATAAAGAAAATGTAGTATATAAACACAATGGAGTACTCTTCAGCCTTAAAAAGAATGAGTTCCAATAATTAGCAACAACATGGATGAACCCAGATATCATTATATTAAGTGAAATAAGCCAGGTACAAAAACATAAACTTCACTTGTTCTTACTTATTTGTGGAATCTAAAAATCAAAACAATTGTACTCATGGACTTAGAGCGTAGAAGGATGGGATGGGTAGTGGAAGTATGTTGGGGGAGGTAGGGATGGTTAATGGATACAAATAAAATAATTAGAAAAAATAAATAAGACCTACTGTTTGATAGCACAACAGAGTGACTATGGTCAATAATAAGTTAATTGTATATTTAAAATATCTGTTTCTCAGTGATATATATTTTATTTTTTTCTTCAAAAATTGAGGATCCACTAGCATATGACATACAGTGGTTATTCGCAAATAAGACTGCCTTTCAGAGTAATCTGGGACATGTATTAAAAATATACATTATTGGCAATAGAATATACAACATTCTCCAGTATTCAGTTAACAAGAAAATCATTTTCTGACAATTCTGATTAATTTTTTAATTATTTCAATAGTTGTGGGGGAACAGGTGGTGTTTGTTTACATGGATAAGTTCTTCAGTGGTGATTTCTGAGATTTTGGTGCACACATCAGCAGAGCAGCGTACACTGTACTCAATGTGTAGTCTTTTATCCCTCAACCCCACTCCCACCCTTCCTCCCAAGTATTCAGAGTAGATTGTGTCATTTTTATGCCTTTGCATCCTCATAGCTTAGCTCCCACTTAGAAGTGAGAACATACAAAGTTTGTTTTCTTTTTATTTTTGCATCTATGTTTTTTGTGGATTTTTGCATCTATGTTCATCAGGGATATTGGTCTGTATTTGTGGTTGTTGTTGTTGTTGATATGTCCTTCCCTGGTTTTGGTATCAAGGTAATACTGGCTTCATATAATGATTTAGGGAAGACTTCCTCATCCTCTATCTTTTGGAATAATTTTAGTAGAATTTTTATCAATTCTTCTTTAAAAGTCTGATAGAATTCAGCTTAAAAAGCGTAACTGGATTGTTTATAACTCAAAAAATAAATGCTTGAGGGGATGAATACCCCATTCTCCATGCTGTGATTATTTCACGTTCTTTGGCTGTAGCAAAACATCTTACGTATCCCACAAATTCATACACCTACTATGTACCCACAAAACTTAAACATAAACAATGAAAAAAATCAAATTAATGATCTAATGTCACAAATAGAGGAACTAGAAGATAAAGAACAATTTAATCCCAGGGCTAGTAGGAGAAAATAAGTAACTAAAATTTGAGAATAGCTGAATGTAATTAATACCCAAAAGTCCATACAAAAGGTGAGTGAAACCAAAAGTTTGATTTTTCAAAAAAATAAACTGTATTGATATACAAATAGCTAGATTGGCAAAGAGAAAAAGTAAATAGAAAAGATATTCAGAGGCTATTGGAACATCTCTGCACAAACAAATTATAAAATCTAGAGAAAATGGATGAATTTCTGGAAACACACAACCTCCCAAGAATGAATCAGGAAGAATGTGCAAATATGAACAGCCAGTAACAAGTTCAGAAATTGAATCAGTAATAAAAAATCCTACCAACCAAAAAGAGCCATGGGCCTGATGGATTCACAGCTGAACTCTACTCAACATATGAGGAAGAACTTACACCAATTATACTGACACTTTTCCAAAAATTAAAGAGGAGGGGCTTCTCCCTAACTCATTCTATAAATCCAGCATCATCTTCATACCAAAATCAGAAAGAGACACAATGAAAAAACAAAACTTCAGGACAATATCCCTGATAAGCATAAATGCAAAGATCCTCAACAAAATACTAGCAAACCATATGATTATTTCAATAGATACAGAAAAAACACATTCAATAAAATCCAACATCCCTTCATGAGAGAAAGCCTCGAAAGATTAGGCATTGAAGGAACATACCACAAAACAACAACAGCCATCTATGAAAAACCTGCAGCCATCATCATATTGAATGGGAAAAAGCTGGAACCATTTCCCTTGAAAACTGGATCAAGACAAGGACGCCCATTATCACCATTCCTATACATTATAGTACTGGAAGTCCTCGCAAGAGCAATCAGGCAAGAGAAATAAATAAAAAGCATCCAAATAGAAAAAGAAGACTATCTCTCTCTGCTGATGATATGGTTTTATACATATAAAACCCTCAAGATTCTGAGAAAAGTCTCCTGTTACTGATAAATGAACGCAGGAAAGTTTCATGATACAAAATCAATGTACTAAAATTAGTAGCTTTATTATACACCAAAGACTTTCTGAGAACCAAATTAAGAGCACAATCCTATTTACAATAGCCACAAAGAAAGCGAAATACCTAGGAATTTATCATACCAGCGAGATCAAAGTTGTCTACAAGGAGAATTACAAAACACTGCTGAAAGAAATCTGAAATGAAACAATAGAGAAATATTTCATGCTTGTTGATTGGTAGAATCACTATAATTATAATGGCCATACTGCCCAAAGCAAGTTATGTATTGAAAGCTAATCCTATCAAAATACCAACATCATTTTTCACAGACGTATGAAAAACGATTATTAAATTCATTTGGAACCACAAAAGAACTCAAATAGCCAAAAGAATCCTAAACAAACAGAACAAATCCAGAAGCATCACATTGTCTGACTTCAAACAATACTGTAGGGCTACGGTAATCAAAATAGCATGGTACTGGTATAATAATAAACACAGAGACCAGTGGAATAGATTAGAGAACCCAGAATTAAAACGGCATGCCTACAACCATCTGATCTTCAACAGAATCAACAAAAAAAGCAATGGGGAAAGGACTCTTTATTCAATAACTGGCAAATCATATGCAGAAGAATGAAACCGGACACCCTGTCTCTCATCATATATGAAAATCAACTCAAGATTTATTAAATACTTACATGTAAGATCCCAAACTATAAAAATCCTAGAGAAAAACCTAGCAGATACCCTTCTCAACATAGGCTTTTGGCACAGAATTTATGGTTAAATCCTTAAAAGTAATTGCAACAAAAATAAAAATTAACAATGGGACCTGATTAAACTAAAGAGTTTCTGCACAGCAAAAAAACTATCAACAGAGTAAACAGACAAACCACAGACTGGGAGAAAATATTTGCACAATATGCATCTGACAAAGGTCTAACATCCAGCATCTATATGAAACTTACACAGAGTTTTAAAAACCATTAAAATGTAGACAAAGAACATGAACAAACATTTTTCAAAAGAAGACTTACCTGTGGCCAGCATATGTATGAAAAGAAGCTTAATATCACAGATAATTAGAGAAATGCAAATCAAATCCACAAGGAGACAACATCTAACACCAGTCAGAATGGCTATTACAAAAATATTTAAAAATAGCAAATGCTGGTGAGGTTGTGGAGTAAAAGGAACTCTTATACACTGTTGGTGGGAGTGTAAATTAGTTCAACCATTCTAGAAATCAGTGTTGCAGTTTCTCAAAGAGCTATAAACAGAACATTTGACTCAGCAATCCCATTACTTGGTATATACCCAGAGAAATATAAATTGTTCTGTCATAAAGACACACATTTGCATACATTAATTGCAGCACTATTCACAATAGCAAAGACATGGAATCAATCTAAATGCTCATCAATGGTAGACTGGATAAAGAAAATATGGGACATATACACCATGGAATACTGTGCAGCCATAAAAAAGAACAAGATCATGTCCTTTGCAGGGACATCAATGGAGTTGGAAGCCATTATTCTTAGCTAACTGAAGCAAGAACAGAAAACCAAATACTGCATGTTCTCACTTGTAAGTGGGAGCTAAATGGTAAGAGCACACGGACACAACAGACACTGTGGACTAATTGAGGGTGGAGAGTGGGAGGAGAGAGAAGATCAGAAAAAAGAACTATTAGCTACTAAACTTAGTACCTGAGTGATGAAATAATCTGTACAACAAACCCCTGTGACATGAGCTTACCTATATAACAAACCTGCATATATGCCCATAAACCTAAAATAGAAGATTTTTTTTAATCCTGCAAGATCATCAGGATTGTATTACACCACACTAACATGCCATCCTTTTCAATGAAATATAAAACTACATTTCTAAAATTTTCGAATGGGTAAAATGATGACAGGATTTTAGAAACCACTTCCCATTTGTCTGAGGTGATCAACATGCTGAGGATGCTGTCACCAGTGGCATGGTGAACTCAACAGGGTTATTCCATTGTATTAAGAAGGAGACAGCAAGTTGATTAATTAGTGTAGCACTCAGGAGGGGGTGTGAAACAACTACCACACCCGTTGAAAAGGAAGCTTTACTACTGTCACCAAGGTTACCTTCAAATATAGAACTTTCTCCTACAGAAAGTGTGATATACAAATATAGCAGCTTGGATGAGTAAGGAAGACTGAGGACTAAAGTGATATGTGTTGGGAACAAAAGTCGACATAACCCATAGATCCACTTAGTCCTTCTTAATGACAGTATGATTCTGAATGATGCCTGCATAAAGAGAGGGAATCTAGCCCATGATGACTGCAAAATAACATACTGGAGTCTGCGAATTCCCTCCCTTAAACTATAGCTGAATCAGCTGCTGAAAAAGGGGGAGAAAAAAGGTAAAAGGAAAATTTTCCATATGCTTGGTTGATAATCTTATTATCATAACAACTTTTAATAAATAAAAATGAAAATATATAAAAAGTCAAAAAAATTGGCAAGGATGTAGTGAAAAGGTAACATTTATACACGTTGGTGGGAATGTAAATTAGATCAACCTCTATTCAAAACAATACAAAGAGTTCTCAAATAATTAAAAATAGAACTACCATTTGACCCAGCAATCTCATTACTAGGTATCTATCCAAAGGGGAAAAAAAGTCATTTGATCAAAAAGCCACATGCACTCAAATGTTCATCAAAGCACTATTCTCAAAAGTAATGACGTGAAATCAACCTAAATATACAACAATGGTGGATTGGATAAAGAAAATGTGGTACGTATACCACATGAGTACTATTCAGCTATAAAAAATAATGAAATAATGTTCTTTGCAACAACATATATGGAGCTGGAGGTAATTATCCTAAGTGAAATAACTCAGAAGTTGAAAATCAAGTACTGCATGTTTTCACCTATAAGTGGGAGCTTAACAATAGGTACATGTGGTCATTAAATTAAAAATAATAGACACTCGGGGCCGGGCGTGGTGGTTCACGCCTGTAATCCCAGCACTTTGGGAGGCCGAGGTGGGTGGATCACGAGGTCAGGAGATCGAGACCATCCTGGCTAACACGGTGAAACCTCATCTCTACTAAAAATACAAAAAAAAAAAAAAAAAAATTAGCTGGGCATGGTGGCGGGTGCCTGTAGTCCCAGCTACTCGGGAGGCTGAGGCAGGAGAATGGCGTGAACCCAGGAGGCAGAGCTTGCAGTGAGCTGAGATCGCGCCACTGCACTCCAGCCTGGGCGACAAGCAAGACTCTGTCTCAAAAACAAAACAAAACAAACAAAAAAATAGACACTCAGAACTTCAAAAGTGGGGAAGGTGGGAGAAAAGCAAGAGTTGAGAACATACCTGTTGGGTATCACTTTCACTATTTGGGGGATGGGTTTACTAGAAGCCCAAACTTCAGCATTACTCAGTATATCCATGTAACAAACCTGCACCTCCTGAATGTATAATAATTTTTAAAAATCCACTAGCTCAACTTTTTTTTTTATTCTCAATAGAAATTCATTAAATATCTATCTTATCCAGGGAAAAAGTAACTCATGAGTCAAAGCAGAGTCCCAAGGAAAGTTTAAAAATATTAATAGTTCAATGTAAATTAAAGCACAATTCAAAATATCTGGAATGCAAAGTAAGGCAGTGCTTTAAGATCAATTTATAGTACTAAACGCTCATGTTTAAAAAATAAATAAATGCCTCAAATGGATGACTTAAACATCCACATTAAAAAATTAGAAAAATAAGAGCAAAATAAATCCAAAGCAATCAGACAGAATGAAACAATATAGATAATATCATCAATCAATGAAAATGAAAGCAGAAAATCAATAAAGTAATTCAATGACTTTTTGAAAAGATTAGTAAATTCATACATTTCTATCACGATTAAAAAAGAAAAATATATAAATCAACTATATGAGAAACACAAGGCAGAACATTACAACAGAGCTTACAGATATTTAAAGAATAAAAGTAGAATATTAAGAACAACTTTATGCCCATTAATTTTACATTTCAGAACAAATAGACTAATTTACTAAAAGAAACAAACTACCAAAACTTACTCCAGAAAGAAATAGATACCCTGAATAGTTTTATATCCATTTTAAAAATTTTACACAAAAACCTCCAACTAAAGAAAAAATTCTGGGTCTATATTCTTTCACAGGCAATTCGACCAACCATTTTAGAAATAATCTCAAATTTACAATTTCCAGAAAATAGAGTTTGAGTAAACACTTTCTTTTCATTTGTTTGTTATAGTAGCTTTATTCTTCATAGCCGAGACTTGGAAACAACCCAAATGCCACTCAAGGAGTGAATGGTCAAAAGAACAGTTGTACATCTCTAACATAGACTATTACTCAGGAACCAAAAGAATGAACTACTAATACATGCAATGACTTGGATGACTATTCAGAAAATTAGAGTAAACATATTTTTCAGATGAATCTTATCCTGATACTTGAACCAGGCAAAAGCATTACAAAATAGATAACCAGAGAAAAATATTCCTCATGAATATAGACTCAGAAGTTTTTCAAACGATGTTAGCACATTAAATTCAGAAATATATCTGGGATTTTATAGCATAAGTAAGAGAAGTTTATCTCAGAAATGCAACAGTGTTCAATATTCAAAAATCAATATGATTCACCATATTAAGAAACCAAAGAAGGAAATCTATATTATCGTTTTAATGGATGCAGAAGAAACATATATTGAAATTCAATATTTATTCATCAGAAAAATCTCAATAAAAAAGAAATAAAAGGGAGCTTTTTCAACCTAATAATAGATATGTACAAAAAACCTATATCTAGCATCATACCTAATGGTAAAAGACTGAATCCTTCTCCCTAAGATCACAAACAAGGCAAGGATGCTGAATCTCACTACTCCTCTTCAACATTTTAGTGAAGATCCTGACAAATAAAAATGAATTTAAAAAATTCAAGTTAGATAAAAATAAATAATACTGTCTCTGTTTACATACGACATAATAATCTAAGTAGAAAATCCTAGAGTACATAAAAAAGCAACTAGAACTGATTAGTTTAGCAAAATTTCAGGATGCACAGCTAATATGTAAGAATATATTATATTCCTAAATACTAGCAATGACCAATTGGAAATTAAAATTTAAAATATAGCACCATTCACAATACCATCAAAACCCTTAAATTACTCTATTATAAATGTTTTAAATGTGTGCAAGATCTGTATGCTGTAAAAAACAAAGCTCTGAGAAAAAAGTCAATAGAGACCTAAATATATGGAGAGATATACTGTAATCATAGTTTGGAAAGCTCAATATTGTTATTTCTCCCCAACCTGATCTATACATTCAACACAATTTATAGAAATAAACAATCTGATTATTAAATTTATATGGGAAAACAATAGATCTAAAATTTTCAAAATAATTTTGAAAGAGGAAAATAACATTGTAGGACTCTATATCTAAGATAGTGTTGTATTGCTCAATGAGTTTTCAAAAAATACGCAAAGGCAATAAAATGAGGAAAGAATACTCTTTTCAAAAAATTGTACTGGAATAAATAAAAATGTATATGCAAAAAACAAAAATAAAACTTTAATTTATACCTTGTGCTACACATAAAAATTAGCTGAAAATGAATTTTAGAACTAGATCTAAAATCAAAAAGTATTAAATTTCAAAAATAACATGTAAGCGAATGTGCTTACTATCCAAGATTAGGCAACAATTCCTTAGATAGTAAACAAAATGTAAAATCTCTAACATTACATAAATAATAAATTGAATTTCCTTAAGGTAAAAAATCGTGCTTTTTAAGATACTCTTAGCAATCCAAATTTTCATCAACAGATGACTGAATAAATAAAACTAATAGAAAAGAATGAACTAGTGATACTCAAAACAACATGAATGAACAACAAAATAATAATTTGAGTTAAAGTAGCCAGAAAATTATAAAGTAAATATTGTATCATTCCACTTTATAACATTCTGAAACTCACAGAGTAATCAACAGTGACAGAAAACAAATCAGTGGTCGCCTGGGAATCGGGAACAGTGTGGGTGGAAGGAATGTGTAACAAAGGGGTGCGGGGGAAAGTTTTGGAGTGATGGATCTGTTCACCATATCAAATGTGGTAATGGTTTTGTTTCACATATGTATACATTTGTCCAAACTTATGAAGTTGTATACTTTAAATACATTCAGTTTATTTCCTATAGATTATGCATCAATAAGTTGTTAAATAAAAATACAGTGTTAACAAATAAAAAGGTAAACTGCAGAATGGGAGAAAATGCTGTAAAACTCATATCTGATAAAGGACTTGTACCTAGAATATATTTTAAAATCTCAAAATGCATTACTAAGAAAATGATAAAACAAAGTGGGCTGAAGATTTGAATGGAAACTTCACCAAAAAAGGCATACAGATTTCAAACAATAATATGAAAAGATGCTGACATTCATTAGAAAACAGCAAAATAAATCTACAAAGAGACACCACTGCATGCATATTAAATATTTATTATTATATTTATTAAATGTTCTGTAAATATCTATTAGATCCATTTGGTCTATAGTGTAGATGAAGTATGATGTTTCTTTGTTGGTTTTCTGTCTGGAAGATGTGTTTAATGATAAAAGTATTGTGCTGGAGTCTCCAGCTGCTAATGCACTGGGGCCTATCTCTCTCTTTAGCTCCAATAATAGTTTTTACATATCTGAGTGCTTTAGTGTTGGGTAAATATACATTTAGAATTGGTATGTCCTCTTGCTGAATTTACCCCTTTATCATTGTATAGTGACTTTTTTGTCTCTTCTTATAGTTTTTATCTTGAAATCTATTCTGCCTGATACATACGTAGCAACTTCTGCTCTTTTTTTTGGTTTCCATTGGCAGGATTATCTTTTTCCATCCCTTTATTTTCAGTCTTTGTGTGCCTTTATAGGTGAATTGTGTTTCTTATAGGAAACAGATCAATGGGTCTATTTTTCATCCATTCAGCCAGTCTATATCATTTGGATAATTTAATCAATTTACAGTCAATGTTATTATTGATAACTAAGAACTTATTCCTGCCATTTTGTTATTAGCTTTCTAGTTGTTTTGTGGTCTTCTCTTCCTTATTTCTTTCCTTCCTTTCTTTCTCTAGTGACAGTGATTTTTTTTGATGACACTATTTAGCTTATTGCTTTTTCTTTAAATGTATCCATTGTAAGTTTTTTGGTTTCAGGTTACCATGATGCTTGCAAATAATATCTTATAACCCATTATTTTAACCTGATAACAACTTAACACAATTTGCATACAAAACAAACAGGCTAAAAGAAAATTGATAAAAACTTTATGACTTAACTCTCCCTCCCTGCTTTTTAACTTTTTTTTCTATTTATATCTTATTGCATTGGCTATGTCTTGAAAAGCTGTTGTAGTTATAATTTTTGAGTGGTTCATTGTTTAGTCTTTCTATGTTGGATAAGCGTGTTTTACACACCACAGTTACAGCATTATCGTATTTTGTGTTTTTCTGTGTACTTACTATTACCAGTGAGTTTTGTATGTTCAGATGATCATTTATTGCTCACTAATATCCTTTTCTTTCTGATTGAAGTTCTCCCTTTACTATTTCTTATAGGACAGATATGTCATTGATAAAATCTTTCAGCTTTTGTTTGTCTTGGAATATCTTTACATCTCCTTCATGTTTAAAGAACATTTTTTGCTGGATATTCTATCCTAGGGTCAAAGTTTTTTTTTCCTTCAGCACTTTAAATATGTCAAGTCCCTCTCTCCTGACCTGTAAGGTGTCCACTGAAAAGTCTGCTGCCAGATGTATTGGAGTTCCATTTGTGTTAATTGTTTATTTTCTCTTGCTATTTTTAAGACCCTTTCTTTTTCCTTAGTCTTTGGGAGTTTGATTAGTAAATTCCTTAAGGTAGTCTCTATTGAATTAAATTTTTTTGGTGTTCTATAACCTTCTTGTACTTCAATATTAGTATCTTTCAATAGGTTTAAGGAGTTCTCTGTTATTTTCTCTTTTTATAAACTTTCTACCCCTATCTCTTTCTCTACCTCTTTTTTAAGGCCAAGTTATTTAAGTTCAATAAAGACCAGTTATTTAAGTTCAACAATTCTTAGATTTGCTGTTTTGAGGCTGTTTTATAGATCTCATAGGTGTGCTTTCTTGTTTTTATTAATTTTTGTCTCCTCTTACTGTATATTTTCAAATAACCTGTCTTCAAGCTCACTAATTCTTTCTTCTGCTTGATCACTTCTGCTATTAAAGGACCATGATGAATTTGTCAGTATGCCAATTGCATTTTCTCAGCTCCAGAATTTCTGTTGGATTCTTTTTAATTATTTCAATATTTTTGTTAAACATATCCAAAAGAATTCTAAATTATTTCTCTGTGTTATCTTGAATTTCTTTGAGTTTCCTCAGCACAGCACTTTTGAATTCTCTGTCCGAAAGGTCACATATCTGTTTATCCAGGATTGGCCCCTGGTGCATTATTTTGTTCATTTGGTGAAGACATCTTCCTGGATGGTGTTGATGCTGGTAGATATTCTTCAGTGTCTGGACATTTATTGTAGTCTTCACTATTTGAGCTTATTTGTAGTCATTCTTCTTGGGAAGGCTTTCCAGATACTTGAAAGGACTTGGGTGTTGTGATCTAAGCTGTATTTTCTTCAGGGGGCTCAGCAAGCCCAGTAATACTGTGGTTCTTGAAGACCTGATGATCTTGGACAAGATCTGGGAGCATTCTCTGGATTACCCGGTAGAGACTCTTGTTCTCTTTCCTTCCTTTTTTCCAAACATACAGAGTCTCTCTCTTTCTCTCTCTGTTTTAAACCATCTAAAGCTGGGGTTGGAGTGACTCAAGCACCCCTGAGGCCACCATAACTATGACTGTTCTGAGTCAGGTCTGAAGCCAGCATAGCACTGGGTCTTGCCCAAGGCCTGCTGTAACCATTCTCTGGATACTGCCTATGCGCTCTCAAGGCCTTGGGGCTCTACAATCAGCAGGTGGCAAAGCCAGACAGGCCCGTTTCTGTCTCTTGAGGATGATGATCTCCCCAATGCCCTGGGAGGTTGCAGAAGTGCCCTCTGGGAGTCAGGGACCAGAGTCAAAAACCTTAGAAATCTACCTAATGTTTTACTGTATTGTGGCTGAGCTCAAACTGAAATCAGAAGATGAAGTCCTTCCCTTTCTTCCCTCCCCTTCCCAAAGACAAAGGAGTCTCACCCCATAGCCATAGGTTAAGAAGAGTACAGACAGACTACTGCTGCTGTTCCCTTAAAACCCAAGGGCTCTAAAATCAGCTTGTGGTAAATTCTGCCTGGCCTGGGACTTACCTTCAGGGCAGTGGGCTCCTCTCTGGTCCAGGGCGGGTCCAGAAATGTCATCCAAGAGTCAAGTTCTGAAACTGGGGACATCAAGACCCTGCTTGTTGCTCTACCCCACTGTGGCTGAGCTGCTATCTAAGGTGCAAGACAATGTCCCCTCTGCTTTTCTTCTGCTTTTCTCAAGCAGAAGTTCTGACTCATGGCCACCACAACTGGTAATGTACTGAGTCTCACCTGAAGTCAGTAAGTCTCAGAGCCTCACTCAAGACCCTCAATGTAATAACTGTGTTTCACTCCTAGTTATTCAGAGACCAAGGGCTCTGAATCCTGCCAGGACTGGGTCCTTTTCTTCAAGGCAGCGGCTTTCTCTTTGGCCCAGAGTGTGTATAGAAATGTCATCTGGGAGCTAGGGCACGGAGTGGGGTCTTCACAACTCTGACCAGTGCCCTATCTTGCTATGGCTGAGCTGGTATCTTAGATGTATTACAAAGTTCTCCCTACTTTTCCCTCTCCTCTCCTGAAGCAGAAGGACGGAGTCTCTTTTGGAGCCATGATCTGTGTTGCCTGGGGTTAGGGGAGGGGTGATGCCAGCATTTCCTTGGCTTCCCTAGCTGGTGTCTCAGTATGTTGCATTCCACACCCCTCTCCCCCGCAACCCGCCCTCCAACCAGTTCACTGTCTCTGGGCCTAATTCAGCTGTAAGACTCATCTAAGATTTGCAGTCCTTATGGCCCAGACTGCCTTTCAAGTAAACTTGGAGACACAGAGCACTTTAGCCCTCCACTATGGGCCATGAAGCTAGGCAATACCCCTCTGGCTAGGGCTGGTTTAAATTATCCTTTAGGCAGGCATCAGCTGAATTTGGTCTGACTTTCCTTACTGCTCTAACAGGATAGCACCGCGTTCAGTGCCTTACAATTTCTGTGTTCTCCTTCCCTCAGTGCCCAAAGATGCTCTAGGCACCACAACACCACTGTAGGGCATGGGGGAAGGGTAGCATCAGAGATTCAGGACTGTTTTCTTTATCTCTTCAGTGCCTCATTCGGCAATGTGAAGCTAAAACCAGGTGCTACAAGTACTCATCTGAATTTTGGTTCTTATGAAAGTGTTTTATCTGTGTAGATAGTTGTTACATTGATGTCTTTCTGGGGAGGATGATCAGTGGAGCTTTCTATTCCACCACCTTGCTCCAACATCCTGAAACAAGATTTAAAAAGCAAGTCAGATCATATCATTTTTTTTTTTTCTCAAAATGTGTGGTGGCCATGAAAAGACGCTCAACATCATTTGTCACCAGAGAAATACAATTCAAAACTCCAATGAATTGAAAACTACAGTTGACCTTTGAACAACAGGTTTGAACTTTGTGGGTCCACTTACAAGCAGATTTTCTTCTGCCTCTGCCACCCCTAAGATAACAAGATCACTTCTCCTCTTCCTTGTCCTCCTCAGTTTACTCAACATGAAGACGACAGGAATGAAGACCTTTATGATGATCCACTTTCACATAATGAATAGTAAATATATTTTCTCTCCCTTATGATTTTCTTAATAACATTTTCTTTTCTCTATACTTTATCATAAGACTATAGTATATAATATATATAACATGCAAAAAAAAAAAAATGTGTGGTGGCTAGCCGGTTCACTAGGAAGAAAAGCCAAGTTATCATAATGGCCCACAGGGTCCTATACAAACTGCCCCCTCTCTGACCATCTCACCTGTTGCTGTCACCCTCACTCATGCTTCTCCAACCACACTGACCCCTTGCTCTTTCTTACATATATCAAAAAATATTTTGCCCAAGGGGTTTTGAACTTGCAGTTTCCTGTTCCTGGAATGCACTTCATCTACATAGCTGTACTTCTTTTTAGCCTTTTGTTAAATGTCACTTCTTTAGTCATGCTTTACTTTTAATTGTAACCCTTTTATATTGATGCTTTCAATGCCTTTTCTATGCTTTTTCTACATAGAATTTATCACCATCTGGGAACTTAAATGCTTTAGGTACTTATTTTTGTTTATGTTCTTCCTCTGTTTACTTGAATGTAATGTTAGTGAGTATAGAATATTTTTAAATGTTTTTATATCTGTTGTATCTTCAGCATGTAAAACAGTGCTTTGTAAACAGCATGTAAAATAGACACATAGTAGGTGTTAAATAAATATTTGTTAAGTAGACATAAAAAATGGGAAAAATAAGACATAAGGAAGAATAAGTAGGCTTTTTATGATCATACCATAAAATAATTTTTTTGAGGTTTCATGGGAGGCAGATAATAAGGAGCTGGAATTTTATCCTGGAAGAAATGAGAAGCTCTATAAGGGTTTAAGAAAGGGAGTGACAAGTGTATAAAATTTATATTGTAGAAAATCTAGTTTGGCTACCATGTGGGGAATCAATAGGGATGCAGAACAAGAGAAATTGAAACAAGTTAGGCATCTCTTTCCGCAGCCTATGTGAAACAATGGCCACCTGGACTAGTGTCCTGGTGGTAGGTTTGGATAGAAGGTAAGAAATTCAACAGGTATTTCAAAAGCCTTCCATGATTGATTCCCCTTCTGTTCACTAAGAACTCCATTTACATTCATTTCCCAGTGCCAAATGTGAATCTGCACTTATTGATTAGCTTATCTTTAAATGTTCCTCTTTCTCTCTCAAATCTCATTATTTTCTTCTGCAGGGACAGAAACTAATTTTTATATTGTTTAGGTGTGCCTCCATAACACATAGGACTATGTTTATTAACAGTTCAAATATATCACTAAATTTTAACCAGTCATTGATATTGTTATCCAGTGTAATGCCTATATGACATAGCTAAATTTCTACCCTGCCCTAACTCTGCTTATTTTTAAGAAACATGACACTTGTGATAAAAAGTCTTCATGGCAACCAGACCAGCTCAGATGGGTTAGAACTAAGATAGCAAACCAAATGACTACAAAAAGACCTCAGGCTTCATTATAATCTAATTTGCATGCTAAATGTCACTCCCACCAGTGCCATGACAATTGACAATTGCTATGACAGTGATCAGAAGTTATGAAAAGACAAAAGAAGCTAACACTCAGGTTCTGGGAAGTTCACCATCCATTTCTAGAAAAGGCATAAATATTCCCCACTTGCTTTTAATGTCCAACCCCTTCATTAGAGAAGTCCTATTATTTTAACTCCCTCACCCCTCACTAGTGGAGAAGTTGATTTGTGAACCATATTCTCACTTCTCAATTCCATGACCATTAAATAAACCCTGTATTTCTTGGCACTCACTTTCAGTTTTATTTATTGACTTTGCAACACCAAACAGGGAAAGACTCTATATTTTGGGGGACTGGCTTTGTCAGTAACAATTCAAAAGAAAGGAATTGAAACATTCCAAAAGATTTAGCTTTCTCGTAATTGTTCACAAAGAGCTCAAATCCTTCATCCATTTTTCTTCATGCTGTATTGTGTCTTTGGAAGCCAAGTTAAAAATTTGTTTCCTCTTCTTTACTCAAGTCTGTCTTTACTAAGAGGAAAATATTAAGCTTTGGAAAGAAAGACTGCAAAAAACACCTAGAAATGCATATATAGAGAAAATAAAGTTGCCTTCTCTCCTCATCCTGAATGAATTTTCAAATACATCTTCTAATTGCATTGCAGAGATTGTTTTGGTGGGTATAGAAATTTGAAATACTTACCAATTTATCTATAATTTCATTTCTAATTGATAGTGAATGGGAGACAGATGCTCTCTGATCCAGTTACATTTGTCATTTTTGAACTCCTTTATTGGCATAAGACCTATAAATGTCAGCTGGTCATGATTAGAATCTTGTGAACTGGATGACATTCAGCTTGCCATTTACTCTCAGGCACTGAGATCCAGCCAGTAACAGAATAACTTACAGTGTCCTATAAAGAGAAAATAGGGGGAGAGAGGGAGAAGAACAACAACAAACCAAAGGACAATCCTGGAAAATTTATATAGGCCACTTTACTCTGAAGTCTATACATAATCAGTAGGCAGTTATGAAAGTGGCTTATATATGTAAATAGGTTACCATTATTTTCTTCTGAAGTTTAAGTTGTCTAGCTTCAATTCACAGGGCTTTACAAAAACAGCTTAGTTTTCAGTGACTCCAAATTAGAAAAAAATGGGAAAAAAGCAAAAAAAAATGAAAACATTATTTCAAAGACTCATAGCCAAAAAAAATTAGAATTCTGTCTAAACTGTAGAAAATAATAAAATGTGAAAAACATTGGACAAGACTAGAATCTAACAACAAGGGTACTATAATTTTTGAAACATAACTTCTCTCTCTCCAGTTTCCCATTTTTGTTAAAGATAAATCATGGTGGGACTGGTTTGTTTTATTATACTTGGCCTAATTATTTGTATACAGTGCAGCAAGAATACTTTTTACATAGGCTTTTAAATAGGCTTTGCTGGAAGTTTGTTCCATAGAAGGGACCTCAGATAAGACTTTTTAAAGCCCAGTCCAGCCATGTTTTTGTGCCATCAAATATCTATGAGGTTGGGTGATCCTCTCCTCTTGAGATTTCAATATAAACCTGGGGCTCCTGGGCCTGTCAGAAAGTAACATTCTTTACTTACCATAGGTCAGAAGCCCTCTACAGGGACTGTGTACATGAAATATGAGGCCAGTTTTCCCAGTGGCTTTTCTTGGCTCCATATGTCAAGTTTGATTTCTTAAAGAAAAGCATGCCATTCCAGTCAAAGCCATAGTAAAACAACCAGTTTCTCGAATTGTGCCCTGTTGCAAACGAAAACAGATTCTTATTGCACTTATGCAAATAATAGTATTGCCATAAGTTAAAAACACTCACAAATAGTCTCCAAATTCTGGAGAAATCAGGCTGAGAGAAACAAATATGCTCCAAATTTTATTCATAGGAGTATACTAAATTGTTAAAAGCTGTCAATAGCTCAAAAGTTCCAAGGCTCTGAAAAACAAAACAAAGGATCAGCAATATTTTAAGCAAAAAGTAGAAAAATATTAGTTTACTCCGTGCAGTTAATTCCTGTTCTGCTTGATATTCATGAACATTTTAGCTCTAAATGAGTCCTGGAAGTTTTTTCTCTACTCTGATGTCACAATCTCCAAAGTTATCAGAAACCTGCATTCAAGAGCACCTGTTAGAGTTTTATAGCTGATTGTAAAACCACCTTCTAGGGAAGGACCAAAGCAAGACAATTTTCTATGGATGACAAAAGTTTTAGGGAAGCCATAGTCAAAGAAACAATTGAAAAGGTAATTTGTTACCTCTGTGGCACACAATAATTTACCATAACAATTATAATTTTTCCTGATAATGTACACTAAATTATATCAGAATTATAGGAGTTTCCCATAATTTTGGAACACATACTAATAACATATTTAAACAAATATAGCCTAAAGAAAACCAAACACCATTTCACATTTGACAATGCTTCCTGTATAATTTTTACACTAAATAAACCTAATTATGTCATTTTTGGACTTCAGGGAAACTATAATCTTAAAGGATTCATTAGGTCAGAAAAAGGCATAATGTATAATTTGATTTTGGAAAGTTTGTCAAATATCAAAGGTTTAAAACACTTGATATCACAAAATGGGATCACAGGCCTTTGTAAAATAAGTCATTCATTTAAGCAAAGTGATAATTCAAGGATTTCAAATAATAGCATAAACCTTCATTCTTTGAGAGAGAAGGCTTAATATCCCAAACAATAAGCCCCAATAGAAACAGCAGGAAGCCAATTAGATTTGTTTTTCAAAATTTTATATACAATCTATAAAATTTTCATCTTGACCATAAGATATAACTTTCATAAGCCTTTTACAACCTTTATAACATTTATTAAATAATTGGTTAATGCTTCAAGAAAATCTTGTTAATTTGACACAGGGGCCAATATGCTGGTCTTGCATCGGTGTGCCTTTAACATTAATGATTAATTTATAGAGAAACTGAATTTATTTTATCTTTCAAAATATGCTCATACAATCTCACACTCCCACCTCTTCCACAACAGTACCTGGGCCTTGAGTTGAAATAGCTTTAATTTCTGGCCATGTGTCTCAGGAATACAGTTTATTTTGATGGGCATTTTCTATGGGGCATGAAGATGGGGTTTTCATTGCTGTCAGCATTTAAAATTTAGCAGGACTTGGTGTCCTTTTTAGACCTGGAGTCAAAGCTCGGTAACTCAATGTCCCAAGTACTTTAAAAACACATACAGAGAGATACACGGGTGCAATAACCCTAATTTTAAAAAGTTTAATCTGTTTTTGTCATAAGCAAAAAAAAAATACTTAGTAATAATGGCATAAGAATTGTTTTCATAAAAGGCAAACCTGTTAGGCCAGCTACCAAAAGGCAAAAGACGTTCCACACTGCAAAGAATGTTATATTGGAGAAAACATTTCCTTTAAACCTTTAAGAAAACATTGTTAGCATCAGGCCACTGCAACAGAGCTCTAGGAAAAAAAATTTGTATAAGCTGAAAATGTGTTGAAGGAGAGCATTACTATTTTACTCTTTAAAAGGGGAGAGAAAACTGAAAATGGAGAGATGCAATAAAAGCTGAACTTTGGGTTGAAAAATTAAAATATTTTATAATTTATTAAGAATAATCAATCCCTTAAGAAAATATTATTGTTCTAACTAATTATTCAGTGTTTTTTAACATCAAACTTAAACTTTAGAAAGACCATTATAATTTCCCTTTAATTATAGACAACTTGATCATATAAAAGTTTTTGTTTTTTTATAAGTCCTCTTATTGTGACTTATGCAGATCATTCATGACATGTTTGGACTTTCTGGTTTGTCCTAAACATCTCTCTTTCTTAAACAACCAGTCATTTCATTCTAGCTCTAAATTTACCATAAAAGGTTCTTTCTCATATAAAATTATTTATCTTAAAGCTTTCTACAAGAAAATATACCTCTTTATTTCTATAACTTTCTTTACATCTCTCATTTCCTGGTTTTACCTTGTTTTATATATAACCTTTAACTAAGCTTTGAATTAAACACAAATTGTTCACCCTTTTAAACAAAGGATATGTTTGTTTAGAAAGTTTTCCTACAATATATTTTTATTGCAAGATACCCAAATAATGAAATATTTGTTATTTAATTTAATATAACTTTATATGCTGTATTATAACTAGTTTGTCTACAAGTAGTATCCCATCACATTTACCTAATTATTTTATTTTAATTGTTTACTTAGATTATTTATGAAAACCGTGGTAGTCATGATTTAAAGTTATAAAACCACCATTGGAAAATTATAACTGAGATACTGAAACAGATTTGACCTAACTGACTCCATCTTGCTTTTCACTTCCAAGTTGTCCTTGTTCATTCCTGGATATAGGCCAAACTAACTTTGGGAGGAACTTAGTTCATATTTTAGCTTTGAAACAAAGACAATAACAGTCCTTTCACAAAACCAATCTCCCTACTGTCTGTGTAATAGACTGCCCACAGCCACAGGATTAGAAGTTACGGTAATCTTACTAATTCAAGATGTAGCTATTTTCATTAAACCAACATCAATGTCTTATTTATTAAAAATTACACAAGCAAAAATCATTCTGTTTTGGGCTGAGTTTATAGTTTTATAAACTTTATGCCAAATTTTGACACCTTATGATATTTGGCAGGGATAAATATAAAATTGCTTGATTAATAAATGCAAACAAAAATGTATGCTGGCAATTCTTAAGACATTTCTAATATTACTTTATCAATAATTTTAAAGCTAGACTATTTATTGAAGATTCTATTTAAGTTATGTAAACTTGAAAAAGCATTCGACCAGTCTTTTCTTTTTTTCCTGATAAAGTATTTGATTTAAGTGCTTTTATTTTATGGCATAAATATCTTTTTTTTGAGAAGTGTCTGTTCATATCATTTGCCCACTTTTTGATGTTTTTTTTTCTTGTAACTTTGTTTAAGTTCCTTGTAGATTCTGAATATCAGGCCTTTATCAAATGAATAGACTGCAAAAATTTTCTCCCATTCTGTAGGTTGCCAGTTTACTATGATGATAGTTTCTTTTGCTGTGCAGAAGCTCTTTAGCTTAATTAGATACCATTTGTCAATTTTGGCTTTTGTTGCACTTGCTTTTGGTCTTTTAGTCATGAAGCCTATGCCCATGCCTATGTCATGAGTGGTATTGCCTAGGTTTTCTTCTAGGGTTTTTTTATGGTTTTAGGTTTTACATTTAAGTCTCCAATCCATCTTCAGTTAATTTTTGTATAAAATGTAAGGAAAGGATCCAGTTTATGTTTTCTGCATATGGCTAGCCTGTTTTCGCAGCACCATTTATTAAATAAGGAATCTTTTCCCCATTGCTTGTTTTTGTTAGGCTTGTCAAGATCAGATGGTTGTAAATGTGTGGTGTTATTTCTGAGGCCTCTATTCTGTTCCATTGGTTTATATATCTGTTTTGGTACCAATACCATGCTGTTTTGGTTACTGTAACCTTGTATTATAGTTTGAAGTCAGGTAGCATGATGCCTCCAGCTTTTTGCTTAGGATTGTCTTGGCTATATGGGCTCTTTTTTGGTTCCATATGAAATTTAAAGTAGTTTTTTCTAATTCTGTGAAGAAAGTCAATGGTAGCTTTATGGGGATAGCATTGAATCTATAAATTACTTTGGGCAGTACGGCCATTTTCACGCTTTGATTCTTCCGATCCATGAGCATGGATTTTTTTTCCATTTGTTTGTGTCTTCTCTTATTTCCTTGAGCAGTGGTTTGTAGATCTCCTTGAAGACGTTCTTCCTGTCCCTTGTAAGTTGTATTCCTGGGTATTTTATTCTATTTATAGCAATTATGAATGGGAGTTCACTCATGATTTGGCTCTCTACTTGTCTATTTCTAGTGTGTAGGAATACTTGTGATTTTTGCACATTGATTTTGTATCCTAAGACTTTGCTGAAGTTGCTTCTCAGCTTAAGGAGTTTTGGGGCTAAGACAGTGGGGTTTTCTAAATATACTATCATGTCATCTGCAAACAGAGACCAGCTGTCTCTGTTTAAACTTAACTTTAGCCAAGACAAACCCCAATTGAGTTACTTACCTGGGGATGTGTCTCAGACTGTAGACTGCTCTCTAACATCCTAGAGGCAGAAAAAAAAAAAAAAAAAAAAAAAAAAACAGATCTTATCTGTTAGAAGTGAGCTCAAACTCCATAAAGGAGTTGCCTGCCTTCCATCATCATTGAAATAGGAAATCTTGCCTTCCTTGTTGGAAGAAATTAAAACTTAAAAAAAGAGGAGTTGTACAACAAAATAAACTTTATATCTTGACCAAAATTTAGGAGATAAGGGATTCTCTGGAGGGGATGCTCTCAGACCTCAGCAAATTGTCCTGTTGGTTTGAGCTATAAAGTTAGTTAATGTTGGTACCAAGCACCAATGGAGATTTGTCAAAGGTCAGGGGCATCTCCACTCTGAATCCCTCTGTGGTTACCAAATGTCAACCCCCAAAATTTGAGATAGTTCTCAATTAATTTAGAAGGTTTGTTTTGCCAATGTTGAGGATGCACACCTGTGAAACAGACTCTGGAGGTCCTGATGACATGTGCCCAAGGTGGTCAGAGTACAGCTTTATTTTATACATTTTAGGGAGACGTGAGACATCAATCCACATGTGTAAAATGAACGTTGGTTCAGTCCAGAAAGGCGGGAAAGCTCAAAACAAAAGTGGGACAACTTGAAGCAGGGAAGCGCTTCCAGGTCACACATGGGTGAGAGATAAATGGTTGCATTTTTTAAAGTTTCTGATTAGCCTTTCCAAAGGAGGCAATCATATATGCATTTGTCTCAGTGAACACAGGGGTGACTTCGAATAGAATGGGAGGCAGGTTTTCCCTAAGCAGTTACCAGCTTGGATTTTCTTTTTAGCTTAGTGACTTTGGGGGCCCAAGATATTTTTCCTTCACACTACCGTGTGTCAAAGAATGTGCTCAGCACCATTGCAACAAGGGTACACAGGAAGCACAAAATGTTCCCTCTCAAAAGCTGCCCATGCTCTAGAGAAAAAATAAAAACAGTTCATGAAATAATCAAGGAACAAAAAAAATGTAGTAAAGTAACCCTTGGGTCATAAAGCTGAGACTTAATTAGAGTTAGACAAAGTATATTTTTATGGGTACTTGAGTTGTCAGGGGAGGGTTTGTGGAAGAAATGCTCTAAAGGTGTAAAATTAATTTTTAGCAGCCTCCATCTGAAAGCCCCACGCTGTTTTTCACTGGGCCAGCCAAACCTTGAAATAGCCTTTTCTGGCAGTTTAGGGCTACTTCCCAGTTCCCATTCTGGTGCCTAAAACAAGAATTATTCCCTTCCAGAAAAACAACAGAAATGTACACTTAAATTCCTTTCATGTTTATAACTGGATGCTTCCCTCATGAGAATGAGACTACCATGACATTTTCTAAGTTAGAGGAGGGCTCCATTATTGAAGTGCTTGTAATTAACTTTAACATCCCTGTTCAATATTGTGTACTGTAACAGTGGGTAGTGAAGTTATTCTTCTAAATGTAGGACTCACTAATGAGTTTGTAAATCAAATGATATATCTAGTAAGTTCAGAGTAATGAGTGATGAATCTTATCAGAACTAAATAATATGTCTGGATGTCTCTTTTATATTAAAAACTATTCAGAATTGAAGATATTCCTTTTGACTTTAGAGTTACTCTTTTTGTATAGTCCCCACCATTAAAGCTACTTGGAGTGCTAGCAATATGCTTTTAGAGTGGGGAAGCAAAGAAAAGCACTTTTACACATTTGTGGCACTGAAAGATTTGCCAGCACTGTTGGGCTGTAGGCTGTCACCAGGCCCTGAGACATGAATCTCTTGTGGTCATTTTAGTGCTTGTGTAACTCAAAAAGGCTATGGACTTAAACTGGAATTTCAAAATGATTAGTCCATATTTGCTACTAAAGTAATTGCTCCAACTATTCTAAGAGGACAACCGAGAGCCTCAAGTCCCCAAATGACTTACCCCATACACTGCGGAAGACCCAGCCAAGCTTCAGCGGGGCAGCCAGCAATATTTAACTTCCTCATTCAAGTTGCCTACCACCTGAAGGCTCAGACAGAAATACTGTTCTGGGGGGATTAGCACATGATGAGCTCCCATGAATATAGCTTCAGTAGCACTAAATAAGACCTGGTTTTAATTCCATGAGGGAAGCATCAAGGGGACTACACATCTTTAGCAATCCACGAATAAAATATAAGAATGGCTTTATTAGTCTCCTCCAATATGTGAAACTTGTTGGAGACTTACTAAACTAGCTCTGTTACCTAGGCACTGGTCAAATCTTGGAGTATAATCAGAGCCTGAAATGGCTGCCAAAAGAGGTTTCCTGAATAAATTTTGTGTGTACCCTTTTGACTATCAAAATTGATGGAACTCAAGAACTCAAGTAAAAATTTACTTTTACTGCTGGCTTTAGAAACACCCCAGGTGTCATGTACCTTCTCTATGCCTCAGTTTCCTCATGCAAAATGAATACATGTAGTTAGTTAATCTCTAAGGTACTTTCCAGTTCTGACATTCTAGAATATTAATTAATCCCTGTGATAACCTCTGATATATTTTCAAATAATAGAGAGGGATTAGTATCACATATCAATGGCTCAGTTGTCATGATGAGACGTATTGCTATCAATGCACCTAAATATAATTTAATGATTATTAAATGGTGATTTCCACAAAAACAGTATCAAAGTTTGTGAATTAAGTGATAAAGACAGTTTCAGTAAACGAGCATCTTAGTTGTCTGAAAGTTCTATGGCAGAAGCAAGATGCTCCTTAATTATTGCCTTCTGGTACCACAGACTATGCTACAATAACCGGAGTAAATGAGTAAGAGGAGCATCTTTTCCCTCATTGGCTCCCAATCCTTTCTCTGTAATGACATAGTTGTAGTTGATATATTCTATAATGTATCTGTCTGCTGTCTGTTCCTCTCTTAGCTTTCTTGCACCTCCCTTTTTCCTTCCTTTCTTCTTTCAACAAATATATTTTGAGTCCTAGGAATGCAATGGTGAACAAACACATAGACAACATCTCTCTTGTCATTTAGCTTAGAATCTACTGAAAAATATTAACATTTTTAAAGTCACACTAATTAATGTACAATTACAAATGGAGATAAATGTTTTGGGAGAATGAAACAAAGTTTCTAACTAGAAGAGGGTGGTGGTGGCTCTAACAGAAGTTCTAATTTGAGAGAATACTTTCTTGTGCTATGATTTGAAGAATGAGTAGCAGTTCACTGGTTGAAAGAGGAGAATCATATCCAGGGCAGCATCAAGATTACTTCAAGTCTTTAAGGCAGGAGGGAACATGGCATATTCCAGAAAATGGAAAAAGGCCAATGTGACTAGAATATAGGAAACAAGGTAAAAGTAGTCTGAGATGGCCCTGGGAAATATTAATTAAGTGGGCAGCATCAACTTGTATAGATAGCAGTTCTGCCAACTGCTTATCTTCCTTTCCAATTCTTAGATGCCTAACACCAATCTCTAACTCCTCTTCCCACTTTTGACCACCCTGTGCTCTATGCGAAGACCTACTGTGGAGGTTTGCATAAGTACCATGTCTGATCTACAAACCAAATAATTCGATTCAGAGTGTGAAAAGATACTGCCTAGGGTGGGACAGCCTGGTGCCCAAATGAGCGATGACAGAGACTTTAATAAGCTTCTGTATAAACTAGCTTGATAGAGAATATTGATTTCCTCTATAACAGAACATAAAGAGTCTGGTTCTTCATCATAAGCCAGAGAACATATTTTCTCTAAGCATAGAAATAAGAAAAAAAATTATTTTTCATGTACTCACCCTTACTGCCTCCCCAATATTCTGAGAGCCAGGATTGCATTTGAACCCACAGGAGATCCTTTAATGACCTGGAGTCAACAGGTCATGTACACGTTCTACCTCAATCTTCCCTAGATAGAAATCTATCAGTACCTCATGGCTAGAAGTCATCACTGATCATTCTGAAAGACATCTGATTTGTTTGACTCTTCTGGTTGTGGGAAACATAGATATTCTTACTTTTCCCTTGACCAAATTGATTCTGCTGTCTCTATACATATTTTTTCACTAATGTATGGTTGTGGTTTGTAGTTTCAATTTCATATATTTCTTCAATAATGACTCCTCATGGCCCTTACCTAACCTCATGTTCTCTTTGTATGCTTTCTTTCACCTTGAGTTTATGCCTGCTTCCTTTATTAGTTCTCAATTCTCACTCTTGAAAATGAGAGTCTAATTGGCTCAGTTCATCCTTAGTCAGGCAGAGGTTCTCTTTCACGATCACTTTATAATCCTTCTGATGCTACCTTTGCAGCCCCAGAGCCTAATCCATACTTGGTCCAACCAGCTTCTATTAATGGTGAAAATATCTAGTGCACAGCTACAGAGTGTGTACAACAATTAAGCACATGAAAGGTGTGGGAAAGTGTACCAAAACACAAAGACATTACCCTCTAATGCAGAACAGAGGAAGAGTCTATTGCCTTGGAAATCTTAGACATAATGCAATGTACAAAGCATCTTTTTAGGAATTCTAGTTCTTTGCCATTGGTCAAGGCAATGTTTTTAAAACTTTTCTAAGGATCCTTGAGGTTTCTTCAGAGAAATTTCAGGGCATAAAATATCTACCTCCCATTTTCACAAAATCATTAATGTGAATCATCACATTAATCAATTTTAGATATTTGATTTCTTTTAAAATTCACAACACTGAGGCTCTGAGCATAAGCTTAGGGAGAGGTCAGCCATGTGGACCCTGGGGTGTCTCTAAGCTGGGAAAGGCAGCAGCCATCCCTGCCCTGGGTTGGTAGAAGAAGCTATGCCTAGGAGGGATGAACCTCTCACTCACCCCCAATTCAGGTACCCAGTACCTCCCAGCACAGCAAATTTCAAAACTCTTGAAAGTTACCCATTCATTGTGGATTGTAATGGCAACCTGTAAGAAGTGGAGATGCCTGGCGGGCTTTCCCCAGAGCCTAATGTAGTACCTAAGTTTGGCAGCTGATGAAAGGCGACACAGCAGCTATCAGGCCTGAGTGAGTGTGCCACAAATCAGGGAACAAGGTCACCAAATTCTGTTAGGGTGTGTATTCTGTGCCTAAAGGAAAATTCCTGTGCCCAAGGGTGTATTGTGCCTAAGGAAGAGTTCCCTTGGGCTGACTCCATTCCTGGTAGGATCCTGTTTTCTCCCAGTGTTTCTGAATTTGGCTTGCATTTGTCTGCTTTGACAGGCTTGAGGAAGAATTGGGTAACTTTGGTGATTCTGCCTATGAGTCAAATGTCCTTATATTTATATTTAAAACTGTCATTGCACAATATAAATATGAATGGTAAAATCTCAGCTAATAGTTTAAAATTATATTTTTTCTTTACTTAGAAAGACATTAAATGGCAAACAAACCACACCATAATAGAAGATTGAAAGAAAGAAAAAACAAGCTTTATACTTTGCTGCCATTAATGACACTTTTTCCTTCTCTTTTAACTAGGGGCTCCACTTTTTGTTTTCTGCTGAATTCTGTAAATTACATAGCTAGGTTTTGGTATTATATATTTTAGTATTCCAAAAATATTCTTGAGTTTTGTTCTGGAATCAGTTAAAATTACTTAGAAACAGTCTGATCCTATCTGGTGTGACTTTTAAGATTTCTTATGCGGACTAGAGCAGTGCTCAGTCTACTTAACTATTTTTCACTATTGAAGCAAGATCCTACTATTTACTTTACCTAATTCCTTGTGAATCATGCGGCTTTCCTGTCTGGCTGGTGGGAATAGACCCTATTTCTGGCTTTGAGTGTATATAGGCACCATTACCTTCTTATCCTTTTGAGAGGATTTGGAGTTTCTTCACTCTACAAGCACTGGACAGTGCTCTGCTGAATACTTGAGGGAGGACCTCCACAAATTTTAGAAGTTCCTTGTGCAGCTCACTCTTCTCTCATACTCTGTCCTGTGACCTCTATGCACTTTGACTTTTATGGACTCTTAGCTCTGTCTTCTCACTTCAGGTGTCTATAGGGCTCCATCTAGCACTGCAGCCTTTCCTGCACTGCAGCCTGGAAATTCATCAAGGGAAATCATAGAGCAGACCTGTATTTTCTATACATTAGGAATTACTGTCCTTTGTTACCTGATTTTCAGTATGTTGAAAATCATTGCTTTATTTTTGTCATGCAGTTATTTTGATTATTTCAGGTAGAAAGGTACATCTGGTACCTTTTTGTCTAAGTGGTCCACAATTATAAGTCACATGACATTTTTAGCAGTCGTCATGCCATCATAAAAATGTTTTTCTGGTAAACAATAAAATATTGTTTCGTTGGGGAAGGCCCTTAGTAATTTTGATAGTAGAGGCAAATATGGAATGTTGCAACAGATATGTAATGGCATTAATTTCTGAGTCTGCAGACAGAAGCATGAAGTCAAAACTGTAAGGATTGAATATGCTTGGTTTTCTTGATTAGGCCCAAAGAAATTGGAAGTAAACATAAAGGATGTAAGTGTCTTCCAGTTTATGTTCACTCTCAAACTCTCCCCTCTGGCTAGATTTATATCTTCTCTACCTGTGGCCTTAGTCTTCTCTTTCCCAGGGATACCTTAGAAAAATCAGGCTCACTAGGATTCACTTATCCATTTAAAAAGAACATTAGAACATTTTTTACCTGCATTTTATCTTAATGAATTGGCAGTTGGAAAAAGTTAGTTGAGATTGTCTGAATAATAACTCTGCAAATAAGAATTTTAATTTGCCAGAGAATAGGAAGAAAGACAAAATAAGTATTAGTATATAAAGCTAAGAATTTTTTCAAGTAATTCCCTTTAATTTTGTTATTGTTGTTTAAGTGAATAATATTTAACTATCATGGCTATATAAGTAAAAGGTAACATGTCATATCCACTTGAAAACTCACTAACAATTAAAAGCTAAAAAGAATCACTTATTAATACACTTGTATTTGCTCTAAATTTTTATTTTTATGTGCACATGACTACAGATGTTAGTGGGTGAGTGAGTGGGGAGCATTATCTGGAAAAAATATGAAGCAATAGCTCAGGCTTAAAAAATTGCCACTGGAAATGCTATATATTTGAGTTTCTAAGTAGGCACTAATAGGGTTATATCTTGCTGTCCTTGGTTATGTGCTAGCCATCAATGAAAACATAGACTCAAAGATCAAGAACAGGAGGTATATTTTAGAAAATGATTGGCTCTAGAATAAGTTTCCTTTATCTCGTTAGCTATATCATTTTTAGGTACAATAAATCAATTCTGAGAATGAATCAGAACATACAGTGGAAGCAACTTGGTTTAGATATTGGGGTATAGGCTTTGCTGTCTACATGCTTGTTGGTAACAGTTTCTGTTTACTGCAAAAAGAAAATCAATCTATACTGCTGTCTGAGATCTAGTTTTACTTAATTCCAAATACATTAACTTCTGGTACGTATCTCATCAAACGCAGAAAAATTGATTTAAAAAACACATTTCTGTTTATTTGACTTTGAATTGAACATTTACTGACATCACCAGCACCAACACCACCATCATCATTATCAATATCAGCAGCAGCAGGATCCCTCGCTATTTTTAAACACACATTAGAGATATAAAATATACAGGCCTTCACAGTAACTTGGTCCAGTAAAACAATCACCTCAGAACACACAGAATGGGGTTGTTGGGGAAATATGTAACTGTACTTGAGTCACTGTTACTGTGATCTTTACCCAATAGCTTACTCTCTAAGCTGTGACCTCCATTTTGGACCTGGCTTATAATGCCATTATACAATAAGCTCATGTTCTAAAGTTACGTGATTATTTCATTGCTCTCCAAGAAGATGATACAAATCAATCAATGTTAGATGTTTTTCTTTTTAAAGAAATACAAAGCCTTGAAGTCACACACAGTAGTATCCTTTAGATTAACATTTTTTATACCTTGAATATTAGTTTGTGTAATTTTATAAGAAAGCACTAAATTGAGCATAATAAAAATCGTATATCAGCATATATGTGATATATGTTATAATTTAGAAAGTTGGCCATTATCTTCCTCTGTATAAGTTTTCATTTCTTTGTGTTTATTATTTTCTTGCACTAGCACACTATTAAGCCTCATCTTTAACTATATGGCCATTTTCTGGTTAAACAACAATCCAGTCATATTCATGAGCCTGGATCTCATCTTATTTTTAATGCTACAGTGGCCAATACTACTAAAAAGATTAATTTTGTTTCATTTCTTTCCTTATAGCCTGTGATGGTTAATATTAAGTGTCAACTTGATTGGATTAAAGGATGCAAAGTATTGCGCCTGGTTGTGTCTGTGAGGGTGTCGCTGAAGGACACACATTTGAGTCAGTGGATTGGGAGAGGCACACCCACCCTCAATCTGGGTGAGCACTATCTAATCAGCTGCCAGTGCTGCTAAGATAAAAGCAGGCAGAGGAATGTGGAAGGATTAGACTGGCTTAGTCTTCTAGCCTACATCTTTCTCCCATGCTGAGTGCTTCCTGCCGTCAAACATCAGACTTCAAGTTCTTCAGCTTTTGGACTCTTGGACCTTCAAGCCCAGACTGAAGGCTGCACTGTCAGCTTCTCTACTTTTGAGGTTTTGGGACTCATACTGGCTTCCTCGCTCCTCAGCTTGCAGATGGCCTATTGTGGGACTTCACCTTGTGATCGTATGTGTGAATACTCCTTAATAAACTCCTCTTTATATGTATATCTGTCCTATTAGTTCTGTCCCTCTAGAGAACCCTGACTAATACATGGCCATAGCTTAAGAATAACTTTTAGAATATATTTCTATATGTATAGAAATGGTGCTACTAAATTGATTAAGTATTGACAGGAAATAGTCAATTCAGTCTATCAACTATTACAAAACATTATTCCTCTGAGATTAGTGGTATTGAAAGAACTGATATATTAGTTTGATATCAGATTGGCATCAGCCAAAACAGGTGACATAAGCAGATCACAGAATGGCTATACAGTTTTAAAATAAAAGATTATATTGTTTTCATTTTGCTGATAATCTTGCTTTGTCATGAAGACAATAAAGATGTGACTGCGTTGAATTACCCATATTCCTTTTTAGAAACTGAATAGATCTTTTTAAAAAATTAAAAAGATCTTCACAGGAATACTGACAGTGGAATATTTGTGACAAATTATCATTTACAAAACTTTTAATGTCTAAACTGATGTCATCTGGTGTCTCACATATAGCTGAGGCAATGTCCCCTTTGATTCTTCTGATGGTTTGATTGACTATTATCAAAAATATCTACACTTTGGGAGGCTGAGGCGGGTGGATCACGAGGTCAGGAGATCAAGACCATCCTGGCTAACACGGTGAAACCCCATCTCTACTAAAAATACATACACAAAAAAAATTAGCCGGGCATGGTGGTGGGCACCTGTAGCCACAGCTACTCAGGAGGCTGAGGCAGGAGAATGGCGTGAACCTGGGAGGCGGAGCTTGCAGTGAGCAGAGATCACACCACTGCACTCCAGCCTGGGCAACAGAGCAAGACTATGTCTCAAAAAAAAAAAAAAAAAAAAAAAAAAACTACATATGTTGCTAACAACAGTATTAGATACTCACAACACAATTTACCACATATCCAGCTACTCATGACTTGAAAGAAACTTGCAAAATGAAAAGACAGAGAGCTGGACAAAGATAATTCAATCTCCACTGAGACTATGGCTAGTAGGGCAAAATACATTTTTGTTTTTAATGGATCCAGCTAATTTGACCATTGAAATGAATTGTCAGTCTAAACAGAAAATCAGAGAAGTAGGATACGAAAATTATTTTATAATTATTTTAGCAGTTTTATCAGCTGCAATAGCTCATCACAGGAATGATATAGATTGCTGCACGATCAATTAAAATAATAATTCACTGGTATGACCGAACAGGTCATATTTTGCTTCTTCCTCTCTTACTCCACGTATCCTTCTTGGAAAACAAAAACAAAACCTGTGTTTGATGTAGAGAAACCTTATAGTGGTTCCTAAAAGAGAAAGGGAGTGGGAGAGAGAGAGGAAGAGGAAGAAAGAAGAAGAAAAGTTTGGAAATGCATAGATTTAAGGACTTAAAGCATCAAAGGACTTATATAACAATCTTAGAATTGTTAATCTAAGTACATCAATTAGCTTTAATGTGATAATCTGAAAGTCTTCTCAAATTAGTTCTATATGATGAAAAAACTTGGTTTTTACTTCTTCCTCCCTCTCTCCCTTTCTTCTCTCTCTTTCTCCTTTTCCTCTCACCAATTCAGACCACAAAATAAGCAGTGTGATTGGTTGGCTATTTAAGACGGCTCTCAATTTCTTCCACTATATGACTATATACAGTTGCCCATGAATCATCTTAATGCTGATGTGGCATAATGTATAAAATCAGAATAATTTTAAATATTGGCTTCCATTCTTTGTTTCTATGATACTCTAATAGCTTTGTGGGAGGTAATTGGATTAAACAGAAAAGAGAGTAAACAAGTTTTCAGATCTACATTTATTTTCTCACTAGGTAACTAACTTTAAAAAGAAGACAGAAACCATAAGAGTAAACATTTAGACTTAATGTTGAGCTATGGTATTAGTATGATTTGAAACAGAAAGGATTTATTGAAGTGGAGAAAAAAAACTCTTCTACAACACAACACTTTAATTAACTTCTTTAATTGTGCCCAAAGGGTGTGAAATGATGGGTACCTTTATAAATTCGAAAATATATACATATATATAAACCAACATAATTGATGATTATAATTACTGCTGGTCAACTCATTTTAATCTATTAATATTATGTTTTCTTCTGTCCTAGCTGATTAAAGCAGAGGATTAGAAACTGCCTCCCTGACAGTCACATGATTTTCCCTAACAATTATAAAGCATTTTAGCCTTATCCCTGACCCCTCCATCTAGTACTTTCTACCTCATAAAGTGTAACAACTTTCAAAAGGAGACAAAGTAGATATTTTGTTAACAGTCACAGTTCATAGTGTGACACTGTGGAGACAGTCTTGGCACACAGCTGCTGTACAGGGACACACAGAGCCCTATAGTACAGTGAATGCAGGTAAAACTCTAGCTAGTACAGTCAAAAACATATTAACACCGGGTGAGAAATTGTTTCTCCATTGACTAAGAAAGCCCCAGCACTTAAAAAGACTAAATATATAATACTGCATCAAATAGCAGTGGGGAAAAAAACTATAATATGTAAGTGTCCTCAGAAGTTTTGATACTGCCTCTTCGCTATAGTGCACAGTTTTAATGACAACCCTCTCATTAGCTCAGTCTTCCTAGACTATTTCAAACATTCATCATCTTATGTAGCTAACAGCACAGTTCGTGCAAAATTAGTGGAGGAATGAGGAGAATTAAAAAGGTCTTGCTGCTTAAGGGAGTAAAAAGCAGGTTGTCCTGAGCTCTTCATCTAGTCCTCTACATTTAATAAGGGCAAAACCATTTATCTTTCTACTCATAAATGGAACAGATACAGTGTCTCTCCCTCAGGCACCAGGAGCCACTGGGGAAAGCTAGATTAGGCCTTGAGAACTGATGCAACCTTGTGTGGAATGTTACTTCATGGAGCAAGAAGTTAACAACAGTCTTTGATTCTAAATATTTTTAATCTGGCTTGTCACACACACACAGAGGGAAACAAAAGGCAAAAAGATTGCCATTGCTAATTCTGCATTGTCTAAGCTGTAAGCACTGTGTCAGGATTTTCACAAATGGACACTCCTAAAGCAAGTTATATAGCTGAAAGTTTGCTTTTGGGAGGGTACTTGTGAAAGAAACAGTAAACCCCAGGGCTAGAAAGAAACAACATTTGATATGTAGAAATGCATTATTTTTATTCAGATGCCAATTAGGCTCTAGCTTCTTGCCACTTTAGTGGTCACTATTATTTTTGATCTGTGGGATAGTTCTGTCCTGAGTTCCAAGCAGAGAGTATATTGTTCAGCTTGGCCTGTGGTAGCTGGAACATAATAATTTGTCCTAGTATATTTTTAATTTCAGGATTGAAATGTTGGCTTTGCAACTTACTGTCAGAATAACTTATATACATAGTATTAAAAATAAGTATGTGGTGGTTTTATTAATGTACTCTTAAAGAATAATGAAACCTTCAGATCTGCTCTAATGAATTCTGATGAAGTGAAATGCTTAAGAATGATGTTCTTTGTACGTGCTTATTCCCCACTTAAGAAAACAAAAAAAATCAGCCAAAAGAGGCAAAATCTCTGACAAGAATCTAGAGACGCTCTGCAAATTAATACTCTTAGTCTCATATATTGAGTTGCTATACATGAAATGAAAATTTCAGGTTTCTCCTTGCTTTTGGATCTCAGGATGATAAGGACAGGATTTTTTTGGCTTTTACTATTATTTTTAATTGACACATAATAATGATAGATATTTATGGGGTACAATGTGATATTTCTACAAATGTATAAAATGTGCAATGATTAAATCAGAGTAATTAGCATAAAGAAATGATAAATGTTTGAGGATAGTTTTTCTGTTGCTTTTTAAAACTTTTCATCTTCGGCTTTCTTGCTATCCCACTCATTGGCAACATGCGTATATTTAGAAGGTATTTTTGAATGTAGCTTGCTAATGTTGAGAACACACAGCCACTGTGTTTTAGTATCGCTATGATACTGTAGATGTGACACACTATTTGTTCAAAAAAGCCTTGTTTATGATTATTGCACTTAATATAAGAAATGATGAGCTATATTAAAAAGCCTATTTTTATTCTTTATTGCATTGGTCACTTTTTTGGGGCAATCATATGCACACATCTGAAATCCATGTGTGTCTGCATGTATATGCGTGTGTGTGTGTGTAAGCATGGTTTTTAAAGAGAAAAATGCTTTTGTGGTGGATAAGTTGATATGCTGATAAGTTCTACTTCACCATCCCTCTATAAATGAAGGCATGCTAGGCATTGTGCCATTGTTACATCACTATCATATCTTAATCTGCATATTTTGATCTTAATTTTGTATGCTTTACATAAACATAATACCCTCTGAAGCTAAATTCCCATTTGAATAACAGCCAAACCAAATATCACCTACTCCCTGCTATACTGTCACCAAAAACAAGAGAGATCAAAGTTTAGTAATGGTCAGTAAGAAAGTAGTTTTTATTTTTCTCTTCAAAAACAGTTATTATTATTATTATTTTTTTGGTTGCTAGGAGGGAGTATTAGCTAGCTTTAGAATCAGCTCTACCTGGGTCAAAACCTACCTCATTCATCTACTAGTTGTATAAACTAACACGAGTTACACTATGAATTCCTCACTGTGAATGAAGATAACAACACTTACTTTAGAGGATTGTTATACAGGGTGGCAAAATATAATTGCCTGGCACAAGGTAGATGTTCCTTTTCTGTCTGATCATTTTATTCAGAGACATACATTTTCCTACAAACACTTCTTGGTTGATCTTTACAACAACCCAATGAGACAGCTAAGCCAAAAATTACTATGATCAGATAGGAAACTAAGGCCCATATAGCCAGTCATCAGGAAAAGTTTGGTAAGAATCCATATGACCTCCTCCAAGACTTGTAAATACTATCAACATACCATCAAATATTGGAAGAGAAATCTCTTTGGCCTGAAAATATTTTTTTCAAATACATGTGGAAATGCATACATACTTATAGATGAAGATCTATGCATATTATTTAGATACATGTTTTTCTCAGCAATTTCTTAAGTTTAAAAAAAACACAATGTTTAAGTTTCTTGTATAATGGTCCAACAGCATTAAATTTATGTGAAGTGTTACATGCAAAACATTTTTATTATAAAAGTAAATTCCTGGTGAGGGCAGGCAGAAATCCAAACCAAAATAAAACAAAATTTCTAAGCACTCTCCCTTCTGTTTAAACTCAAAGCAGTGGACTAGCAATACATAAAGGTATGAGAAAATACTAAGAGCACCTAAATTTAGCTATGTTTTTTTCAGTGTAGCATGAAAAAAGTTGTGAATACTAAAAAGAAGCTGCACTCTCTGGAACTCTTAAAATCCAGGCCAGTTCTGGAAGCTGCCAGTGTAGTATAAGTAGCTGACAGCCTAAACACCCTCAATGCCACCTACTGCTGTTCCCTCGATTACTGCTCAGATTTGATTACTGTCTCCCTCATCCCTAAGGCTATCACTAGCTTTACACATTAAGAATTGTCCCTTTCAGCTAATGGTGACTGTGGGAACAGATAGGAATATGCTACATTGCCAACTCACTGCATGGGTGCTCAGTAACACCAAGAATATATACCAATAGAGGCATCTGCTGAGAAGAAGGCAGTGTGTTTTCAGACACTCAGGGGAATATGGTCGAGAGACTACATTGTATTAAAATCAACAGAACAGTGTATCACACTACAAGAATATTATGCTTTATAGGCAATTTTACTGAAATGCAAAGCACTAATTATAGAAAGGTGCTGAAGCAACCTTATGTTTGCCTAACTCCTAATAGTAATTTCTGTGTCTCTAATTGAAAAGAAAGCCTGACTTCTGGCTCTCCTCAGATTTACACCATTGAAAATTAAAAATGGATGAACATACATACTCTTAAAACACTTTATTTGCACTCATATGACAATGCTTAACTCCAGTATACCTTGAACCAGTCACAATGCAGATGTCAACTTTCCTTAGTAGATCAAGACCTCCTGCAATGGCAGGGGAAAATATTTTTCTTGTCCTGAGCCTGGCATGGTGGTTTTTTTTTGTACATTATAGATATTTAATAAAGTCTGTACAATTAAGCAAAATAAGTACAAAAACTGAAGAGGAGTGGATTTTCTATCTTGCAGTCATTTATTTTTTGTTGACAGCCAATAACATGTTTGTGTTGTTTGTTTGTTTTGAAGAAGAAGAAAAAAGATATGAGGCAATTTTAAATTTTGCCTAAGGTTTTATGGGACAGTGGATGCGGGGATAGAAGAGGACTGACAGGCAATTAAAACCTTTGTTGAGATAGTTGCACATGTGGGTTTAGCAAAGGGAAAGAATTCACCCTTTATTATCTGTTGTATGTTTTTAAACCCTGTGATATACCAAACATACATATATATGCAATGGTGTTATAATCCTCATTTTAAAATGAGGGACAAGATGCTCAGAAAGGCTAGGCACTTTCCCAAGGTCACTCAGTTAGTAAAGCGTGGTGCTGAGTAAATTCATGGGTCTGATCGTAAAGCCAGTGATTATTTTGGTATTACACAAACACCTATTTCTCCCTCTTTGTAAACTTTTTTTTAAGCTGGGAGCTTAAATCTGTTAGATAGCAGTCACTGTGTAGAAGCAATAGTGGAAGTGTCAAAAAATAATATATTCATTTACCTTAGAAATAAAATTAGAAGGCTTACCTTAGATTTAAAATTAGAAACGTTGAGTAAATGGGGAATGGGTGCATAGTAGATGTTTTAGCACACACCTATAATTCTAAATATTAGATAAGCTAAGTCTAGAGAAAGGCTGGAGCTTAGAGATTCATATTGCACCAGTAGAAACTAGGAAACTAGGTTTCTGCATTTAATCTAGCAGCCATTCCCCAAGAAAGGAGTCCTAAGATACCTAAGAAAGTGTAAACAGGCTCAGGATGAAGGAACACTGTCACTAACTCAAAAAATCGTAAAGAACTAGTCTCACAAAGCAATTTCCATAGATTCTACCACCATAATCTTACAAAATATTTTGAGAATTATGATTACTTTTTATTTTTAAGTATATTTAATATACTTTAAACACACACATTTAAAAGATTTGCTAAATTCCTAAGAAATATTTGCTATATCACGGTGCATAGCATTTGTGGAAGAACACATCTACTATTTCATAATAAGTCAACGATTAAAAAAAATCTTATGTGCACATATGATTTCATAGCCAACACTGAAGAAAGATATCTCCTTGGCATTCCTACAAACCTCAAAATATTTTGTGACTTTTGTGAATTTCATAAAGCGTATGAGTGAGATAGAAAAATATTATTGTATCCATTTACAGAAGAGGAATTAGTGACCCACAACCGATTTGGGACTTTACCCCTACAATGAATCAGTAGAAGAGTCACAAATTTACTGAAGTCTCCAGAAAAACTGTCCACAGGGTCAACCATGTTTGATGTGATTACTGCCTGTAATAACAAAAAGGTCATATGTACTTTCCTGATTCCTAGTTCTTTCAGTATTTTATCAATCATGAAAGCATTAAAATTAATGTCTCTAAACTATTTTTGCATTCATGATGTCAATCTTAGCAAAAGCTAGTGAGATGTTATCATAGAAAAGGTCATCCAGAGAGAAAACGTCTAATTGCCAAGATAGGTTGCCCAGCATTTTTTCTGTATATGTATTACCATTGCCTCCTCTCAGAAGCGGCAGACACATGAACTGTATGACAAACTCAAATGCTGCTTTAGAGGGAAATCTAATTTCCCTCAGGTGCTAGGCTTATTTACTTGTGAGTTTTCTTAAGTGGAAGAAACTTAGTTTTAACACCAAAAGGAAGAGTCTAGTTTCTTTTTCCAGACCCACTATCAATGAAGGACGTCCAAAAGAGATTACAATGCTATTTTTGATGAGAAGAGTTCCATGCATATTTCCCACTTCTTTGTGTCTACCTAATCCTCTTAAAGTTACTAGGTTCCAGGTCAGGGTGGGGGTAAGTGTCAGTGTCTAATGTATTGATTGCCCTCTAGTGGATGGAGCGTAAAGAGTTCTTGTTAGTATGTGACGAACCTAAATATGAAACTTGGAATATTCAAAATGTTGCCTCCATATTTTCAAAGGACAAACTTGGCAGCTATTTTTTTTCATTGTGCTCTTAGACCACATCTTTAATTCAATCTATTTCTATATCATAATTCTTGGGTTGCTATCCAAAAACAACAGGTATTTTTGCAAGTCTACTATGTATAAGCGACTGTGACACAATCTGTGAAGGGTAAAAATAAGTACTGCATAATACATGGTCTCTGTCTGTATACAGTTCAATTTTATCTCAAATGTGATATGTACAACTGAAAAAACAGCACAAAGTATCTTTTACTGGTATTAAATGAAAACTACATTCTTCAGATGAGTAAGGCTATTGAGTTTCAAAAGCAAATATCGTCTCACACCCACCCTCCATCACATAACCCTGCCAGATCTTAACACAAGCTTCACAATAGGAGAGAGTAGAACATTAATGGGGTCATGAGTTGAGGAAGCCATAAAACTGAAGTCTTTAATAGCACTGTACTCCATTGATGTATTTAAACTCTAAAGACTTCTTTAAATGTAAGATTGTTGATTTCCACCTTTGGGGTAATCATAACTGCATGCTTCTCTAGGTAAAAGGTAACTTAGAACTTTTAATATGAAGAAAATATTTGAGTAATAGTTTTTAATATATTTAGCACTAATTAAATGATGTCAGGGTAAGGTTGAATGAGAAACTATATGTATGTCACTTAAGTCAGCAAAGTATATGAATAAAAAGTTATCCAAATATTTTCCTGTGAAAAGCCCCACAACCTCCTTTTTTCCACCACCCATCCATGACCTGAAAAACCCTTCCTTATTCCTATATCATAGTAATTACACTGTTGAATTGTTATTACTTGTTTACCTCTCTCTCTCTGCCTTACTAGACTCTGAGCTTTCTTTGTATTTTCTCCAAAATTTATAATCACTAAAGGCACAGAGTAAGTGCCAAATTTAATAAAAATATCATTGATTGAAAGAATGAAATGTAGTGGAAATTTCAGGCACTTGTGGAGATACTACTGGTTATGGGCACCTAGTAACATGTCTCAAACTTGAATATGTAGAAGACTATCTCGTCTTCCTGGCTGTTTATTTTATTTGTTTGCTGCCACTGTGAACACACAAGTGGGCCTTATGAAATTTAAATCAAAATTGCACTATTTATATTAGCAATTGAAAAAGGACCATATTCTTACTGTTTTTCAAAGCAATCCAAATAGGAAAAAGAGCCAAATTAAGTCACGCAGTAAATTACCTAATGATTGAGCCACAGAAAAAATGACATTTTAATAGAAATTTTTAATTCCCCATAAAACAGTTTCACATTTTTAGCCTGATGAGAAAAGTAATATGTTCAAAATTAGGAAACTTAAAGGAAAGAAAGTTATGTGTTTTGAAAACTAAGATTTCTTGCTTAAAATATAAAAATAGTTGATGCAGGAGTAAGGAGAGTATCATTGAAGTCCTCATATTTGTGACTAAAAAGAATAAAGGGCCTGTACTAATATTACAACTATTTCATATGAACAAGTTCTAGAAAAAACAATCTTTACTTAGGTGCCTCTGATATCTAAGTGCAAAGAAACATAAAATAACAAAACAATACAAGCAAGAAGATAGAATTTAAAGAAATGAAAAAGAGGGCAATAGAACATGAGAATGATGCTCTAAAAAAATTAAAGATACATGTGACCCTTGTTTAGTTCCTAAAATATGCTTTATATAGAAAAAATTAAAAGAAGCAACAGAAAGAATGAAACTAAACAAAATACATCTATAAAATCCCATTCTCTCTTGTAATAAAAAAAAAGTTGTCCTAAAGTGTTAAACAATTTTTTAAACATTTGTTATTCATATTACCTTGATGGGGAGCACCATGCGGGCCAGAGGTAGGACAAGCAGAAGCCCCTAGAAGTATAAAAATGAGATGCCTCTGTTCAACCACTGCTCTTCTGTACATCCTCATGAGAAGGAAAGGAGGTGCCCATTTACTCTTTCTAATTTCAGCAGGTGCAGAGCCATCACTCATAGTCACAACATTCTTCAGAAAAACAGCCAAGATCCAAACTGCCCAAATTTTTGACCACTGTCCTAGAGTTACTGGAGATAGCTAGTTTTTCCCTTACAACAATAAAGTACTAAGAAATAAATATAGGCAAATAAATACTTAATACCAGTTGAAAATTTTTTGAACTCCAACTAGTTTAAGACTAAATGTGAGCATTGACATCCTTTTTTTTTTTTTCCTCTCTCTAGCTTCAGGACTAGAGTAGAATCATTTGGCTTACCCATCTTCCTAAGTATTCTTTAAGCTTCAGAAAAGCAAAGGCCCTGGTGATCTTGTTCACTGCTATATCTCAGTGCCTAGATAAGTTTTTGGCACATAGTTGATACACAATAAATATTGGTTGAAACCAGTGGAAAAAGAAAAAGACAGTAGCCTCCTACTCTACTTTTTCCTTGGACCTTCCTTGGCTCTTGCTTAGTCTACTCTAACTCTGGGGTGGGAAGTTAAGAAGACATTTTCTCTCATAGGCTCATCTTACATCAGCTCCTCATAAGAGAAAAGAAAGAAGAAGGCAATTCAAAGAAATTCAATAGCAAGAGTCAAGAGAACGCTGATCCCAGTTAAATTCTACTTTAAAAATCCCTTTATTCCATCCATTAGAAGCCACGCTTTCTGGTTCTGTTGCCCAGTTTTATTCTCAAAGGGACAAAGGGCTAGTGAAAAGCTAGAAAGCCTTGGGTTTTGTAGAAGTTAATATATAACAGACCATATTTAATAAGCAGATTTGTTGAGTACAGGGATAACTACTGTAAAGCCTTCTACTTAAGACAAATCAAATCCATTGATTATTTTTAATATTTTGCCCAATGCTTTCCTTTTCGTGGTGTGTAAAACAAACCCCAACACAAAAATCAATATCGCAAAAAATTAAGTGTATGTTTTCTGAGAGAAGTACTCAGGGAAAGAACACCAATACTCATAGTTAGACACCAGTGGAAATGTAGCCAAAATGTTCCTCTTAAAGTCTCCTCTGATTAGTTAGCATAAGTACAACATTTTTATAATCTTAAGACGTTTTCTTTATTGCAGAAATACTTGAGCTAAATGCAAGGTTAGCTTTCAGCCAAAAAATGCTGGATACACATGCACAGGATATTATTCTGTAGAAGACCTTATGAGTTTCTACCACATTTTCAAAAGTAATTTGAAACAGAGCAGCATAAAATGATATATGGACTTCTTAGTGTGAATTTATTTGAACCTCAGAGTAACCTTAATTTTCTTAGAGAGATCCTAACTTTCTGGTTCAGTTGAATGAACCCTGTGGATCATATTTTCCTGGGTGTTTTAGTTACTAAGAAGATTTGTCATGAAAAAACAAAACAAACAAAAACCTACAGTGTTTAATGTTTTTTAGCATCAAGATTACTAATTGTTAAATTTAATATTTAATTTAAAATAAAGTAAACATCAAGAAGTTTGGGAAAGGTTTCCACTTATTTAAATTAGAGTTTGATAAGAAATAAAGCAACGTTTTAAGTCTGAGGACTTAAGAAAATTTCCTTGTATATTGTCTAGACTTGCCATCTCACCTCTGACACGATGAAGCCTATGATGAGAAAATAGAATGGCAATAGAGCAAATGTGTGAATGGGGAAGAGAAAAGCAGGCTGTGCATACAAGTCTTCAGTAATTTCACTAATGAAGAACTGTAAAGGGGCATGTCCAATGGATGAGGAGAGCAACTTTACATAACAGACTAGTAAGTCTATAAATAGCCTTTACTTTCTTTCTCCAAGAACCTCTAATAAAAATGTTATATTTTGGAGAATAAAATGAAAACCTAAAAAACAGCAGTAGTAACAAAAACAACTACTACCATTCATTGCATGCTTATCATGTGCTAGGAACTGTGCTAACAGATTTCCATGAATTATCTTATTGGCAACATTTAACTGAATGCCGATAGACTTATAATAGGCTTTGTCTCCTAAATCTGTTCTCATCATCCACCCTCACAAACAGACATATAGTTGGTGTGCCTCAGGAGTTATAATGACAGAGACTTGATAATATGAATAGAAAACAGAAAAAAAATTGAAAATTTTGTTAGAACAATGACTATGAGCAATCTATTGTGTGTATTCTTTTCATTCCCTTAATGTTGTTCTGCTTACCTGTATCTGTGAACTCCAGTTAATGAACTAGTTTCAAGGTCGTTGAGAAGATAGTGAGTTGAATAGGTATGTACATGTAACAGTAAGAAAGGGAAAGAAAGAAGAAAGTGAGAGAGGGTGTAGGGGAACACAGGAGAGAGGGGAGAAAGCAAAGCTGAATGTAGACTGAATAAGAAACACACCCTGCAGGTCCCAAATTTGACCACTGTTGTTATGGAGTTAAGGGTTTGCTTTTATATCTTCTTTCTTGGACACAGTCAGTGGGCACTAGAACATGTCCATAAATTCATGGTAATGTCATATAAATAAATTCGTTTAAAAAATAATGAATAGTTCTTATTTGTGCTTCGAAACATTAAGAAAAGAAAAAATAAAACCTCTTGTACTGTACCATGACTACTTTTTCAACAGATGCTTCCTTCCAGATTAAGAAGGACATTTTACAGCTCTGTCTGAGATCCTTGTAGAGCTTTACATTCCAAAATATGCATCAACCCAGAGCTTCTTTTTCTCTTTGTTCAATGACAAGCATTCCTGGTGAAAATTGGTCCCTGATTTCATTTTATGAACTACAGTGGATGCTTGGGTAGTATTCAGATACATGGTATGTAACCTCTCATTTCTTTCACGTACATTATTTTCCAGGAAGATCACTTCTTTCTGTTTAAATTTTAAATAAAAAACATACAAGCCAATGGCATGATGCTCAAATTGAGTTAAATGCAGCAAAGAAATTATATGCACAATATAACAGTGCTTTGCTGATGTTTTATGTACAGCACCAAGCAGCAAAGGTACAACTCCAAGACTTTGATCTGCACGTTAAAAGCACAGGGTACCTTTATAGATCCAAACTTTAATAGCCACAGAAGCAAAACAAAACCAAACCTAAACGCCCTCTAGAATTTACCTGTTAGGATATATATGCATCTCTTCCTTTTTAGTTAGCTAGTTTTCTGTCTTCTGATTCTTTTGTGCCTTTTCATAAATACGTCCCTCGGCTTTATAAATCTGAAGAGAAAAATCAGCACCTTTGCAAATTAACTAGTGCAAAGGAAAATGAAAGAAACATCTTCTTTCCTGATATTTGACTCTTTGAAAATTCAGTCATTTATCAGGTTCCCTAAGCCCCATGCTCTGAAAAAGAGACAAGTTCCACTCTGCTATTCCATATACATCACAGCTGACTGAAATCTTTCCTCAAAGCAGGATAGAAACCTAAAGCATTGAGAGGTAACACTATGGATATCTCCCCAGCCTCTGCAGCAGAGACAGAATGTAGGCAATAACAAAAGTTGTTTAACTATGTATCATTGAGAGTAAAATACTCTTAATCCCGAAAAACATGCATAACTATGTTGTCTTCCCATTAAAACGTAAATGAATGTTGAACATTAGAAACATTTCAAAAAAGAATATGAAAGACATTATACGCTATCAGAGGAACTGGTGCATAAAGTAGAAAGTGTCAAAGGCTCCTGGGGAAAATTGCAGCTCCATGGCAAAGGAGGGAGAAAACTGATTTTTGTGTTTTTGTAGCTGTATTCACAGCATCAGGCAGAACTGTTTTAATGTTAAAACACTCCCTAATACCCCAAGAGCCCATGCTTTTCAGCGTGTAAAACTTAGTAAACATGCAGGCCTAGAAGGATTCGGGTGTTCTTATTCACACAGCTGATTTACAGCGACTGGCTATAATGCAGAAAGTATCATCCCGTAAGCCTTAAGGTATCTCAGAGTGGGGGAAAACCAAGAGGGAGTCTTTTATTTCTGCTTTACTTACTCTTACAAGGATGGTAGGACTAAGTAAAGGAGAGAATGCAAGAACCCTGTACAGAGGGGAAAAAACAAACAAACATGAAACACAGTTCTGTGACTTCCTTATTTTCTTAATGCTGGTTTTTCTTTCATTATTCAGAAAAAAATATATCTTTTTCCAAATTTGTGAATATGTGTGGTCTTGTCCCCTGGTTAGCAAAACAGGCTTTATTATGGAAGTGAGAAGTGTCTGTAGAAATTGCAAACAAAACTAAGTGCATTCTAAGCCCCTCATAGCTAATACCATTATGAATGCACACTTTTCTTTAATGGTGGTGGGTAAGAATATATTGAAAATATAATAATTTAATATGTTAATAAATAAATGTCCCATCAGTGAAGCTCTATGTGCCCCAACAGGAGCCTTTTGAGAGGCATTATTGATAGTGGCCAGTAGAGGACAGAAAAGGTTGAACTCAGAGCAGATGAGAGGTAATGCGGTCAATAAGGGGATCAACTAAGCAGATAGGGAACCCCAAGTCAAATAGAAAAGGCCCTCCAGAACTGTCACAGTGTTAAATAGTGTAAGCCAAGTGAGGTCTTTAGAAAGGTCTCATATTCTGAGCGTTTGTCTCTTCTGTGCTACAAAGCTCACAATGCTACTTGGAGGTGGCATATCACATATGCCCCATTTGGCTTGCTGTACCTTCTCTCACTGTTGTGATAACAGAAACCCTTTAATGCATCTTAGCTGCAGACGTCTTCTTGCTTTTGTATCTCAAAAGGAACAGCAAAAACCTGCCAGAGGCACTGCTTGCCCTGCAGGTTTGTTCTCTTATCATCCATTTTAGCTGATGTATTTGTACGTCTTATATTTCTGTACCATAGTCATTTCATCCAGAGAAGATTTTGAGGGAATACATGTTATGTCAAGGGAACCAAGGACAAAATGGGCAAAGTGAGACTAATTTTATCATGCAGGGGATGCGGCAGCTGCAGCAAAGAAGCCACTACCGAACAGCAAGTTATAAAATCCCAAACTGCTCCTTTTGGAGACTGAGTTTACACCTTACATTAAGAATGTACTGATAGTGCCCTCTGCCCTTTAATAGCAGCACTGTGACTTCCTGATATGTTGCTTTGGCCCTGAAGAATCAGGTCACATAAAACAGGAATGCTCTATACTTAAGCAGCACCTTTTATCCGGCAGGCTAAATCCCCCTTACAACTTCTGGTTCATTAACTCTCATAATACCTTCCTGAGGTGACATGTATAAACCCCATGGTTTATAGATGGAGTAACAGAAAAGTCACAACACAGTTAGCAGACTGGCTCCGACTGTTACAATATATCTTTCCACAATGGCGATTGATTGTAGAGCTCTGAGCTCCAAAGATGTAGACATAACAATTCTCAGGAAACTGTCCTGTGAACTGAAATGCCACTGAAATGGCATGCATGCAACTACAGGAGGAAAAAGCAATGTTGTTCTTTATCAACAACATTATACAAAGCGAACCTTTGACCATATGCGTGAGGTTGACATTACTGGATCTTGAAAACCCTTTCCCAAGCAGAGACTGACATTAATACAAGCAGTATTAGCATTCTCAGTCTGATGAGCACAAATGGATAGAGGAAGAATCTAGCAGCATCCCAGGTCATGGGATGGGTGTGAATTTAGGGCACACTACCAGAGGCAGCATCTGGGACAGGTAGCAGAGATTCAGGAAAGGGAAAGTAAGAGCCATGATCTTAAATCTCAAGTCCAAGGATGAAGCCAATTTAAAAAAACAATAGAAGCAGATCTGTATAAGAGGCAGAAGAAGCGATTCGGTCATTAATTAGACCAATTGCACTTTTGCCAACAGCCTCTGTGGTTTAATAAGAATACTGAACATTTAGTGGCTTGGACAGTTTTTGTCTTTGATGTCTTCATTGTCATCAAGATAATAATCTCATCATAACATTATTACCACCAACTTCAAGCTCCGCATCATTACAGTAAGGCAGAATCTCCAATTTTCCTCCCTATGGTCTAGATAATAGACTGTGCATTTGTGGACCAAAGTGAAAAATTCAGCTCCTTCTATATGGTAATAAAACAAACAGAGCATCTGACTCTTGATGATCACTTAGTAGGCCTTCTCCTTCTCTGGAAGGTGCAGCAACCCTCCTATCAGCAACTCTCATTCTTTTAGTTTATGTTCTGCACAGCAGAGAGATAAAGCCTAAACCGTTAGCTGATGATAGGTTTTTTGGAAAGCATAATTGTCCTATGACATCTAAGAAAAAATAGGGGAAAGTTAGTAAAGCTGCCTTGATCCTTATGAAAAACATATTCGCTCTTGTGTGTGTGTGTGCACATGTGTGTGCATGTGTGTGTTGGGAATATAGAGAAAAGAACAAAGGAAAAGAGGAAAATTAAGTTTATCATTAAAACACCAGTGATGGCAGTACAGACACGGCTGCTGAAGATACCATGTAGATGAGTAGACAAGACTGTTTATCACGTATTTGTTATACTGGTGTAATATATATCACTTCACATGTAATGAGCTCTTTTTTCTCACCCCAGACTGATTCCACATTGAGTGAGAAATCTATGAATATTCAGAGGCAAAACCTGTCTTTAGGCCTAGAGTTTTGTCCGACATGGGGATAGCTATAAAATTATTTCACCAACTTCCTAAATTTAGTTTTGTATTTGATGCATAAAACTTTTTCAAAAGGGTTGAGATTGATGCTCCTAGGGGACTGAGGCAGTTGATGCTGTTCCCTTTTTGTTGTATCACTGGATTTACATGCACCAAGGAGTCATTTGAGAGTGATTTTTAAAAGTTATGTCTCAAGTGTCACAGTGTTGCCTCTAGTAGCATTTGACATCTTGGTAACACTCTGAAATAAGCTCAGACTCAAGCTCTGCATCACACCAGAGCAAAGTCCTTAGGTTTAGAGTTCTCACTGGACAGAACAAAACATTCCAACCAGTCTTATCAGTGGCACATGTACTTACTACATATCATCTTGATTACTTTTTCCTTCATGCTCTATAGTATATAACATATTTGAGGAACAAAGTAATTAAAGTATTGGCCCACCCTTACATTTTGATTGAAAGAGGAATGAACTGGCGTGTAATTAAAAAAAATCTTTAACTGTGGACACTTACTGAAATACTGATGCTTACTGGGTTTATATTAACACTCTCCCAAGACCTTGCTTTCCTTCTGCCTTTTTATGAAAGCTTCAAGTGATTCTCTGAAAGGGGCACAAAATTGAGTAACAACAGGGCAGAAATTTATCACTTGGATGTTGGCAAGTGTCTTGTAACTTTTAAATTTAGAGTGCAGTTGCCTGCATTTTTCATCACTTTGACTAAAAGATGACCTGTTAACAATGTATTGTCTCTTAAATTTATAAATAAGTTTATCTTAGTTTTTCATGAACTTTAGCATTTGGTCCCAAGTACATAAAATATTTGAAATAAAAATTACTTAACTGGCTGGGCGTGGTGGCTCAAGCCTGTAATCCCCGCACTTTGGGAGGCCGAGGCAGGTGGATCAACTGAGGTCAGGAGTTCGAGACCAGCCTGGCCAACATGGTGAAACCCCGTCTCTACTAAAAATACAAAAAATTAGCTGGGCGTGGTGGCGGGCACCTGTAGTCCCAGCTACTCGGGAGGCCGAGGGAGGAGAAGCGCTTGAACCTTCGAGGCGGAGGTTGCAGTGAGCCAAGATTGTGCCATTGCACTCCAGCCTGGGCGACAAGAGTGAAACTCCGTCTCAAAAAAAAAAAAAAAAATTACTTAACACCTTAACCCCTTCAGTGATGCAAAATGCACAAGCAGAAATAAAACACATAAGTTTTACAAAAGTCAAACCTTTTTTCTATATCCTATTTTTCTGCCATTCCTGTGTCCCGTTCCTACCATCAGATTTTGTCTAATGTCTTCCTTGAGTGGTTGAACTTCAGCAGATTGGTACTACCATTTCTTTACCAAAGGAGCTTGCTAATGATTTGCATTTTTTTCCAGCTAACTCTTAATGATCCATTTTCACATAATTAGTTGCTAACACCAAGACAGCAGGGCCTAAAATATCCTGACTGGCCCTGTGCTCACTACTGCACACTGGGTGTACTTCATTAAAGAGCTAAGGGTCCCTCCAGTTGCATCATGGGACTGCAGAGTCTACAGAACAAAGGAACCCACAGGAGCATGTATAGCTGCTTGTTACTGAAAAAATTATGAAGGCAGATCTCTCTGAAGCCTATTTTTTTCTCAGTATTCATGTCCACATCAACACCAGCCCTGAGATGACTGCTGGTGAGTTGAAAAGCTCTGTGAGTTGTCTACCGTGAGCAGCAACCTGGAGAAACTGCAATGTTGCTCTTTATAAATAATCACAGCTGCTCCATCCTAAGGAGAAGAGCAAATAGGAATTCACTTTGAACAATTGAAATCTCTCGAATCCACAAGTCACATATACTTAGATCTCTGCACTTTATTTCAAATAAGTTGAAACATTTTTATTTTACTCTATCTAGTTTACTTTTTTACTTAGTTTTTTAGTTAGTTACTTGCTGTAAACTGAAGGACTATCTCTTGACAACGCTCTCTTTTGCCACCAGATGATGCATGCATTTTGGCAACCACAGTAATTGGGTGTCTATTCCAATTCAGGAAGAATTCTTATGGGAAGGAGATTTCCTAGGCATTCCAGGTATTTTACTTTGAGGAGACTGCCAAGAACTACAACATGTTCTGCAGTAATACACTAGCTGTGCAGGTTCTTGAGCAGCCAGATGAGCCTTGGATGTTGTCAATTTGTGGTTGATTTAAATAAGTCTTCTAGAAAAACTGTTGCATAAAGCACTTAGGGCCAAATATGCATACCTAATGCATGCATATTTGCTTAACCTCACCAATACTTTTCATCTAAACCAAAAGTATGATTTCTGTCATTTTATTTGTGTGTGCATGTGCACTAATACGTGAAATGATTTCTTAGTTATCGCAAAAAGTACAAAAAAGCATGAGTCTCAAGAATATAACAAACACAAAAATAAGAACTAAATTCTGAATGATTGCCTTTATTTTAGGAAGAAGTATTTTTGCTTTACTCAAAATGAGATTCTTGAAGCATCTATTTATTTATTCACTCATTCATATGCTCAATAAATATGTCTATGTTAATCACTAGATTAGATGACAGACTATGATTGTGAACATAACTCCTAAGTGCCCTGTCCTCATAAAACTTACATTTTACTTGAGGAAACAGATCACAAACAAGTAAAAAGGATACAAGATAATCAAAGATTGTGCTCTGAAGAGAACAAAAGAAGGCAAGTAGTTAAAGAGTGATAGGGCTTGGGTGGGAGCAAGAGGTTGTTAATACACTGAGATGTGAAGAATGAGAAGGAGCCAGCTACACAAAAGTGAAGAAAAGGGCATGCCAAGCAGAGGTAACTGCCCTAAGCACAAGAAGTTTGATATTTTGAGGGAAGATAAAGGAAGTCCATGTATAGCAAGAATCATGACCATGGTCCACATAGTCCAGAACTGCATCTGAGACGGATATACCAATGGACAGCATGAGGAAGGATAGGGTTATTGTCCACAAGTTCACACTCAGGCCTTATCTCTCAATTCTCATATTCTAAATTTCTTACCCAAAAATTTATTTAAATTAACTTGAATCAATTTATGACAGCCTATACTGCTTTTCTAGATGTAATAAATTTTGGTGGTTAGCTACTTAGAGTTTAGAGTAATGCTTTCATTCTATTTGCCCCAATTAACCTCTTGAATCTTAAAAAATTTCCCCTTTATTTCTTATGCCCTGAGACATAAGGGATATGTCTGCCCTCATTTTCCCACACAATCTTGCTTCTTACTTACTTTAGAATAATTCACTTTTGATCTTCATTTCATCCAGACTGAAGACTTTTGATCTTTTTTTAGTTTTTCTTATTGATTATGTCCTCTATTCCCTTAATTATTCTATGGCCTGTAAAGTTGACCTCTGCATAAGAAGAATTGGTACAGAATGCTTGGTGGCATCTCAGGAATTCAAAAGGCCTCCATACTCCCAAAACATTTTTCTCTAGTAGCCCATCAGTTGGAAAACAATGTTTATCTTTGTGATTTCTTTAAATGAAGTTATTTAAGTTATTGAAGATCCCTATTTGCTAGTTAAGGGTGGTAATATATTAAATCACCATCAACCGTTAATTAACTTCTAAAATAAAGCCCTCTCTATTTGTCCAGTGTCCAGGTATGGGACACTGGACAAGTTATAGGAAAGAGACTGAAATTCTGGAGATAGGAGATCAGAGTTAAATTCCTGGATTGGCCTTTTATTTCTTCCGTGAGTCTAGACCATTTCTGCAGAGGTGTATAACATATTGGTTGAGAGTACAATGTTGGGTTCATACAGACTTCATTAGAATCCTGATTCCACCACTGACCAGGATAATCTTTTAACGTCTATGGCCTTCATTTACCTCACCTGTAAAATGAAGGAACCAACTGTGCTTAACTCATAAGTCTGTTGAGATAATTAAATGAAATAATGCAGGTAGTATGCCTGGCCCAAAGTTAGACTACAATGCAGTGTTACTATAACTGTTCACCTTTCTGAGCTTTTTTTTTTCTTATCTGTAAAATGGAAACAAGATTTCACCAAATAGCAAGGATGCTGAGATTTACAACCTTGTATTTGCAAAATTAATAGCATAGTTTAGAGACAGACAAATATAGAAGCCAGAAAAAAAAATACTGATAGAGGCAGGAAATAATCACTGTAGTTGATGCAGTGCTCTACCGCTCAGATGCTCAGCTTCTGTAACTGTTGTGAGCAGACATCTCTCATCTTTCAGCCCACTTCAGGATTGTTTCGGCTGTGTCCAATCTATGCAGTCCTCCCTAAAGCAGCTTGTCCTCCATTAAAGAGAAACACAAAAGCCTGATCCCTTTGTCTACTGTGGTATAACATTGAATGGCTATCGCAAATTCTAAAATTCCCATGAAGACACCTGAGGACTTCCCTGATACTACATTACAGCCCAACTTATTCTCTCAGTTTTGCTTTCTTTCTTTCCTTTTGTCAGGTGGAGACCCAAAGAGCACTCTCCAATAAACCTTCTGCAGTCTCTATCTCAGAGTCTTCTTCTAGGGAACCCAATCATGTGTCCTGTTCCATCAAAATCTCTTCTTTTGGCCCTAGAGGTTGCTACTTAACTTTTAGTTTGAGATTTGTTGCTATGTCAAATTAATTTCTAAAGATCTCAATCTGATAATATTTTGGACTTGCATTCACATAGAATGCCATCATTTTTTAAGTAACTTTTTCGATGTAAAATAAAACAGAGATAGAAAACAAATTTACACACAAATAAATGTACCTTAATAAAATATTATAAAGCAAACACCCTTGTAAACCATCACTCAAATCAAAAACTAAAATTTTGACATCAACTCAGTAGCCCCTCCATGTTCCTCATCCTAACCATATTGTCCTCTTCTCCCCAAAGTAACCACAAAAGTAAAACAATTACTCACATTTCTTTCTATTTTTATCATTCAAAGGTGCATCGCTAGACATCATTGTTCAGTCGTTACCATTTTTTATACTTGATATGTCCTTTAAGCCTATTTTATTCTACAAGTTTCTCCTTCATTTTAAAAAATGTCCTTTAAAATTTATCTGTTGCACAACTTGGGTAATTTGACATATAATTTACTATAGTCCAGATTTTGTTCATTGCATTCTCATGGTGCTGTTTAATGTATTCCTTTCTCTTTAGTATTTCTTGAAAATTGTCAACTGGATCCAAACGCATGATAAGACTCAAATTTTATCTCTTTGGCAAAATCCAGTCATATTGTAGTTTTTCCTCAGGAGACACAAAAGGTCTTACTGTCTCTCTTTTTGTTGTTATGCACGCTTAATGCTCAATATCTATGCTTGTTAATTCATTGCCTTTGCAATACGGTGATATTCTAACTCTATCATTTCTTTTTAAATTAGTTGCAATGTTTTTATAACAAGACACTGCTCCAAATACACTAATTGGTTACCCAGTGGTAAAATTTTTATAGAAAAGGAAAGATAAATCCTTGTGTCTTTTCCTTTATTCACCAGAAAATGAGGTGTTTGACTGTTATTTAGGTTACTAATTGTTATATATTAATATCATTATGAAATTATGAATGTAAATATATTTGATGGGTTTAATACCATTTTAATTACTAGTTCTATTAGGCTCAAATTATCCCATCTCTGCCCAGTAGGAGCCTCTTTAATTTTGCTCCTGAGTTCAATTTGACAGAACAAAAGTAGATTCCTATAGCGTTCTTGCTATCTGATATAATTACATATTATAAGCTTATCATGTACCCTTCCTATCCAAGATCTTTTATGTGTAGAGAAATGGAATCACCTATTTCTGCAAAAAGCTCTGTTTTATTTTAGTGGAAAATTGTATTAAAGATCACCACTACAGTGTTGACCACTGTTTCTAGAACTTTTCTATGGATAGAGATAGGAAATAATATATATGTGTGTGTATATATATATATATAAAAAATTATATATTTATAATATATAAATTTATTTATAATATATAATTATACTCTTACATATAGTTTATATATATGTTATATGGATCAACGTATATAAGTTATATGTAAGAGCATAATTACCTATTATAAATATTTATATAGAAAATGTATCTTGTATATAAATTACATATTCACAATATGGGAAATATGCATGTATCAGAATTTTACATGTGACTTGTACATATAATTTTCCATCTCTGTACATAATTATTTGTGACTTCATTTTAATACTTCCAATTCTAATGCAGTAACATGAGGCTTCTATCTATTATTTACTATTTTATATCTCTTTCTTTCTACATGAAAAGCCCTGCTTCTCAAAACCACAGCAGATGATAGAATTGAACTATCACACAATTGCTCATTTGCTTGATCCAATAACATGAAAACAGTCTCAGAATAACAAGACTAAAACTATCATTCCAATACAGTGATTGAAAATGTTTAAATTTTTGTATATGTCATCTCCCCATTTCCTCTTCATTTTATTTTGTAATTGTGTTATATCTACATTGATATAATATATAACCATCTACATACATACATTTTTTCATTTAGTCACACTTTCACAGGTCCTTATGTATTAAATGATTACCACTGGTAAATATGTTGCTCTCTCTCCTAGTAATTTTTGTTGTTTGAAACTTATTCTTCAGATTTCTCAGAAAGTGATCTTAAAAAGGTATTCTTCAAGTTCCTACATGTTGATGACATTTTTTGCTTTTTACTCTTTAAATCAGTTCTTCCGGAGGCAAAATCTTTGCCCACATTTCCTTTTCGTGAGCACCTTAAATATGTCATCCCAATTACTTATGGCCATAAAGCATTGTAAAAGTATCTAAGGATAATATAATTTTCATTTCATTATAAGTTACATGTTCTTTTTAAAATCTGTGTGCCCAGAAGACTTTTATTTATTTATTCTTCTTTTTTGCTTAAAGTCCAATAATTTTACTTGAATATATGACCAGGGCTGTGTAATGTGCTCTTTTCCCAACACCAAAGGGCGAGTATAATGCAAGCCTGACTTTAGTCCTCACTGTTTTGAGCAGTTTGCTCAAAAGGTCAAGAGACTATAACTATCCATCTACCTGTAGAATTAGTCTATAAGCTGGTGAAATGCCAGTGATTTCTACTCCTTTACCTACTCACCGGCCTATGGGCACTGACTTTCTGACCATGGAAATTCATTTTTTTCCCTTTGTGTGGAAATCTTGATAAGCAAATACAAGTTTTTATGTCCTATGGGACAACCACAACAGTGAGCATATTCATTAATTTAATTAGAACTTGTTTACACTTTTGCTGTCAACCATAATCATTTGTTTATTTGAACTAAAGTCACCTGACTTCATTAGAAGCATCAGTAGCTGTCAGTAAACGAAAGTGTGCTTGACTTTCATAATCAAGTGTAAATTTAAGAGGCTTATACAGCAGGCGATGTTTTCACAAGATGACAATAAAAATCAAGGACAGGGTCCTAGTTAAACTTAACCTTTGTGATAAAGTTAAGGATGGGGCACTAATTAATGTAGATGCTGCTTTCTGACAATACTCCTCATTTGTTCTTTAGTTCCAAAGTTCATTGCTTAGCCTTTTCTTTTTCAAAACAGAGTATGTTCAAGTTAGTTAATGGAGGCCCTGCATGTAGGTTATAGAATGTCATTTCACTTTGAAAATGGCATTATCTCTCTGGTCCAACCTAGAAAAAATGATATTAATCAAAAAGATAAAACCCTGAAGTTTCTTCTTCTGATCATCTTTTACCATTAACAGAAAATGCAATGTGTGGTGAAAAGAGGATAAATTTGGAGTCAAAGATGTGAAGTTTGAACTCTGGTTCTATTAATTACCAGCCAAGTAAACTTGAATGAGTTACTAAGCCTCTCTGTGTTGCAGTATCATCATCTGAAAAGTGGAAGATGTTGACATATTTGTTCTATTTCAAATAAAATACTGAATGGGAAAAATGGTGTAAACTATACAGTGGCAGATAATTTCTTTGTATGATGTTTTGTCAGGGGCTTATTTATGATGGAATTTCAAAGTGAACATGATAACTTGGTGTTGAGTAGGATTTGTTAAACTATTTTCCGCAGAAACATATTGAGCAATTAATATTTGAAAACACATTTTATGCATTATGTGGTGGCAGAAGGGAAGAAAACAATTTTAGAGATCATATACCCGTCCCCCAATGCAATAGCAATATTAATGTAGATTCATTAGAAATAATTATATTGTCTCTTTTGGATTGGCTTGAGAATTATGTTTTTTTTTTTTTTTTTTTTTTTTTTTTTTTTTTTTTTGAGACAGGGTCTTGCTCTGTCACCCAGGTTGGAGTGCAACGGCATGATCTTGGCTCACTGCAACCTCCGCCTCCTGGGTTCAAGCAATTCTCCTGCCTCAGCCTCCCAAGTAGCTGGGACTACAGGCGCACCACCACGCCCGCCTAATTTTTGTATTTTTAGTAGAGACGTGGTTTCACCATCTTGGCCAGGTTGGTCTCGAACTCCCGACCTTGTGATCCGCCCGTCTCGGTCTCCCAAAGTGCTAGGATTATAGGCATGAACACCACGCCTGGCTGAGAATCATGTTCTGAAAGTAATGTATCCATCCTTTTACCTTAATAAATACTATCTAGCCAACAAAACTGAATTTTTTAATTAATGGATTGGAATTGATCAGTCGCCTTAGGATCATCCTTTTTATTATTATTATTGTTTTTTTGTTTGTTTGCTTGTTTTTGAGGCAGTGTCTCACTCTGCCCCCCAGGCTGGAACGCAGTGGAATGATTACAACTCTGCAGCCTCAACCTCCCAGGCTGAAGTGATCCCCCCACTTCAGCCTTCTAAGTAGCTGGGACTACAGATGTGTACCACTACACTTGGCTAGTTTTTTAAATATTATTTGTAGAGATGGAGTTTCGCCATGTTGCCCAGACTGGTCTCAAACAAACTCCTGGGCTCAAATGATCCACCCACCTTGGCCTCTCAAAGTGCTGACATTATAGATATGAGCCAACATGCCCAGAAGACTCAACATTGCTTATACTAGCTCTTGCTGATATAAACAGGGCCTGGATGCCAACAAAACTGTGAAGAAAACCAAGTTTCTTGTTGGCTATTTTCCTATACCCATGACCCCCACTGGCATCTTCTTTTTGGCATGCTCCCATCCCTACCCAGTTGCCTATTTTCTAACCAGCTTCTGTCCTAACCTGGATGTTAACTCAGTAGATACCTCATAATTGGGATGTTAGAAAATAACCAGTTTAAGGCACATATCCTTTCGGTGTTTTTGGTGTTTTATGAGGGGGAAAGAGAAGGGACTAAAAAGATGAAATGTAAAGGTGAATGATGGGTAGATGGTTATATTATGTGGGAAATTAAATATTTTGCTCAAAGAGTTTTTAAGTACAAAAAGTGCAGAGTTTTGAATCAGATCTCTCCAAAGCAAGAGGGCTATAGAAGAAACAAATAAACAAAACTTATAAAACCCTGATGTTGACTTATTTTCCTGTGGTTTGTTTCTTTCTCACAAACATAGACCATAGAATAAGACCAGAATTAAATTCAACCACTAATTATTTAGGTTCTTATTAGTCCTGGTTTTACCCCAAATGGCAATACAGAATATATTAATAATGGTCAAAGGCTACTGAAAAGAATGAGTGGGTCCTGTTTTGTGTCAAAGTTCATAACAAGGGAGGGGATTTGTACATAAAGAGAAAGGAATTCACACCTAGCCACCTGAATATCATTTAGTACATGTTCACAGTTAATATCACCAAAGTCTACAATTCTTTGAGCTCATAACTAGGAATTAAGACAAAAACGCAGTTCTGAACAAAGTAGGCAGCCTTGGACCCTGCCTTATACATTGGTCCCCAGCTCTTTTCCTGACACAAAGCTGCCATTATAGGGGTGATAGTCCTGGGGCCAGTTTCACTGACTCATAAGACAGAGTATTTCATTCTTGACTGTGGGAAACTTCAAAAAGCACAAAAAGGTGCATCACTGTGAATGTCACTGTCTTCGTTAAATTAAGTTTATTTGAGGAAGTTACTGAATATGGAGGACTAGATTTGGTAATCCAAAGTCAACTCTTCCCCAAGCCCCACCAAGAGTCACCTTCATCTAGTATAACTGGAAAAAAAAAATTCTGCCTCTACTCTTTCCTTAATTATCCAGTTAATAGCTGCTTCTCAATCCGATATATTCTTCCTTGTTGCTCTTACCTTCACTGAATAACCATTGTTTGTTTTGGTGCATAGTGCTGCCTGGAAATTTGGGACTATTTACTCCTTGATGTCACCCTGCTACCAATACTTTTGCTTATATGGAGGAGATGATGTAGAAAAATTTACTTAATCTTTATTACATCTACACAATAAAGTAATTCTAAGTATTTAAAACATGCGTTAGTAGACTTTAATAAAAATTGCAGGTAATAAAAGGAAATTACAATAAATGAAAGAAAAATGTAAAAGTGTATGCTAAGTATGACCATATACAAATAGTTCAAATGAAAAGTATCTTAAGCCCTTTGTGTGTTATTTATCTATTTACTTATTTTAATTTTTAATTTTGGGGGCACATAATAGATGTATATACTTAGGGGGCACATGAGATACTCTTACACAGTCATACAACACACAATGATCATATCATGATAAATGGTTATCCATGCCCTCAAGTGTTTCTCTTTTGTATTACAAAAAATACAATTAACTCTTGTAGTTATTTTTAAATGTATAATAAAATTATTATTGACTATATTCACCCCACTTGTACTATCAAGTACGTAGTCTTATTCATTCTTTCTAATCACTTTTGGTATCCATTGACCACCCCACCTCCCCACTCAACTACTTTCCCCAGCCTCTGGTAACCATCCTTCTATTCTCTACCTCCATGAGTTCAATTGTTTTAAATTTTAGCACCCATAAATAAGTGAAAACAGGTGAAATTTGTCTCTTTTTGCCTGGCTTATTTCACTAAACATAATCATCTCCAGTTCCAGCCATGCTGTTGAAAATGACGGGATCTCATTCTTTTTTATGACTGAATAGTACTCCATTGTGTATATGTATCACGTTTTCTTTATCCGTTCTTCTATTGATGACACTTAGGTTGCTTCCAAATCTTGGCTATTGTGAACAGAGCTGCGACAACCTTTGATATCCCTTTGATATACTGATTTCCTTTATTTTGGGTGTATAATTAACAGTGGTATTGCTGGATCATATGCTCATCAGATTACAGCTCTTGGATTTTGTTTTTTTGAGGAACCCCCAAACTCTTCTCCATAGTGATTGTACTAATTTACATTCCCATCAGCAGTGTACAAGCATTCCCTTTTTTTCCCACATCTTTGCCAGCATATTTTATTATGTGTCTTTTGGATATAAGCCACTTTAACTTGGGTGAGATGATATATCATTTCAGCTGTGATTTGCATTTCTCTGACAATCAGTGATGTTGAGCACCATTTTATATGCTAGTTTGCTATTTGAATGTCTTCTTCTGAAACATGTCTATTCAAATCTTTTGCTCATTTTTTAATCAGATTATTAGATATTTTCCTAAAGAGTTAGTTGCTTGAACTCCTTGTATATTCTGGTTATTAATCTCTTGTAAGATGGTTGGTTTGCATACATTTTCTCCCATTCTGTGGGTTGTCTCTTTGCCTTGTTGATTGTTTCCTTTGCTGTGCAGAAGCTTTTTAACTTGTGATCGGTATTTTTGCTTTGGTTGCCTGTGCTTGTGGGGTATTGCTCAAAACGTTTTGCTCAGACTAATGTACTGGAGATTTTCCCCAATGTTTTCACAAAATAGTTTTATAGTTTGGGGTATTAGATTTAAGCCTTTAATCAATTTTTATTTGATTTTTGTATATAGCAACAGATAGGTGTTTAGTTTCATTCTGCTGCATATAGATATCCAGTTTCCCCAGCAACCAATGTATGTTTTTGGAAACTTTGTCAAAAATGCATTCACTGTAGGTGTATGGATTTGTTTCTGGGTTCTCTATCCTGTTCTGTTCATTTATATGTTTGTTTTGCTATCCCTCTGTAGCATAATTTGGTGTCAGGTAATGTAATTCATCTAGTTTTCTTCTTTTTGCCCAAATTAGCTTTGGCTATTCTGGGTCTTTTGTGGTTCCATAAAAATTTTAAGATTGTTTTCTCTATCTGTGAAGACTGTCATTGGTATTTTGATAGGGATTGCACTGAATATGTAGATTGCTTTGAGTAGTACGAACATTTTAACATTATTGTTTCTTCCAATTTGTTAACATGGAATATTTTTCTATTCCATGTGTCTTCTTCAATTTCATTCATCAGATTTTTAAAATTTATTTTCATTGTAGAGATCTTTCACTTCTTTGGATATGCTAATTCCTATGCATTTAATTTTATTCATGGCTATGGTAAATGGAATTACTTCTTTTATTTTTTTTCAAATTGCTCACTGTTGGCATGTAGAAATGCTGCTATTTGAATAATGACTTTTTATCCTGCAACTTAATTTGGTGATCAGTTTTAGCAGCTTTTTGCTGGACTTTTTTTTTTTTTCAAATATATAAGATCATATCATCTGTAAACAAAGATAATTTGACTTCTTCCTTTCCAATTTGGATGACCTTTATTTCTTTTTCTTGTCTGATTGCTCTAGCTAAGATTTCCAGTACTATGTTTAATAACAGTGATGGAAGTGGGCATACCTGTCATGATCCAGATCTTAGAGGAAAGACTTTCAGTTTTTTCCCATTTAGTATGAAATTAGCTGTGGATCTGTCATATATGGTTGTTATTATGTTGAGGTATTTTTCTCCTATACTCAGTATATTGAGGATTTTTATCATGAAGGGATGTTGAATTTTAGCAAATTTTTTTCAGAATCAATTGAAATGATCATGTGGATTTGGTTCTTAATTCTGTTGATATGATGTATTACATTAGTCAATTCACATATGTTGAACCACTATTGCATCTCTGGAATAAATCACATGTGGTCATGATGAATAATCTTTTTAATGTATTATTGTATATATGATGTATCAATATTCATCAGAGATACTTGCTTGTGGTTTTCTTTGATGTATCTTTTTCTGGTTGTGGAATCAGGGTAATATAGGCCTCATAGAATAAGTTTGGAAGTATTCCCTCCAATATCTTTTTGGAATAGTTTGAGTAGGACTGATACTCGCTCTAATGGTTTGGTAGAATTCAGCAGTGAAGCCATTGGGTCCTGCACATTCCTTTGCTGGGAGACTTTTTATTACAACTTTGATCTCATCACTTGTTATTTGTCTGTTCAGGTTTTGGATTTTTTTTTTCAATTTTGATAGGTTGTATGTGTCTAGGAATTTATCCATTTCCTCCAGATTTTCCAATTTATTGGCATATAGTTGCTCACAGTAGCTGCTAATGATCCTTTAAATTTCTGAGGCCTCAGTTGAAATGTCTCCTTTTTCAACTCTGATTATATTTATTTAGATTGTCCCTCTTTTTTCCTTAGTCTGGATAGGGTTTGCCAATTTTATTTATCTGTTCAAGAAACCAATTTTTTACTCCATTGAGCTTTTGTATTGTTTTATTTGTTTCAATGTCATGTATTTCTGCTCTAATGATTATTATTTTCTTCTACTAGTTTTGGGTTTGGTTTGCTCTTATTTCTCTAGTGCTTTAAGATGCATTGTTAGGTTATTCATTTGAAGTTTTTCAAATTTTTTGATGTAGGCACTTATAGCTATCAAATTCTCACTACAGTTTTCACTGAATCTTACAGGTTTTGGTATGTTGTGTTTCCATTATCATTGTTTCAAAAATTTTTTAAATTTCATTCTTAATTTTTTCATTGATCCATTGGTTATTCAGGAGCAGATTGTTTAATTTCCATGTATTCGTATATTTTCTAAAATTCCTCTTGTTGTTGATATGTAGTTTTATTTCATTGTGGTCAGAGAAGATGCTTGACATTATTTTTATTTTTGAATATTTTAAGACTTGTTTTGTGACCTACATATGGCCTATCTTTGAGAATGATTCATGTGCCGAGGAGAAAAATGTGAATGATTCAGCCATTGGATGAAATGTTCTGTAAATATTATTAGATCTATTTGTTCTCGTGCAGACTAAGTCCAATGTTTCTTTGTTGATTTTATGTCTGGAAGACCTGCCCAATGCTGACAGTAAGGTCTTGAAGTCTCCAGATATTATTGTATCATGGTCTATCTCTCTATCTCTAATAATATTTAGTATATATATTTGGGTTCTTCAGTTTGGCTGCATATATATGTTCAACTGTTATGCCCTTTTGCTGAATTGACTCCTTTCATCATTATATAATGACCTTGTCACTTTTTATAGTTCTTGTCTTAAAATGCAATTTCTCTGAAATACATATGTTACTTCTGCTCTTTTTTGCTTTCTGTTGATGTGGAATAGCTTTTTCCACCTCTTAATTTTCAGTCAGTGTGTGTCTTCATAGGTAAAGTGTGTTTTCTGTAGGCAACAGATCAATGGGTCTTGTTTTTTTATTCATTCAGCCACTCTATGGCTTTTGATGAGAGAGTTTAGTTCATTTACAATCAATGTTATTATTGATAAATAAGGACTTACTTCTGCCATTTTGATATGTGTTTTCTGGCTGTTTTGTAATCTTCTCTTCCTTCTTTCCTTCCTTCTTATCTTCCTTTTAGTGAAGGTGATTTCCCCTACTGGTATAATTTAATTTCATGCTTTTAAATTTTTATCCTTGTAGGTTTTTCTATTTAAGATTACCACAAGGCTTGCAAATACTATCTTATAACCCATTATTTTAAACTAAAGACAACTTAACATTGATTGCACAAACAACAAACTAATAAACAAGTCAAAAGAAAACTAGTAAAAATTCTATTTTTAACTTCATTCCCCTGCATTTTAACTTTTTGTTGTTTCTATTTATAACTTACTGTACTATGTCTTGTAAAGTTGTAGTAATTATAATTTTTGATGGGTTCTTTTTTTTAGTTTTTCTACTTAAGAGTAATTTACACACTACAATTACAGTGTAATATTCTTTTGTGTTTTTGTATGTGTGTGCTTACTATTACCAGTGGGTTTTATACCTTTAGATGATTTCTTATTTCTCATTAATGTCCATTTCTTTCAGATTGGAAAGCTTCCTTTGGCATTTCTTGTAGAACATAGCTGGTGTTAATGAAAGGCTTCAGCTTTTGTTTTTCTGGAAATGACTTTTATTTGCCTTCATACTTGAAGGATATTTTCACCAGCTATACTATTTTAGGGGTATAGATTTTTTCTTCAGCACATTAAATATATCATACTACTATCCCTTGGCCTGTAATGTTTCCACCAAAAAAATCTGCTGCTAGATGTATTGAAGCTCCCTTGTATGTTACTTGTTTTTTTCTGCTGCTTTTAGGATCCTTTCCTTATCCTTGACCTTTGTGAGTTTGATTATCAAATGCATCGGGGTAGTCATCTTTGGGTTAAATCTGCTTGGTGTTCTATAAACTTTCTGTACTTGAATTTTGGTTCCTTACTTTATGTTTGATAAATTCTCTGATATTATCCTATTAAATAAACTTTCTACCCCATCTCTTTCTCTGCCTCCTCTTTAAGACCAATAACTCTTAGATTTGCCATTTTGAAGATATCTTTTCAATCTTTTAGGGGTGCTTCATTGTTTTTTATTCTTTTGTCTCTACTTGTCTGTTTGAAAACTGTGTTTTCAAATAGCCTGTGGTCAAGCTCACTAATGCTTTCTTCTCCTTGATCAATTTTTCTATTAAGAGATGAATTCATTTCTCACTATGTCAATTGCACTTTTCAACTCTAGAATTTCTGCTTGATTCTTATTAAGTATTTAAATCTCTTTGTTTAATTTATCTGATAGAATTCTGAATTCCTTCTCTGCATGATCTTGAATTTCTGTGAGTTTCCTTGAAGCAGCTATTTTGAACTCTCTGTCTGAAATGCTATATATCACTGTTTCTCCAGGATTTGTCCCTGGTGCCTGATTTAGTTAGTTTGATGAAATCATGTTTTGCTTAATGATATTCATGCTTGTGATGTTTGTTGGTTTCTGAGCATTAAAGAGTTAGGTATTATTTCAGTGTTCACAGTCTGGGCTTGTTTGTGCCCCTGTTTCTTGGGAGGACTTTGTAGGTATTCAAAGAGACTTGGGCCCCAAGCTGAATGATGCTGTGGTTCTGACAGACTCTTAGAAACACTGCCTTGGTAGTCTTGGGTAAGATCCAGAATAATTATCTGTATTAACAAGAAGAGACTCTTATTCTCTTCCCTTACTTTCTCCCAAAATAATTGAGTTTCTCTCTCTGTGTTGAGTCACCTGGAGCTGAAGTTGGGGTGATGCAAGTACCCCTGTGGTCACCACTACTGGGACTATTCTGAGTCAGACCTGAAGCCAGCATGGCAATGGGTCTCACCCAAGGCCTACTGCAATCACTATCTGGCTACAGCCTATGATCACTCAAGGCTCTAGGGTTCAACAGTGAGCAGGCAGGGAAGCCAGCCAGGTCTTTCACTTCACGGTGGCAAGGTTACCCTAGCCCTGGGTAGGTCTAGAGATCCTTCTTAGAGCCAGGGATTTGTGTCAAGAACCTTAGATATCTACAAAATATTCTATCCTACTGCACCTAAACTGGCTCTCAAACCATAAGACAAACCCCATCCCACTCTTCTCTCCCCTTTCTATGGGAATAAGAACCTCTCCCATTGGCCACCACCACCACCAACTTATGGGGGTTTCTGCTAGGTCACCATCAATATTCACTTAAAGCCCAGTGGCTCTTGAGTCAGCTTGTGGTGCATGCTGCCAGGTCTGGTACTCACCCTTTAGGTAAGTGGGCTTCCCTCTGGCCCAGGTCGGGTCCAGGAATCCTGTCCAAGAGCATAGCTGTATTTGCAGACCCCAGAAGCCTGCTTGGCTTAGCCCCTCACTGTGGCTTAGCTAATACCTAAGGTGCAAGACAAAGTCCGTTTTACTTTTCTCTCTGCTATTCTCAAGCAGGAGTCTCTCACTGTAGCCACCAAAGCTGAGAATGTGCTTTGTGTCATCTTTAAGCCAGCACATTTAAGAGTCTCACCCAAGTTTCATGGCATACTACCTGTGTATTGCTGCTGGTTACTCAGGATCTAAGGGCTCTTTAGTCAAAAGATGACAAATCCTTCCAGGACTGAGTCCTTCCTATCAAGGCACTCGGTTCCTTTGTGGCCCAGAGTGTGTCTAGAAACGTTATTTGACAGCTAGCCCCTGGTGTCTCATGACTCTGCTCATTGCCCTATCCTATTAGGCTGAGCTGGTTTCCAAGATACAAGGCAAAATTCCTCTTTACTCTCCTTTCCTCAAGCGGAATGAAAGACTCACTTTCATTGCTGCAAGTTGTACTGCCTGGGGTCAAGGGATGGGTGGTGCAAGCACTCCCTTAGCCACCCTGGCTGGTATCTCCCTAGGTCGTGTGTCACCCCAGGTCATGTGCTGTCCCAGTTCTCTGGCTCTAAACACATCCCAGGACTAGGACTTTCCTAGAAATTACAACTGTAATTCCTAGGGAATTACAGACTTCCATGCAAGTTTATCTAGGACCCCAAAGTGCTTTAGACTGTGGTGGTGAGTCTTGCTGAAACTCAAGTTCTGACCACTGAGATGGTCAATTCCCCTCTGGCTAAGGATGCTGCAAATCCTCCCTTCATGGTTGAATGCCAACTGAGCCCAGCGATGCTTTGCTCTCTGCTGTGACAGGTCAGCACTGAGCTCAATGCCAAGCCCTCCAGTTGCTGTATTCTCCCTCTCCTAAGTGCACAGTATTTTTCTCTATGCCATGTGGCCACCGCTAGGGGATGAGTGTTGTTGGTGATTCCAGACTGTCTTTTCTACCCTCCTCAGTGCTTCTTTCAGTGATATGAAGTTAGAACCAGGTACTATGATTGCTCATCTGATTTTCAGTTCTTATGACAGTGCTTGTTGTGTGTGTAGTTTGCTGTTATAATTTGGTGTTCCCACAGTGGTGATGCTAGGTAGAAGCTTCTATTCAGCCACCTTGCTCCCCCTTCTCTCCATGTGTTCATTATTCATGGGCTCCAATAGTTCCTAGCTTTATTATTGTGCTTCAAGGTTTAGTCTTTCTACTCTCTTTTAAGAGAATTCTCTTTTTGAAGAGTACACAGTACCAGTTTTCAACTACTGGGAAACCCCAGTCTAGCTAAGAATTGGGCTTTCTCTCCAGGATCCATTACCCAGACCACTACTGCCAAGTGTAATTCAAAGGAAACAATATCATGAAAACATATATTTCCCAACAATCTGAGTTATGAATAAAAACTTACAGGCATGGATGAAGTGGAAAAAATGTTTGGGTGAGGAGCATAAAATCTCTAGCAAAAAAGTCAGAGATGGGCTTCCTCTCACCAAGCTCCATTTACTTGAAGTAAACATATGGTTTTCTCTAATCTAATTTCTCATGATCATCAGAGGTTTAACTGTTATCTCTTCTCTGTCTCACACACAGGTACACACACACTCACAAGCATACTTATCAAAGAAAAATTATAATTCTCAAAGGCAATAGAGTCTAGCTACAGGTTAAAAAGTATTGATATGTATTATATGTAGGGCAGAATAAAATTATAAATTTAGTAATTTTATATTTATATTACTATGAACTATTATATATACTAATATTTTATATTTATGTTATTATAAATTAAAATGGTCACATTTCTCCCTATACTCATTTTATCTTATCACTTCTTTTGTGTATATATTTGCCAAAAGTCTACCAATAGGAAATAGGCCTCATTACTATACTCATTTCAAATGACAAAACCTATCACTGTAGTCTACCTTCTGGCTACTCAAATATTTAGAAAATTTTCTTAATTATAATATGTATTTGCTTTAGTTGGCATCAAATTTTTATGAATGGTTTTAAGGGGAGCTAAAGAGTAATTGTAGTCAGCTCATTTCAAGCAATAGAAGGATGCATTAATTACTGGTTCATACAGTTATCAAAAGTCAGGGATTGATGAGCTGTTTTGATTATGGCAGATGGCAGGCAGGACTGGATAGCGGCTCTGACTCAGATGGACAGAGCAGCATGTGGAGTCTTGCATCATAAATATTTGCTCCAGAATGACTGCAGGAATAAATCAGAAAACCCGAGAGAACCCACAGACCCACTGAAGGAAGCAGATTTGTCCTGCAGGACCTGGGAGACACCCCAAATACTCAGCTGCAGCAAGACCCACCCAAGGAGAGTCTGAGCTCAGACACATCTAGCTCTGCCCCCAATAATGGTCCTTCCCTACCCACCCCGTAACTAAAGACAAAGGGCATACATTCTTGGGAGTTCTAGGGTCCTGCCCACCACCTGTTCCTCTCTATACAACCATAGCTGATACTGTCTAGAAAGTGCCACCTCCTGGCAGGAGGCCAACCAGCACAAAAATAGTGCCTTAAACCAACAAAGCTAAGAACACTCATTAAGTCCATTTTAGCCCCCTGCCACCTCCACTGGAACAGGTGCTGGTATCCATAGCTGAGAGACCCACAGGTGGTTCATATCACAGGACTCTGTGCAGACAACCTCCAGTACCAGCCTGGAGCCTAGTAGACTTGCTAGGTGGCTAGATCTAGAATGGAGATAACAATCACTGCAGCTTTGCTCTCAAGAAGCAACATCTACAGGAAAAGGGGGAGAGTACTGCATCAAGGGAACACCCTGTGGGACAAAAGAATCTGAACAACAGCCTTCAGCCCTAGACCTTCCCTCTGACAGAGACTACCCAAATGAGAAGAAACCAGAAAACCAAACCTGGTAATAGGACAAAACAAGGTTCTTCAACACCTCCAAAAAATCACACTAGCTCAACAGCAATGGACCCACACCAAGAAGAAATCCCTGATTTATCTGAAAAAGAATTCAGGAGGTTAGTTATTAAGCTAATTAGGGAGGCACCAGAGAAAGGTAAAGCTCAATATAAGAAAATCCAAAAAATGATATAAGAAGTGAAGGGAGAAATATTCAAGAATATATATAGCATAAATAAAAAACAATAAAAATTTCAGGAAACAATGGACACGCTTATGGAAATGGAAATATGTTCTGGAAAGTCTCAGCAATAGAATCGAACAAGTAGAAGAAAAAATTCAGAGGTCAAAGACAATGTATTTGAATTAAACTAATTCAACAAAAACAGAGAAATAAGAATAAGAAAATATGAACATAGCCTCTGAGAAGTCTAGGATTATGTTAAATAACCAACCCTAAGAATAATCAGTGTTCCTGAGAAAGAAGAAAAATCTAAAAGTGTAGAAAACACATTTGAGGGAATAATAGAGGAAAACTTCCCTGGCCTCACTAGAGACCTAGACATCCAAATACAAGAAGCACAAAGAACACCTGGGAAATTCATCCCCAAAAGATCATCACCTAGAGGCACCTATTCCAGGTGCTAGCTTTCACTATTTTCACATTATCTAAAGTTAAGACAAAGGAAAGAATCTTAAGAGCTTTGAGACAAAAGTACCAGGAAACCTATAAAAGAAAACCTATCAGATTAACAGCAGATTTCTTAGCAGAAAACCTACAAGCTAAAAGGAATTGGGTCCCTATCTTAAGTCTCCCCAAACAAAACGATTATCAACCAAGAATTTTGTATCCAGCAAAACTAAGCTTCATATATGAAGGAAAAATACAGTCTTTTTCAGACAAGCAAATGCTGAGAGAATTCACCACTACCAAGCAACCACTAAAACAACTGCTAAAAGGAGATCTAAATCTTGAAACAAATTCTGGAAACACATCAAAACAGAAACTCTTTAAAGCATAAATCTCACAGGACCTATAAAACATAAAATACAATTTAAAAAACAACCAAAAAATGTATGCAGACAACAAACAGTAAGATAAATGGAATGGTACCTCACATCTCAACACTAACATTGAATGTAAATGGCCTAAATGCTACACTTAAAAGACAAAATTGCAGAATGGATAAGAATTCACCAACCACTGTCTGCTGCCTTCAAGAGACACAGCTAACACAAAAAGACTCACACAAACTTAATGTAAAGTGGTAGAAAAAGGCATTTCACACCAATGAACACCAAAAGCAAGCAGGGGTAGCTATTCTTATATCAGGCAAGACAAACTTAAAAGCAACAGCAGTTAAGAGAGACAAATAGGGACATTATATAATGGTAAAGGCCTTGTCCAACATGCAAATATCACAACCCTAAACATATATATACCTAACACTGGAGCTCTAAAATTTATAAAACTATTACTAATAGACCTAAGAAATGAGATAGATAGCAACACAATAATAGTAGAGGACTTCAATACTCCCCTGATAGAACTAGACAGGTTATCAATACAGAAAGTCACCAAAGAACCAATGGATTTAAACTATATCCTGGAACAAATGGACTTAAAAATATATACAGAACATCACATCCAAGAACTGCAGAATATACATTCTATTCAACAGTGCATGGAACTTTCTTCAAGATAAACCATGTGATAGGTCACAAAACTAGTCTCAATAAATTGAAGAAAATTGAAATTTTATCAAGCACTCTCTCTGACCACAGTGGAATAAAACTGGAAATCAGCTCCAAAAGGAACTTTTGAAACCATGCCAATACATGGAAATTAAATAACCTGCTTTTGAATGATCATTGGGTCAAAAATGCACTCAAGATGGAAATTAAAAAATCTTTCAAACTAAATGACAAGAGTGACATGACCTATCAAAACATCTGGGACACAGCAAAGGTGGTGCTAAGAGGAAAGTTCATAGCCCTAAACACCTACATCAAAAAGTCAGAAAGAGCACAGACAATCTAAGGTCTAGATTGTTTAGAGAAACCTCAAGGAACTAGAGAAATAAGAACAAACCAAACCCAAACCCAGCAGAAGAAAGGAAATAACCAAGATCAGAGCAGAACTGAATAAAATTGAAACAAACAAACAGACAAAAAAAGTACAAAAGATAAATAAAACAAAAGCTGATTATTTGAAAAGATAAAGTTGATAGGCCATTAGCAAGATTAACCAAGAAAGAAGAGAGAAAATCCAAATAAGCTCAATATCAAACAAAACAGGAGATATTACAACTGACACCACAGAAATACAAAAGATTATTCAAGGCTACTATGAACACCTTTATGCACATAAACTAGAAAACCTTGAAGAGACGGATAAATTCCTGAAAACATACAACCCTCCTAGCTTAAATCAGGAAGAATTAGATACCCTGAACAGGTCAATAACAAGCAGTGAGGTTGAAACGGTAATTTAAAAATTACCAGCAAAAAAGTCCAGGACAAATTCACAGCAGAAATCTACCAGACATTCAAAGAGTAATTGGTACCAATCCTGTTGACATTATTCCACAAGATAGAGAAATAGGGAACCCTCACAAAATCATGCTATGAAGCCAGTTTCACCCTAATACCAAAACCAAGAAAGGACATAACCAAAAAAGAAAACTACAGACCAATGTCCCTGATGAACATAGATTCTAAAATCCTTAACAAAATACTAGCTAACCAAATTCAACAACATATCAAAAAGATAATCTACCATGATCAAGTGGTGATACAGGGATGATTTTAACATATGCAAGTCAATAAATGCAATAAACCACATAAACAGAATTAAAAACAAAAATCACATGATCATCTCAATAGGTGCAGAAAAAGCATTCAACAAAATCCAGCATCCCTTTATGATTAAAATTCTCAGCAAAATCGGCATACAATGAACATACCTCAATACAATAAAAGCCATCTATGACGAACCCCCAGCAAACATTATACTGAATGGAGAAATGTTGAAAGCATTTCCTCTGAGAACTGGAACAAGACAATAATATCCACTCTCGCCACTCTTCTTCAACATAGTACTGGAAGGCCTAGCCAGAGCAATCAGACAAGAGTAAGAAATAAAGGGCATCCAAATCAGTAAAGAGGAAGTCAAACTGTCACTGTTTGCTGACGATATGATTGATTACTTTGAAAACCCTAAAGACTCCACCAGAAAGCTCCTAGCACTGATAAATGAATTCAGCAAAGTTTCTGGATACAAAATTAATGTACACAAATCAGTAGCTCTTGTATACACCAACAGCAATCAAGCTGAGAGTCCACATCAAGAACCAAACCCCTTTACAATAGCTGGAAAAAATTAAAATACTTAGGAATATACCTAATCAAGGAGATGAAAGACCTCTACAAGGAAAACTACAAAATACTGCTGAAAGAAATCATAAACGACACAAACAAACGGGAACACATCCCATGCTCATGGATGGGTAGAATTAATGTTGTGAAAATGATCATTCTGCCAAAAGCGATCAACAAACTTATTGCAATTCCCATCAAAATACCACCATCATTCTTCACAGAAATAGAAAAAACAATTCTCAACTTCATATGGAAACAAAAAGGAGCCTGCGTAGCCAAAACAAGACTAAGCAAAAAGAACAAATGCTGGAGGCATCACATTACTTGATTTCAAACTATACTATAAGGCCATAGTCACCAAAACAGCATGGTACAGGTATAAAAAAAAGCACATAGACCAATGAAACAGAATAGAGAACCCAGAAATAAACCAAAATACTTACAGTCAACTGATCTTCAACAAAGGAAACAAAAATATAAAGTAGGGAAAGGACACCCTATTCAGCAAATGGTGCTGGGATGATTCGCTAGCCACATGTAGGAGCATGAACGTGGATCCTCATCTCTCACCTTATACAAAAATCAACACAAGATTGATTAAGGACTTAAATCTGAGACCTGAAATTTTAAACATTCTAGAAAATAACGTTGGAAAAACCCTTCTAGACATTGGCTTAGGCAATAATTTCATAACCAAGAGCCCAAAAGCAAATGCAATAAAAACAATGATGAATTGATGGTAATTAATTAAACCAAAAAACTTTTGCACAGCAAAAGGAACAGTCAGCAGTGTAAACAGACAACCCACAGAACAGGAGAAAATATTTTCAATCTATACATCTGACAAAGGACTAATATCCAGAATCTACAATGAACACAAACAAATCAACAAGAAAAAAAACAAACAATTCCATCAAAAAGTGGGCTAAGGGCATGAATAGACAATTCTCAAAAGAAGATATACAAATGGCCAACAGACACATGAAAAAATGCTCAACATCACTAATAATCAGGGAAATGGAAATCAAAACCACAACATGATACCGCCTTACTCCTGCAAGATGGCCATAATCAAAAAAACAAAAAAAAGAGTAGGTATTGATGTAGCTGTGGTGAAGAGGAAACACTTCTACACTCCTGGTGGGAATGTAATCTAGTACAACCACTATGGAAAACAGTGTGGAGACTCTTTAAAGAACTAAAAGTGGAAATACCATTTGACCCAGCAATCTCACTACTGGGTATCTACCCAGAGGAAAGGAAGTCATTATATGAAAAAGATACTTGCACGCACATGTTTACAGCAGCACAATTTGCAATTGCAAAAGCGTAGAACCAACCCAAATGCCCATCGATCAATGAATGGATAAAGAAACTGTGATATCTATATATCTATATATAGATATATATATATACACAATGAAATACTACACAGCTATAAAAAGGAATGAATTAATGGCATTCACAGTGACCTGGATGAGATTGGCGACTGTTACTCTAAGTGAAGTAACTCAGAAATGGAAAACCAAATATCATATGCTGTCACTCATAAATAGAAGTTAAGCTATGAGGATGCAAAGGGATAAGAATGACACAATGGACTCTGGGGACTCAGGAAGAAAGGGTGGGAAGGGGGTGAGGGATAAAAAACTACCAATAGGGTGCAGTGTATACTGCCCAGGTGCTGGGAGCACCAAAATTTCACAAATCACCACTAAAGAACTTACTCATGTAATCAAGCACCACCTGTTCCTCAATACTATGGAAATTTAAAAAAATGAGCAGATATTACGGTTTCATTATTCTCCCAGTCACACCCTCTGTATGTGAGTTAATGAATTGGTGCGGGAGTCAGTGAACACACAAATATCTAAGTTGTAATCTTAGCCATATTTGCTGACACAGACCATGGTTTACTCAAACAGGGTAGGTTGTTCACTGTGATTATTTAGTCAGTAAGCCAATACCCCTTTATTCATTTTAGTTTAAGCATACATAATTATTTTCTTGGTAATTCTTGGAAGCACACAAACTATTGAGCAAGCACTAATGAAATTTAGGTATTTTGTAACATCTGTCCCTATTATGTTCCAATGGAAATAATTTTCCCTTACATATCCTTGTTTGGGTTTAAGAAAAAAAGAGTTATTCCAAAAACTAGGTAAGAATGTATGTATTTTAAAAATTAGAGAAGGTTATGCCAGATTGATGCTTGTAAACGTTCTCTTTCTCTGTGTTCACACACACACACACACACACACACACACAGAGAGAGAGAGAGAGAGAGAGAGCACTAAATGGAAAAGCTGCAGGTTGGACAACCAAATCTTACTGACTTATTTTCTTTTCAAAACCCTTAATAATCAGGAAATATAATATGCAACTCTTGCATTCCTAACCATGCCAGCTAATGTAATTAAAATTTGCCAGAGATTGATGATAACAGAAAAGTAGGATAGACAGCTAAGGTGTACATTTGTATATATGTACTCTCAGCAATAAAAATGTTTTACAAAAAGAAACCCAAACAGTATAATGTGATTTTGTAAGTTATTATCATTCGAGGAAATGAAGCTTGATGTACCAGTTTTGCAACTTCCTGTTACTCAACCTATTTCAAAATAAAAGATAGAAAAGGAAAAAATAACTTAGTGCAAAATATATAGTGTGTATATATTTTTTAAAAAGCCTCTATAATAACTCATGATTTGCAGAGAAAAAAAATGCTCGAGGATTGAGTCAACTGAATTTTCTAGTAAACCCAAGTGGTTTTCCCCTACAGACTTTACAAAATGGTTACAGAGGTTACATTGTGCCAGGTAATATGCAAGTCCAATTTATTCACATTATCAGTTACTTTATAAATTTCCTTATATTATAGAACTCTGAGCTTCTGAATTAGATTATGAGCTCTATGACAATAGAAGTGGCATTTTACTTTTCTTTTTAAGCATAGAGCATCATCCTTAGTGAATAGTAGTAGCTTAACAAAATTTTTATGGTCAAATGAACTTTATCTGTTCTTATATTAGATATACCCTGGTATTAATTGTTTAGTATTCATTTATTATTTCTAAGAGCACTCCAATTTCATTTTGATCAATTTCCTCTTCCCCACTAGATGCAATCTGGTGGGAAAGAAATCAGCATCCACCTACACCCACACCCCTAGCAAAAGAATGAGTACATACTGTGCAATTAGATGCTCCCTCTCTGGAATTCTACTTGAGCTAAAAGACAAAAGTAGTAAAAACAGTTGGCATTCATTCATCACAGCAGTTAACTCCTGACCAAAATGACTGCAACAGAGACTGCTAGTTGCTACTTAAATTCTAGATTCTCATCTCTCTTAGTGTTACTACCACTAATGTGAGCTCCACACATGCTTATCAAGAATAAAGTCTAGGCCGGGCGCGGTGGCTCACGCCTGTAATCCCAGCACTTTGGGAGGCCGAGGCGGGCGGATCACGAGGTCAGGAGATCGAGACCATCCTGGCTAACACGGTGAAACCCCGTCTCCACTAAAAATACAAAAAATTAGCCGGGCGAGGTGGCAGGCGCCTGTAGTCCCAGCTACGCGGGAGGCTGAGGCAGGAGAATGGCGTGAACCCCGGGGGGCGGAGCCTGCAGTGAGCCGAGATCGCGCCACTGCACTCCAGCCTGGGTGAAACAGCGAGACTCCGTCTCAAAAAAAAAAAAAAAAAAAAAGAATAAAGTCTAACTTTCTCAGTCTCAGTTACATCTACGTGTGGCCATGTAACAAAGTTTGGGCTAAAGACATGAGAAGAAGTAAGGCGTGAACTTTCTGAGATGTATCCTTAAAGTTAGTAAACACCCCACGTCTTTCTCCTTTCCTTTATTCTACTACTTGCAATATTGTCAAAATGATGAGCTTGGACCATGCATATGGGAAATATCCTACTGCTCCCTGAGAAACAGGATAAAATAATTATTGATCCATGGATAAACTGACACACAGACACACACAGACACACACACACACGCACACAAATAGTAGGTAATGTTATAACAGTTTCATTAGAAACTGATGGCTCAGATAAACAAAAATTAGTAAATAAATAAAATATTAGAAATGCAAATATAATAAGCTTTATCAAATGCTCAACAAATGGAGAACATAAACTCTTTTCAGTTACACAAGGAAGATTAACAAATCTGAGTATATACCAGAATACCTTAACAAAATTCTAAGAATAGGTAACATGCACATCAAAGTTACTAAACATGACGTACATGAATTAGAAGCTAATATTTAAGAATTTTTAAAATCCCAAAATGCACTGCTAAGTAACTTACAGGTTAAATAAAAAACTACAATGAAAATTACAAAATATTTATAATTTACTATCAATAAAAACACTATGTGGAGAAACATTTTTAAGAAAATCTTTAAAATCCAGAAATATACAGAGAATAATATAAAATATTCTTGCATAATAAATAAGTTAACTTTTTTTAAATTTTTGTTTCAATTTTTTATTTGGAAACAAATATCATAAAAGTAAAGTTGGAGTTTTGCTGTTCTCCTAACCAATGTCATAATCCTCCCTCCCTAATTCCCCTGAATCATCTTCTCTCATGATCTTGTCATATGTCCTACTGTATTAGTCAGGATTCTCTAGAGAAACAAAACCAATAGGAGAGATTATAGCTATCTATGTCTCTCTCTCTATAGATATATATAGAGGGAGTGTGATGATTAATACTGAGTGTCAACTTGATTGGAATGAAGGATGCAAAGTATTGATCCTAGGTGTGTCTGTGAAGGTGTTGCCAAAGGAGATTAACATTTGAGTCAGTGGGTTGGAAAAGGCAGACCCACCCTTAATCTGGGTGGGCACCATGTAATTAGCTGCCAGCATAGCTAGAATATGAAGCAGGCAGAAAAATGTGAAGACTAGACTGGCCTAGTCTCCCAGCCTATAACTTTCTCCCATGTGGATGCTTCCTGCCCTTGAATATTGGACTTCAAATTCTTCCGTTTTGGGACTCAGACTGGCTCTCCTTGCTCCTCAGCTTGCAGACAGCCTATTGTGGGACCTTGTGATTATGTAATTTAATACTTAATAAACTCCCCTATATATATATACACATATGTGTGTGTGTGTGTATATATATCTCCTATATATATATACACACACATAAACACACACACACACACATATATATATATACATATATATGTATGTATATATATATATATATATATATATATATATATATAATTCATTCTGTCCCCCTAGAGAACCCTGACTAGAGCCCCCACATTGCATCCCCAATGGGGCACTGCCTAATGGATCTGTGAGAAGAGGGCCACTGTCCTCCAGACCCCAGAATAGTAGAACAACAGAAAGCTTGCGCTATGCACCTAGAAAAGTTGCAGGCACCCAATGCCAGTCTGTGAAACCAGCTAGTGGGTCTGTATCCTGCAGAGCCACAGAGGGGAAGCTGTCCAAGACCTTGGAAGCCCACCTTTTGCATCATTGTGGCCTGGATGTGAGACATGAAGTCAAAGGAGATCGTTTTAAATCTTTTAGATTTAATAACTGCCCTGCTGGATTTTGGACTTGCATATGGCCTGTAGCCCCATTTGTTTTGGCCAATTTCTCCCTTTTGGAACAGAAGCATTTATCCAATGCCTGTACTTCATTTTATCTAGAAAGTGACTAACTTGTTTTTTATTTTACAGGCTCATATAGGTGGAAGGAATTTACCTTATCTCAGATGAGACTTTAGACTTGGATTTTTTAGTTAATGCTGGAATAAGTTAAGACTTTGGGAGACTGTTGGGAAGGCATGACTGTATTTTAAAATGTGAGAAGCATATGAGAGCCAGGGGTGGAATGACATGGTCTAGCTCCTTGTCCCCACTCAAATTTCATGCTGAATTGTAATCTCCGGTGTTGGAGGTGGGATCTGGTGGGAAGTGATTGGATCCTGGGGGTGGTTTCTAATGGCTTAGCATCATCCCCCTACTGTTGTTACGTGATAGAGTTCTCACAAGATCTGGTTGTTTAAAACTGTGTATCACATCCCCCTTTGCTCTCTTTGTCTGTTCTAGCCATGTAGGACCTGCCTGCTTCCCTTTTAGCTTCTGCCATGATTCCAAGTTTTCTGATATGTCGCCAGTCATGCTTACCGTACAGTCGGTGGCACTGTGAGTCAATTAAATCTCATTTCTTTATAAATTACCCAGGCTCAGGTAGTTCTTTATAGCAATGTGAGAACAGACTACTGCAGCAACAGTGAGCAATCTGAAAAAGAAATCAAGAAAGTAAATCCTTTTGCAATAGCCACAAATAAAATTAAATACCTAGGAATTAGCTTAACTAAGGAAGTGAAAGTTTTCTGTAATGAAAACTACAAAACACTGTTGAAAGAAATTGAAGAAGACACCAAAAATGGAAAAATATTCCATGCCCACTAATTGGAAGAATCAATATTGTTAAAATGTCCATACAGCCTAAGGCAATCTACAGATTCAGTATATCAAAGAAATGTTTGCATTTCTATGTTTGCTGCAGCACTGTTTACAATAGCTAAGATTTGGAAACAACCTAAGCATTCATCAACAGATTAATGGATAAAGAAAATGTGATACATATACACAATGGAATACTATTCAGGCATAAAAAAGAATGAGATCCAGTCATTTGCAGCAATATGCATGGAACTGAAGATCATTGTGTTAAATGAAATAAGCTGGCTGGGCATGGTGACCGACACCTGTAATCCCAGCACTTTGGGAGGCTGAGGCAGCCAGATCACTTGAGGTCAGGAGTTGGAGACCAGCCTGGCCAACATGGTGAAACCTCATCTCTACTAAAAATACACACACATACACACACACACACACACAAAAAAAAAAAAAAAAAAAAAAAAACAAATAGCCGGGCATGGTGTCGTGCCCCTGTAGTCCCAGCTACTTGGAAGCTTGAGGCAGGAGAATTGCTTCAACCCTGGAGGCAGAGGTTGCAGGGAGTGGAGATTGTGCCACTGCACTCTAGCCTGGGTGACAGAGCAAGACTCTATCTCACAAAAAAAAAAAAAAAAGAAAGAAGCCAGGTACAGAAAGACAAATATCACATGTTCTCACTTATCTGTGGAATCTGTAAGTCAGAACAATTGATCTCATAAACATAGAGAGTAGAAGGATGGTTATCAGAAGCTTGGAAGGGTAGTAGGTTGCAGGAGGGGGTGAAAATGAGGATAGTTAATGTAGAAAGAATGAGTAAGACCTATTATTTGATTGCACAGCAGGGTGACTATATTCAATAATAACTTAATTGCACATTTAAAAAAAACTAAAAGAGTGTTGTTGGAGGTGCATAACACAAAAGATAAATCATTGTGGGAATTGATATTCCATTCTCCATGATGTGATTATTTCGTGTTGCATGCCTATATCAAAACATCTTGTGTAGCCTGCAAATATGTACACCTATGTACCCACAAAAATTAAAAATAAAAAATTTAGTAAAAAATTTGCATTCCCACCAAAAGATGTATTAGAGTCCTTATTTCTCTGCATTTCAACTAGCTCCTGGTGTTGTAAGACTTTTAATTTTTGCTACTACAGTAGATGAGATCTAATTGTTGTTTTAACGTCAACTTCCATGATTATCCATGAAACAGATATTTTTAATTTTGGGGAATGAGAATTTTTAGTATCCAAACCCATTTCAAATTTGGAGGAAACCAAGATAGGTTAAAGGCAGGATCTCCTTCCTACTACAAAATTTAAGAGTGGGAAGCAGAAACAGATGTTTCTTTTCTCAATTCTCTGGCATCTAAGGAATAATAATATTATTTAAGCCCAACAGTTGGATGTTCTCATATCTTTCCACAGCTGCTACATTAAATTTAAGAGTGAATAACAGTGATGCTAGCAGTGATAAAAACATGTGTTTCTTTCATTAGCAGGGCCTTATTAAGACTTTCCTATGGTGGGGTCTTGGCAGAGTGTATGCTCCCTTTGTTTCTGATTATTTTCTAATCCTCAGTCTTCCAGGGATTGAGTCTATGAGCTGTACATTCAACTATTTGTTTTTGCTTATAGTCACTAGAATTTTTAATCTGTTGCTTAAAATAATAGACTCCAGTCAGTAAAATAGTCAGGAGGAGGTCATAATTACATGTAGACTGAATATATCAGTTTCTACTTTTGTGAATTGCCTATTAATGTATTTTGCTCATTCCTTTTTCCTTTTGAATTGTCTTTTTTCTTAAATTTGTTTGAGTAATTTATATGTATTTTTTATATTAATCCATTGTATGTCCTGTGTGCTGCAATTATCTTCTTCTAGTCTGTGAGTTGTCTCTCAAGTTTGTTAATAGTCACTTGGCACATGTCATTCTTTCTAAAATTTTAATGTAATTTTTTCCAATTATTACCTTTTGATGTATGCTTTTTATATTTTATAACTTTTGGAGAAATTATTTTAACCTAATTAATAAAAGATATTCTTCTAGGATTGACATCATCAGAAATGGCAAAGTAAGTACATCCGAGAATCCGTTTTTCCATAAAAGCTGAAAACACAAGCAAAAAAAAAAAAAAGGCAAAATCAACAATTTTAAATCTCTGAAAGTTAATAAAAGGATCACAACAATCTAAGAAGCACTTATTAAAGATAAGCTGTTGAATCTTTATAAGACTGGTAAGCTTAGTTGTGATTTAAATTGTCCTATTTGCATCCTCCTCTGATTAGCTCCTTGAAAACCAACAGTCCCATGGCAAAAATCAGATGTTTAGCACTACTGAACAAAGCAAAATGGGCTTGGATCTCCCCCAAAAACCTCATTCTGAAAGAATTATCATTATTTGAACTAACTGGCATCTCCTTACCGACCCTCACTCACAGGGCTTGTCTTCACCTAATCTGACTCAGAGCTGTTTCAGCACAAACAACTTTTGCTTGGGGGGATTTGTTTAAAACAATGAGCAACTATCTACAATATTGCAGGGGGCTTAGGTGACTATAAGAGCTGGGGAAAACAAGAAGCTGACAAAAAAAGCCTTAAAAGGGAAACAGAGAATGAGATGTCAATAGGGAGCATTAAAAATTTCTGACAGATTCCTGGGAATCTAGGTAGAAAGGCACATATGCAGGGCTGTGTGCCTGCCCAGCACTGTGCATATAAATCCTGAGAAATCCCTAAACTCTCAATTCTGGCTTACCTTGCATCTCTGCACAAGTAGGAAGTGAAGGCTAGACAGAATGTAAAGTGCCTGCCTGAGCATTGAAGGCATACCACAACACGTACACACACAAAGCTCCTCTACAAAATCTGGGAGACATACAGGCCAAGATGTTTACAGAAATCCCTGTAAAATATTACTAGACCACTAAGCTAACCAAATAGACACTTAAGTGTTCACATATCATAAGCAAACAGATGTTACGAAATAGCTCAGAAAAGTCAATAAACAATCAAAGAGAACAATAACAACAAAAAGCAATAACAAAATAACCTGGAGCTGAAAAGGGGAAACAGATTCCCAGGGTTGCCACATTATATTATCAAAATTGTTAAACTTTCTTCAAAAATTATGAGATACAGAAATAAATGGTATTGTATAGTCCATATACAGGGATAAATCCTGTCAAGGAAAACTGACACTGAAGAAATTCAAACTTTGTACTTTCTAGAAAAGACATATAATTAGCTATTTTATTATTTATGTATTTTTATTTGTATATATTTAAGGGGTACAATTGCAAATTGTCACATGGATATATCTATTGCATAGTGGTGAAATCTGGGCTTTTAGTGTTTTTATCCTTGGAAATATGTACGTTGTACCCATTAAGTAATTTTTCACCATTCACTCCCCTCGAACCTCTCTCACCCTTCTGATTCTCCAATGTCTATCATTACATACCCTATCTTCATAGGTATGCAATGTTTAGTTACAACTTAAAAGTGCAAATATGTGGCATTTGACTTTGTGTTTCTAAGTTGTGTCACTTAAGATATTGTTCTTTAATTCTATCCATGTTCCTGCAAAGTACATAATTTCATACTTTTTATGACTGAAGTATTCCATTGTGTATATATACCATATTTTCTTTATCCAATTATTCATTGGTGGACACTTAGGTTAATTCTATATCTTTGCTATTGTGAATAATCATGCAATATACATATGAGCACAGATATCTTTTTATGAAAATGATTTTTATTCCTTTGGATAGATACCAAGTAATGGGATTCCTGGATCAGATGGCAGTCCTCTTTTTAGTTATTTTTTAGAAATCTCCATGGTGTTTTCCCTAGAAGTTGTACTAATTTACATTTCCACCAACAGTGTATAAGTGTTCTCTTTTCTCTATATCCTCACCAACCTATGTTATTTTTGTCTTTTTAACAATAACAATTCTGACTGGGATAAGATGGTATCTCATTGTGGTTTTAATTTGCATTTCTCTGATGATTAGTAATGTTGGTATGTCTTCTTTAGAAAGATGTTTATTCATGTCTTTTCCACTTTTTAATGGGAGTTGTTGAGTTTTTTAGTTCTTTGCATATTCTGAATATCAGTTTCCTGTTGGATGCATAGCTTACAATATTTTCTCTCATTCTCAGGTTGTCTGTTCATTCTGTTGATTATTTCTTTTGATGTTCAAAAGCTTTTTAGTATGTTGAAGTCTTATTTGCCTATTTTTATTTCATTTCTTAGGCTTTTGTGGTCATAGTCATAAATTCTTTGCCTACCCCAATGTCCACAAGGGTTTTCCCTAGGTTTTGTTCAATATTTTTATAGCTTCAGTTCTTACATTTAAGTCTTTAATCCAGCTTTAGTTGATTTTTGTATTTGGAGAGATATGGGTCTAGTTACACTCTTCTGCATATGGCATCTAACCTTCCCAGCACTATATTTTAAAAGAGTGACTTTATCCCAGTGTATATTTTTGTTGACTTCGTAAACAATCAGTTGGCTGTGGATACATGGTTTTATATCTGGGTTCTTTGTTCTGTTCTATTGGTCTATCTGTCTATTTTTATATCAGTACCATGTTGTTTTGGTTACTAAAGCGTTGTAGTATAATTTGAATTCAGGTAATGAGATGCCTCCCGCTTCTTTCTTTTTCCTTAGGATTGTGTTGTTTATTCTGGCTCTTTTTTGGTTCCATATGAATTTTAGGATTGTTTTTCCTAATTCTGTGAAAAATTACATGGGAATTTTGATAGAGATTACATTGAATCTGTAGATTGCTTTGACAGCATGGTAATTTTAATGATATTCTGTGATTCATGAGCATGGGATGTTTTCCATTTGTTTGTGTCACCTACATTTTCTTTTTTCTTTTTTTTTAAATTTTATTATTATACTTTAGGCTTTAGGGTACATGTGCACAATGTGCAGGTTTGTTACATATGTATCCATGTGCTGTGTTGGTTTGCTGCACCCATTAACTCATCATTTAGCATTAGGTATATCTCCTAATGCTGTCCCTCCCCCCTCCCCCCACCCCACAACAGTCCCCGGAGTGTGATGTTCCCCTTCCTGTGTCCATGAGTTCTCATTGTTCAATTCCCACCTATGAGTGAGAACATGCAGTGTTTGGTTTTTTGTCCTTGCGATAGTTTACTGAGAATGATGGTTTCCAGTTTCATCCATGTCCCTACAAAGGACATGAACTCACCATTTTTTATGGCTGCATAGTATTCCATGGTGTATATGTGCCACATTTTCTTAATCCAGTCTATCGTTGTTGGACATTTGGGTTGGTTCCAACTCTTTGCTATTGTGAATAGTGCCGCAATAAACATACGTGTGCATGTGTCTTTATAGCAGCATGATTTATAGTCCTTTGGGTATATACCCAGTAATGGGATGGCTGGGTCAAATGGTATTTCTAGTTCTAGATCCCTGAGGAATCGCCACACTGACTTCCACAATGGTTGAACTAGTTTACAGTCCCACCAACAGTGTAAAAGTGTTCCTATTTCTCCACATCCTCTCCAGCACCTGTTGTTTCCTGATTTTTTAATGATGGCCATTCTAACTGGTGTGAGATGGTATCTCACAGTGGTTTTGATTTGCATTTCTCTGATGGCCAGTGATGATGAGCATTTTTTCATGTGTTTTTTGGCTGCATAAATGTCTTCTTTTGAGAAGTGTCTGTTCATGTCCTTTGCCCACTTTTTGATGGGGTTGTTTGTTTTTTTCTTGTAAATTTGTTTGAGTTCATTGTAGATTCTGGATATTAGCCCTTTGTCAGATGAGTAGGTTGCAAAATTTTTCTCCCATTCTGTAGGTTGCCTGTTCACTCTGATGGTAGTTTCTTTTGCTGTGCAGAAGCTCTTTAGTTTAATTAGGTCCCATTTGTCAATTTTGGCTTTTGTTGCCATTGCTTTTGGTGTTTTAGACATGAAGTCCTTGCCCATGCCTATGTCCTGAATGGTATTGCCTAGGTTTTCTTCTAGGGTTTTTATGGTTTTAGGTCTAACATTTAAGTCTTTAATTCGTCTTGAATTAATTTTTGTATAAGGTGTAAGGAAGGGATCCAGTTTCAGCTTTCTACATATGGTTAGCCAGTTTTCCCAGCACCATTTATTAAATAGGGAATCCTTTCCCCATTTCTTGTTTTTGTCAGGTTTGTCAAAGATCAGATAGTTGTAGATATGCGGCATCATTTCTGAGGGCTCTGTTCTGTTCCATTGATCTATGTCTCTGTTGTGGTACCAGTACCATGCTGTTTTGGTTACTGAAGCCTTGTAGTATAGTTTGAAGTCAGGTAGCGTGATGCCTCCAGCTTTGTTCTTTTGGCATAGGATTGACTTGGCGATGCGGGCTCTTTTTTGGTTCCATATGAACTTTAGAGTAGTTTTTTCCAATTCTGTGAAGAAAGTCATTGGTAGCTTGATGGAGATGGCATTGAATCTATAAATTACCTTGGGCAGTATGGCCATTTTCACGATATTGATTCTTCCAACCCATGAGCATGGAATGTTCTTTCATTTGTTTGTATCCTCTTTCATTTCATTGAGCAGTGGTTTGTAGTTCTCCTTGAAGAGGTCCTTCACATCCCTTGTAAGTTGGATTCCTAGGTATTTTATTCTCTTTGAAGCAATTGTGAATGGGAGTTCACTCATGATTTGGCTCTCTGTTTGTCTGTGATTGGTGTACAAGAATGCTTGTGATTTTTGTACATTGATTTTGTATCCTGAGACTTTGCTGAAGTTGCTAATCAGCTTAAGGAGATTTTGGGCTGAGACAAAACCAGGAAGAAGTTGAATCTGTGAATAGACCAATAGCAGGCTCTGAAATTGTGGCAATAATCAATAGCTTACCAACCAAAAAGAGTCCAAGACCTGATGGATTCACAGCCGAATTCTACCAGAGGTACAAGGAGGAACTGGTACCATTCCTTCTGAAACTATTCCAATCGATAGAAAAAGAGGGAATCCTCCCTAACACATTTTATGAGGCCAGCATCATCCTGATACCAAAGCCTGGCAGAGACATAACCAAAAAAGAGAATTTCAGACCAATATCCTTGATGAACATTGATGCAAAAATCCTCAATAAAATACTGGCAAACCGAATCCAGCAGCACATCAAAAAGCTTATACACCATGATCAAGTGGGCTTCATCCCTGGGATGAAAGGCTGGTACAACATATGCAAATCAATAAATGTAATCCAGCATATAAACAGAACCAAAGACAAAAACCACATGATTATCTCAGTAGATGCAGAAAAGGCCTTTGACAAAATTCAACAACCCTTCATGCTAAAAACTCTCAATAAATTAGGTATTGATGGGACGTATCTCAAAATCATAAGAGCTATCTATGACAAACCCACAGCCAATATCATACTGAATGGGCAAAAACTGGAAGCATTCCCTTTGAAAACTGGCACCAGACAGGGATGCCCTCTCTCACCACTCCTATTCAACATAGTGCTGGAAGTTCTGGCCAGGGCAATCAGGCAGGAGAAGGAAATAAAGGGTATTCAATTAGGAAAAGAGGAAGTCAAATTGTCCCTGTTTGCAGATGACATGATTGTATGTCACCTATATTTTCTTTCATCAGTGTTTTGTAGTTTTCCTTGTATAAATCTTTCCTCTCCTTGGTTAAATAAATTCCTAGGGTTTTTGGTAGCTATTGTAAAATGGATTGCCTTCTTGATTTATTTCTCCAGTAGATTTTCATTGGTGTATGGAAACACTATGGCTATTTGTACATTGATGCTGTACCCTGAAACTTTACTGAATTCATTTATGAAATCTAAGAGTTAATTGTGGAATCTATAGGGTGTTCCAAATGTAAGATTATATTATCAGTGAACAGAAATAATTTGACATTCTTTTTTTAAATTTGAATGCCTTTTTTTTTTTCTTTCTCTTGCCTAATTGCTCTGACTAGGACTTCCAGTGCTATGTTGAATAGGAGTAGTGTAAAAGTTGGAATCCTTTTCTTGTTCTAATTCTTAGAAGGAATGCTTTCAACTTGTCCCAGTTCAGTATGACGTTGGCTGGGTAGTTGTAGTATATGGTCTTTATTATTTTGAGGTATGTTCCTGCTTTGCCTAGTTTGTTGAGAATTTTTATCATGAAGGAATGTTGGATTTTATCTAAAAGTTTTTCTGCATCAATTGAGATGATCTTTTCGATTTTGTCCCTAATTTTACTGATGTGACATATCACATTTATTGATTTTGTATGTAGAACCGTCCTTGCATCCTTAGTACAAAATCTGTTTGATAATGGTGTTTTACCTTTTTGATGTGTTGTTGGATTTGGTTTGTTAGCATTTTGTTGAGGATTTTTGCATCTATATTAATCAGGGATATTGATCTTTAGTTTTCTTTTTTTATTATGTCTTTGGGTTTGGAATTACAGTAATAATAACCTCGATGTTTTCAGAATAGTTACAAGAGAATTGGTATTAGTTCTTCCTGTATGTTTGGTAAAATTCAGCTGTGAATCTGTCTTGTCTTGAGCTTTCTTCATTGGGAGATTTCTTTATTACTGATTCAGTCTCGCTATTCATTATTGATATGCCCAGGATTTCTGTCTCTTCCTAGTTTAATTTTGGGATCTTGTATGTTTCCAAAAATTTATTCATTTCCTCTAGGTTTTCTAGTTTATGAGCATAGACTTGTTCATGAAAGTCTCTGATTATCTTTTGCATTTTTTGGTATCAGTTTTAATGCTTCATTGTTCATTTCTAATGTTGTTTATTTGGATCCTCTCTTCTATTCTTGGTTAGTCTAGCTAGCAGCTTATCACATTTGTTTATCTTTAAAACAAACCAAGTTTTCATTTCATTGATCCTTTGTATTGTTTTTTGGTCTTTATTTTATTTAGTTCTGCTCTGAGCTTTCATATTTCTTTTCTTCTGTTAACTTTGAAATTGTTTTGTAATTGTTTTTTCTAGTTGCTTGAGTTGTGATATTAAGTTGCTAATTTGTAATTTTTCTACTTCTTAATTTTTATTGTTTTTTACTGTATTTTATCCCTTTCTTTTCTTTCTTTTTAAATTATTTTTATATATTTTTGTATTTTTTTATTTTGAGACGGGATCTCACTCTGTTCCCAGGCTGGAATATAGTGGCATGATCTCGACTCACTGAAACCTCTGGCTCCGGGCTCAAGTGATCCTTCCTCACCTCAGTCTCCTGAGTATCTGGGACCACAGTGCGTGCCACCATGCCCTGCAATTTTTTTTTTTTTTTTTTTTTTTTTTTGTAGAGACGAGGTTTCACCATGTTGCCCAGGTTGATCTCAAACACCTGGACTCAAGTGAGCCACCCACCTCAGCCTCCCAAAGTGCTGGGATTACAGGCATGAACACCACACCCAGCCCTACTTTTTTAACGTAGACATATAATGCTATAAACTTTTCTCTTAATACTGCTTTTCCTGAATCCCAAAGGTTTTGGTATATTTTATTTCCATTTTCATTCACTTTGAAAATTTTTAAAATTTTCCTTTTAATTTTGCCTTTGGTCCAGATTATTCAGGAGCATGTTACTTTATTTCCATTTGTTTGTATACTTTCCAAAGTTCCTCTTGGTATTTATTTTTACTTTTATTGCTCTGTGGTCTAGGATGATACTTGATATAATTTTGATTGTTTAAATTTTATTGAGACTTGTTTTGTGGCCTCACATATCTATCTTTGAGAATATTTTCTGTGCTCATGAGAAGAATGTATATTCTGTAGTTGTTGGGAAGAATGTTCTGCAAATGTGTTAGACCCATGTGGTCTAAAGTGTAATTTAAATCCAATATTTCCTTGTTGATTTTCTGCCTTGATGATCTGTCTAATACAGTGAATGGAGTGTCGAAGTCCCCCAGTATTATTGTACTGCTGTCAATTTCTTTCTTTAGGTCTAGTATTGTCTGTCTTACGGACCTGGGTATTTTTGTGTTACGTGCATATATTTTAGGGTTGTTGGATCCTCCTGCTAAATGATTTCTTTATCATTATATAATGACCTTCTTTGCCTTTTTTTCCTGTTCTTGATTTAATGTTTGTTATCTGATGTAACTGTAGCTACTCCTGCTCACTTTTGTTTTCTGTTTGCATGGAGTACTTTTGTAAGCCCTTTACTTTCAGTCTCCCTGTGCCTGTCCTGACAAGGTGAATTTCTTATAAGCAGGGTATAGTTAGATCATGTTTTTTCTTTTCTACTCATTAAGCCAAACTATACATTTTGATTGGAGCATTTAATCTATTTATATTAAAAATTAGTATTGATATGTGAAGTTTTGTTTCTTTCATAAAGTTAATTGCTATCCAGTTGTTACATGGGTTATTTGTTCCTTTATATATCTCTGTCTGTCTTTGTGTTTAGGTGGAATTCAGTCAATTTGCCAACTGAATTATTTATCTTCCTCTTTGTGTGATTGTTTCATAAGATCTATGAGCTTTGTACTTTCATGTGTTTTTTTCTGATGGCAAATATCAACCTTCTGTTTTTTTGTTTAGGAGTCCTTTGAGCACTTCTTGTTGGATGGTTCCAGTGGTGACAAATTCACTCAGTGTTTGCTTGTCTGGTAAAGACGTTATTTTGCCTTCATTTATGAAGCTTATTCCAGCTGGATATAAAATTATTGGCTGATTTTTGTTCTTTCAGCACTTTGAAAATATCAAGCTATTTTCTTCTGGCTAGTAAGGTTTCTGTTGAGAAGATCTCTGTTTGTCTGATGGATTTCCACTAAAGGTGACTAGACACTTTTCTTTTGGTGATTTTAGAATTTTTCCATCATGTGGATTTTAGACAGTATAATGTCTATATGGCATGGTGAAGTCCATTTTCTCATTTATGTGTCTGAGGATCACTGGGCCTCGTGTATCTGAATGTGTATATCTCATGTCAGACTTGGGAAGTTTTCATCAATTATTACTTTAAACAGATTTTGTAAACTTAAAAAGTTTTCTTCCTCCTTGGGAACACCAATAATTCTTAAATTTACTTGATGTAGTCTCATATGTCTCTAACCCCGTTTATTATTTTATATTCTTTTTACTTTATTTTTGTCTGACTAAATTAATTCAAAAGGCATGTTTTCAAATACTAAGATTCTATCTTTTGCTTTGTCTAGTCTATTGTCCAAGCTTTCAAATGTATTTTGTAATTTTTTTCATAATTATTATTTTTCAGATTTTTTGGGGGTTTTTGTTTTTGTTTTTGTTTTGTTTGGAATCTATCTGTTTGGTAAATTTCTTATTCGTATCCCAAGTTGATTTTATGATTTCTCTGTATTGGCTTTCAGATTTCTCTTGAATCATTGAACCTCTTTAAAGTCAATATTTTGTATTAGCTAACCGAACCCAACAACACATCAGAAAGATAATACACCATGATCAAGTGAGTTTTATCCCAGGGATGCCAGGATGGTTTAGCATATACAAGCCAATAAATGTGATACACTACATAAACAGAATTGAAAACAAAAACCATATAATCATCTCAATAGGTGCAGAAAAAACATAAAATAAAATCCAATATCCCTTTATGATAAGAAACCTTAAACAAACTAGGTATAGAAGGGATGTACTTTAAAATAATAAAAGCCATATAGGAAAACCTACAGCCAACATCATACTGAATGGGGAAAAATTGAAAGCATTCTCCCTGAGAACCAGATTAAGACAAAGATGCCTACTTTAACCATTTTTATTCAACATAGTAGTGGAAGTCCTAGCCAGAGCAGTCATCCAAGATAAAGAAATAAAGGACATTCAAATTGGAAAAGAGATAGACAAACTATTGTTGTCTGCTTATTGTATGATAATATACCTAGAAAAAACCTAAGCACTCCTCCAAAAGCCTCCTAGATTTGAAAAAATGAATTAACTAAAGTCTCAGGTTACAAAGTCAATGTACACAAATAAGTAGCACTGCTGCATGCCAACAATGACCAAGCTGAGAATCAAATGAAGAACTCGATTCCTTTTACAATTGCTGCAAAAAAATGCCTTGAAATATACTTAATCAAGGACATAAAAAAATTCTAAAAGGATAAGTACAAAACACTCCTGAAAGAAATCATAGATAACACAAACAAATGGAAACACATCTCATGCTCATGGATTGGAAGAATCAGTATTATGAAAATGACCATACTGCCCAAAGCAACCTACGGATTCAATGCAATTCCTATAAAAATACCAACATAATTTTTCACAGGATTGGATAAAATAATCCTAAAATTCATATGGAACCAAAAGAGAACCCCAATAGCCAAAGTAATCCTAAACAAAAGAACAAATTTGGAAGCATCACGTTACCTGACTTCAAATACACAAGGCTATAGTTACCAAAACAACATAGTACTGGTATAAAATTAGGCATGTAGACAGACCAATGGAATAGAATAGAGAACCCTGAATTAAAGCCAAATAATTAAAACCAACTGATCTTTGAGAAACCATACACAAACATGAACTGGGTAAAAGACAACCTATTTAATAAATGGTGCTGGGAAAACTGGATAGTTATATCCAGAAGAATGAAACTGGATCACTGTCTCTCACCTTATACAAATATCAACTCAAAATGGTTCAAAGACCTGCATCTAAGACCTGAAAGCATAAAAATTCTGGAACATAACCTAGGAAAAACTCTCCTGGATATTTGCCTAGGCAAGGAATTTATGACTACGACCAAAAAAGCAAATGCAATAAAACCAAAAATGAATAAATGGGACCTAATTAAACTAAGAGGCTTCTACATAGCAAAAGAAATAATCAGCAGACTAAACAGACAACCCACAGAATGAGAGAAAATATTCACAAATTATACATCTGACAAAGGGCTAATATCTAGAATTTACAGGGAACTCAAACAAATCAGCAAGAAAAAAACAAATAATCCCATCAAAAAGTCGGCAAAGGACATGAAGAGACAATTCTCAAAAGAAGATGTACAAACAGCCAATAAATATATGAAAAAATGCTCAACACCACTAATTTTCAGGGAAATGCAAATTAAAACCACAAGGAGATAGTACCTTACCCCTGAAAGAATTGTCATTATTAAAAAGTTAAAAGTCAATAGATGTTGGCATGGATGTGGTGAAAAGCAGTGCATCCTCTATGAAAAATAGTAGAGGAGAGTTATTAAAGGACTAAAGTAGATCTGCTATGTGATCCAGCAATCACACTACTGCATATCTACTCAAAGAAAAATAAGTCATTATATCAAAAATACAGCTGCACTAGTATGTTAATCACAGTACAATTCACAATTGCGAAGATATGGAACCAACCTAAGTGTCCACTGATGAATGAGTGGATAAAGAGAATGTGCTATATATACACCATGGAATACTACTCAGCTACAGCCACAAAAGAAGAATGAAATAAGGCTTTTCACACCTACTCAGATGGAGCTGGGTGTCATTATTCTAACTGAAGTAACTTAGGATGGAAAATCAAATACCATATGTTCTCGCTTATAGGTTGGAGCTGAAACTATGGGTATGCAAGGGCATAGTTAGTGCTATAACGAACTTTGGAAACTCAGAAGGGGGAGATTGGGAGGGAGGGTAAGAGATAAAAAACTACATATTCAGTACAATATATACTACTTGGGTGATGGGTACACTGAAATCCTAGAGTTCACCACTATACCATTCATCCCTGTAACCAAAAACCACTTGTGCCCCAAAAGCTATTAAAATAAAAAAAAATCAATATTTTGCATTTTTTATTTAGCATTTTGAGGATTTTGTTTTTGATTAGGCTCCATTGCTACAGAGTTATAGTGTTCATTTGGCAGTGTCATAATACCTGACTTTTTCACGCTTCCTGTATTATTACACTGATTTCTACACACATTGAGTAACAATTGCTTCTTGTTATTTTTTAATTTACTTTCATTACGGCAGGTCTTATTTTTCTTGAGTATGTATCTGTAATGTATGTTGAGTAGGGCTGTTTGTCTTCACTTCCGTGTGTGCGCAGTGGCAAAGACTCTGTATAATTTTTTTGGCTATAATTACCCTTCATATGGTGGCTTTTTCAAATGCTGATTGCGGTAGCAGTGTACAGGGTGGGTGAGCAGATTCATGACCTCCTGAGCAGCTAGGGTACCAGTGGTTGCAAGTAACTTGTCTCCTTCTACAGCACTGTACTCTTGTGTCAGCAGTCATCGTAATGGGCTGTATAGGCCAACCTCCAGACCAGTAGGTGGTGCTTGTAGGTAAAAACCAGCTGTGGTGGTCACAGTAGGTTTTATGCTTGATCTTTGTTAAGCAGGAGAAGTGCTCTGGTGTCCCAGGTGGTGAGTCAGACCAAGGAATGCTCAGGGGCCTGGGTGGCATGCTCTGTCTCAGAGAGGGTTGACTAAGCCGGGTAGAGCTGGACCTTGGAAACCTGCACTCATGCCCCCCGATGGCAGATGCAGACATCTACCTTGATGGGGGTAGTAGGATCGTCTTCAGGCTTGTGGCAAAATACCGGACTGAGGATGAATGCTGCTCTGCTGAGTTCTCAGCATAGGGAGAGGGGGCAGTTCCAGTGCAACAGCCTTGGCCAGTGGAAGTGAAATTCACTTGCCTCTCATGCTCCAGACTTGATAGTCTCACTGCCCCATCCTGACTGTATTTTCAATATATTAGCACTTAATACAATTACGAATGCAAAGATTACATATATTGTTTAATCAAATATATATGTGTTTAATTTGTGGGATCTTAAGATAAGATGTTTAATTTGTGGGATCTATAAGCCACAGACAATCTGAAAATAAAATTAAGAAACCATTTCTGAAATCATCAAAATATCCTTAGGCACATACATCAATGGTGTTAAACTGAGAGTCCAGAAAGAAACTATGGTTAATTATTTTTACTAGGATGCCAAGATAATACTTTGGGGAAAGTACAGTCTTTTCAATAAATAATGAAGTAATTATTGGACCCTTGCCTCACACCCTATACAAAAATTAGCAAAAAAAATGGATCAAATGCCTAAATATAAGAGCTAAAGTTATAACATTCTTGGAAGAAAACACAGGCAAAAGTCATTGTTACCTTGAATGTGGCAATTATGTTTTAGACGTGATGTTTAAAGATGAAGAAACAAAAGAAAAAGTACATAAATGGAAATCTACCAAAATTTAAAATATTTGTGCTTCAAAAAGCACCATGAATAAAGTGAAAATACAATTTACAGAATGGGAGAAAAATACTTGCAAATTATATATCTGACAAGAACAAGTCTTGGTGAGAATGTGGAGAAATTGGAACACTACATTGCTAGGAGTAATGTCAAATGGCTCAGCCACTTCGGAAAACAGTCTGGCAGTTCTTCAAAAAGTTAAATATAGATTTACCAGATGACCTAGGAATTCCACTCCTTGGTATATAACCAGGAGAGCTGAAAATATATATTCACAAAAACACTTATACACAAATGTTCATAGCAGCATTAATTATAACAGTCAAATGGCCATCAACTGATGAATGGATAAATAAAATGTGATATAGTCATACAATGAAATATTATTCAGCCATAAAAAATGAAGTATTGATACATGCTACAACTTGGAAGAATCTTGAAAACATTATGGTAAGTGAAAGAAATCAGACCCCAAAAATAGGCTACATATGAATGATTCAATTTTATGAAATGTCAAACATAGGCACATCCACAGACAAAAAGTTGATGAATTGTTACCAGTGCTCAGAGAGAGAATGAAGTAAAATTAAGTGCTAATGGATATTGGGTTTCTTTTTGAGGTGATGAAAATATTGTGTAATTAGGTAGGAATTATGGTTGCACGACTCTGTAAATACACTAAAAAACTGAATTGTACACTTTGAAAGGATGACTTTTATAGTATGTAACTGAGGAGAATTACATCTCAAAACAAAGAGTACTCATTTATATATTTTCTAATACTTTTAACTCCTTGTCTCCAAAAAATTCTACCTTTGACTTATGTCTTTTATTTATTGGCACTTGTTGGGATGCATGGTGTGGGAAAATCATCTAAATTATATTTTTTCTATATGGAAAGTTAATTTCCCCAGTCTCATTTATACAACAGCTCTTTATTTTCCAGTGTGGTTTACACCTGTTTTATATATCAATTGTAACACAAATCCTGCTTGAGTTCTTTACTGTGTTTAATCGATACTTCATTGCTATACTGTCTTTAATTATTATAACTTGATGTCTAGTAGGAAATCACACCTTACTTTTTTCCATATTAAGCTGCCACATAGCTTTTACAGTTTGTCAAGATAAAAATCAATCTCATTAGAATTTTGACTGAAATTGCATTTGAACCATGTATTAATTTGGGAGAAATCATTTCCTTATGACATTGAGTTTTCTTACTCCTGAAAATAGTACCTATTATGTACTGGAATAATTCTGGTTACAAAATAGAAAATATATTTCATAAATTAAAGCTAATATAACAAAAATTATCAGATGGGAAAGCAATATGAAGCATCCCAATTATCTTATTTTTCATATTAGAAAGTAATCCATTGGTAAAATTGTAGTATAAGTCTTTAAATGGCATCCCTATCTTAACAGTTTCTTTAAACTTTTGTATTTTAATAATTAATAATTTATGCACTGCAGAAACAGTTGTATTTTAACAATTGTTTTCATTTTATTTATTGTTTCTATTTTTAATCAAGTGAATGTATCTTAATGTTTTTATTCAAAAACATCAGGTATGATAGAAGCTCATTTTCATTAAACTCTATACATGTATCTATCTTTTTGCCATTCTGAATTTTTGTGGAGACATGTAAGTATTGAATAATATTCACCACATATTACTATTGTTTCTGGATGATGGTATATATGGTAACTTGTTTATATATTTGTCAAATTACTTGGTATTCTTTGAATTTTTTGTAATGTTTATTGTCAATAAAAATGATGTCACATATGGCACCACAAAAAATGCTAAAAAAAATGGGTTAAAGAAAAGTATTAGCAATACATATGACTGAAAGAGTGTTGATATTTTTAAAGAAATCCTACAGACTGGTGAGAGAAAGATGATGAAAACAATAGAAAAATGGAAAGAAAATAGAAAAATGCATATAATCTATGTGAAAAATTATCAGTGACTCTGGTTGTAGGGGCAATTCTAATTATGAATTGTAAGGTATTATTTTTATTTAGATGGTTAAAATGTATTTGTTTGTTTTTTATTTCAGTAGGTTTCTGGGGAACAAGTTGTGTTTGGTTAATTTAAGTTTAAAAATTGCAATACCTGATGCTGAGGAGCATTGAGAAAAATAAGAAGTTTCATGCATTACTGGTGTTTATGAATTGCTGAGTCTATTTTGTAAAGTCATGTGATAAAAGTAAGATAAGTAGCATGCTTCACATTTCTTCCCCATCTCCTGTTTTTTGTTATATTAGCTTTAATTTATGAAGTATACTTTCTACTTGGTAACCATAATTCTTTCAGTATGTAACAGATACGATATTCAGGAGTAACAGAACTCAATGTCATAGAGATATTGTTAATTATCAAATTTTAAAATATACATACAAAGCATTGCAAGCCACCCAAAACTTGCCTAATTTTCAAAGATGAGAATTTATTGAAAAAGTATTGGGAATACACAGAAAATATGGAAAGACTTTCAAACAAGGTTTGAAAATAGGAAACAATATAGTTCCTACATTACTGATAAGCAATAAACTTAACACAGCCTAAAGTAGTGACAGATCAGGGGACCAATGCTGAGAAGAATATTTTTTAAATGCAACAATTTCTTCTGTGCTTGTATCAATTGCTAAGGACTCATGGTTCCTGAGGTGTGAGTACCATTCGCTGAACTTAATTTCCTTCTCTTGACTGTACAAGGACAATGAGAGGAAGAATGAAAGAACTAATGTATATTGAGCAGTTACTAAATACCATGAACTGTTTTAAGGTCTTTAACACATCATCACATTTCATCTTTAAACAACGTTATGACAATTTATTTTGTTGGAGAGATTTAATAACATTTCTACTATGATCTCAAAGCTAGTAAGTGGTGGAGCTTAGATTTGAATGTACTCTGATATCTGAGTCTTTGATGTTCTTTAAACATTTATAATAGAAATATAGGCATCACCTGGAATTTTCTTGCTATAAATTATCATTCCACAAAAGTGGCATAGAATTTAGTAAAAAAAAAAAAAAAGTACTCCACATCTCATCTCCAATATATTCTGATTCCGAGAAAATGAGAAAGTATTGAAAATAGAGCCCAAATGATAAATGTTTAAAACAGACTCAGCAATTGCATGTTTGGGAATCTTTATGTAGTAGATAGAATTTTAAACTTGTCACCCATGAGCTTTACTCTGTGTAGTCTCCTCCTATTGTTTGTTTCTAGAACCTATGGATATGATGAGATATCACTTCCAAGATTGTGTTACACATATGGCAAAAGGGATTTTCCACATGTGATTAAAATTACCATTGAAATGACTTTTAGTCAATCAGAAGGAAATATTCTGGGCGGACCAGCCCAAATAGAATGAGCCTTTTAAATCTGGGCAGAGACAGAGGAACTCAGCGTTTTAAAGTATAATACGGAATCAACCTTCTCAATTTGAAGATAGTGGGAGCCACATGATGAGGAATATGAATGACCTCCGGGAGAAAAGGGATGCCCTCTTCTCCAGTAAGAAAATAGGAATCTCAGTTTTAAAACTGCAAGAAACTGGATTCTCCAAACAACATAAACTAACATTGAAGTGGATACTTCCATATTCTAGCCTCCAGAAAAGAACCCAACATTGACTTTAGTTTTGAAGGGTCTTGTGCAGATAACCAAGCAACAGAATGCTGGACTTCTTACTTGTAGAGTTGTGAATTAATAAACAAATGTTGTTTTAAGCTTTGAAGTTTGTGGTAATTTGTTATGCAGTAGTCAAAATCTAATAAATATATTTTATAATAAAAATAAAAGTACCTGTACCAAGAGCATATGTTCAATTATACTTATTGTATAGGAAAAACCTGAAAATAATCTGTGTGTCTCCATAAGGAAATCATTAGGAATGTTGTCATATATCATGTCCTTTATGGAGTTTGCTAGTATTAAAATAACTAGGATAATATTTGTTTACATGGAAGTATGTCTATTGTATATGGAGTAAGAAAACTTAATTGCAGAACTATGCATATAATGCATATGATTCTCTTTTATTATTAAAACTATATACCCCTATAAATTTTCATATATAATTAAATGATCATACACAAAATATATAAGAATAGCTGTCAAATGTTTACATAGGTTGCCTTGGAAAGATAGGTCCAGATTATTATTATTATGGGAGAATAGGAGCAAATTACTACATTTTTCTTACAACTCTGAATTGCTTGGCATGTATCTTAGTCTGTTTGAACTGCTATAATAAAATGCCATATACTGGGTGGCTTATAAATAACAAATATATTTCTTACAGTTCTGTAAGCTGAGAAGTTCACATGGTAGAAAGCAGGAGAGGTTTTTCTCAAGCCACTTTTAGAAAGACACTATTTCCTATCATGAAGGTTCTGCCACTATGACCTGATCACCTCCAAATGATCCTCTTTAATACCATCACCCCGTGGGTGAAAATTTCAACCCATAATTTTGAGGAAGACATAAACATGCAGACCATAGCAATATGTTATATTACGTGCTATCCCTATCAAAAAAACTAATTAAAAAAATTAAAATATAATACACCAAAAAACGACATCTATAACTCAAGAGGCTATAATATTAAAAATAGGATGAATTAATAATGCAAAAATTAACAAAAATAAAGTTAATACAAGTTGATATTAAAATTATACATTTCAGATTCACGAGGAAGAAAACTAAAACTTTGTGTAAGCCTATCCTTATATATATTCTATAGTAAAAGCTTAGGGTTTATACATTCTTTGCACAAACACACACACACACACACACACACCCCCATACACAGCTCAAGCTATCTTGGAAAGTGTTTGGAAATGTTTGGTCATTTACTTGTGATTGATGCTAATTTCTTAATTTTTTACATTATGGTTACATGGTATGTCCTTTAAAATTTTCTCCTGTTTATAATCAATGGAAATTTTTTCAGCCTTTGTGTTTCTTTGTTTTCCATAAGATTATATATGTCAATGCCAAGTTGTACATTGGTGCATGAAATTTCAAGGCCATTGTTCATTATGATTACATGTGCTTCTTTCAGCTGTTTATTGTATTTTGGCTTAAATACTATTATGTTTAAAAAGTATTATGACCTGTTGGTTATTTTATTTGCATTTTCCTAATACAACTTGGGCCATATACATTTTTGTTTCCTAAGGCATATTTTTGTAGCTGCATATCTTATAAAGATCTATAATTGAATATTGTGTTTTATTAAATTTGAGAGTCTGTCTTCCAGTAGGCCAGTTCGACCCACTTGCATTTATTTTTACAATTTCTATGCTGGAGAGCTTTAGTTGTGTAATTTTGTTTTACACATTTTTATTTTTACCTCTGTTTTCTATTTTTTGATATAAGAACAGTGATTTCTTTATTGCTTTTACATGTCTTATTTGTGATTTGGGCAATACACATCCTTTTATTTGAAATATGAACACATACTTTCTAGTTATCTGGAATTACAGGCTGTTTAGCTTATGTATATGAAAACGAGACATTAGCATGGAACCATTTTGTTCACTTGGTCTCTTACAATTTCTTTGTTTCCTTGTTGGTATCACTGGAAATTTGTACAATAATATTTGCATTAAATTATTCTTCATATTCTTTTAAAATTTTTTATTTTAATTTTTGTGGATACATTAGTAGGTATATATATTTATGGGGTACATGAGGTGTTTTGATACAGGCATGCAATGTATTATAATCACATCATGTAAAATGGGGTATTAATTCCCTCAAGTATTTAATCCTTTGTGTTACACACAATCCAATAATATTCTTCTAGTTATTTTAAAATGTACAATTAAATATTATTGACTATAGTCACCGTTTCTGAAGTCTATATTCTTTCTGTTTAAAATCAGAACTATTTTTTGGCATTTGATTTGTCTTGTCATACTCTTAATATGATCTAAGACACAATTGTTTTTTGGTAGGATTCAATGCTCACTAACACAATTTCCCCTTTCTTTAGCTTTTTCATTTGTATATTGGATAGTTGAAATAGATTTTTGAGTGCTTTATTTTTTCTAGATCTCTATGCTTTAAAAAACAGCTTTATTGAGATTTAATCCAAATGCCATGCAATACACCCGGCTGTGTATGGTATTTCTAAGACCTTGCTTATTTTTGATTAAAATTTTTATTTTAAAGTTATCATATATTCACATGTGATAAGAGGGATTCTACGTACTTTTTACCATTTCACTCAATAGTAAAGTCTTAAAAATTATGGCATATCCAGGATATTGAGATTTATACAATCTCCCAATATTATAGAGATTTTCTTAGTTTCATTTTTATTTGTGTGTGTGCTTGTGTGGGAGAGAGGAAGGTGTTTAGTTCAGTATAAATTTTATTACATGGATAAACTGGTTTGCCACCACTGTCAAGTTCCAGAGAGTTCCATCACCATAGGGGTTTCTCATACTACCCATCTATAACCACATGCACCTCCTTCCTGCATCAGCCCACTCTCATTTTTAATCCCTGGAAACCACTAATCTGTTTCCCATTTCTAAAACATTGTCTTTTCAAAAACGTTATACAACTGAAATGATAGAGTATACAATGCTTTTGGATTTGGCATTTTTTCTCTCAGAATAATTCCGGGATATTCACCAAAGCTTATGCATTCATCAGTAGTTCATTTTTTTGTTGTTGCTGAATAGTACTCCATGGTATGTATACACTTAAATTTGTTTAATAACTCACTTGTTGAAGGATATCTGGTTGTTTCCATTTTTTTGGTTTATTATGGATGAAACTGCTCTGACATTTGAGTACAAATTTTTGTGTGAACAAAGTTTTCATTTATCTGGGGTTAATACCCAGGAATGCAATTGCTGGGTAATTTGGTAACTATATATTTAATATATTAGGAAATGCTGAATTGTATTCTAGGGTAGGAGTAACATTTTATCTTGCCATCAGCAATGTAAAAGTGATCTAATTTCTGTAAATCCTGGCCAATATTTTGTGGTTTTTTTTAAGCCATTCTGATATGTATGCACTGATATGGCATTGTAGTATTAATTTACATTTCAATGTCATGGTTAATTTTATGTGTCAAAATGACTGGGCCACTGTTCCAAGATATATAGTCAAACATTATTCTGGATGTTTCTGTGAGAGTGTTTTATTTTTTTCTTTTCGATAAAATTAACATTTAAATCAGTGGACTTTTAATAGTACAGATTTACTTCCATAATGTGGGAAGGTCTCATTCAATCAGTTGAAGACCTTAATAGAACAAAGACTGACCTCCCCCAAACAAGAAGGAATTATTCCAGCAGATGGCTTTTAAAATAAAACTGCAGCATTGTCTTTTCCCTGGGTTTCCAGCCTGAGCGCCCACTCTGCCAATTTTGGACTTTGGACTTGCCAAACTCCATAATCATGAGGCTTAAAACTCCCTCTCTCTCACTTCCTTGTCCCTTCTTCTCCCTTTTCTCTCTCTCTGTGTCCCTCTCTCTCTCTCTCTACACACACACACACACACACACACCTAATTTGCCCTGTTTCTCTAAAGAACCCTAACCATTAATAATACAGGTAACAGTGTTGAACATCTTCCTATGTGCTTATTTGACGTCTGTATATCCTCTTTAGTGAAATTGTGTCTTATGCCCACTTTCTAACTGGATTTTTTTCTTATTGTTGAGTTTGGAGAGTCTTTTATATATTCTATATACTACTCTTTGGTTTGCTATGTAGTGTGCAAATATATTCTTCCAGTTTCTAGTTTATATTTTGAACCTCCTCACAAGTTCTTTACAGAGCAAAAGTTTTTCATTTCGATTAGCTTGAATTTACCATTTTTTCCTCCTATAGATCATGCTTTTGGTGTCAAATCTAAGAGCTTTTCTCATAGCTCTAGTTCCAAAGAATGTTTACAATGTCTTGTTTCTGAAAGTTTTATAGTCTTCTATTTCACATTTGTCTGTTATTCACTTAAGTAAATTTTTATATTAGATCTGCGATTTAGGTTAAAGTTTATTTTTTGCCTATGGATTTCCAATTGCTTCAGCACTTTTTATTCAAAAGGCTATCTTTCCTTCATTAAATTACTTCTGCTCTTTTGTGAAAAATTCATTGACCTTATTTACGTAGGTCAATTTCTAGATTCCCAATATTGTTCTTTTGATCTATGTCTCTATCTCTACACAAATATCATACTGTCTTGATTACACTATCTATATAGTAAATTTTAATATGTGCTTTTTTAGTAATTCCACATCCTGTGTTTTCCTTATAAATCGTAAATAAGCTTGTTGCTAAGTACAAAAAAACTTGCTGGAATTTTGAAAGAACTTACCTTAAATCTATAGATCAATTTGTGGACAATAGGGATCTTTACTATGTTGAATCATCCTATATACAAAAGTAGAATGTCTTCATTTACTTAACCTTTTTTTGATTTTCTTCATTATCATTTTATAATTTTCAGCATACAGATCCTATACAGGTTTTGCTAGTTTTATACCTAACAATTTTCTTTGTTTGTAGTGATTATAAATGGTATTGCATTTTAAAATTTTAGTTTCCACAATTTCATTGATATATAGAAATGCAAGTTACTTTTTAAAAATGTGTATGTTCAATAGCAAAGACAAATGGAATTGAAGCAGGAAATTTCCCCTGACTCCTGTGCAGGCGGGAACTTGAGTGTGGGCACTGGAGCTACCCAGCCACTTTGGCACCAGCAAGGGCAAACTCCATTTACTTAAACCCTCTGTTCTCAATCTGTAGCGGGAGGGAGCATACAGGTGAATGGGTGCAGGACCTGCGGCTAGTGTTTTTGGGTGCCAGCAGGAATGAACTCCATACCAGCCCCGCAGCAGCATCTCAGGGAGTGCCCACAACCCCTGAAGTCCCAGAGGGCATGTGTTACAGGGATCTTTTAGCTCTACTGTCCACAGATGACTTAAGTGTTAACAGCTCAGTGGGCCATCTGCCTTTTTACATGAGGCAGCTGCTTTCTGCCAGTGAGGGCAGAGGGTCAGTATGACAGCCTCTTGCATCCACACCCATGGTACCCGAGCTCTTGTTTGGCATCCAGGAAAAATCATGTTGCACAAATGAATTGAAGGGTGGTGAATGCGGAGGATTTTATTACTGATGAAAGTGGCTTTCAGCAGGAAGGGGAGCTGAAAAGAGGATGGAGTGTGAAGGCAATATTTTCCCAGAGTCTGGCTGTCCCTGGCCGGGCACCTCTCTGAAGCTATGCCATCAAGCTGTTCCTCTGAAGTCAAGTGGCTTCTCTCTGACCATAGTCTCTAATATCTAGCTGCTTCTCCTCTCTGTCGGCTGAACCTGGGTTTTTTATGGACACAGGATAGGGGGCAGGGCAGGCTATTGGTGGTTTTGGAAAAGGCAACATTTGAGTGGGAAAACAGGGATGTCAGTTCTCACTTTGGGCCATGGTTCCAGGCTTTTTGGTTTGAGAGTGGGGCTTTCACTGGGAATCTGCCCTCTTCTGCCAGGAATTTCTCTGCCTCTTGTCCCTATCAGAATCAACATAAATGCACATCAACAGTAGACTGGCTAAAGAAAATGTGATACAAACACACCATGGAATACTACACAGCAATAAAAAAGAATGAGATCATGTCCTTTGCAGCAACATGAATGGAGTTAGAGGTCATTATCCTAAGGGAACCAATGCAGAAACAGGAAACCAAATACCATATATTCTCACTTACAAGTGGGAGCTAAACATTGAGTACATATAGTCACAAGTACGAGAACAACAGACACTGGGCCTCCTTGAGGGTGGAGGGAGAGAGGAGGGTGAAGACTGAAAAACTACCTATCAGGTACTATGTGTTTTACCTGGGTGATGGAATAATCTGTACATCAAACCCCCATGACACACAATTTACCTATATAACAAACCTGTACATGTACCCCTGAATGTAAAAAAAAGCTTAAACATTAGTTTTTTTAAATTAAAATAAATAATAAAAATGTGTGTGTTGATCACGTATCCTGTAATCTTGCTATATTAATTATAGGAGGTTTTTGTGTGTTCATTGTTTTTTTATGTAGAAAATTATGTTATCTCCAAACAGGATAGTTTTGTTTGATCCTTTTCAATGTGTATGTTTACTTTTTTTTCATATCATATTGCAGTGGGTAAACTTCCACTATTCTACCAAATAAGAATGGTAAGAAAGACATCCTCACATTGTTCCCAACCTTAAGAAAAAAATCCTGTTTTTTACTATTAATTGTGTTAGATGTAGGGTGTTTTTCTTCTATAGATAATCTTTAGCAAATTGAGGGAGCTCCTCTCCACTCACAGTTTGCTGACATACTATCAGAAGTAGGTGTTAGGTTTGCCAAATGCATTTTTGCATGTGCTTATTTGCCATCTGCATTCCTTTTTGGGGAAATATATATCTTAATTGACAGAATATATAGTCTTTCTTCTTTAACCTTTTGATATAAAGGATTGATTGAATTTTGAATATCAAACCAGACTTGCATACCTGTAATAAATCCGACTTGATGAGGCTGCATGATTCTTTTTGTACACTGGTGGATTAAATTTCCAAATATTGTGTTAAGGACTTTCTCATTTATGTTCAGCAGAAATGTTGGCCTGTAGATTATCTTTTTAGTTACTCTCTTTGTCTAGTTTTAGTAACAATCTAATCATGGTCTCATAAAATGTATTAGGGAGTGATATTTCCTCTTTTATTTTCTTGAATTAATTATATAAAGTTGATGTTAAATTTTTTCTAAATTTTTGTAGAAGTTTTCACTGAAATCATCTGTGTTCAGGGACTTTATGGGTGGTTATAAATTATGAATCTAATTTTTATAATGGTTATAGAGCTATTCAGATTGTCTATTTTTCTTTTTTGCTTGATATTTGGTACTTTGTTGGTTTTAAGCAATTGGTTCTTTCTAAATTGTTATATTACGTGTTTAAAATTATGAATACATATAAGTATCCCTTTACTTTTATCTTAATGACACAAGATTTTAATGATATTCTCTATCTAATTTTTTGTTATTATATCTATTTGTGTTTTACAAGATAATTTTTCTTTCATATAATGAGCTTTTTTTTTCAACTTTTATTTTAGAATCAGAGGGTACATGTGCAGGTTTATTACATAGGTATATTTTATGGTGCTGAAGTTTGAAGTACAAATAAATCTGTAACCTTGATAGTGAGCATAATACCCAATAGGTAGTATTTTTCAGTCCTTATTGCCTCCCTCCCTCCCGTTCTTGTATTTCTCTGTGTCAATTACTTCCATTTTTATGACCATGTGTACTCAATGTTTAGCCCCCACTTATAAGTGAAAACATGTAGTATTTGGTTTTCTCTTTCTGCATTAATTCACTCAGAATAATGGTTTTCAGCTGCAACCAAAACATAATGTTTTGATATACATATAAGTAATGCAGTGATTACAACTGTCAGTTAAATTAACATATCTATCAACTCACATAGTTACCTTTGTGTGGATATGTGATAAGAACTCCGAAAATGTGTTCTTTTAGCAAATTTTAAGTATATAGTATTATTAACTATGGTTTTCATGCTTTCCATTAGCTCTCTAGACTTATTTATCTTGCATAACTGCATTATTGATATTGATAATTTGTGCCTTTTTTGTCTTTGTCAGTCTTCTTAGATGTTTATCAAATTTATTACATTTTTGAAGAACCAGTTACTTATGTTTTTGATTGTAAAAATTATTTTTCTATATTAATTTTATTGGTTACTTCTCTTATCTTTATTATTTTATTGTTTTTCTTGCTTTGAATTTATTTTACTCTGCTTTTTCTTGTTTCTTGATGTAGAAACTTTGATTATCCATTGGGAGCTTTCCCTATTTTCTAATGTGAGAATTTAGAACTGAGTTTCCCTCTCAGAACTGCCTTAACAGCACACATTAGGGCCTATTGGCGGATGGAGAGTGGAAGGAGAGAGGATAAAAAAAATAACTAATGGGCAGGAGGCTAGGTGATAAAATAATCTGTACAACAAACTCCCATGACACAAGTTTACCTACATAACAAACCTACACTTGTACCCCTGAACTTAAAAGAAAAGTTGAAAAAAGAAATGATATAATTTTGATGTATAATAATCACAAAATTAAATCCTCACATGGAAGTTTTCACAGATGATATGTGGTTGCTTGTTGCTGCAATAAATGATGGGTTTCATAAAACAAACAAACAAAAATTTAGCATTAATAGAATAAACTTGAATGGCATATAGGAGAATAATCTTAGAATATCAAAGTCATTAACAAGTAAGACAGAAAATCTATAAGCTATAAAAAACGTTGACTAATTTGACTATAAAATTTTTAAATTTCTATCTGACTTAAACACTATTAGCATACCGCAATGGCAAGTGGTATAACTGGCAACTATATTTTCATAATATACAACAAAGGGAAACAGAGTTCATATATATATATACATATATTATATATATAGCTCATATATATAGAGAGAGTTCATATATATATAGTTTTTATAATTCAATAAAAATAAATTACCTGAAAGAAAATGTATCATATACAAGAAAAAAAAAACATTTGCAGGAGAAATACAGCCAATAAGTACGACAAGGTAATCAGTGTCACTAGTAATCTAGAGATTATTATTAAAGCAAGATAATATTGTTCAACTATAGGCAAAGGGTTATTCTCATAAGATATTGACAGATACGTAAATGATTACACCTTTTTTGGCACATAAATGAGTGTATCTAATAAGAAGCATTTCTATTACAAAAAAAACTGTGTCCTACAAAAACACTCTCATATATGCACAAAGATACATGGATATGGATACTTATTGCAGAATTTTTGCAGTAGAAAATATTTTAAACATCCCATTTTCTAAGAACAAGAGGTTGATTAAATAACTTGCATATGCAAAAGTATGCAGCCATTAAAAAGAATTAGATAAAACTACTGTCATGAACTGTCAAGAGTCTGAAATTTTACTCTAAAGTTAATGAGCTAGCCTTCCACAGTTTCATGGATGCTGGCAGAAGACATAAGACTCCTGGGTCAGAGAGAAAAAAAATTATTATTTATGGCATAGCAAATATTATAAACTTCATATTCAGATAGGTTTCCCTCAGCCATGGAGGTGATGCAGAGATGCCTACTTGGATGCTGCACACATTGTAAGCTTGTATCACAGCTGAGAAACCTGGAGTTTAAAGAACCAGTATACACACACACACACACACACACACACACATATATATATAATTTACTTTTTATATTTTTGAGACAGAGTCTTGCTCTGTCGCCAGGCTTGAGTGCAGCGGCGCGATCTTGGCTCACTGCAACCTCCACCACCTGGGTTCCAGCGATTCTCCTGCCTCAGCCTCCCGTGATTACAGGCACGCGCCACCAAGCCCAGCAAATTTTTGTATTTTAGTAGAGACAGGGTTTCACCACGTTGGCCAGGATGGTCTCAATCTCCTGACCTCTTGATCCACCCGCCTCGGCCTCCCAAAGTGCTGGGATTACAGACGTAAGCCACCGCGCCGGGCCGAACCAGAATATTTTATGATGGCTTTTAAGCAAGCCTTCTTGAATTTTGTCGGGGAGGGAGATATTACCTCTATGCTACTGGATGGTGAACAAGCCTGCCTTTTTTCTCTAAACGGTTGACATCTGTATATTCCAAGGCCGTTTTCTTTTTATTGTTTATTTATTTATTTTTATTTCAATTGTTTTGAAAGAACAGGTAGTATTTGGTTGCATGGAAAAGTTCTTCAGTGGTGATGTCTGAGATTTTGATGCACTCATCATCTGAGCAACGTATGCTGTAGCCAAATGTGCAGGGTTTTGTCCCTCACCCTCCTCCCACCCTTTTCCCCAAGTCCCCAAAGTCTATTATATCATTATTATCCCTTTGCATGCTCATAGCTTAGCTTCTGCTTATGAGAACATATGATATTTGGTTTTCCATTCCCGAGTTACTTCTTTTAGAATAATGGCCTCCAATTCCATCCAGGTTGCCACAAATGCCATTATTTTATTCCCTTTTATGGCTGAGTAGTATCCATGGTGTGTGTGTATGTGTATACATATATGTATGTGTGTGTGTGTGTATATATATATATACGTTTTCTTTATCCACTCATTTGTTGGTAGGCATTTAGGCTGGTTTCATATTTTTGGAATTGCAAATTGTGCTGCTGTGAACATGCATGCACACGTGTCTTTTTCATATAATGGCTTCATTTTCTCTGAGTAGACATCCAGTAGTGGGATTGCTGGATCAAACAGTAGTTTTAGTTCTTTAAGGAATCTCTATACCATTTTCCATAGTGGTTGTACTAGTTTACATTCCCATCATGTTCCTTTCTCTTCACCACGTCCACGCCAACATCTGTTATTTTTTGATTTTTTAGTTATGGCCATTCTTGTAGGAGTAAGGTGGTATCTCATTATGGTTTTTATTTGTATTTCCTTGATAATTAGTGATGTTGAGCATTTTTCATGTTTGTTGACTTTGTATATTTTCTTTGGAGAATTGTTTATTCATATCATTTGCCCACTTTTTGATAGGATTATTATTATTATTATTTTGCTAATTTGTTTGTTTCTTTCCTTTTTCTGGTGGAGTGCCCCCAGAAGGTCATACACTACCATTTTGTCTCTTAATGCCCATGCCAGGAAGTTGCTTCTCCCTGCTGCCTACATTAAATTAATGCTTTACTGTGGCAGCCGTGGAACATTAGGAGTTTGTCTCTCCCTGGTGCCAGCTGCCAAATTATCATTTTACAGAGGCAGCGTGATAATTGCTGAACCATCACCCCATCACCTGACATTCCTGGGGGTTGTGGGGGGAACCCCTTCCTGCCCCGCTCATGCCTGTCTAGCTACCTGTAACATTTTGAAGTAAATGATTTTGTTAGTAGCCTGTATTCACATGAACTAGGTATTAAAGGTGTTTGTGGCGAAGTCTCAGAAAAAGAGAATAGCTATAGGAAAAGTCTGAATCTTAGAGATTACTTAAGTGATTGGGAAAAGAATGCTAGTAGGAATATGGACAATGAAGGCCATTCTGCTGAGGTGTCAGGCAAATATGAGAAATAAGGTATTGAAAACTGAAGGAAGGTATACCCATGTTATAAAGTGGCAAGGAGCTTGGCTGAATTTTGTCTGTACCCAGGATTTTGTGGGAGGCAGGACTTAAGAGTAATAAACTAGAATATTAGGCAGAAGAAACCTACAAACAAAAAAGCATTCAGACTACTGCATGGCTTTCTTAGCTGATTATAATAAAATGCAAGAAGAGATAAGTTATTTAAAGGCAAAATTTGTAATTAAGAGGGAGGCTGATTGTAAAGATTTGCAAAACACTCAGCCTGGCTATTTAAAAAATTTTAAAAATGAGAGAGAAATCCAAGGCTATGACCAAACAGCTATTTGATAAGGAGATTAGTATAGCTAAAAAGAAGCCAGGTGCTATTTATCAAGACAGTGGGAGAATGAGCCCAAAAGTATTTCAGACATCTTTGAGGCTGTTCCTCCCTTCACAAGTCTGGTAGGCTAAAGCAAAATGGTTTTAGTTGATGGGTTTGCGATGCCTATGGGACATTAGGACCCACTGCCCAGGGATACCCAGGGTCTCCTCCCCCTACGTTCTGCAAAGAGCTCCTCAGCCATCCCAGCCATGGCTCAAGTGAGTCCAGGTGTGACTTGACTCAGAGCGCTGGAGGGTGCAAGTCATGAGTTGTGGGGATGTCCTTATGGTACTCATTCTGTTGGTGTGCAGAGTGCAAGAGCTGTGGAGGCATGGCTTCCTCCATCTAGATTTCAAACAATGTTGTGAACAGCCTGGGGTTCAAGCAGTCTTCTCCCTGAGGTAGTGCTACCACAGAATTCCCTGTAGGGCAATGCCTAGTGGAGCTGTGAAAGAAGGGCCCCCAGGACTCTAGAACTGTAGAGCCACCAGGATACAATGCCAAGCTTGGAAAGCTGTAGGCAAGAGACTAATATGTGAGAGCTGCTGTGTATGCTGAGCCTAGCAAAGCCACGGGGCAGGACTGCCTGAGGCCTTGTATGCTGCACCTATGCACCAGTGTGCACAAAGGAGGGACACGGAGTCAAATGAGATAATTCTGGAGCCTTAAGACTTAATGTAATTAACCCTGTTTTATTTTGTATTGTTTTTTTTTAACTTACTTGGGACTTGTTTTCCCTTTCTTTTTTCCTGTTGCTTCCTTTAGTAATGGGAATGCCTATCCTACATGCCTGACCCACCGTTGTATTTTGGAAGCATGTAACTTATTTTGATTTCACAGGCTCACAGCTAAAGGTGAGGGGAATTTCCCTCAGGATGAATTGTGTCTTGAATTTCATGCACATGTGATTTAGATGAGACTATGTACTCTGGACTTTTGAGTTGATGCTGGAATGAGTTAAGATTTTCAGGGATATTGGGATGGAGTAAATGCATTTTGTATGTGAGAATTACATGAGTATTGTGGAGACAGGGTTAAAATGCTAAGGTTTGATTGTATGTCATCTCCAAAACTCATGGTAAAATTTGATTGCCATTGTAAAAGTATTGAGAAGTGAGACCCCTAAGAGGTGAGTAGGCCATGAGGGCTCTTCCATCATTGTTACGAGTAATGCTATTACAAAAGAGTGAATTGAGCCCCCTCTTGCTCTCTCACCCTCTCTTTGTCCTGTTCTTCTGTCATGTAATGATGCATTAAGAAGACCCTTACTATATGCCAGCAGCTTAATATTGAGCTTCCCAGACTTTAGAATTGTGAATCAACAAATTTCTGTTTCTTATAAATTACTCGTCAGGTATTCTGTTGTAGCAGCAAAAACAAATACATATACCCACTACCATTTTAAATTAATGTTTGCATCATGATATATATTTCTTAATCAATTTACTTTAACCTTATTTATATCGTAGTGTTTAAAGTGAATTTCTTATGAAGAGTTGTTTTTATTTTTCCACTCCACTAATTTCTTTCTCTTAACTGGTGCATTTAAACCATTTACACATAATGTGATTATTGATATATTAGGGCTCAAAACTGCCATTTTATTGTTTGATTTTTGTGTTTCCCTTATTTTTTTCCCTCTGCTTTTGTTTTCTTGACTTCTTAGGGACTATATAAACATTCTCTTCTGATTTCACTTTATTTATAGTGCTTTAGTTTATACATACATAATGCACCACAATCTGCCAGTACTAACATTTTAATAACTTAACAAAAAATGTACATACCTTGGCCCTACACATTTTAAAATTTAACCTTGGCCCTACACATTCTAAAAATTAAATTGTCTTCAATATTTTCTCTAATTAGATTCAGTACCATATCAGAAGGCATTATAATTTGTTTTAATTATTAACTATGGTTTTTAAAAATCGTGTGGAGAATAGTTTATTATATTTACTCATATTTTCACCTAGTCCAATATTCTTTTTGTTTCTGAAATTCCTGGCCTTTTCCTGTTATCATACCTTTTCAGTTTAGATACTTCCTTTTATCATTCTTCAAGGATAGGTTTGCCGGCAACAAATTCTCTTAGTTTTTGTTTATCTGAGAATGTCTTTATTTCAAACTCTTTTTTCCTTAAGGATAATTTTTGCCTGATATAGAGTTTATAGTTGACAGTTCTTTTCTTTCAGTTCTTGTAAACCAGTGTGCCACTTCCTTCTCGTCTTCATGGTTTCTAATGAAAAATACATTGCCATTTGAATTAGTGTTTCCCTGTAAGTGATGTGTTATTTCTCTCCAGTTACTTTTAATTTTTTTCTTTGTCTTTAGATTTTGGAAGTTCAAATATGATGTATCTTGTCATAAATTTCTTTAACTTTATCCTATTTAGGTTCACATAGCTTCTTGAATCTGTAGATTTATATATTTTGCCAAATTTAGGACCTTTTCTGTTACTATTCCCTCAAATTTTTTTTAGATATGTTTTCTCTTTTCTTTGCTTTAGGTACTTCAATGCTAAGAATATTAGCTCTTTTGTTATTGACCTACAGATCCTGAAGACTCTGTTAATCATTTCTTCCGTTTATTTTCTTTCTATTGTTCAAACTGGATAAATTCAATTAATCTCTATTCAAGCTCATCAGTTCTATCTTCTACTACCTCTGCTCTACCATTGTGAGCATACTTTGAGGTTTCTGTTTTGTTTTGTTTTGGTTTGGTTATTATATTCCAAGTTGTATAATTTTCCTTTTGTTCTGTCTTACAACTTTTATTTCTGTGCTAGTATTTTCTACTTTTTCCTATGGGTTTTTAATTGTTTGTTTAAGTATTTATATGATGGCTGCTTGAAAAATTTGTCAGATAATTCCAATATCAAATTCGTCTACTGTTTACATTTCCATATGGGATATTTTGCCAAATGACAATGAGTACAGTAAGTTAGACGTAAAAGGTAGTAAAGAAGTCAATAGGGGTCTTCTTGAAATTTTTGACATAATGGTCTATGAGATGTAGCACAATCTTTGTATACAAGTAGTGGGGGCTTAATCACTTTTTTACTCTCACAATAATAGCAATAAACACTTCCAAGCTCTTAAGGAGTAGCTTTCTCTTCTCTTGGAAAGAAGTTGCATAAGACAGAAAACATGATAAGAGGACAAGGCTTATAGAGGGAGATGATAAATAGCAAGAGGTGGCAGATACTACCTGAACCTTTCTTTTATCATGTAATAGAAAAATTTCTTGTATTTATGTTTGTTTTCTTTTATGTGGCTTTGAATATTTCTTGTTTTCTTTTTTTGATTTTATTAGAAGAGGTGGACTGAAAACCCAATGGATGCTGTCACAGGCATTAGTTAAAAACACAATTGTAAAAAAACAAAAACAAAAAAACACAATTGTAAAATATGGCAACTTGATATATACTTTTTCCGTTGCTAGGGTCAATATTCTCATTATAAAAATTAAAATGAAGTATTTAAAAATAAATTATTTTACACTTTTTAAAAGTTTAGTTTACACTTAAATAAATATAAAAACAAAGATCCAATCATATTTTAAATTATTTGTTGGGTTTTCTTCATTTCATTGCCAATCAGTTGGGTTATGCAAAATAGCCTAGAATGGGCAGTGTGGTATTTTTATTCATGTCTATAACTGTCAAGGTTGTAAAAATGGGCAATTTTTAGTAAAATCACAAGCTGGAGATGGCAAATTGATCCAATAGAATGGAAACTCACTCTATATCTGTGAAGATACTTTGATTTATTGCTCTTAGTCAAGTTTGAAAGCACGACCTCAAGGGAAGTACATCCTTAGGTGTAAGCACTTCTTGCAATAGATTAGTTTAGCATTTACAATTAAATATAATTTTAAAATGAATTATAAGAAAGGAATGTATCCCATAATTAAAAATTAGTTTTCCTGATTATCCAAATGAGAAGTTGGGTATATTATTTTTTGCTTAAGGTATACAGACTTAAGCAAAAAAAAGAACCTCCCATAGTAAAAAACAGACTCATTTATAAACTCAGCAACATATATCAAATGTCCACAAGTTCAAACTAATAAGTACTAAAGAAGATAATTCCTTCACAAATTCATTCAGCTGACATGTATTAAGTATCAACTATGTTCAAGATTTTATGGTAGCCTCCATAATAAATAAAAAGTGGTACAAAACAAATCCCTTTCCCACAAATAGTATAAAATACAGTAGTGTTATATGTAAAACACAAGTCTATGTCTGTATTTTGCAGGCATATCTCCAATATTTGTGGAGCTCAAGACAGTACCAAATGGATACCTAAATAACACATGTATTATTTAAATGACTAACAAAAATTTAAATAAATGTTTTATTAACTTTCATTAAAAAGGATACTTTTAAAATGACCTGAAACATCAGGTACAAATTTAAAATTTTTGACTTCTCAGAATTCTACACCAGAACGTGGAAATGCAGGCAGAACTATTGTCCAGTGCCCTGACCTGTGGTACACTCCCATTTTCTTCCCACATACGACTTTGTTCCACTCAAAAGAACCTTGATGCACACATGTAGAAAATTACATGTGTTCACTTACAGTCTAATCACAATCTCTGCAAGCAGATGTCCCTTGAATATCCTTTGGTATAGTGGTGTATGTGATGGGAAAACAGATCTTGGGGTAGAGATTTGGAGAGGCCTGGAAGAGAGCTCAGGAAAGTTGCCAAGGAAATTCTGGGATCCTGAAGAACAAAGTGTCACCTCAAAGGAAGTTGCAGGATTTTAGTGGGAACCTGTCCTTGGTCCTACAATTCTTCACTCTGTGGGAGTGAAGCAACTGAAGTAGTGCTAAAGTGAGGCCCTCTAAAGCACAGGACTCTTTGCAGAAGCCACGGTTTCTATGGTTTAAGGGCAAAACATGAGCAATGAAGAAATACAGATTGTGTGGTTAGATATAATAGAATGCATACATATATTTCAGCTATTAGAAATAAAGCTGTATATGTATTGACATAGATGTTAATATCACATGGTTATGTAAAATAATGCATATAATATGATCTCATTTTTGTAAAAACAAAGATAAAAATATTACATGTGCACAAAACTGTAGATCTTTGTGTGAGCACAAAAAAATGCTGAGGAACTATTCACATTGCTTATCTGAAAAGAGGTGAGATGGGAAAAATATTTTAGTTATACACCTCTTTTTTTATTTATTAGAGTAAGCATGTATTATTCTTGTAATAAAAGTACAATATATTTTTATAATGTCAATAAACACGTATTGATTGCCTACTGTCTTAGTTTTTTTAGTGTTACTATAAAGGAATACCTGAGGTCAGATAATTTATATTAAAAAGAAAGTTTATTTGGCTCACATTTCTGCAGGATATACAAAAAGCATAGTTCCAGCATCTGCTTGGTTTCTGGTGAGGGCCTGCAGCTACTTCTGTTCATGAGAGAAGGCGAAGTGGAGCTGGCATGTGCAGAGATCATACGGAAAGGGAGAAGGCAAGGAAAGAAGGAAGGTGCTAGGCTTATTTTGACAACAAGCTCTTGAGAGAACATTTGCAAACACTAATAGAGAAACTCATTACCATGAAAACAGCACCAAGACATTCATGAGGGAACCACCCCATGATCTAAACACCTCTCATTAAGCCCCCTCCTTCAATAACATGAGGTTTGGAGAGTCAGATATCCAAAATTACCTATAATTGTTGCTTTCCTTACATTGCACTGAAAAAGGATTGCAATGTACTTTATTTGGTAATATTAGAATCTGATGGGGGTATTGCATGCTTAATAGTCATCCTTAAAGTTATTTTTTGGTCAAATCTGACCTAAAAATAAAAGTAAAATCCTGTCTACATAGGAAGGCTCAATGAACAAGGAATGATTTGAGTATCTGTAGTAAAAATAGTTGTGATTAGTACTAAAAAATAATGCTTTTATACAGATATCTTGAGATAAACATATTATGTCAAGGTGAAACCATTTATTTAGATTATCATCATAATTAACCATATCAATTACTTCATAATCTGACCAATTGTGCACTTGGCAGCAGATACCAAGGAATCACATGCAGAATTCTGTGTTGGCCATGGTCTAAAATAAGATTTATATAGTATAAATTGAAGAACTAACTAAGCTTGATCTTCTGATTAAACATTGAAGATGGTCTTCATTATTTGCTGCCTCCAGAATCTCCAATAAAATGGTAAAAATACCAATTTTTAAGAGGATACATATATAACCACAAAAGTAATACAAATATATTACAGTAACAGGTGTTTGCATAATTGAAGAAGATATATAGTCGACAGATAAATGGTAATAACTTAGGAGATTGGAGAAATCTGAGGTCTAAAGGCTTGCAGAGGAAAATACAAAACAAACACAGTTAATTTGGGCCACAGAATGCCAGAAAACATAAAAAACTGGAGGCATCAGTTACTTCAGAAGCCAGGGATGAAACAGAAGGTCGAACAGGAGTGGCTGAAAAGTAGCCTATTGAGCAATTTACTTTACAGGGTTCCTTCCCCGCACTTGCAGCAATAGAATCACAGAGCCTCTGAAGTCAGGAACATCAGACTAGACACATTAAAAGAGAGGTTAGAGGTGCTATTCTGAAACAGGGCAATTTAATGAAAGCCAATGTACTGATTAGTGAAATGCCAAGTCCTCTTTTTCCTCTTTGGCTTCCAGAACACTGAAAACCAGGTTTACAGTTTAACAAGTAAGCAAATACAGATTCCATCTGAAGAAACTGGACCCCCAAAAAGACTGATGATTGGAAGTCTCTGGTGAAATGGCCGGGTTTGTACTCAATTGTGTTATGGTGGGGCCTGTCAAAACACACAGATCTTGACCAAGCACATGAAGCTTTTGACTGGGTTTTAGTGTATCACTCTTCATTATAAATGAATACCCAAGTTTCATAAAATATTTGAAGAAAGTTTTTATTATGGAATATTAAGATCAAAAAAAGAGAAAAGAGGAAAATTGGAGAAAGAGAAAAGTCAGTAATCTCACACTACAAAAATGCCCAAAAAACTATAACTTTCTAGAACTAAGAGAAGACATTATAAAAGCCATCAAGATATAAAAATAATAAAAAATTAAAAGACTATAATATTTACATATACCTAAAAGAATATCTCTTAATAATCAATGTTGCAGAAGATGTGGATCAAGTATGTCACACATATTGCTGGTAGGATTGTTAAATAGTTTGGTCACTTTGGAAAAATGTTTGCTATTATCTTATAAATTGAATACTCGTATACCATAAGAGTATTTTCACTCCTTGTTTTAGACTGAAGAGAAACACTTCTTATATATGTTCACCAGAGGACATGTACAATACTATTCATAACATAAGATTATTTATAATTGTATAACTCCTGAAATAATATAAATGCCAATGAAGAGGAGTGTAGTGGTTTGTTGAAACAATGGAATATTAGACATTAGTCAAAAGAGAGAAATAGAGCTGCATGCATCAGTGTGGATAAATCTTGGCAGTATAATATCAAAAACACAAGTAAGCTTAAAAAGATTACATAAAAACATCATATTACTTTTTAAAGTTAAAAACAATAGGCCAGGCGTGGTGGCTCACGCCTGTAATCCCAGCACTTTGGGAGGCCGAGGTGGGCAGATCACGAGGTCAGGAGATCAAGACCACCCTGGCTAACACAGTGAAACACCATCTCTACTAAAAAATACAAAAAATTAGCCAGGCATGGTGGCGGGCGTCTGTACTCCCAGCTACTCGGGAGGCTGAGGCAGGAGAATGGCATGAACCGGGAGGCGGAGCTTGCAGTGAGCCGAGATTGCACCACTGCACTCCAGTCTGGGTGACAGAGCGAGACTCTGTCTGAAAAAATAAAATAAAATAAAATAAAATAAAATATAAAAACTAAATAATAATTGTTTATTATATAACACATATTGTGTGTCTGTGTGTTTGTCTTGAAAAGCTATTGAGAGGACATAATTAATATAACTAACACGCTTAAACTAGAATTTGGTGATACAGTCAGCCTTCCATATCCCTGGGTTTTACATCCACATTCAATCAATGATGGGTAAAAATAGTTGAAACAAATAATGAAAATAGCAATATAGCAATAAAAAATAATACAAATAAAAATATAACAACTATATTCCTGTCATTTATATTAGGTATTATAAGTAATCTAGAGAAAATTTAAAGTATATTAGAGGGTTTATGTAGGTTATTTGTTCATGCTATGGCATTCAATATAAGGGACTTGAACATCTATAGATTTTGGTATCTGCATGGGTTTCTGGAGCCCGTTCTCCTTTTATACTGAAAAATAATTTTATATAAATAAGAGTTTTCCATTGTTAATGTTCTTTGGAAATTTAGATATGACTACATAGAAAACTAAACAAAAAAAGTTAATTTTTAACTGAGAATGAGAATATGGAAGGGATATTTTATTAGAAAGGAAATGTAATCATTGGATACTACTTGGCTCAGTGTAAAAGTATTCACATAGTCACAATTAGAAGAATATTTTGAGTATTGATTTAACCTTAAATTTTGATACATCTACATGAGGAAAATGAGGGGAGAGTAAGAACAACAGTACTGCATATAGCCGGAAGAGGAAACAAAACTGTATGAGCTCCTGAAAAAGAAAACAGAAAGCCTTAATAATTGAGAAACTGCATACACAATCTCAAAGAAATTACAATAGCACCCTGCAAAAGTTTTGGAGGCAACAAGAATGTCTACACAGGCTGACTGGTGAGAATCTGTCCCTGTACAAAGTCAGTTTATAAAGACTAGGAGAGACAGTCTTTTTTTTTTTTTCCAAATGGATTCTAAAAAACTTATTTTTATTTTTTTTCAAATATATGGATTCTAAAAAGATATATGAGACACAAGAAGAAACAGAGAAACACAGCCCAAATAATTGAACAAAGTAAATCTAAAGTAAGGGACCATAAAGCAAATGGAGATGCATTAATTAAAGACAAAGAGTCAAAATAATGGTTATAAAAATGCTGAAGAAGGTGAAGAATATAATGCATTCCTCAGAAACCACCAAAATAATGGAGTGGGAGATATCACCCTTTATTGGCCCATAAGAAAACATGATAGATAGATAGAGAGAGAGAGAGATAGAGAGAGACAGAGATAGAGAGATAGATAGACATCCACAAGCAAATTTGCCCTGGGAGAGCTCAAAAGCCTATTTAGAAATCTGTAGCAACACAATGAAGCAAATGAAACAGATTATCCACATAAAAAGGATCACTAGTGAGGTCAGCATACCTGAGATGCCAGGAGATGGCTAAGGACAAAAAAAGAAGTTGATGATTATTGGCATTAACAGCAGGAACCACCATGGTCCTCAGTGACCTGCTCTGCAGAAGATGCCAGCATCTTAGGTCACTGAGATAACCAACAATCATTTTCTCTGAGGAACACCAGAGTGTGAGATGCAGCTATACCCCTAACTCCCTTCAAGAAGCAGCCAAAATTGTGCTGCTTCAGGATCAGAGCTGCCACTTGTCCCATTCCCATGTGAGATCTAACCCTCGAGCTGTAGCTGCTTTATTATTGCTCACACTATGGACCCCAGCTCTGTGGCTGCACTGTGCCTGCCAATGTCTCAGACACCAGAGCCATTACCATAGAAAATCGTTCACACTTTGGCCCCAGAGCCAGCATCTCTTTGAGTGTACCTGTGCTCCAGGAACCAGATCATATTCCATAAAGAACTAGATCACGCCCTGACCCTGAAACCACTGTAAATCTGTGCAACATCTGGGCTCACATTCTCAGCTTTCTGGCTACTTCATAAGTATCCACACCTTGCATCTGTTACTATTATGGTAACAGTAGGGATGCTGCATTCTGAGTATCAGTGCAATTTATTCAAAATTTACACAGGAGAAAAAACACTGGAAAGGAATAAAGAATGCTTACAGAATTTATGGGGCAGCATCAAGAGAACAAATATTCAAATTATATGGGTTAAGAAGGAGAAGAGATAAAGGGAAAAAATAACAGCTGAAATCTTTCTAAATCTGAGAAAACATATAAATATCCAGGTACAGAAAAGTCAAATGTCTGCAGTCAGATTTAATCCTAACAAGACTAAACCAAGTCTTATAATTAGATGGTCAAAAATTAAAGATGAAGAAAGGATTCAGAAAACCTCAAGTGAAAAGAAGTATATCGCACATAGAAGGAATTTCAATAAGGTTAGGAGCAAACTTCTCAGCAGAAAATTGACAATCCAGGAGAGATTGGGAAAACATTGAAAGTGCTGAGGTGGGGGGGATTGCCAACCAATCAAGAATGCATTATCTGGGAAAGCTGTCCTTCAGAAATGAAGGAAGAGTGGCAGAGAAAGATGGCTGAGTTGAAGCTTCCAGTGATTTTCTCCCATGCAAGAACACAAAATTGTGCACAAAAAAGAACCTTCATAGGAACCAAAAATCAGGTGAGCAATCACAGTACCTTGTTTTAACATTAAGTAAAGAGGTGCTTCATAGGGTAGGAAAGACAGTCTTCAATTGCCTATTCCACCCCTCCTCCATCCCCCAACAGTGGCTGTGTGATGTGGAGAGAACTTGTGTGTTTGGGGGAGGGAGAGTACAGCAATTGTGGAACTTTGCATTGGAACTCAGTAACTCAGTGCTGCCCGGTCACAGTGGAAAGCAATTTAAGGCAGAACTCAGCTGGTGTCCACAGAAGAAGCATTTAGACAAGCCCTAGCCAGAGGCAAGTCACCCATCCTAGTGGTGGGAACCTGAGTTCTGGCAAACTGTGCTACCATGGACTAAAGTGCTCTGGGGTTCTAAATGAACTTAAAAGGCATTCTAAGCCAAAAAACTTCAATTCCTAGGTAATTCTTGGTGCTGTGCTGGGCTTAGCGCCGGTGGACATGGGGTGCATGTGACCTAGTGTGACAGCCAGAATGGCCAAGGGAATGCTTGTGTCACCAGTCCCCAAACCCCAGGCAGTACAGCTTACACCTCTTGGGGAGAATCCTTTCCACTTGCAGAGAGAAGACAGGAGAGACTTTGTCTTGCCACTTGGATATCAGCTTAAGTGCAGTAGAATAGGGCACCAGGCAGAGTCCTGAAGCTCACATTCCAGGACCTAGCTACCAGATGATATTTCTGAACACACTCTGGGCAAGAAGAGAACCAGCTGCCTTGAAGGAAAGGACCCACTTCTGGCAGGATTTATCACCTGCTGACTAAAGAGCACTTGGACCCTGAATAATCAGCAATGGTAACCAAGCAGTACTCACCATAGTCCTTTGGTAAGACTCACAGCCATGTTGTCTTTAGGTGTGACCCAGCACATTCTTAGTTGTGATGGCTACAGAGAGGGACACCTTTTGCTTCAGAAAAGGAAAGGGAAGAATAAAGCTTGTCTATAGTAGGGTAGAGCACCAAGCAGGCTCCTGGTGGGCCAGATGGGAACCCACTTCCCTGAAAGGAGACACCCAAGCCTGGCATCATTCATCACAAGCTGACTGAAGAGCTCGTAGGCCTTGAGTGAACATCGGTGGCAGCCAGGCAGTACTTGCCACAGGCCAGGGGCAGTGGGAGTGACAGGGAAAGACTCCTCTGCTCAAGGAAAGGGAAGGAAAGAGTGGGAAGGACTTTGTCTAATGGATTGGGTACCAGATCAGCTGCAGTAAAATAGAGCATGAAGTAGATTCCTAAGGTTCTCAATTCTAGGCAATGGCTCCTGGAAGGCATCTCTGGACACTCCCAAGGCTAGGGGGAGCTCACCACCCCAGAGGGAAGGAAACACACCTGACTGGATTCAACATATGCTGATTGTACAGCCCTTAGGCCTTGAGTGGACATTTATGGCAGCCAGGCAGTGGTCACTGCAGTGCTGTGCTTGTTTTGGGTCTGACCCAGCATAGTCCCCATGGTTGTGGCCACAAGGGTGCTTGAGTCACCCCTCTTCCAACTCCAGGAAGCTCAGCACAGAGAGAGAGAGAGAGACTCAGAGAGAGAAACAGAAATCAACTTCATTTGTTTGGGGAAAGTAAGAGAAGAAGAATCCCTGCCTGGTAATCCAGGGAATTCTCCCAGATCTCATACAACACCACCAAGGTAGTACCTCCACGAGTCTGCAAGAGCCAAAACATTACTGGGTTTGAGGTGCCCCAATGCAGATACGGCAACAGTGGCCAAAAGACTTGGATCACAACACCCAAGTTCTTCCAAAGCCTTCCCAAGAAGGATGGCTTCAAACAAACCCAGACTGTGAAGACTACAATAGATATTTAATTCTTCAATGCCTAGACAACAATGAACATACGTAAGCATCAAACTATCCAGGAAAGCATAACCTTACCAAATCAACTAAATAAGGCACTATTCACTAATCCCAGAGAGAAAGAGATATGTAAATTTTCAGAAAGAGAATTCAAAATAGCTGTTTTGAGGAAGCTCAGTGAATTTCAAGATAGCTCTGGGAAGGAAGTCAGAATACTATTAGATAAAGCAGACAAAAGAAAAAGGAATAAAAAAGCCTGAAACTCACCTACAAGATCTAGAAAATAGCCTCAAAAGTGCAAATGTAAGAGTTAATGGTATTAAAGAGGAGGTAGAGAGAGGGATCAGTGTAGACAATTTATTCAAAAAGATAATGAAAGAGAACTTCCCAAACCTACATGAAGATATCAATATCCAAGGACAAAAAGGTTATAGAACACCAAGCAGATTTAACCCAAATAAGACTACCTAAAGGCATTTAATAATCAGACTCCAAAAGGTCAAGGATAAAGAAAGGATTCTAAAAACAGCAAGAAAAAAGAAACAAATAACATACACAAGAGTGCCAATACCTCTGGCAACAGACTTCTCAGTGAAAACTTTACAGGCCATCAAAGACTGGTATGACATGCTTAAATGTTGAAGAAAAAATACTTTTATCCTAAAATAGTATATCCAGCAGAAGTATTCTTGAAACATGAAGGAGAAATTAAGACTTTCCTAGAAAATCAAAAGCTAGGGGGCTTCACCAACATCAGATCTGTCTTACAAGAAATGCTAAAAAGAGTTCTTCAGTATGAAATAAAAGATTGTTAAAGAGCAACAAGAAATCATCTGAAGGTACAAAACTCACTGGTAATAATAACTACTCAAAAAAATCACAGGATGTTATAACACTATAATTATGATGTACAAACTTCTCATATCTTGAGAAGAAAGACTAAAAGAAGAACTTATCAGAAATAACTATGACAATTTTTCAAGACATAGATAATACAATAGATATAAAAAGAAATAACAAAAAGTTAAAAAGTGACTTGAGAGAGTTAAAGTACAGAGTTATTATTAGTTTTTCTCTGCTCGTTTGTTTATGTAATCAGTGTTGTAATTTGTTTAAAATTATGAAATATAAGATATTATATGCAAGCCTCATGATAACCTCAAACCAAAATCCATGCAACACATACACAAAAAATAAAAAGCAAGAAATTAAAGCATAAAACAAGGGAAAATCAACATCACTAAAAGGAAGACAGGAAGTAAAGAAAGTAGAGAAGACCACAAAATAATGAGAAAACAAATAACAAAATGGCAGGAATAAGTCCTTACTTACCAACAATAACACTGAATTTAAATGGACTAAAGTCTCCAATGAAGACATAGACTGGCTGAATATATTTAAAAAAAAAAAGACCCAGTGATGTGTTACATGCAAGAAAAGCACTTAACCTATAAAGACACACATAGAATGAAAACAAAATGCTGGAAAAAGATAATTCATACAAACAGAAGCCAAAAACAGCAGAAGTAGCTGTACTTATTTCAGACAAAATAGATTTCAAGAGAAAAACTATGTAAAGGGAAAAATAAGTCATTATATAATAGTCAATTGAGCAAGAGTATATAACAATTGAAAATGTATATGCGCCCAACACTTTAGCACCCAGATGTATAAAGCAATTGTAATTAGAGCTAAAGAGAGAGATAGATCCAAATACAATAATAGCTGGAGACTTCAACATCCTATTTTCAGTATTGGACAAATTTCCTTGACAGAAAATCAACAAAGAAATATTGGAGGTAATCTACACTATATGCCAAAAGGACCTAATGTATATTTACAGAAGATTTTATCCAACAGATGTGGAATGCACATTTTTCTCCTCAGCACATGGATCATTATCAAGGATAGATTGTATTTTAGACCACGAAACAAGTCTTAAAAATTAAAAAAAAAAAATATAAACCATCTCAAGTGTCTTCCCTGACCACAATGGAATAAAACTAAAAATCAAAAACAAGAGGAATTTTGGAAACTATACAAACCCATGGAAATTAAACAATATGCTCCTGAATAGCCAGTGGGTCAATAAAAAATTTAAGAAGGAAATTGAAAAGTTTCTTGAAATAAATAATAATGGAAACATAACATACCAAAACATCTATGGGAAACAGGGAAAGCAGAACTAAGAGAAAAGTTTAAAGCAATAGGCATCTACATTAAAAAAATGTAGAAAAACTTTAAATAAACAATCTAATAATGCATATTAAATAACTAGAAAAGCAAGAGCAAACCAAACCAAAAATTAGTAGATGAAAAGAAATAATGAAGATCAGAGTAAAAATAAATGAAGTTCAAACAAACAAACAAACAAACAAAAGACCAACAAAAGAAATTGGGTTTTTGAAAAGATAAACAAATCGACAGACAGACTTTTTGCCAGACTAACTAGGAAAAAAGAGAAAAGACCAAATAAGTAAAATTAGAGTTGAAAAAGGAGACATTACAAATGATACCACAGAAATTTAAAGGATCATTAGTGGCTAGTATGAGCAACCAAATGCCAATAAATTGGAAGACCTAGAAAAAATGGGTAAATTTATACACACATACAACCTTCCAAGATTCAACCATGAAGAAATCCATAACATGTACTGACCAATAACTAATAAAGAGACCTAAACAATAATAAAATCTCTCCCAGCAAAAAAAGCACAGGATCCAATGGCTTTACTGCTAAATTTTGCCAAACATTTAAAGAATAACTAATACAATCCCTATTCAAATTATTCTGAAAAACAGTGGAGGAGAGAATACTTCCAAACTCATTCTATGAGGCCAGTATTACCCTGATACCAAAACTAGACAAAGACACATCAAAAAAAGAAACCTACAGGCCAATAACCCTGATGAACATTGATGTAAAAAGCCTCAACAAAATACTAGCAAAACAAATTCAACAACATACCTTTAAAAATATTTATTATGACCTGGTGAAATTTATCTGAAGGATGCAAAGATGATTCAACATACACAAATCAATCAATCTGATGCATCATATTAACAGACAAAGGATAAAAACCATATGATCATTTCAATTGATGCCAAAAAAGCATTTAATACAATTTAATACCCCTTCACAATAAAAACTTAAAAAACGACAAGTGGATGGAACATATCTCAATACAATAAAAGCCATATATGACAGACACAAAGCCAGTACCATACTGCATGGTGAAAAACTGTCAGCCTTTTGTCTAAACTCTGGAACACAACAAGGATGCCCATTGTCACTACTGTTATGACACATAGTACTGGAAATCATAGCCAGAGGAATCAGACATGAGAAGGATATAAAGTACATACAAGGTGAAAAGAAATATGTCAAATTCTCCATGTTTGCAGATGATAAGTTTTCATATTTAGAAAAAACCTAAAGACTCCACAAAAAAGCTATTTGAACTGATAAACAAATACAGAAAATTTAGAGGATACAGAATCAGCATACAAAAATTATTAGCATTACTATGTGCCAACAGTGAACAATGTGAACAACAAATATAAAAATGTAATCCCGTTTACAATAGCCAAACAGAAAATTAGATACCTAGGAATTAACTTAAACAAAGAAGTGAAAGATTTCTATAATAAAAACTATAAAACAGTGATGAAAGAAAGTGAAGCAAACACCTCAAAATTTTTTAAAAAAAGTATTCCATGCTCATGAATTGGAAGAATCAATATTGTTAAAATGTCCTTTCTACCCAAAGCAGTCTACAGATCTGATGCAATTCTTATCAAAATATCAATGACATTCTTCATAGAAATAGAAAAAAAATTCTAAAATTTATTTAGAATCAAAAAAGACCCAGAATAGCCAAAGTTATTTTAAGCAAAAAGAACAAAACTGGAGGAGACTGTATTTCAAATTATACATCATAGCTATAGTAACAAAAACAGCATGGTACTGGCATAAAAACAGACACATAGACCAATGAAACAAAATAGAGAACTTAGAAACAAATCCACACACTTAGAGACACAAAGACAGTCTCTTCAATAAATGATGCTGGGAAAACTGAATATCCATATGCAGAAGAATGAAGCCAGACCCCTATCTCTCACCATATACAAATATCAAATCAAAATAGATTAATGATTTAAATCTAAGACCTCAAACTCTGAAACTACTACAAGAAAACCTTAGGGAAAGTCTCCAGGACATTGGTCTGGGCATATATATACTGAACAATACCCTACATGCACAAGAAACCAAAGCAAAAATGGACAAATGGGATCACATCAAGTTAAAAAGCTTCTGCACAGCAAAAGATATAATCAATAAAGTGAAGAGACAACACACAGTATAGAAGAAAATGTTTGCAAGCTATCCGTCTCACAAGAGATTAATAATCAGAATATATAAGGAACTCAAACAACTCAATAAGAAAATATAATCCAATATAAAAGTCGGCAATAAATCTGAATAGACATTTCTCAAAAGACATAAAAATGGCAAACAGATATGTGAAAAGGTGCTTAATATCATTGATCATCAGAGGAATGCAAGACAAAACTACAATGAGGTATCATCTTACCCCAGTTTAAATGGCTTTTATCCAAAAGACAGACAATAATGCTGCTGGGGTTGTGGAGAGTAAGGAACACTCCTACACTGTTAGTGGAAATGTAAATTAGATCAATCACTATGAAGATTAGTTTGGAGATTGCTCAAAATCTAAAAATAAAACTACTGTATGATTCAATAATCTCACTGCTAGGTACATACTCAATAGAAAGCAGATTAGTATATCAAAGAGATATCTGCAGTTCCATGTTTATTGAAGCAATATTCACAATAGTGAAAGTTTGGAAGCAAGGTAAGTGTCCATCAGCAAAAGAATGGATGATGAAAATGTGGTACATATGTACTGTATTAGTCTGTTTTCACGCTGCTGATGAAAACATACCCGAGACCGGGCAATTTACAAAATAAATAAGTTTAATGGACTTACAGTTCTACCTGGCTAGGGAGGCCTCAAAATCATGGTGGAAGGTGAAAGGCACTTCTTACATGGCAGCAGCAAGAGTGAGATTGAAAGCCAAGCAAAAGGGGCTTCCCCTTATAAAACCATCAGATCTTGTGAGACTTATTGACTACCACGAGAACAATATGAGAGAAACCACCCCCATGATTTAATTATCTCCCACCAGGTCCTTCCCACAACACATGGGAATTATGGGAGTACAATTCAAGATGAGATTTGGCTGGGGACATAGAGCCAAACCATATCATTCCAACCCTGGCCCCTCCCAAATCTCATGTCCTCATATTATAAAACCAATCATGCCTTCGCAGCAGTCCCCCAAAGTCTTAACTCATTTCAGCATTGTCAAAAGTCCACAGTCCAATGTCTCATCTGAGACAAAGCAAGTCCTTTCTTCCTATGAGCCTGTAAAATCGAAAGCAAAGTTAGTTACTTCCTAGATATGATGTGGGTATAGGCATTGGGTAAATACACTGTACCAAATGGGAGAAATTGGCCAAAACAAAGGGGCCACAGGCCCCATGCAAGTCTGAAATCCAGCAGGGCAGCCAAATCTTAAAGCTTCAAAATGATCTCCTTTGACTCCATGTCTCACATCCAGGTAACACTAATGCAAGAGGTGGGTTCCCATGGTCTTGGGCAGCTCTGCCCCTGTGGCTTTGCAGGGTACAGCCTCCCTCCTGGCTGCTTTCATGGGCTGGCATTGAGTGTCTGCAGCTTTTCCAGGTGAGTGGTGCAAGTTATCTGTGGATGTACCATTCTGGGGTCTAGAGGACAGTGGCCCTCTTCTCACATCTGCACTAGGCAGTGCCCCAGTAGGGACTCTGTGGAGGCTCTTACCCCACATTTCCCTTCCACACTGCCCTAGGAGAGGTTCTCCTGAATGCCCCGCCCCTGCAGCAAACTTCTGCCTGGGTATCCAGGTATTCTTTAAAATCTAGGCAGAGGTTCCCAAACCCCAATTCTTGACTTCTTTGCACTCACAGGCTCAACACCAGGTGGAAGCTGCCAAGGCTTGGGCCTTCCACCCTCTGAAGCCACAGCCCATGCTCTATATTGGCCCCATTCAGCCATAGTTGGAGTGGCTGGATCACAGTGCACCAAGTCCCTAGGCTGCACACAGCACAGGGACCCTGGGCCCAGCCCAGGAAACCACCTTTTCCTCCTTGGCCTCCAGGACTGTGATGGGAGGGGCTGCTGTGAAGACCTCTGACTGCCCTAGAGACATTTTCCCCACTGTTTTGGGGAATAACATTCAGTTCCTCATTACTTATGCAAATTTCTGCAGCTGGCTTGAAGTACTCCTCAGAAAATGAGATTTTCTTTTCTATCACATTGTCAGGCTGCATATTTTCTGAACTTTTATGCTCTCTTTCAATTATAAAACTGAATGCCTTTAACAGCAGCCAAGTCATTTCTTGAATGCTTTGCTGCTTAGAAATTTCTTCTGCCTGATACCCTAAATCACCCCTCTCAAGTTCAAAGTTCCACAAATCTGTAGGGCAGGGGCAAAATGCCACCAGTCTCTTTGCTAAAACATAACAAGAGTCACCCTTGCTCCATTTCCCAGCAAGTTTCTCATTTCTATCTGAGAACACCTCAGCCTGGACATTATTGTCCATATCACTATCAGCATTTTGGGCAAAGCTGTTCAACAAGTCTCTATGAAGTTCCAAACTTTCCCACATTTTCCTGTCTTCTTCTGAGCCCTCCAAACTGTTCCAACCTCTGCCTGTTACCTGGTTCCAAAGTCTCTTCCACATTTTTGGGTATCTTTACAGCAGTGCCCCACTCTACTGGTACCGATTTACTGTATTAGTCTGTTTTCACACTGCTGATGAAGACATACCTGAGACTGGGCAATTTACAAAAGAAAGAAGTTTAATGGACTTACAGTTCCACGTGGCAAGGAAAGCCTCACAATTATGGTGGAAGGCAAAAGACACTTCTTACACGGCAGTGGCAAATGAGAGAATGAAAGCTAATTCAGAGGGGTTTCCCCTTATAAAACCATCAGATCTCATAAGATTTATTCACTACCATGAGAACAATATGGGAAAACCACCCATGATTCAATTATCTCCAACCAGCTCCCTCCCACAACACATGGGAATTATGGGAGTATAATTCAAGATGAGATTTGGGTGGGGACACAGAGCCAAACCATATTATATACAATGAAGTACTATTCACCTCAAAAAAGAATGAGATTCTGTCACTTGCAACAACATGGATGGAACCGTAGGTCATTATGTTAAGTCAAATAAGCCAGGCACAGATAGACGAACATCTCATGTTCTCACTTATATGTGGGAGCTAAAATTTAAGACAATTGAACTCATGGGGCAAGAAAGAGTAGAATGTTGGTTACTGCAGGGTAGGAAAGGTAGAGTGGTAAGGGAAGTGGAAATGGTTAATGGGCACAAAATTATAGTTTGATAGCATGAATAAGAGCTAGTATTTGATAGCACAGCAGGGTAACTATAGTAAACAATTTATCATACATTTAAAAATAACTTAAAAGGTATAATTACATTGTAACACAAGAAAAGGATAAATGCTTGAAGTGATGGATACGCCATTTACCCTGATGTGATCATTTCACATTGTATACTTCTAGAAAAATATAGCATTTACCCCATAAATATATACACCTACTATGTACCCACAAAAATACAAAAAAAAAATGAATGATAAATACTTTCCAAGACTAACAAAAGCTGAGGGAGTTCATCATCACCAGATCACTCTTGAAAGAAATGCTAAAGAGACTGTTTTAAGCTGAAAGAAAAAGGGACTAATTATTAGGTTGCTGCAAAAGTAATTGTGGTTTTTGTCATTGATTGTAATGGCAAAAACTGCAACTGCTTTTGCACCAACCTAATAGTAACATGGAAACCTAGAAAGAAAACTTACTTTTCGAAGTAAGTAGACAGTCAATTTCAGAATACTCTAATACTCTAATGATGGTGTATAAGTCAGTTATATTGTTACTATGAAAATGAAAAGAAAATAATATTATAATAATAGTAACAATAATTTGTTAGTGGATGCACAATATAAATTGTGTAAATTGTGACCTCAAAAATATAAAATGGGCCAGGTGTGGTGGCTCACACCTGTAATCCCAGTACTTTGGGAGGCCGAGGTGGGCGGATCATGAGGTCAAGAGTTCGAGACCAGTCTGGCCAACGTGGCGAAACCCTGTCTCTACTAATAATACAAAAATTAGCTGGGCATGGTGGCAGGTGCCTGTAATCCCAGCTACTCAGGAGGCTGAGGCAGGAGAATCGTTTGAACCTGGGAGGCAGAGGTTGCAGTGAGCCGAGATTATGCCATTGCACTCCAGCCTAGGCGACAAGAGCAAGATTCCATCTGAGAAAAAATAAAAAATAAAAAATAAAATGATGTGGGAGGTCAAGTGAAAGTATAGAGTCCTTTTATGCAATCAAATTTAAGTTGTTATCAACCTAAAACAGCCTATTTTAACTATATAATATTTTATGCAAGCCTCATGGCAGTCACAAAGTAGAAATCTATAGTGGATACACAAATGATAAAAAGTAAGAAATCACAGCATGTCTCTAGAAAAAAAGCATCTAATCATTAAGACAGCAAGAAAGAACAGAATAAAGGCTCGACAAATCAACCCTAAAACAATTTTTAAAATGGCAGTGTTAAATTCTTACAAATTAATAATTAACTTTAATGTAAATGGATTAAATCCTTCAGTTAAAAATCATAAAGTGGTTGAATAGATTTTTAAAAAGATTCAACTATATGATATTGCTAGATAGTAAAAAGATGGAAGAAGATATTTTACGCAAAAAGAAACCAAAGAGAACAGAGGTAGCTATATTTAAATCAGAAAGATATACTTTAAGTAAAAAATTGGAAAAAGGGACAAGTAAAAACTTTATATATTGATAAAGAGGTCAACTCATCAGGAAACTACAGCAATTGTAAATGTGGATGAATGGATTCCACATTGAAGCACCTACATACATAAAGCAAATATTAATAGATAAAAAGAGAGTGGTAAATTGCAATTTCATAACAGTTGGGGACTTCAATACACCACTCTTAACAATGAACAAATTATCCAGACATGAAATCAATAAAGGACCATTGGGCGGAAACTATACTTTAGATCAAATGAACCTAACAGACATATACAGAACATTGCATCCAACAGCAGCAGAATATGCATTCTTCTCAAGCACATACAAAACATTCTCCAGCATAGATTTATATTAGGTCACATAAAAAGTCTTAACAAATTTTAAAAGATTAAAATCATATTAGATATATTTTCTGACCACCATGGTGTGAAACTAGAAATCAATAGCAGGAGGAATTTTCAGAGAATTTCCAAATATGCAGAAGTTAAGCAACATGCTCCCAAACAAACAACGAGGCAAAATAAAATAAAATAAAAAATAAAATAAAATAAAAGGAAAATGTAGGAGGCAAACGAAAATGGAAACGAAATATACCAAAACTTATGGGATTCAGCAAAAGGAGTTTAAGCAGGAAATTTATAGCAATAAATACCTACTTTAATATTAAGAAAGATTCCAAATAAACAACATAACATTACACCTCAAGGAACTAGAAAAAGAACAAGCTGAGCCTAAAGTTGGCAGAAGGAATTAAATTATTAAGATTAAAGCAGAAATAAATGAAATAGAGAACAGAAAATAATGACAAACCAAGAAAACTAAAAGTTAGTGTTTGAAAGGATGGTCAAAATTGACAAACACATAGCTAGACTATAGGAAAAGAAAGATTCAAGTAACTGAAAGCAGAAGGAGACATTACAACTAATGCCAGAGAAATAAAAATGTTCATATGAGAATATTATAAATAATCATATTCCAATAAATTGGATAACCTAGAAGAAATGGAAACATTTCTACATTCAGTCTACTAAGACTGACTCATGAATACATAGAAAATCTGAACAGACTATAATCAATAAAGTGGTTAAATTAGCAATTAAAAACCTGCCAACAATTAAAAGCTCAGGATCACGTGGCTTCATTGGAGAATTCTATCAAACATTTAAAGAAAACTGTTTTTACTCACTTTCCAATAATTAAAGGCAATAAATACTTCCAAATTCATTTTACGAGGCCAGCACACTCTGATACCAAAACAAGAAAAATACACTATAAGAAAAGAAAATTACAGTTCTATATACCTGGTGAATATACATGCAAAAAATTCCAACAAAATGCTAGCAAACTAAATTCAACAACATATTAAAGGATCATATACCATGAACAAGTGAGATTTATCCCTGAGATGCAAGAATGATTGAAAATACAAAAAAAATCATATGATATACCACATAAAGAGAACACAGGATAAAAATCACATTACATCTTAATAAATACAAAAAAAGCATTTTACAAAATTCAACACTTTTATGATGAAAGCTTTTAACAAATAAGGAATAGAAGGGCATTACCTCAACATAATGAAGGCCACATATAAAAAGCAAAAAGCCCCTATATAACATCATACTGAATGTCAAAAACTGAAAGCTTTTCTTCTAAGATAAGGAACAGTATTTGGCATATTACTGCAAGTCCTAGAAAGGACAATTAGGGAAGAAAAATAAATAAGAGGCATCCAAATCAGAAAGGTAGAACTAAAATTATCTATGTTCACAGAAGACATAATCTTGTATATAGGAATCTCCAAAGATGTAACACACAAAAATGTTATAAGTAATAAACAACTTCAGCAAATTTGCAGGTTACACAGCCATCATACAAAAATTAGTTTCAGGCCAGGCATGGTGGCTCACATCTGTAATCCTAGAATTTCAGGAGGTCAAGACAGGAACGCTTGAGGCCAGATGTTCAAGACCAGAGTGCATAACATAGCCAGACCCCATCTTTACAAATATAAAATAAAATAATTAGCAAGGCTTGTTGGTATGTGCCTGTAATCCCAGTGATTTGAGATGTTGAGGCTGGATGATCCTTTGAGTCCAAGAGTTTGTGGCTGCAGCAAGATATGTTCATGCCACTACACTTCAGCCTGGGTGAATGAATGAGATTCTATGTCTTAAAAAAAAAAAAAAAAAAGGAAACAAAAAAAAGTCGGTTGCAGCTTATACACTCATAGTAAACAATGCAAAGGGAAATTAAGAAAGCACTCATATTCACAATAGCATCAAAAAATAAAAATAAACAACCAAGGAGGCAAAAAAAATTGAACACTGACAACTACAAAACATTGCCAAATTAAAGAAGACACAAATAAATGGAAAGACAGCTCAAGTTCATGGATTGGAAGACTTAGTATCATTAAAATGTCCATGCTACCCAAAACAATCTATAGATACTATGCATTCCCGATCAACATCTCAATGGCATTTTTAGCAAAAATAGAAAAACAATCCTAAAATGTATATGGAATCACAATTATTTTGGGATAACCAAAATAATCCTGAGAAAAAAGAGTCAAGTGGAGAAGTCACACTTCTGGAGTCTAAAACATATTATAGTGCTAAAATAATAAAACAGTATGATACTGGCATAAAAGTAAACATATAGACTAATGGAATAGAATAGAATGCCCAGAAATAAGCCCACTCATATACTGTCGTATGATCTTCAACCAGGATGCAAAGACTACACAATAGGGAAAGGATATTCTCTTCAACAAATGATATCAGGAAAACTGGATAACCATATGCAAAATAATGAAATTGGATTCTCATCTTACACCATAAACAAAGATCAACTCAAAATGGTTTAAAACTTAAACTTAAGACCCAAAACTATAAAACTCTAGCAGGAAACATAGGGGAAAACCTCATGACATTGGTCTAGGCAAAAATTTATTGGGTATGACAAAAAGCACAGACAACAAAACCAAAAATAAACAAGTTGGACTACATCAAGCTAAAAAACATTATTTGCAGCGAGGGGAATAATCAACAGAGTGAAAGGAAACTTATATAGTAGGAGACAATATTTGCAAACCACACATTTGAAAAGGTTTCATATCCGAAATATAGAAATAACACTTACAATTCAATAGCAGTAAAACGAATAACCCAATTGAAAAATGGGCAAAGGACTTGATTAGACATTGCTTCAAAGAAGACATACAAGTGACCAGCACGTATATAAAAACATGCTCAACATAACTAATCATCAGGGATATGCAAACTAAAATCACAATGAAATATCTCACACCTATTAGGATGGTCTTTGTAAAGTATAAACAATCAAACAAAATCAGAAGAAGAAATACACGTCTTTGTGAGGATGTGGAGAAATTGCAAATCTTGTGCACTGTTGGTGGGAATGTAAAATGGTGCAGCCACTATGGAGAACAGTATGGAGTTTGTTCAAAAAATGACAAATGGAACTGCCATATGATCTAGCAAGCTCATTTCTGGGTATTTTCTGACAGAAGTGAAATCAGGATCTCAGAGAGATATTTGCACTCCCATGTTCATTGCAGCATTATTCACAATAGCTAAGATAAGGAAATAGCCCCAACGTCTATCACCAGATGAATGAAATGTAGTATATACATACAGTAGATCCTTACTCCCTTAAAAAAGAACTGAATCTTGTATTGTGATAAAACATGGATGAACCTTGAGGACGTTATTCTAAGTGATATAAGCCAGTAATGGAAGGAAAAATACTGCATGATTCTGCTTATATGAGGTGTATTAAATAATCATATTCAGAAACAGAGAGTAATATGGTGATTGCCAAGGTCTGGGGGAGTAGTAGAAAATGGGGTGTTCCTGTTCAGTGGGTTTAGAGTTCTCAATCATTCAAGATGAGAAAGTTCTAGAGACAGACCTACTGTATAACATTGTGCTTATAGTTAACAGTGTACACGTAAAAATTTGTTGAGTGTAGCTCTCACATTATGTGCTTTTTAAAACCACAATAAAATATGTTCATGTTTTTGCCCTTTTCTGTTTGTTTTGACTTTCTATCTGTGTTAACTTTTAGATTTCAAAACACATTGTGGATGAGCACCATCAGACAAACCTCAAGCTTGGGAAGAAATTAACATAGTTTTTTTTTTTATTGGCAACTCTTCTATTAACTGTTCAAAATATATTGAGCACAAGCTTTTAGGAAGCTTGACAGATTGAAATCATCAAACCTAATTTTTCACGTTGGCAATACCACTGCAAAAAGAAACATGCACCAGACAGGACAAGAAATGGGTACACTCTGCTTTGTTGAACTATAGGGGATAGACACCAGTGGTAATATGAAAAAGTAGCTATTTATGATATGTATCATTTTCCTGCATAGGGGTCTGATTAAGTTGCCCCAAGTCTTCTTCTTGCTCTGTAGAATCTAATGTACCATATCACCATATCTCCATTATGCATATAATGGTGGCTACAGATATGTAGCATAAAAATATAGACCTGGGGAGTAGACTAGTAAATGAAATCTCCTCATATATTTTGTAAGAGGCAGTTCTAATTCAGTGTATTATTTTAAAAGATTTCCTCCCATTGCATGACTATTACCATTTCTCTTTTCCTTTCCTTTAGGTTTGAGGATTTTTGAAAATATGTTCTCTTTGCCTTTTTTTTAAATACAGTTCTAATGGGATAATGGTTGGGAATAAGGAGATTCATGAAGTCCTACATGCTTATGTCCTTAATTTTTAAAATAAAATATTTTCCTGACTGAATCATGACTTAGCCCTGGAACAGTTTTTAATCTTCCTGCCCAAGGGTTTAGAAAAAACAACAAACAAACAAAAACTGTGTCTCCTAAAGCTTTCCTAAAAGTTTCAAAAATGGATGACATTATTTTTCTATGAAATATTCTCCTGCAGGAAATGGGAAGATACATCTCCAGTCTTTGTTAATGGTTTAACCTACAGGAGACTTGGTTGGAAAATTGCTTGCAGTCACATCACAGTGGATGCCACTTTTAGTGAAATGTCTGCCTGTAGCTCAGAACTTATAAATGTTTTTTAGTTTAGTTTTAAAAATTTCTGTACTTCTGCTTATTTAGGATATATATAGGTTGGGTATGGAGATTCTGTTTTCTGTAAATTATTTGAACCAAATTGGATGCTGTTCCTTTGAACAAAATTGTTTACAGAAAACCAGACAGGTTATCATTGCTGTGCTCTCATGACATTTGTAAAATGTTGCTTCACATTGCAGATACAAAGTGTTCACAATAGAGCATTTGCTCACCACCTGCAAACTGATAATTGAATGAATGCATGTGGATTTTAGAAGAGACTATATCCAAGACCAAATAATCATTGTTATATCATGAGTTTATAGTATTCATGTAAAAACACATGATGCATATCCTCCACATTTTGTCCCCACCCCAAAACCCCTACCTCTGCCTCAGCATTGTCTGACAGCCATTGACAACAGAGAAATGAATTACATCTGAAGATAAATTATCTCTTTCCATAATAGAGCATTATGAGTACAGCTGCACAACTTTGGTGCTCTATGTCCATACACAGATGGTCAGGCTGGAGGAAAGAGAGCATGCAGATTTCTCGTTTTGTGCTCTCCTGGCTTCTCTGCTAGGTTGGCTAGGATGCTCTAACAGCTGCAGCTCTGCCAGTATCTAGCTGGAATTCACTAGTTTTTCAAAAGGGGAGATAGTTGAAACATTGGGGATAATTTACATACTTGGGGAAGTTCCAGAATCCATGTACAGGCCAACCCCAAATTCTTGAAATCCTCCCCTAAATTGAATTTACTAATTTTTAATTTTACTCTTTTCTCTTTATTCCCCATCATTTGTGCTAACAAGCCTAACAAATCTGACTTATGTGTTAATTCAGGTGGGAAAGTTTAAAATTCATTTAAACTTTCCAATTGTATCCTAAATCTGCAATTCAGCACCCTTAGTTTGAATATTTTGAGTCAGAAAACAAGACCTCATGTTGTCAGCCAGCTTTGCAAAGGAAGGATCAGAGACACGCAAAACAGTTCTGACAAACCACAGAGAACCAGTGGAGCTTTTTGTCTGTTTCAAGAAATGAAACTTGTGGGAGATACAAGCATGTAAAGCTTGCCATTCAGGAACAGATAACCATTAACAGGAAAGCCTTATTTCATCTTTCTTTTTCCAACATTGTGTAGGTTATAATACACACAAACGTCAAAGCTCTTGTCAATCCTGGCTGAGAAGAGAATCAATTTTGCATTTGTTGTTTTGTTTCAAAGATCTGAGATAAGAACTTTCCATGGATTTTGTGAGTACTATGCAAGTTGTGAATGATGCTTCCTTTTTACTTCGCCTCAATTTCTGGTATAGCCTTTGGTGCAAGCTGTTCCATCTTAGTTTAGTTGCTACCCTGTAACAGAGAAAATAGCAGCCTCCTTCGCATCAAGTGACCAAATTTAGGTCAGCTCCATAAGCATGTACATAAATTAATGAGGTCAATCCACTGCTTTCTACACTTCATACAGATGCTTTCATCCAACATCTTGAATAATAGTATGCAGTTCAGGCTGTGGGGGCTGTGGAAGGAACTGTAAGTATGGTTTCTTCAAACATTTATCGTTATTAAGTACTTTTGGTAGTCACAATACTGTGATATGTACTAGGACAGTTAGAAGAAATGAAAGAGATTTAGGCTTGGCCTTCAGAATTCCTCAAATCAAAATGGACAGATAATAAAAATATGCTTGGATAATTTTTACTAGGAAAATATATTTAAGGCTCATAAACTCCAATAGAAAATCCTCAGAGATAAAGCATTAGTCAAGAAAAGGCTGATGTGGACTACATAATAAATATCCTGAAACAAGTTTGAGACTGATATGGAAGCTGTACCTTGATCTTGTCAATGTATATATGGAAGAGTAGTAAACTGTGTATGTCCTTGCCTTCTCTAGATCCTCATTGTACAAAAATATGAACATCATAAACACTATCAAATCACTTTCAAGATGCAGCAAGTTATTGAGAATTTAAAACTTCTCAAAGGCAATGGCAGAATTTGGGGCCTGGACATGTCTGCTGAGGAAAGCAAAAAGAGATAAAACTAGAACATATAGTCCTGTAGAAAATTTCTCTGAGATCCACTCAGCTTTGTAGGCAAGTCTTTATTTAGTTTTACATCTAAGGAAGGAAAATACGTTTTGAAGAAGGGTTAGGTAAGTTCATGACAAACGCTTTCAGTAGTCAATAGGAGAAATATTTGTGAGCCTTCGCTTATATTTACGTTGCTCCATCATGGTATAAATTCCCTTTCTTTCAAACTATTGGATTTTCCCTTTAAGGGATTTTAAAGGACTTATTAAATGCAGTTGGATTTGTATAAATTCATGAACAAAAATTTGACCTTAAGTAATTTACATTAGCTCTATCTGGTCAACAATTGCTACACATTGATTGCTATTCCTGGAACCTCCATTTCATTATATATAGTGCACTGGAACATATTGAAGTCGTATTGAATAAAATGTATGAATCAAAAATTGTAAGAAATGAATTTGCAAGAGTCATTGCTGCGTTTTAACTTATTTTCTGTAAATATGTTGTAAATTATTTGTAAGGTAGCTGTATGTTTCTGTATACCATCTTTAGCAGGCTTATAAATATATTATTAACTCTTTATATCTCCTTGAGAGTCACCCCTTAAAATAAGCATCCCCGTGTCTAATATAGCATCTTTTGCTAAAGTAGATCTAGCCAAAAAAAAAGTACAAAATGACAAAACTATTGTTTTTTTAATTTAGAAAATATAAGAATGTGTAAACTGCTTGCATTTCTGGACAGAGACATTACAGGGAAATACTGCTTTAGGTCTCTTTAGCAAGAACTGATTGATCATCAAAATTCAGAAACTCCAAAACTTTGACAATGTATACACTCTATATTCTCACGCTTGGAAATGTAGATTGGTCCTTTTTCACACAACAGGATTACAACTAGCACTTAAATATTCCTAAATGTACCTGAATCTTAGGACATCCCTTCCCACTGTAGATTGCAGATGTTCTTGTTCTCTTTGAGGAATATGGCTAAGGACAAAGTTGAAAATGTGTGCTAGAAGCAAATTTAAAACTGAACATGGCAATATATGTCTTCTCATTCACTCTATTTTCTGTGTAATCTCTTTTCAGACAGCAGATAAGAACTGAGGGAGTCTTGGTCTTCAAGGATCTTGAAAGCAATTAACATAGCAAGGGTTTTGTGGCAAACCTGGTATTTATGTAATAGGACTCCCCTTATAAGATCACTGTGAGGCTTAGATGAGAATTTATAGACAATGCTATTATCACAATGTCTATCAATCAAGAAACAAGCTAATAGTTTTATGATACTTCTATTTTGTTTGTATTTGCCACAGCACCTAAAGAGTTAATTATAGGCCCTTCATTCAGAGATCTGGCTTGAATAAATGTAGACAATAAGAAAATGTGTTTACTTTAGTAAAGTGTCCAAAAGTGCTTCCCAGGAACAACTAATGTTTGGATAGATGACAGAGTTTTGTTCCAGGTAAAGTCAGGAGAGCTTGTACATTTTGCAACCAATGGGCCTGTTTTTGAAATCCTCCCGCTTTGTGCTACATTTTGTTTTGTGGTGTATGTTTTACTGATTAGACAATTGCGTTCTACACAGCTTTGCCAATTCATAAGTTTTTCATAAATAAACAGATCCTGAGAACTCAAAACAGAATGGCTTTCTGATCTTCTTTCAATGAATCCATTCTCAGCAGCAACCTCAAACTTGAGCTGGTCCCATCTTCATTCAATATCACTGTGTAAACAGAATGGCCCCAACATTCTTGTAAAGCTTTTAAGTCTGGCATTGCATGGAGGAAAGCTGCTCAATCTACTGCTATTGCTTCTGCCACTGCAGTGGAATATTGGAAATGGACAGACTCTCCTTCTGCAGTTAATGAGTGACCACTCTGGGTTTAGAGTTGTACCAAGAATGCAGCTGGTACTTGTATCCTGGCTTTCAAGTTTGCAACTATGAACCATGCAGTGTAACATTAGAGCTGCTAACCTCATCTCAAAAAAAATGAAAAACAAACAAACAAACAAACAAAAAACATGACTCTCTGGAGCAACCCAGGAAGAGACTCCCAATGCTTGAATCTTTTCTGTCTGATCTTACTCTCTCTCTATCATATTATTTAATCAACTTCATGAATTTGGCACTTAGTTAGCTTTATCAGAAATGCCAAAAATAAAAATGAAACCTGTGATACTATGAGAAATGCAAAATGGAGGCTTAGAAGTAATTTCATGAACTCTTGCTACAATCTTGTATGTGGAGCTCAGTCCTTACTCTTCTAGGGATTTGCATATTTACGTGAATCTCTTTCACCTTGCTATCAGTCCTTAAGCCTCTATCATTATTTTTCACATATGCATCTCTTCCCTGCAGTTCCCATTCTCACATTTTTGCCATGGGTGTTTCTAAGAAACGAGGAGTACATCTTGTTCCTCATGTGCCTGTCAGGTAATGCCTTTCTTGTTATCATCAGAGGGAAGCCTCTGGGGAGTAGCATAATATACTTATTAATGAGCAGCCAAATTGTGTTGTAAAGGGAAGCCAACTTCTTCAAAAATCCAGTTGTGCCCCCAAAGGGAGAGTATGAAGAAAAATTTTCAAGTTATCAACCTGTCTCCAGGTATAAGGACACATGGAATTTTTTAGAATATAATATTAGGGAAAACTTATAAAATTAAAACATAAGACATTCATAGAATTGTGTTATTAAAAATAAATAAATGAAATAACTGGAAAGGTAAATCATTTCCTCCAAGATTTCTGCCAGTATTAGAATAAATAACTTTTTAAATTATTATTCCTTCTGTGAGACTAATGTTACTGCCAGTTGCTCATATTTTGCAGAACATACAGTAGGTCTTTGACAATATAATATTTCCAGGCAAAGAAATGGTTACAGTTTCATATAGCAAGATGTTTTCCTGGTTGAGGGATCAAGAGAGAAAACTCTCCTTAAAATTCATGAATGTATGTCATATATCCTAAGGGCAAAGCAAGGATGAATGTCAACAGGGCCCAGTGATATAGAATTCCAAGTAAAAATTCCAGTTGAAGGTTAGATGCTATAAAGCATCAGAATCTCCTTGCCTTCCACACACACTTCGATTAAAGGCCTTCGCAATTGAATTGATGAAATGAGAGAGACAGGAGAGTGTATTAATCTATTTTCACACCAGTTTAAAGACATACCCAAGACTGGGTAATTTATAAATAAAAGAGGTTTAATTGACTTACAGTTCCCCATGGCTGGGGAGGCCTCAGGAAATGTACAATCACGGCAGAATGTGAGAGAAAAGCAATGGCACATCTTACATGGCAGCAGGCAAGAGAGTGAGTGAGCGAAGGGGGAAGAGCCCCTTATAAAACCACTGGATATCCTGAGACCTCACTCTCTATCACAAGAACAGCATGGGGGAAACCACCCCCATGATTGAATCAATCACCTCCCACCAGGTCCCACCCTTGACATGTGGGGATTATGGGGATTACAATCCAAGATGAGATATGGGTGGGGACACAGCTGAACCATATCAAAGAGAAAGACAGGTTGAGAGAGAAATTTCTACAGATTTCCACCTGAGACTAGAAAGAGGAGCAGGGAGGAGAGGAGAGAGGAGGAGAAGAGAGGGTAGGGGAGAGGGAGGAAAGGAAGAGTAAGTGGGGAAGGGAAGCAAGAACAAGGGAGGAGGAGAGGAGAGGGAAGGGAGGAGGAGAGGAGAGGGAAGGGAGGAGGAGAGGAGAGGGAAGGGAGGAGGAGAGGAGAGGGAAGGGAGGAGGAGAGGAGAGGGAAGGGAGGAGGAGAGGAGAGGGAAGGGAGGAGGAGAGGAGAGGGAAGGGAGGAGGAGAGGAGAGGGAAGGGAGGAGAGGCAATGAAGGGCCGGGTAGATCTTTCCACAAAGAAATTGCAGGAACATTTGAAATAGCTGAGCTTCAGGATAGGGCAACTTAGCAGTATGTAGGGAAAATCTGACCACCAAACAATTTTAGTGTGTTTAGTTATATTTCTAGCAGAAGAAAGGAATGTATTTGGCAACTCTTTCTTAATGAGGAAAAATTTTTTCATCTGATCTAAGTATGGAGAATTGGAGAGCAGGATGCCCATAAACTATTTTGCTTTTTTGATTATTCATGACAAGAAGAGAATGGAGAGAAAAATATCAGATTTTTGAGTCTTTTCTGTGATGCTACATAAGCCTTCTCTATTTACATTTCTTATCTAAAGGAAAAAGGAGATCAAAATGCATATAACAAGAGGGAAATGGAAGATCATTTTAAAGCGGCTGGAATATGAACTCACTTGCACCTTTGCCTCAGTATTGAATTTAACCCAGAAAACAACACTTGGGAATTTCTTTGATATAGAAAAGCTCTGTTTGTATTTCTTTTTTGTTGGTATTGTTTTAGTTAAGAAAAAAATAATATAGATTAAAAGACAAAAAATTACCTTGACAATCAGAAACCTTGCATTCTCTGCCCTCTAAGGAGTGGACAAAAAGGAGTAGATCTAAAAAGTAGTAGATCAAATTTAATTTAGACATTTGAAGATCATAAAATCTGGACCTTAATCCAAATCAATGGGACCTTAATTCAGTTTATAACTCTTACGCTGTCTCCTAGACAGTTTTCTCTTCTGCTAAATGGAGCTCTTACTACCTAGTTTATAGGATTGTTGTAAGGAACAGGCATAATTATAAAAAGATTGATATATAGCTGACATGAATCAATCAAATTATATCTGTTATTATTGTCCACAAGTTTCTACCTGAGAAAGGCATAAAATATTAATGTGCCCACTCTCTGGCTGTAAATCAGGAATTTCCAAGAGCTCATCTATGTCCAACCAAGAAATAGTACTCCTGGATCTCTGTCACATTGTTAATATCAGGAAACATAGGAATTTGGAAAGGAATGGGTGGTACACAGCTAGGAAGAAATAGGTTAGGAAAGATGTAATCTCTTGCACACAACTCTCAAGCCTCCAGAAAACTAGGGAAACACAATGTCTCATCTATTCCAAATATCTTAATGTAATTTTAATCAAACGTTGGTAATGCTGAGATTTAAGGGGGCTGAAGCTGCCTGTTATTTACAATTTAGAATCATATGCAACTGTAATGTTTTCTGTAGTTTCCATAGCCCACGTTATGAAAATCTTAGAATAAAGTTGGATGCCGAAAATCTATGGAAATTTTAAAAGTCTATTCAGGAGACGTAAATCTTTTAAAAGTCATTTTGAGCCCAAATGGCTCTTTGATTTCATGATTACTCTTAAAAGTGGATGAGAGAATTTTGCCTTGCTGGATCTTTGTTTCCCATTCTGTAAAATGAAAATAAGAATGACTCTCTGGCTCTTACTTCGTTACAAAAACTTTAGTAAATTTTCTTTTTGCAATGAGGATTAAAGATGATATTAAAGTCATGAAAATAAACCTCTCAGTTTTTCCACACCATAAATATATATATATACAGAAATTATGGTTTTGGAAGTAGGAATTAATAAAGATTGTGACAGACTTAAGAGCAATTTGACACCTCTGATTTCTCCTTTCTATTTTGTTATTTCATGGGAATGTATATCTAAAAACTCATGAGCTTTTTGTCATGGTTCTGTATCCTGTTTAATTACAAAAGTGAAATAAATTGAGGAAGATGGGAAAGGGGAGGAAATTGGGATATGTATTTTAATAGGACATATCCATTGTAAACAAGGGTATGTTAATGGGCCTAAAAATGTTTAAGTGTATTTATAAAAAGATGTAGTCCATCCTGGCTAACAAGGTGAAACCCCATCTCTACTAAAAATACAAAAAATTAGCCGGGCGTGGTGGCAGGCACCTGTAGTCCCAGCTACTGGGGAGGCTGAGGCAGGAGAATGGCGTGAACCCAGGAGGCGGAGCTTGCAGTGAGCCGAGATTGCGCCACTGCGGGTGACAGAGAGAGACTCCATCACACACACACACACAAAAGATGTAGCGTAGTAAGTTCATGGGCTCTGGTGTCAAGCAGTACTGGATTTGATTTCCAGCGCTGAGACAATGAGTAACCATTCTGGCACACAGTAAGAATTGCATAAATTGTAGCATGTAAAAAAAATCTGTTTTTCACTTTTACCATTTATGGCAGACTGCATATTCAAACCAAAACCAAGCCAAAGGTATTCTCAGATACAAACTAAATGCTAGTCAGCCATTGGAAAGGAGTTCCCACACAGAAACAATAGTCAAATATAACAGAAAATTGGAGGAGGAGAGAGAAGAGTGAAATAACTCAGATTGGGTGACATTATCCAGCAGTTGTCCCTAAGTGGCAACAAAGAGAGAGGTTATAAGTGCCCGGTCACTATAAGTCCATGGCCAGCATGGGCATTTCCTTGTTTGTAGAGCTGCCTTCTATCTCCTGGGTCTTTATGCATGGCTAGATTTCTTGCTGTTACTAGAAGTACTGGAGTGCTTTCAGTTAATCTCTTAAGATATATTTTCCCCTTCTTAACAATCTTTAATGGAAATTACAACAAAGTCTCACAAGAAAGCTAGTTTTCATGAGGTATCTAGCACCTGAAGGTTTGAAAGTTGAGAAAAGGTTCAGATAAAACTCCATTATTTTTTAGCTTTGCCCTTCACTAGAATTCCCTCAGCTTACCAAAGCCAGCTCAGACTAATACTCGAGTTTAACAAGCTGCAAGTGTAGCAGGCTCTTTGACTTTGCTAAAACTTGAAATATCACTGGTGTGGATCAGCACTCTTTGTAATCAACCAATTTTTTGCATTCGTTCTTTGTTACTCTAAATCAGCTCTGCTGACCAGAATCTCCAAATACTGTCCAGCAGGTTATGCACTTTACAACTCCAGGAGATGCCATTCACACAGACTGTAATGTAAATATTGACCCCCTGGAGTTGTGCAATAGGCCTGGCACTGCTGCTGCTATTTACAGAGTCTACATTTGGGACTGAAGATATTGTCGCAAATTTAAATTTGACTTCTAATTTCTTATTAATATATTTAAGAATGATATCTGTATTTAGAGTAAGACCTTTACATTATTAGTTTCAAAGAGATAAGGTGAAGCAAGGCTGGTTAGACAGCATGTTACTTTAATTCCTTCCTTAGGCATTAATTGCAGGATTTTTTTTTTTAATTATTGACTTGGCTGTTGAAACATGAGCATAGTAGTGAAGATGCTGACATCCAGTTTATTTGGCATATGGACTATCTTGGTAGAATATTCTCAGTATACTTGGTGTGGCTTCCAGTTTGTTCGCAGAAATAGTTTGATTAACCTATGATTTGAATTGGATAGGTTTGGAGACAATGGTTGTTTAAAGGATGTCTCCCTGCAGTCAAATCTCTTTAAAAAAAAAAAAAAAACCTTCCACAGATCCATCTGGTTGCATTACAGAAGTCCTTGAGGAATGGCACACTTGTCAATACTGACATATAGGCATGAAGGAGGAGATAGCGTCAGACAGAAATCAACACACTGAGAAGTTAGAACAGAGAAACAGACTGAGGCTCCAGAAAAAAAGGAACAATTACAACATTACTAATGTAGTTCATTCATTCATTATGTTTCACCGAGCACATGATATACATTAGATACTATGGAAGAGATTGATGAATGATGAATAAATGAGTTTCAATCTTAGATCTAGTGAATATCACATAGTCATTAAGCACACCAACTCTAGAGTCATGTCACCTAATTTTGAATCCACTACTTAGATGTATAATCTTGGCAACATAAACTCTCTGAGCTTCAGTTTTCTTGACTACGAAATAAATGGAAATCACAAAAGTAATTGCCTTACAAGGTTGTCATTAAAGTTAGGTGAAGTAATCCATGTAATGTGCTAAGCCTGGTACATATCTCTCAATAGCTATTATTACTATTCTAGTATTATAGTATTAACAATAATTAAGAAGCAGTATAGCAAAGCAGTTAAGTGCATGAGATCTGAAGCCAGAAAGATTTTGAATCTTAGCTCTACCAATTAATGCCATGTGACCCTGGAAAAGTAAAATATCTCTGGCTGCTACAGTTTCCAACTCAAGTCCTTATGATCATTAAATTGGATGATACATTCAAAGTACTTCACAAAGTGCCTTACCCATAGTATGCACTCATCAAATGTTAGCTGTCATTATTATTAGAGATTGTATAAATGTTTCCTTTTATAATGGGTTGAACTGTGTCTCCCAAAGATATATGTCCAAGTTCTAATCAACCACTCCCCTGTAGCTGCTAATGTGACCCTATTTGGAAATGGGGTCTCTGCGGATGCAATTAAGAATCTCAAGGTGAGAATCCTGGATTGAGGGTAGGCCCTAAATCCAATGACTGATGTCCTTGTAAGGGAAATGAGAGAAAAGTTTGTTAATCAAAGACATAGGGAAGACAGCCACATGAAAAAGGAGAAAACTAGAGGTTTGCTACCACAAACCAAGCAATTCCAGGAACAAGCAGAAGGCAAAATTGTCAAGGAAGTTTTGTCCCCTAGATTCTTTAGAGGGAGTGCACCCCTACTGACACCCTAATTTCTGACTTGTGGTTTCCAGAAATATGAGAATAAATTTCTGGGTTTGTTATTGCTGTCATTGCGGCACCTCCAGAAACTAATAGACCTCCCATTACTTCATTTCCTACTGTTACAAAAAACTAACTAACATTACCTTCTATTTGGAGAAAGCTACATTTAAATAGTAGAAAGATGACAAACTTTTTAGCACTATTTTGTATTTTTCAAGCCTGAGCTTTTGCAGATATTCCATTTGCTTCCTGTTAAGGACATTTGGAAGGCTCCTCTGCTTTAGACAAATGTACCTAAGAATTTTTATTCATCTATTCACAAATATGTAATATATGTAACTAACTTTTATTGAGCAGCTACTATGTGTTAGACATTGCAGAAGAAGCAATGATGTATTTCTTATTATAAAGCAGATCACAGTCCAGCGGTTTGAGTGAGTGAGATTTTAGCAGTCAAACAGATAAGGATGCTGAGGACTTGGGAACTGTTTGTCTTAGAATCTTTGCAGGGTTCCACGGGATGCTGTGGATATTTTTAGAAAATACATATCACTGTGTCCCCTTGACAGACCTATTAGATGTTACCCAGGCATCTGTATGTTTTTACAACATAGCACCAGTTATTGGACTAAGGTTTGGGAATTGCCAGTCTAGTTCAACGCCAGTCCCTATGCAGAAATGTATCTATTTCTGTCAAGTGCTTTTTCACCTCTGTTTGAAGATTTCTAGTAACAGAATCTCACCCTTTGTAAATCGACTAGGTCCGTTATTAACACAAAGTGCTGTATTAGAAAATTGCTCCATATATTGACCTGTAATCTAGCTTCTATTCACTTGCCATGATTTTTCTTTATGAAAAAACAATGAATAATCAGTCCCTAAACAGCGATATATAACATTTATAACCTGTTCCTTTTCTGAACCAAGCTATACACATTTACCCCCTCCAACTGTTACTTGTTTTGTATTCATTTCAAACTCTTCATATTCTTGGTCATTTTCCATAGTTTAAGGTCTAGTTTGCCTATATCCCCTTTCAAATTTGATCTCCATAATTAATTGTGAGACTCTGTCAAATGAAGAATCTTGTGTGGTTGTACATAGAGTCTAGACTTATATTAATGAAGCCTGTTTGTAGCAGCTTGCTTTTGTTTTGTTTTGTTTTATGGCAGTCACAGCATCCTGTTGGCTCACATGGAACCGAAAGTCAAATAAAATCTCCAAGTCTTTTTTCACAAATACTGTTTACAAGCCAAAGCTCTGCTCATCTATTCTTTCTCAGCTGATTAATTAAACATTAAGAACAGAACTTCAAATGTATTCCTATTATGTTCAATTTTATTGGTTTTGGGTCATCTTTTCAATCTGTGGTAGTGAACTTTTGGGATCGTAATTCAGTCCTTTGATGTATTTGTTTTTTAAAAGACTTTTTAAATCTGAAAACTTGATAAGGATTTTCTTATTAAGTTACATAAGGAGACGTATAGCATGAGATTAAGAAAGTGGCCTCTAGAGTTAGATCTACTTAAATCCAGCATCTGGGTCCCAGTATAGATACTTATTATTTCCATTGCCTTTGAGGATTACTTAAATGTCTAAGTTCGGCTTCTTTATCTGTAAACTGAGGACAATAACATACTTGCTTCATAGTGTTACTATGTGAATTACATACATGTTATTAAATAAACAAAATGTTTATAAAGTATTTAACATGATAAGCAGAAAAGTCATTTATTCATTGTTTTCAACAAACATTTATTGAATGACTGGTATTTTTTAGTCACTGTTCTCAATATAAGAGATAGTAAGTATACATTATTGAATAAGGCAGACAAAGACCGTTTCAGAACTTAAATTCTGAGGTAGAATAGCAAGAATAAAGATATAAGCAGGCCGGGCATGGTGGCTCATGCCTGTAATCCCAGCCCTTGGTGGGGCCGAGGTGGGTGGATCACCTGAGGTCAGGAGTTCGAGACCAGCCTGGCCAACATGGTGAAACCTGGTCTCTACAGGTGCATCCCAGCAACTTGGGAGGCTGAGGAAGGAGAATTGCTTGAATCTGGGAGGCAGAGGTTGCAGTGAGCCAAGATCGCGCCACTGCACTCCAGACTGGATGACAGAGTGAGACTCCATCTCAAAAAAAAAAAAAAGATATAAGCAAATGAGCAAATGAAATAATTTCAGAAAGTGGCAAATTCTATAAAAAATAGATAAAAGGGATAAAGGAGGATCAAGATGAGGAACATATTTAAAGAGGCATTATTTATGCTAAAATATGCATGAGAGGATGGAACCACCTATGTCAACAAGTGAAAGAATAGTGATCGAGGCAGAGAGAGCAGCAAAGTCTCTGAGAGACTAACAGGATTGCGGTAGTCAAGGGACATAATGAAGACCAGTGTTGTTGAAATATTATAAACACGGAAAGGAGCAGTACAAGATGTCAGAGAGATAAGCAAGGGCTAGATCATTCAGAGCCCTTTATTGTGTGGTAAGATTATGAATTGTGTTATAAATGCAATGGGAAGCTACTGGAAGGTTTACATTACTGTTAAAGTTCACTCTGATTGCTGTGTGGAAAATAGATCATAGATAGCAAGAGTGGAATCACCAAGACCAGTTAGGATGAAAGTTCAGCAGACAGTGACTTGAACTATGGTGGTAGCAGTGTAAATTGAGAAAATAGGTAGAATCAGAATTAAGTTTTGGAATGATATTTGACAGAATTTGCTAATAGATTGAATGTGAGAGAGGAAGAAAAGAGAGGAAACAAGGATGACTACTTTGTGTTTAATAAGTGTTAGATAGTATTATTATCTGTAGACATACCTTGTTTTATTTTGCTTTATTGTGCTTCAAAGATATTGCATTATTTTTTACAAATTAAAGGTTTGTGGCAATCCTGTGTTGAGTAAGTCTATTAGTGTCACTTTTTTTAAACAGCACATTCTCACTTCATATTTCTGTCATATTTTGGTAATTCTCACAATCTTTTAAAGTTCTTGTTATTACTGTGTTTGTTATGGTGATTTGTGATCTGTGATCTTTGATGTCATTATTGTCATTGTTTTGGAGTGGCATGAAGTATGCCCATATAATATGGCCAACTTAATAGATAAATGTTGTGTGTGTTATATTTGCTCCGCCAACCAGGCATTTCCCCACCTCTCTTTCCTTGGACCTCCCTATTCCCTTAGGCACAACAACACTGAAATGGGGCCAATCAATAACCCTACAATGCCCTCTAAGTATTCAAGTGAAGGAAAAGTCACACATCTGTCGCTTTAAATCAAAATCTGCAAATGATTTGGCTTAGTGTGGAAGGCAGGTCAAAAGCTGAGATAGGACAAATCTAGGCTTCTGTGCCAAACAGCAAGCCAAGTTATCAATTTAAGGGAAAAGTTTGTAGAGGAAATTAAGAATGCTACTCCAGTGAACACACACATGACATGAAAGCAATACAGCCTTACTGCTGATATAAAGGAAGTTTAACTGGTCTGGATAGAAGATCAAACTAGTCACAATATTACCTTAAGCCAAAGCCTAATGCTTTGAAAGACTCTAAGGCTCTTCAATTCTATGAAGACAGAGAGAGGTGAACAAGCTTCAGAAGAAAAGTTTGAAGCTAGCAGAGGTGGTTCATGAGGTTTCAGAAAAGAAGCCATTTCGGTAACATAAAAGCATGAGGTAAAGCAACAAGGACTGAGGTAGAAGCTACAAGTTATTTAGAAGATCTAGCTAAGATAACTGATGAAGGTGGCTACATTAAATGACTGATTTTTAATGTGGACAAACAGCCTCTATTTGAAGAAGATTCCATCTAGAAAGAAGTCAATGCCTGGCTTCAAAGGACAGGGTATCTTGTTAGAGACTATTGCAGCTGGTAGCTTTAAAGTGAAGCCAATGCTCATTTACTATTCTGTAAATCCTAAGGTTATTAAGAATTATATTAAATCTACTCTGCCTGTGCTCAATAAATGGGATAATGAAGACTGGATGATACTACATGTGTTTACAGCATGGTTTGATGAATATTTTAAGCCCACTGTTGAAACTTACTGCTAAGAAAAAAAGATTCCTTCCAAAATACTACTGCTCATTGACAACACACCTGGTCGCCCAAGACCCATGACGGTGAGGTACAAGGAGATTAATGTTGTTTTCATGCTTACTAACACAACTTTCATTCTACAGCCCAAGGATCAAGAAATAATATTGACTTTCATGGCTTATTATTTAAGAAATACATTTCACAAGGCTATAGCTGCCATAGATAGTGATTGTTCTGCTGGATCTGGGCAAAGTACATTGAAAATCTTCCAGAAAGGACTCACCATTCTAGATGCCATTAAGAACCTCATGATTAAGGGGAGGATGTCAAAATATCAACATTAATAAAAGTTTGGAAAAAAGTTTGTTCCAATCCTTATGGATGACTTTGAGAGGAATCTGAATATGTGACTGAATTGCTGGAATCTCATGATGCAACTTGAATGAATAAGAAGTTCCTTCTTATGGATAAACAAAGAAAGTTCTTTTTTGAGATGGAGTATTCTACTGGTGAAGTTTGTTAAAACAATAACAAAGGATTTAGAATATTACCTAACTTAGTTGATACGGCAGTGGCATAGTTTGAGAGGACTGATTCTAATTTTGAAAGAAAATCTACTGTGAATATAATGTTATCAAACAGTATCACATGCGACAGAGAAATCTTTCATAAAAGAAACAGTCAATTGATGTGGATAACGTCATTGTTGCCTTACTTTTTTAATATTTAATTTAAGTCCAGTGATGCATGTGCAGGTTTGTTATATAGGTAAACTTGTGTCATGGGGGTTTGTTGTATAGATTATTTCATCACCCAGGTATTAAGCCTAGTTATTAGTTATTCTTCCTAATCTCTCTTCTCCCATCCTCCATACTTTGATAGGCCATGTGTTCTCATCATTTAGCTTCCACATATAAGCGAGAACATGCAGTATTTGGTTCTCTGTGCATGTGTTAGTTTGCTAAGGATAATGGCCTACAGCTCCGTCTGTGTCCCTGCGAAGGACATAGTCTCATTTATTTTGATGGCTATATAGTATTTCATAGTGTATATAAACCACATTTTCTTTATTCCGTCTGTCATTGATGGGCTTTTTGGTGGATTCCATGTCTTTGCTATGGTGAACAGTGTTGCAATGAACATACACGTGCATGTGTCTTTATAATAGATTGATTTATATTCCTTTTGGTATATACTCAGTAATTATATTTGCTGGGTTGAGTGGTATTTCTGTTTTTAGGTGTTTGAGGAATCGCCACACTGTCTTCCACAATGGTTGAACTAATTTACACTCCCACTAACAGGGTATAAGTGTTCCTTTTTCTCTGAAACCTTGCCAGCATCTGTTTTTTTTTTGACTTTTTAATAATAGCCATTCTGACTGATGCGAGATGGTATCTCATTGTGGCTTTGATTTGCATTTCTCTAATGATCAGTGATGTTAAGCATTTTTTCATACGATTTGTTGGCCAAATGTATGTTTTCTTTTGAAAAGTGCCTGTTTGTGTCCTTTGCCTACTTTTTTATGGACTTTTTTTCTTGCAAATTTTGTTAAGTTCCTTATAGATGCTGGGTATTAAACCTTTGCTGGATACATAGTGTGCAAAATTTTTCTCCTATTCTGTAGGTTTTCTGTTTACTCTGTTGATAGTTTCCTTTGCTGTGTAGAGCTCTTTAGTTTAATTAGATTCCATTTGTCAATTTTTGCTTTTGTTGCAATTACCTTTGGCATCTTTGTCACGAAATCTTTGTTCCTATATCCGGAATGATATTGCCTAGCTTGTCTTCCAGGGTTTTATATTTGTGTTTTACACTTAAGTCTTTAATCTATCTTGAGTTAAGTTTTGTATATGGTATAAGGAAGGGGTTCTGGTTTCAATCTTATGCATATGGCAAACTGGTAATCCCAGCACCATCTATTGAACAGAGAATCCTTTCCCCATTGCTAGTTTTTGTCAACTTTGTTGAAGATCTGAAGGATATAGGTGTGCAGCATTATTTCTGGATTCTCTATTCTGTTTCATTGATCTATGTGTCTTTGTACCAGTAGCATGCTGTTTTGATTACTGTAGCCATGTACTACAGTTTGAAGTTGAGTAGCATGATGCCTCCAGGTTTGTTCTTTTAGCTTAAGACAGCCTTGCCTATTTGGGCCCTTTTTGGTTTCATTTAATTTAAAAATAGTTTGTTCTAATTCTATGAAGCATTTCAATGGTAGTGTAATAGAAATAGCATTGAATCTATAAATTGCTTTGTACAGTATGGTCATTTTTACAATATTGATTCTTCCTATCCATGAAAACGAAATGTTTTTCCATTTATGTCAACTCTGATTTTTTTTTAGCATTCGTTTTAGTTCTCCTTGTAGATACTTTTCACCTCAATTAGCTGAATTCCTAGGTACTTTATTCTTTTTGTGGCAACTGTGAATGGGAGTTTGTACCTGATTTGGCTTGTGGCTTGACTGTTTTGATGTATAGGAATGCTAGTGATTTTGCACATTGATTTTGTATCCTGAGACTTTGCTGAGGTTTTTTATGGGCTTAAGAAGCTTTTGAGCTGAGACGATGAGGTTTTCTAGATATAGGATTACGTCATCTGCAAACAGGGATAGCTTGCCTTCCTCTCTCACTATTTGGATGCCTTTATTTCTTTCTCTTGCATAATTGCACTGGCCAGAACTTGCAACACTATGTTGAATATGATTGGTGAGAGTGGGGATCCTTGTCTTTTCCCAGCTTTCAAGGGAAATGACTCCAGCTTTTGTCTATTCAGTATTATATTGGCTATGGGTTTGTCATAGATGGTTCTTATTATTTTGAGGTATGTTCCTTCAATACCTAGTTTATTGATAGTTTTTAACATCAATGTGTGTCAAATTCTATTGAAAGCCTTTTCTGCATCACTGAGATAATATGTGGTTTTGTCTTTAGTTCTGTTTATGTGATGAATCACACTTACTGATTTGCATATGTTGAACCAATCTCATATTCCAGGAATAAAGCCTACATGATCATGGTATATAGTCTTTTTGTTATGTTGCTCAATTTGGTTTACCAGTATTTTGCTGACAATTTTTGCATCAGTATTCATTAAAGATATTGGTCTGAAGTTTTCTTTTTTGTTTTATCTTTGCCAGGTTTTGGTATCAGGATGATGGTGGCCTCATAGAATGAGTTAGGGAGGACTTCCTCCACTTTAATTTTTTGAAATAGTTTCTGTAGTAAGGGTACCAGGTCTTCTTCATACACCTGGTAGAATTCAGGTATGCATCGGTCTGTTCCTGGTAGATCTACCATTCTGGGGTCTAGAGAATGGTGGCGCTCTTCTCACAGCTCCACTAGGCAGTGCCCCACTAGGGACTCTGTGTGGGGGCTCCAACCCCACATTTCCCTTCTGCACTGCCTTAGTGGAGGTTCTCCGTGAGGGCCCCACCCCTGCAGCAAACTTTTACCTGGGCATCCAGGAGTTTCCATACATCTTCTAAAATCTAAGTGGAGGTTCCCAAACCTCAATTCAGGATGTGAGACTTGTCTTATGTCACATGAGACTTTGGACTGTGGAATTTTTCTCCTGATAGTGAATAAGTCTCAAGAGATTTGACGGGTTTATCAGGGGTTTCTGCTTTTGCTTCTTCCTAATTTTCTCTGGCTGCTGCCATGTAAGAAGTGCCTTTTGCCTTCTGCCTTGATTCTGAAGCCTCCCCAGCCTTGAAGAACTGTAAGTCCAATTAAACCTCTTTTTCTTCGCAATCTTGGGTCTGTCTTTGTCGGCAGTGTGAAAACGAACTAATACACTGGTTATTTTGCAGAACTATTTATGTGGTTGCTTTAAGGTCTCACTGGTCTGTGTACTTCAGTATGTCTTTATAGTAGTTGCTGGTAATGGTCTTTTTCCCCCCCATATTTAGTGCTTCTTTCAGGAGCTTTTGTGAGACAGGTCTGGTGGTAACAGTTTCCTTCAGCATTTGCTTGTCTGAAAAGGATCTTATTTCTCCTTCACTTATAAAGTTTATTTTGGCTGAATATAAACTTTTGGGTCGGAATTTTTTTTTTTTTTTTTTTAAGAATGTTGGATATTGGTTCCCACTCTCTTCTGGTTTGTATGGTCTCAGCTGATAGGTCCACTCTCAGTCTGATGAGCTTCTCTTTGTAGATGACTTGACCTCTCTAGCTACCTTTATCATTTTTTCTTTCATTTCTACCTTGAAGAATCTGATGATTATATGACTTTGGGATGATCTTTCTGTGAAGTATCTTACTTGGGTTCGCTTCATTTCTTGAATTTGAATGTTAGCCTCTCTAGCTAGGTTGAGGAAGTTCTCATGGATGATATCCGGAAATATGTTTTCAAACTTTATTCTATTCTCCTCATCTGTTTCAGGGACACTAATGAGTTTTAGATTCAGTCTCTCTTTACATAATCCCATATTTCTTGCAGATTTTGTTCATCCCTTTTTATTCTTTTTCTTTTCTCTTGTTTTCTCTCTGTCTTATTTCACAAAGCCAGTCTTCGAGCTCTGAGATTCTTTCTTCTGCTTGGTCTATTCTGCTATTAATATTTGCGATTGCATTATAAAATTGGTGTAGTGTGTCAATTATGTTCTTTTCTGTACTCTCTATTTTGTCTATCAGCTCCTTCATTGTGTCATCATGATTTTTAGCTTCCTTGCCTTGGGTTTCAGTATACTCCCATAGCTCGTTATCTTCATTTCTATCCATATTCTGAATTCTGTTTCTGTCATTTCAGCATCTTATCCCAGTTCAGACCCCTTGCTGGAAAGATGACACTGTCATTTAGAGGAAGGAAGGCACTCTAACTTTTTGAGTTTTCAGCATTCTTGCACTGATAATTTCTCATGTTTGTGGGTTTATCTGCCTACAATCTTTGAGGATCCTGACCTTTGGATGGGATTTCTGGTTTTCTTTTATCCTATTTGATGACCTTGGGGATGTGATTGTGGTATAAGGTCGATTCAGCTGACTGGCTTTGTTTTTGGGAGATTTTAGCAGGCCAAAACTCAGCTCCCAACTCCTGGACTGCGTCCTCTAACCCTTGGGGACTTGTATTGGGCTCCAACATTTTTCTCTGGCTCCTTAAGGTTTAGAATCCACTACACTGTGGGCACCAAAGTGCAGCAGCTGTGGCAGAGTGCTAGCAGGTGCTGGGGTTCCTGCCACCTTGTGGGCACACACCATAGTGGTGGAGGCATTGCCTTATTTTTACAAATCGCCACAGCCTCCTCAACCTTCAGCAACCACCACACTGATCAGTCAGCAGCCATTAACATGAAGGCAAAAACTTTCACCAGCAAAAAGATTAGGACTTATTGAAAGCTCAGATAATTATTAGCAATTTTTAGCAATAAAGTAAATAAAGTTATTTTTCCATTAGGTATGCAGTTTTAAACATAATGCTATCATACATTTAATGGACTACAGTGTGGTATAAACATAATTTTTATATACACTGGGAAAAATGTGCCTGATTTACTTTCTTGAAATATTCACTTAATTGTGGTGGTCTAGAACTGAATCTGCAATATTTTCAAGATATGCCTACGTATGTTTATCTAAATAATAGATAGAAATATTTGGGATATGATGCTGAAGACTTTTATATATGTTGATAAACATTTTAATCAAGACCCATTAGGATGAAGCATTTTCTTCTTCTTTGAGGGTTTTTAATTATTACAAACTCGTCCAGTTTCCTAATAGAACTGTCATATCATAGGCCACTGTGGGTTTTGTTCTAGGACAATGTTTCCAAATACAGGTGTGTGAATTTAGTGCTGGTTCAAAGCAAGATTATCACCAGTCTATGGTTATAACTTTAAAAAGTTAATAAGGAACTTATACAGAGAGAGAGAAAGATAGTCAACTCTTACGTCTTGAATATAGGGTGCCAGGTTCTGTTCTAAGAACTTTATATATTAATTTATTTACTCCTCATAACGCATGGCACTGTCTCTTTTCTCCTTATAGAGATAAACCTGAAGAGATTAAGTTAGATAACTTGCCAAATATACATAAAATGTATACATGTGGCTGTAAGTTTGCTACATTTCCTTTCTTGTAACAGTTCATTTATTCTGTGTCTAAGTTTTCCACAGTTCTTAGATTTTTAAATGTGTTTTAAGTTTTGAAATGATTGTAATAATAGATGATGAATATAAACTAACATTCTAAGATTGTGTGAAATCAAAAACTCTGGGTATAACTGCTTTAGAAATGTATCCCTGTCTATAACTTCCCTGAGATTTGGGGCTTCAGGCCTTAAGTGCTACTTCGCATTAAGAAGCTTTTTAAACACAAAGCTGCTCTGTGAGCCTTCTGGTGGTTCACTCATGAAATGAGAGGCAAGTCAGTGTGCCTTTTTGGATGACACACTGGATTTCCATCTAAGCTTCCAATTCAATTTGCACTTTAATTACAATTGAACTGCCACTTTAATTTGAATTTAGTTTTATCATTTGTAACTTCACTCAGTGGCAGCAGAGGTTATTCCAGAGACATGGGGAAGGGAGTGACCATGGCCAGGGCCTTTCCCACACCCACAGCATAGTGTTAGCAGCAGGAACTGAGCAAAGCATACCTATGCTAATCTTCTGGCTGGGGGCCAGGCTCAGATTGAAACATTGAACTACTTGCAACCTTGCAAGCATAGTGGGGCTGCAGAGACATCTTGCCTTTTGCTAACCATGAAGTCTTCCCTCTCTTTGGATATGGTTTACTGAACTTCGTCACATTTTAAGTCAACCCCTCACCTCAGTGGGTGGTGGCTTGTGTATATGGCTGGTGTCTCACTCTGATCTGACTTTTTATCCTGGTCATATATTGCTGTCTTCCCCCCCACATTTCCTAATGGAGTAGCTGCTGCTATATGTACCACAGGATAATAGCTATTATTTATATAGCAATTTTCATCTTCAGTGTGCATTACAAATACTAACACATTAATCCTCAGGAGAGAAGTATTATATAATGCCTTAAGCAAACATCCATCCCTTTTATTTCCAAATGAATTGAGTAGGTTCATGAAATATAATCAATGGATCATCAGTATTAGTTGGAATGTTGTTACACAAAATGATCCACTAGCACCAGAGTTAATGGTGATGGTCACAGGTTCAGCTTGGAGTGTATTACCGGAGTCCCTGCAGGGGAGGCACTTGCAAACCAATCTCCTGCTTTCTGGTCTCAGAGGACTACCCTTAATAATGACTGACATTTCTTCACAGCTTCTAAATGGGTCCAGCTGGCACTATGCAGGATTTTCAGGTATAGTGGATTGTTTTACATTACTCCATCTGTCAATGCTTCCTGAGAGGGCATATTTTACTATGAAAATGTGTTTACAAAACCAGCAGCAAAGCATTATCATTATCCTTGTATCACGTCCTGGTCTTACTCCCTCCTGTCTCACTCTCCACTGTTCGCTTACATTACACTCTCTCCGCCCAAACACACACACTAAGAGTTTCAGGATTTGAAAGAAATAAAGTGCCAAGTCCAATAGCTTTTCATTCTATCCTGAACATCTCCATGGGTAATTTTTAAGTGGCCCATTGTTACACAGAAAATTTCCTAATTGCATTGTCTCTTTTACTTTATTTCTGTGAGGTGAGAAGGAGCTGTACCAGAGTTTAAGGGAAGGTGGAAATAGTTGAAAGTGAGAGCAAATCTGCAACACACAATTACATAAAATCTGAATTTACTTAACTCTTTTGTTGATGCTGATGGTTAGCCATAACATGACTTAGATAATTATACTTGAAATACCTCACCTGACTCACGTTTCTGATGAGCAAAGATTTCACCTCTTGGCAATATGTTATACCATACAGGAGAAGAATTTGAAAAGAGCTTCCATTTTGTGCTTAAAACGTCTTTTTCTGTTTAAGAAAATTCCAAACCTTAAGCATTTAACTTCACAATATGTAGTAGACACTCTAGACAGCCAAATTGTTTATTTAATTTTTAATTACACTATGATACTACCTAAAATGTGCATTACTATTTCATTATTATTTTTATATAAATCCTGTGTTCTTGAAAGCAATAAGAATGAACTTGCAGTAATCACAAGATATGACACCAAATATTAATATCATAATTTATAATGTAAAAATAAACAAAATAGATGTGCAAGTTTTGGAATTGTGGGTATTATTTTTGCATAGAGGCAATATGAAATAATATTGGAAAACACAAAGTTTTAAAAAATTTCATTTAATGTCCTAAAATGTCCTTTCTATTTAAGGATGTATAAGGGTGTAAAACCAACAGAGAATTAATTTTAAAAGAGCTAAAAAAAAAAGTAGACAACTGTACTCACCCCATTCAGAAAATCAGCCCCACTATTTTTGTGGGTCAATAGTTTCAAGATTTACTCTCTAGATAACTTTTCATTGAGTGAAACGTCCAAAACTAGCAGTTTTAGATTTGGTGGTACCAGTGTGACTCCCCTGTTTTTGTTGGTGGACTTTGCTTTCAGGCTCCAGTTTTATTTTATTTTATCTTATTTTATTTATTATTTTTATTTCAATAGATGTAGAGGTACAAGTGGTTTTTGGTTACAGGGATGAATTGTATAGCAGTGAAGTCTGAAATTTTAGTGCAACTGCCACCCTAGTAGTATACATTATACCTAAAAGGCAGTTTTTCATCCCTTTTTTCTCTCTTACTCTCCTTGCTTTTTAGTCTCCAATGTCCATTATCCTGCTTTGCATAACCTTGTATATCCATAGGTTAGTTCCCACTTATAAGTGAGAATATGCAGTATTTGGTTTTCAATTCCTGAGTTACTTCACTTAGAATAATGGCCTCCAGTTTCATCCAAGTTGCTGCAAAAGACATTATTTTGTTCTTTTTATGGCTGAGTAGTATCACTCACTATACCACATTTTCTTTGTCCATTCATTCGTTGATGGGCACTTAGGTTGATTCCTATCTTTCCAATTGTGAATTGTGACGTGATAAACATATGCATGCAGGTGTCCTTTTGATATAGGGACTTTTCCCCCACCTTTGGGTAGATACCTAGTAGTGGGATTGCTGAATCAAATGGTAGATGTAGTTTTAGTTCTTTAAGAAATTTCCATAATGTTTTGCTCCAAAAGCAAAAGTCAGTCATATTCAGATTGTTTAATTTCCATGTAATTGTATAGGCTTGAGGGTTTATTTTGGAATGGATTTCTAGTTTTATTCTACTGTGTTCTGAGAAGATACTTAATATGATTTTGATTTTTTAAATTTATTGAGGCTTGCTTTGTGACATATCATATGGTCTATCTTGTAGAATGTTTCATGTGATTAAAAAACATATATTCTGCAGTTTTTGGTTGGAATGTACTGCAAATATCTGTTAGGTACATTTGTTCTAAAGTAAAGTTTAAGTCTCGGGTTTCTTTGTTAGCTTTCTGCCTCAATAATCTGTCTAGTGCTGTCTAGTGTTGATGTCCCCCACTATTAGTGTGTTGCTGTCTTTCTCTTTTCCTAGGTCTAGTAGTAGTTGCTTTATGAATCTGAGAGCTCTGAAGTTAGGTTAATATATATTTAGGGTTGTTACATCTTCTTGTTGAATTGATTCAGACTCCATTTTTAATTAAATCACATTATCTGGTATGTGAGTCCTTCAGTGAGAAAATGATGCTGATATAGTGAAAATAAAACAGTTGGATAAGGTGCAGAATAAAATGTTGTAAACAGAAAGAAATGTTGGATCGCTGATGAAGGAAAGTTTGTCTGAAATTCTCTTTCATTTCTTTTCATCACAAATACAAACCAACTGACCCTGTGTCATGCAGTGTTTCCAAATATTATTTATAAGCCAAATATTTGATCAGTTTTTTTATATCCACCAAGAGATATCCTAGAGAAAGCAAGCCTGGGAACAACAGTTGAGTTGTTCTAGTGCATAGCAAAACATAATTTTTATGGCCCAATTCAAAGAGATTGAGCTCCACAGGTTTCAAAAAGACTTCAAGAGAGTAGGCACTACTGTGTGAGAGCTCATTACAAAAGTTTACATTTGGACTGTATGAAGAATTCTAGGAAAGACAAAAGACATGTTTTATTTTGCCTATGCAATGATTTTGCTTCAAATTGTTTGTTTTGCATCTGTAAGAAAACAGCTAGTGCAACCATGCCTCTGTGCAAATATTATTGTATTATGATACTAAATCTGCTTATGCGCGAATCTGAATAATACTGTAGTTTGAGGGAAGAGGGAATTTGGAGACAGGGGGTTTGCAAGCAAATTGAAATACCTGTGTGAGGTAAGATGTCAGTTAATATTTTAATTTTAACCTAAGTAATCACTAAATCTTTAGTGATGTAGTGTCCACTCATTTAGTGTTTCTAATGGCAGCAGGTAATATATTCTCCTGACACAAATACATTTTTTGACACAATTTAATGTCCATTTGCCTATGAAAGCTGTCTCAATAGTGAAAAAACCTTGTGTACTACAGCAGAGACACTACTTGACCATTTTTCGTGTTTACTTTGCTGTGTATTTTTGAACAAATTAAATGTGTATAGCTTTCAATAAATTTTATGTAATATAGATTTTTGACCAATTTAAGTAATAAACATGTATTTATTGGAATATGTTTGGTAAGCCAAGAACTGTGTTAGGTCATAACAAGATGCAAAAAAAGCAAACTTCTGATAAAAGAGATGGTATACTCATAAAACAATCAGAGACAAATGAAATGTTACAGTATGCAGTGTAAAACTACTAATTTTAAAAAAGGAAATGGTTCGAGAAGGGTTAGGTAAACATCAGACTAGATAGCTGGGGAACTTTCACGGAAGCACTGGGGCATGAAGTTTGAAGTCAACTTTGAGAGTTGGTTTGTCATTTCACTATATATATGTATTTCAAAACATTGTGTTGTAGACCTTAAATATATATTTTTAATTTATTTTCTTCCCCTTTTTATTTTACGTTCAGGAGGTACATATGCAGTTTTGTTTCATGAGTAAATTGTGTGTCACTGAGTTTTGGTGTACAAATGCTTTTATAACCCAGGTAATGAGCATAATACCCAATAGGTAGTTTTTCTAACTGTCAGGCCTCTGAGCCCAAGCTAAGCCATCATATCCCCTGTGACCTGCAGGTACACATCCAGATGGCTGGTTCCTGCATTAACTGATGATATTATCTTGTGAAATTTCTTCTCCTGGCTCATCCTGGCTCAAAAGCTCCCCTACTGAGCACCTTGTGACCCCCACTCCTGCCTGCCAGAGAACAACCCCCCTTTTCCTTTACCTACCCAAATCCTACAAAACAGCCCCACCCCTATCTCCCTTTGCTGACTCTCTTTTCGGACTCAGCCCGCCTGCACCCAGGTGATTAAAAGCTTTATTGCTCACACAAAGCCTGTTTGGTGGTCTCTTCACACGGACGTGCATGAAACTAACCTCACCCCCTTTCCATCCTCTACCCTCAAGTAAGCCCTGGTGTCTATTTTTCCCCTCTTTATATCCATGTATACTTAAAATTTAGCTCCTACTGATAAGTGAGAATATACAGTATTTGGTTATCTATTCCTGTATTAATTTGCTTGGGATAATGACCTCCAGCTGCATCCATGGTGCTGCAAATAATATGATTTCATTCTTTTTTATGGATGTGTAATATATCCCATAGAGTGTATGTACCACTTTTTCTTAATCCACTCCTCCATTTATAGGCATCTAAGTTGATTCTCTGCCTTTGCTATTGCGAGTAGTGTTGAGATGAACATATGTGTGCATGGATCACTGTCATAGAAAGACTTATATTCATCTGGATATATACCCAGTAATGGAATTGCTGGGTGGAATGGTAGTTCTGTTTTAAGTTTTCTGAGAAATTTCCAAACTGCTCTCCACAGTGGCTTAACTAATTTACATTCCCACCAGCAATGTACAAACATTCCTTTTCCTCTGCAACCTTGCCAACATCTGTTATTTTTTGACTTGTTAACTAACAGTAATTCTTACTAGTGTGAGGTGGTATCTCACTGTGGTTTTGATTTGAATTTCTCTAATAATTAGTGATGTTGAGCACTTCCCTTATGTTTGTTGGCTACATGTATGTCTCCTTTTGAGAAGTGTCTGTTCATGTACTTTGCCCATTTTTTAATGAGGTGGTTGTTCTTTGCTTGTTCCTTATAGACTCTGGATATTAGACCTTCACTGGATGCACCAAATGGAAATATTTCCTCCCATTCTGTAGGTTGTCTGTTTACTCTCTTGGTGGTTTATTTTGCTATGCAGAGCTCTTTAATTTAATTAGGTCCCAATTGTCAATTTTTTATTTTGTTGCAATTGCTTTTGGAGTCTTTGTCATGAAATCTTTGCTCACACGTATGTCCAGAGTGGTAGTGCCTAGGTTTTCTTCTAGAATTTTTATAGTTTCAGGTGTTGCATTTCAGTATTTAATCCATCTTGACTTGATTTTTGTATATGGTGAAAGAAAGCAGTCCAGTTTCAATCATCTGCATATGGCTAGCCAGTTATCTCAGCACCATTTATTGAATAGGGAATCCTTTTCCCATTGTTTGTTATTGTCAATTTTGTCAAAGATCAGATGGCTGTAGGTGTGTGGATCTATTTCAGGGTTATCTAACCCATTCCATTGGTTTATGTGACTGTTTTTGTACCAGTATCATGCTGTTTTGGTTACCATAGCCTTATAGTCTAGTTTGAAGTTGAGTAATTTGATGTATCTGGCTTTGTTCTCTTGCTTAGGATTGCTTTGGTTATTTGGCCCCTTTTTAAATTCCGTATCAGTTTTAGAGTGGTTTTTTCTAATCCTGTGAGAAAAAAATATGTTGATATTTTGATAGGAATAGCATTTAATCTATAAATTGCTTTGGGCAGTATTGCCATTTTAACAATACTGATTCATCCTAACTGTGTACATAGAATGTTTTTCCATTTGTTTGTGTAGTGTTTAATTTTTTTCCAGTAGTGTTTTATAATTATCATTGTACAAATTGTTCCTTTCCCTGATTAACTGTATTCCTAGGTATTTTATAATTTTTGTGCCTATTATCAATGGGATTGCATTCTGAATTTGGCTCAGCTCAGGCGTTATTGGTGTATAGAGATGCTACTCATGTTTGTACATTGATTTTTTTATCCTGAAACTTAAGTTGTTCATCAGTTCTATAAGCCTTTGGGCAGAGACTATGGAGTTTTCTAGGTATAGAACCATATCATCCATAATGAGAAGTACTTCAGCTTCCTCTCTTTCTATTTTGATGCCTTTTATTTCTTTCTCTTCCCTGATTTCTCTGGTTTGGTCTTCCTTCCAGTACTATGTTGAATAGGAGTAATGAGTGTGGGCATCCTTGTCTTGTTCTGGTTCGCAAAGGGAGTGCTTCCAGCTTTTGCTTGTTCAGTATGATGTTGGCTGTGGGTTTTTCATAGATGGCTTTTATTATTTTGATGTATATTCCTTCAATGCCTAGTTTGTTGAGGGTTTTTAACACAAAAGGATGCTGAATTTTATTGAAAATTTCCTATATCCATTGAGATGATCATGATGTTTTTGTTTTTAGCACTGTTTATATGATGAATTACACTTATTGACTTGTGTCTGTTCAACCAACCTTGCATCCCAGGAATAAAGCCTACTTGATAATGGGAGATTAGCTTTTTGATGTGCTGCTGGATTTGGTTTGCTAGTATTTTGTTGAGGGTTTTTGCATCTATGTTAGTCAGGCATTTTGGCCTGAAGTTTTCTTTTTCTGTTGTGTCTCTGCCAGGTTTTGGTATTAGATTGATGCTCGTCTCATAGGATGAGATAGGGAGGAATCTCTCCTCCTCAATTTTTTTTTTTTTTTTTTTTTTGTGAGCAATATGGCTATTTATTTCACCTGGGTGCAGGTGGGCTGAGTCCGAAAAGAGAGTCAGCAAAGGGTGGTGGATTATCATTAGTTCTTATAGGTTTTGGGATAGGCGGTGAAGTTAAGAGCAATGTTTTGTGGGCAGGGGTGGATCTCACAAAGTACTTTCTCAAGGGTGGGGAGAATTACAAAGAACCTTCTTAAGGGTGGAGGAGATTACAAAGTACATTGATCAGTTCAGGTGGGGCAGAAACAAATCACAATGGTGGAATGTCATCAGTTAAGGCTATTTTTACTTCTTTTGTGGATCTTCAGTTACTTCAGGCCATCTGGATGTATACGTGCAAGTCATAGGGGATGCAATGGCTTGGCTTGGGCTCAGAGGCCTGACATTCCTGCCCTCTTATATTAATAAGAAAAATAAAACAAAATAGTGTTGAAGTGTTGGGGTGGTGAAAATTTTTGGGGGTGGTATGGAGAGAGAATGGGCGATGTTTCTCAGGGCTGCTTCAAGTGGGATTAGGGGTGGTGTGGGAAACTAGAGTGGGAGAGATTAAGCTGAAGGGAGATCTTATGGTAAGGAGTGATATTGTGGGTATGTTAGAAGAAACATTTGTCATATAGAATTATTGGTGATGGCCTGGATACGGTTTTGGACGAATTGAGAAACTAAATGGAATAAGAGAAGGAGAAAAATAGGTATAAAAGGTCTAAGAATTAGGAGGATCTAGCACATCTGATTAGAGAGTGCCTAAGGAGATTCAGTATAGTCCTGCCAGCGAAGATTATTTATTTACTTCAAGAGTTTAGAGTGGCAGTTTGGGGATAGCACCAGGAGATATCAGCTGTGATGGCTTGGAGAAACAGTGTAAACTGGCAGTGTAAACAAGAGCAGGGCATGTATGAGTAGTTGAGAACGGTGAATAGGAGTATGACTAGACAGAAGATAGTAGGAATGACAAGTTTTTTGGGGGCACAGTCTAAGTTGGTCTGGTGTCGAATGAGACTGGGGCCTAATAAAAAGGAGCATCTATACAGGAGCTTAAATGGGCTGTACCTTGTAGCATTCCGAGGACAGGTCTGACTTCCAAGAAGAGAAAGTGGTAAAAGTATTTTCCAGTCCTTTTTAAGTTGGTGGCTGAGCTTGATGAGGTGTGTTTTTAAAAGACCTTTAGTCCGTTCTACTTTTCTTGAAGATGGAGGACCGTAAGGGATATAAAGGTTTCACTGAATACTAAGAGCCTGAAAAACTGCTTGGCTGATTTGAATAAAGGCTGGTCTGTTATCAGACTGTATAGAGGTGGGAAGGCTAAACTGAGGAATTATGTCTGACAGAAGGGAAGAAATGACTGCCGTGGCCTTCTCAGACCCTGTAGGAAAGGCCTCTACTTATCTAGTGAAAATGTCTACTTAGACTAAGAGGTATTTTAGTTATTTGACTCGAGGCATGTTGAGTAAAGCTAATTTGCCAGTCCTGGGTGGGGCAAATCTTCAAGCTTGATGTGTAGGGAAGGGAGGGGGCCTGAATAATCCCTGAGCAGATGGAACACTGAGAAGTTATTTCCTTGAGGATAGATTTCCAGGATGGAAAGGAAATGAGAGGTTCTAAGAGGCGGGCTAGTGGCTTGTACTATAGCATAGCCTGCCTTTGCTGGTATGTGGCGATTAGGCCTGGTGGAACTGCCATCAATAAATCAAGCATGATCAGGGTGAGGAACAGGAAAGAAGGAAATATGGGGAAATGGGGTGAATGTCAGGTCGATCAGAGAGATACAGTCATGGGGGTCAGGTGTGGTATCAGGAATAATGTGGGAGGCCGGATTGAAGTCTGGGCCAGGAACAATGGTAATTGTGGGACTTAATGAAGAGTGAGTACAGCTGAAGGAGCCAGGGAGCAGAAAGTATATGCATCAGGTATGAGGAAGAAAATAGATTTTGGAAGTTATGAGAAATGTAGAGAGTGAGTTGAGCATAGTTTGTGATTTTTAGGGCCTCTAAAAGTATTAAAGCAGTGGCAGCCGCTGCATGCAGACATGAGGGCTAGGCTAAAACCGTAAGGTCAAGTTGTTTGGACAGAAAGGCTACAGGGTGCAGTCCTGGCTCTTGAGTAAGAATTCTGACCGCACTAACCATGCCTAGGAAGGAAAGGAGTTGTTTTGTTAGGGATTGAGTTTTGGGAGATTAATCGGACATGATCAGCAGGGAGAGCACATGTGTTTTTATGAGAATTATGCCAAGATAGGTAACAGATGAGGATGAAATTTGGGCTTGACTGAAGTAATGGGGGCTGTCTGTGAAGCCTTGCAGCAGTACAGCCCAGGTAATTTGCTGAGCCTAATGGGTGTCAGGGTCAGTCTAAGTGAAAGCAAAGAGAGGCTGGGAGGAAGGGTGTAAAGGAATAGTAAAAAAAAAAAAAAAAAAAAGCATGTTTGAGAGCCAGAACAGAATAATGGGTAGTAGAGGGAGGTATTGAGGATAGGAGGGTATACGGATTTGGCATCATGGGGTGGGTAGGCAAAGCAATTTGGTTGATAAGGCACAGATTCTGAACTAACTTGTAAGCTTTGTCTGGTTTTTGGACAGGTAAAATGGAGGAATTGTAAGGAGAGTTTATAGGTTTTAGAAGCCCATGCTGTAGCAGGCGAGTGGTAACAGGCTTTAATCCTTTTAAAGCGTGCTGTGGGATGGGATATTGGCATTGAGCGGGGTAAGGGTGATTAGGTTTTAATGGGATGGTAATGGGCATGTGATCGGTTGCCAGTAAATGAGTAGAGATGTCCCATACTGTGGGTTAAGGTGGGGGGATATGAGAGGAAGACGCGAAGGAGGCTTTGGGTTGGGGAGAAGAGTGGCAAAGAGATGTGGCTGTAGTCCAGGAATAGTCAGGGAAGCAGATAATTTAGTTAAAGTGTCTCGGCCTAATAAGGGAACTGGGCAGGTGGGGATAACTAAAAAGGATTGCTTAAAAGAGTATTGTCTAAGTTGGCGCCAGAGTTGGGGAGTTTTAGAGGTTTAGAAGCCTGGCCATCAATACCCACAACAGTTACAGAGGCAAGGGAAACAGGCCCTTGAAAAGAAGGTAATGTGGAGTGGGTAGCCTCTATATTGATTAAGAAGTGGACGGGCTTACCTTCCACTGTGAGTTACCCGAAGCTCTGCGTCCGTGATGGTTTAGGGGGCTTCCGAGGTGATTGGGCAGTGTCAATCTTCAGCCGCTAAGCCGAGAAGATCTGGGAAGGAGTCAGAGAGCCTTGGGCCAGAGTTCCAGGGGCCCTGGGAGTGGCTGCCAGGTGAGATGAACAGTCCAATTTCCAGTGGGGTCCCACACAGATGGGACATGGCTTAGGAGGAATCCCAGGCTGTGGGCATTCCTTGGCCCAGTGGCCAGATTTCCAGCATGTGTAGCAAGCTCCTGGGGGAGGAGGTTCTGGAGGAACACCTGGCTGCTGCGGGTTCAGGCGTTTGGAAGTTCTTGTGTGCTGGAGATGTGGCTGGGGTTTGTCTCACAGTGGAGGCAAGGAACTGCAACTTTTTTCTATTATCGTACACCTTGAAGGTGAGGTTAATTAAATCCTGTTGTGGGGTCTGAGGGCCAGATTCTAATTTTTGGAGTTTAATGTCGGGAGCAGATTGGGTAATAAAATGTATATTGAGAGTAAGACGGCCTTTGACCTCTTAGGGTCTACGGCTGTAAAGCAGCTCAGGGTTGCTGCCAAACAAGCCATGAACTGGGCTGGATTTTTATATTTGATGAAAAAGAGCCTAAACACTATCTGATTTGGGATAAAGAAAAAGGAGCATTAACCTTGACTATGCCTTTAGCTCCAGCCACCTTTTTAAGAGTAAATTGCTTGGCAGGTGGGGGAGGGCTAGTCACGGAATGAAACTGTAAGCTGGACCAGGTGTGAGTAGGGGAGGTGATCAAAGGATTATAGGATGGAGGAGCAGAGGCTGAGGAAGAATTGGGACCTAGCTTGGCCTGGCGAGGAGGGGAGAGTAGAGATGGGTCTGTAGAAAAGGAAGATTAGAAAGACTCAGTGACGCTTGGGGTTGGGACTGAGGGGACAGGTGGGAGGGAAAGAGGGAAGATTTGGGACAAGTTGCATTGGGCACAGAGACTAAGAAGGGACTGATGTGTAAAAGAATGCCTGGATGTCAGGCACCTCAGACCGTTTGCCTATTTTACGATAAGAATTATTTAGATCTTGCAGGATGGAAAAATTCAAAGTGCCATTTTCTGGCTATTTGGAACTACTGTCGAGTTTGTATTGGGATCAAGCAGCATTGCAGAAGAAAATAAGGCATTTAGGTTTTAGGTCAGGTGTGAGTTGAAGAGGTTTTAAGTTCTTGAGAACACAGGCTAAGGGAGAAGAAGGAGGAATGGAAGGTGGAAGGTTGCCTCCTTCAGGAGGCAAACCCAGAAAGAAGAGAGCATACAGACACAGAGGGAAGGGGTTCGGGGGTTCTTACCCTCCAGAAAAGTGGGAAAGGGGTCGGGGCGTGGAAATAAGGGATTGGGGCACAGAGATAAGAGGTCGGGGTGCAGAAATAAGGGATTGGGGGTTCTTTCCCCCTAGAAAAGTGGGACTTGCTGCTAAGGGTGAAGGAGAAGGGGTTGAGGGGTACTTGCCTCTCCCCCAGAAAAGCAGAGAAGGGGTACAGACACAGAGAGAAGGGGTTGGGGTACTTGCCCCTTCCCCAGAAAAGCAGAGAAGGGGTAGAGACAAGGAGAGAAGGGGTTGGGGTACTTGCTCCTTCCCCAGAAAAGTGGGACTCGCCGCTAAGGGTGAAGGACCAAGGCACGCATCCCTGCCTGGTCTGACACCTTTGAAAGGTGGGTGAATAATCAGAGAGGCATCCCTGCAATGATTAAACACCAAGGGAAGGCTGCCTTCCCAGTCCATGACTGCGCCAGAGTTTTGGGTCCACGGATAAAACGTGTCTCCTTTGTTTCTACCAGAAAATGAAAGGAATTGAAATTAAGAGAAGGGAGAGATTGAAGTGTGGCACCAAGATTGAAAGGAGAAAGAGGTTGAGGGATAGTGAGGGAGGTTGGAGAAGAGAGTAAAAAGAGGTCGCTTACCGGATTTGAAATTGGTGAGATGTTTCTTGGGCTGGTCAGTCTAAGGACCTGAGGTCGTAGGTGGATCTTTCTCACGGAGCAAAGAGCAGGAGGACAGGGGATTGATCTCCCAAGGGAGGTCCCCCGATCCGAGTCATGACACCAAATTTCATGTGCATCCATGGGAAGATACCACCAAACAGGCTTTGTGTGAGCAACATGGCTGTTTATTTCACCTGGGTGCAGGCGGGCTGAGTCCAAAAAGAGAGTCTGTTCTTTATACACATGGTAGAATTTGGCTATGAATCTGTGTGTCCCAGGACATTTCCTGGTTGGTAAGATTTTTGTTACTAATTCAATTTCAAAACTTGTTATTGGTCTGTACAGGTATTCCATTTCTTCCTGATTCAATGTTAATAGATTGTATATTTCCAGAAATTTATCCATTTCTTCTGGGGTTTCTAGTTTGTGCGCATAGAGGTGTTTGTAATAGTCTATATGGGATTTTTGTATTTCTGTGGGGTTGGTGGTAAAGTCACCTTTGTAATTTTTTATTGTCTTTACTTGGATCTTTTCTTTTTTTATTATTCTAGTTATCTCTCTGTCAATGTTATTTTATCCTTTTAAAGAATCCAAGCTTGGTTTCATTGGTTAGTTGTATGGATTCTCATGTGCCAGTTTTATTTAGTTCATCTCTAATTTTGGTTATTTATTTTCTTCTGCTAGATTTGGGGTTAGTTTGCTCTTGTTTTTCTGGATCCAGTAGGAATGATGTTAGATTGTCAATTTGAGAACTTTCTTTTTAATGGATGTGTTTAGCACTGTAAACTTTCTCCCTAATACTGCTTTAGCTGTGTCCCAGATATTCTGGTATGCTGTATCTTTGTTTTCCTTGGTTTCAAAAAATTTCTTGATTTTTGCATTAATTTCATTCTTTACTCAAAAGTCATTCAGGAGCAGGTTATTTAATGTTAATACAATTGTATGGTTTTGAGATATGTTCTTGGCATTGCTTTGTATTTTTATTGCACTGTGGTCCAAGACTGTGGTTGATATGATTTTGGTTTTCTTAAATTTGTTGAGAATTGCTTTATGGCCCAGCATGTGGTTGATCTTAGTGTATGTGCTGTGTGCAGATGAGACAAATGTATATTCTGATGTTTTGGATGGAGTGTTCTGTAGATATCTGCTAGGTCCATTTGATCAAGTGTCAAGTTTAGATCCTAAATATCTTTCTTAGTTTTCTGCCTTAATGATCTATCTAACACTGTCAGTGGGGTTTTGAAGTCTGCCACTATTATTGTGTGGTTATCTAAGTCCCTTTGTAGGTCCCTAAGAACTTTCTTTATGAATCTGGGTGCTCCAGCATTAGGTGCATATATATTTAGGATAATTAAGTCTTTTTATTGAATTGAACTTTTATCATTAGGTAATGCCCCTCTTTGTCCTTTTTTACCATTGTTGATTTAGTCTATTTTGTCTAAAATCAGAATAGCAATTTTACGTTTTTCTGTTTTGTTTTGTTTCCATTTGCTTGGTAGATTTTTCTTTATCATTTTACTTTGATCCTTATCAGTGTCATTGCAAGTGAGATGGGCCTCTTGAATACAGCATACAGTTGGGTCTTGCTTCTTTATCCAACTTGCCACTCTGTGACTTTTCAGTGGGGTGTTTAGCCCATTTACATTCGAGGTTAATAGTGACACATGAGGATTTGGTCCTGTCATTATGTTTTTAGCAAGTTGCTATGTAGACCTAATTGTACAGTTGTTTTATATTGCCTGTGGGCTATGTGCTTAAGTGTATTTCTGTGATGGCAGGTAACAGTCTTTTACCTCCATGTTTATCACTCCCTTGAGTGAGTCCCTTACTTCACTCTCTTACAAGGCAGGTCTGGTGGTAATGAATCCCCTTAGCATTTGCTTATCTGAAAAAGATTTTATTTCTCCTTCACACAAGAAGCTTAGTTTGACTGAATATTATTAAAATTATTGGTTGGAATATTATTTCTTTCAAAGTGCTGAATATGGACCCCAAATCTTCTGACCTGTAAGGTTTCTACCAAAAGGTCCACTGTTAGCCTGATGGCGTTCTCTTCATAGCTGACTTGCCCCTTCTCTCTAACTGCCTTTAATATTTTTTTGTTTTAGATTGACCTTGTGTAATTTGGCCAGTATGTTTCTTGGAGATGGTTGTCTTGTGTAGTGTCTCACTAAGGTTGTCTGAATTTTCTGATTTGCATGTCAACCTCTCTGGTGAGGTTGGGGAAATTTTTCTGGACAATATTCTCAAATATGTTTTCCTAGTTGTTTGATCTCTCTCTCTCTCATTCTGGGATGCCAATGAATCCTAGGTTTGGTCTCTAATATAATTTTATATTTCTCAGAGGGTTTGTTCATTTTTTCTTTATTTTTGTCTCATTAAGTTGATTTGAAGAACTGGTCTTTGAGCTCTGAGATTCTTTAATTATCCTGGTTATTTTGCTGTTAATACTTCTTATCCTATTATGAAATTCCTGTAGTATCTTAGCTCTAGAAGATCAGTTTTATTCTTTCTTAAAATGGCTAGTTCATCTTTCAGCTCTTATATCATTTTATTGGATTCCCTAGATTTATTGGATTGGGTTTCAACTTTCTCCTGGATCTAGATGATCTTCACTGCCATCCAGATTTTGAGTTCTATTCCTGTCATTTCAGCCATTTCAATCTGGTTAAAACCATTACTGGGGAACTAGTGCAGTCATTTGGAGACAGGAAGACATGCTACCTTTTAGAGTTGCCAGAGTTCTTGCACTGGTTGTTTGTCATCTGTGTGGGCTGATGTTCCTTTAATCTTTGAAGTTGTTGTCCTTTGGATGGGGCTTTTTGCTTTTATTTTCTTTGATGCCCTTGAGGGTTTAACAGTGGTATGAGATGGGTTTAGTAAATTGGCTTAATTTCTGGATGATTTCAAGCGGCCAAGGCTCAGCTCAGCACTCCTGGGCTGCACGCTCTAACCGTGGAGGGCTGGGACAAGGCCCATGGTTTTTTCCTCTGGCTTCTTGAGTTTAAGCACCTGCTGTGCTTGAGGGGCCAAACTGTTCCCAGTCTGGTAGTAACAACACTCCAATGGGGGATGCAGGCAAAAGCACTTTGACAGGGTAGTCAAGTGACAAAGCATAGTGGGTTCAGTGCATATTTGTGCACCAGCAAAACCATGGAAGGAGAGTCTGTGGGTGAGTGCACACTGGCAGTGGAGGGCTGCAGGTGAGTATGCACCAGAAGAGGCATACCTGCAGAAGTTCTCTGACTGTTAGGTGGGGTCTGCTGGAGAATGAGCTATGGTGGTAGCCACTGGCACTTGACTCACCTCAGGAGCAGAGGCCATGCTGCAAGCTTGTGCAGCCACCAGGGATCCTGGGATAGACCAGGAGACCAGGAAGTGTTCAAATCAGCATGGCTTCATCTCGTAGGCAAGATAGCCCTGCTCTGTCAAGGTCTGGCAGCAAACGAAGTCTAAAGCTACTTAGAGGAATATGGCAAGCCTTGGGGGATGGGCATTCATGACTGTGCTCCACTGGAACTCTTCCAAATGAACCCCTCTGAGCTGCATGCAGGCTGGAGATCTGTCTCTGCCAACTCTCCAGTAAGTTCTCCATGCCAGCTCAAATGTCCATGGCAGTTATGGAGTCTCCTGTAGCTATAATTCTAGACGTCCATGGTGAGAATGTGCCACTCCATGCCTATTTTACTCACCCTTTCCCCAGGAGCCACTCAGGGCCAGTAATAATCCTGGTGCTCCACAACCCTCTGCAGAGTTCCCAGTTTCTTCCCCTTTCAGCTCAGGTACTCCAGCCTCCACCTGTCCATTTTCAATGCCTCTTTTTAAATATCTGTTCAGAATGTGCCAGTCTTATTCATGGTTTGTCTGTTGGTGAGAGAAGCTCTTCCTGTCTATGTCTAGTCTGTCATTTTGCGATCTATATTTTTAAATTTTAAAAATAGTTTCATAAAAGTATAGTGGGTTTGGTTTAGACGGGAAGAAATGAACTGAGAATATTCAAGGTAAGAGAAATAGCATAAGAAATACATGGAAGGCTAACTAAATGCCAGGAAATAGTAGAAAATAATTTGGTAGAGAATGATCAGATTATTTAGGGCCTAGAAAACATGCCAGAAACTTTTGATTTGAATTGGAAGGCAAGAGGTGGATACTATAATTTTATTTTATTATTAAATGCAAAAAGTGCAATGCATTGTGTAGTCTGTAGAATGATAAAAATCAAGAACGTCCAAGTTTCCTGCTCCAGCTTAAGAAACTGAAGAATACCAGTAATGTAGTGTCCCTTTATTTTTTTCTTTTATTGATACATAATATTTTACATATTTATGGGATACCTGTGAGTATTTGTTACATGCATAAAATGTATTATGATCAAGTCAGGGTATTTGGAATACCCATCACCTTGAGTATCATTTCCACATGTTGGTAACATTTCAAATCTTCTACTTACTTTGAAATACACAACATATTCTTGCTAACTGTAGACTCTACTACTAAACATCACAACTTATTTATTCTGTCTAGCTGTACACTTTTACACATCAACCAAACTCTTTTCATCCCCCTGCCATCCACACCCCCTTCCTAGCCTCTAGTATCTATCATTCGAATCTCTATCTCCATTTTCATTTTTCTTCACATGGGTTTCCAGTTTTCCCAGCATCATTTATTGAAGTGGGTACCTTCTATTTCTTTCTCATTCACTAATGCATGTTCTTGACAGGCTTGTCAACGATCAATTGGCTGTAAATATGTGGCATTATTTCTGGGCTCTCTATTCTGTTCCATTGATCTATGTGTCTTTTTCATACCAATCCTATGCTGTTTTGGTTACTGTAGCCTTATTTTGTATTTCAAAATCAAATAGTGTGATGCCTCTAGCTTTGTTCTTTTTCCTCAGGATTGCATTGATTATTCTGAATTATTTTTATTTTATAAAAAATTAGGATTTTGTTCTAATTCTATAAAAATGACACTGGTATTTTAATAGGAATTGCATTAAATCTGTAGATGCTTTCAGCACTATGGTTATTTCAATAATGTTAATTCTTTGAATTCATGAGCATGGGATGTCTTTCCATTTCTTTGTGTCATCTTCAAATTTTTTCCTTAGCATTTTGTAGTTTTCCTTGTTGAAATCTTTCTCCTCCTTGGTTAACTTTATCCTTAAATATTTTACTTTTTGTTTCATTGTAAATGGAGCTGTCTTCTTGATTACTTTTTTCTGGCTATTTCAACATTGGTGTGAAGAAAGGCTACTCATTTTCGCATGTGAATTTTGTAATTTGCAATTTTACTAAATTTATCAGTTTTAAGAATGTTTTAGTACAGTTTTTTGGTTATTCTAAATATAAGATCATGTCATCTGCAATGAGGGGCAATTTAACTTACTGTTTTTCTATTGGATGCCTTTTATTTCTTTCTCTTGCCTGTTTTTTTTTTTTTTTTTTTCCTAGAACTTCCAGTACTATGTTGAATAGTAGTGGTAAAAGTGGGCATCCTTGTTTTGTTCTAGTTTTAGAAGAAAGGCTTTCATGTTTTCCCCACTCAGTATGATGTTTGCTGTAGATTTGTCATCTGTTGCCTTTATTATTTTGAAGTAGGTTCCCTCTATGCCTAGTTTGTTGGGAGTTTTTATCATGAAGGGATGTTGAATGTTATCGAATGCTTTTTCTGTGTCTATTGAGATGATGATACAGTTTTTGACCTTCATTCTCTTGATGTGATGTATCACATTCATTGATTTTTGCATGTTGAACCACCTTTGCATTGCTGGTAAAAATCCCACTTGATCATGGTGTATTATCTTTTTGATTTGTTGTTGGATTCAGCTTTCTAGTACTTTGCTAAAGATTTTTGCATTGATGTTCATCAGGAATTTTGGCCTGTAGTTTGTTGTTGTTGTGTACTTCTCTGGTTTTGGTATAACGATAATGCCAGCTTTTTAGAATGAGTTAGGGAGAATTTCTTCCTCCTCAATTTTTTTGGAATAGTTTCAGCAGGATTGCTATTATTTTTTCCTTGCATGTTTGGTAGAATGTGGCAGTGAATTCATCTGATCCTGAACTTTTCTTTGTTGGAAGACATTATATTATTGATTCAACCTCACTACTCATTATTTATTTGTTCAGGTTTTATATTTCTCCTGATTCAATCCTGGTAGGTTGTATGCATCAAGAAAGTTATCCATTTCCTCTAGGTTTTCCAGTTCATTGGCAGATAATTGCTCATAATAGTGTCTAAAAATCTTTTGTATTTCTGTGGTATCCGTTGAAATATTGCCTTTTCTATTTTTGATTTTGTTTATTTTGGTCTTCTCTCTTCTAATTTAGTCTAGCCAGCAGTTTGTCAATTTTGTCTTTTTGAAAAAATAATTTTTTGTTTCATTGATCCTTTTTATTTTCATTTCTTGTTTTGTTTAGTTCTGCTCTGATTTTTATTATTTCTTGTATTCTGCTAATTTGGATTCGGTTTATTCTTGCTTTTCTAGTTCCTTGAGGTGCATCATTACACTGTTTTCTTGAAATCTTTGTACTTTTTTGATGTATCGGTTTATTGCTATAATCTTCCCTCTTAGCACGGCTTATGCTATATCTCATATTTTTTGATATATCTTGTTTCCATTTTTATTTGTTTCAACGCTTTTTTTTATTTCTATCTTAATTTCTTCATTGAGCCAATGGCTGTTTAGGAGCATGTTGTTTAATTTGCACGTACTTGGAGTTTCCAACATTTCTCTCAGTATTGATTTCTAGTTTTATTTTAGTGTGGTCTGAGACTATACTTGATGTGATTTTGATTTTTAAAAATTTGTTCAGATTTTTTTTGTGGCCTAACATATAGTCTATTCTGAAGAATGTTCCACGTGCTGGTTAGAAGAATATGTATTCTGTTGTTGGTTAATATTTTTTGTAAATGTCTGCTAGGTCTATTTGGTCTAAAGTTCTGTTTAAATACAATATTTCTTTGTTGAATGTCTGTGTAGATAATCTGTCTAATGCTGAAGGTAGGGCGTTGAAGTCTCTTCTATTATAGTATTAGAGTCCATCTCTCTTATTGAGTCTAGGACTATTTGCTTCATGAATCTAGGTGTTCCAGAATTAGGTACATATATATTTAGATTTGTTGCATTCTCTTGTTGAATTGATACCTTTATCACTATATAATGTTTTTCTTCGTCCTTTTTTTTTTTTTTTTACTGTTGTTGACTTAAATTCTGTCTTATCTGATATATGTATAGCTAATCCTGCTCACTTTTGGTTTGTGTTTGCATGAAATGTCATTTTCCATCCCTTTACTTTGAGTCTATATGTGTCTTTACAGGTAAACTGCATTTCTTGTAGGCAGCATGTAGTTGCATCTTGTCCTATTATACATTCAGTCTATATCTTAAGTGGAGAAAAGTTAATTCATTTATACTCAAGGTTATTATTAATATGTGAGGTTTCATTTATGTCATATTGTTGATTATTTTCTGGTTGTTGTTTATGTACTTTGTAACTTTCTTTTTCTCGTTGTTTATCACTGTGATTTCGTGATTGTCTTTAATAGTACCATTTCAGTCTTTCCTTGTACCTATTTGTATTTTTTCTTTACCAGTTAGCTTTATAGTTTAGTTTTATGTGTATTTATGATGGTAAATGTTGTTCTGCTTCCAGGTTTAGGATACCCTTGAGCATTTCTTGTTGGACCAATCTAGTGGTGATGCATTCTCTCAGTATTTGCTTGTCTGGGAAAGATTGTATTTCTCCTTCATTTATGAAAGATAATTTTTCTGGATATAGTATCCTTAACTGGCAGTGTTTTTGTTTGTTTGTTTGTTTGTTTTTCACTTAGAATACATCATCTCATTCTCTCCTGACCTGTAAGTTTTCTGCTGAGAAGTTCACGTTTAGCCTAATCGGGGTTTCTTTATAGGTGACTAGTTGTTTTTCTCTTGCTGTTTTTAAAATTCTATTTTGTCTTTGACCTTAGACAGTTTGAATATGATTTGCCATAAAGAATCCTCTTTTTCATTGTATCTGTTTGGAATATCTGAGTTTCTCATTTCTGGATATCTAAATTACTTGCTAGACTTGGGAAATTTTATTTATTATTTTGTTATATAGGTTTTCTAAATCTTTTGTTCTCTTTTTGCCTGCTAGGATAGTGATAATTTGAATATTTTATCACTTTATGGTGTCTCATATGCCTCCAAGGCTTTGCTCATTCTTTTTAGTATTTTAAAATTTATTTTTGCCTGACTTGGTTGTTTCAAAAGACCTATATTTTGGTTTGAGAATTTTTTTCTTCTACTTGATCTGGTCTATGGTTAAAGCTTTCAAATATATTTTGTATTCCATTCAATAAATTCTTCATTTCCAGAATTTCTATTTGGTTCTTTTTTATGAGATATATATATATGTGTGTGTGTGTGTGTGTGTATCAAATAGAGATCGCTATTGGTAATTTGTTTATTTATATGTAGAATTGTTTTTTCTTATTTCTTTTTATTATTTTTCACAATTTTCTTGTATTTTACTTAACTCCTTTAACAGCAATAGTTTGAATTACTTTTCCAGAATTTCATAAATTTCTTTTTGATTAGAATCTGTTGATGAATTATTTTGTTGCTTTGGATATATTATATTTTCTCTATTTTTTGAATGTTTTCTATGTCCTTACATTGATATCTGCACATCTGTTGCAATTGTCACTTCTTCCAAGTTTTTAAATTTGCTTTCATAGAGGAAGATTTTTTTTTTCTCAAGATGTATCTATGGTGTTGGTTGGATAGGGCACTTTGGGTTTGATTCTGGGTTCATGCAGTAGTGCAGTATTTGTGTGATTCATTTGACTAAACAGTGTCAGTAGCATCTGCAATTTCCTTGGTGACTTAGGGTGCAGTTATTAGTGGAGGCTGAAGTGAAGTTTTTCTGGAGACTAGGATACCAGGTGGGTCAGTCTTCAGGTCGCAGTGGTGACTACAGTGAGCTGAGTGTGCCTATTCTTGGGCCCCAGGGAGTCATATGCTGGCAGTAAGTTCAGTTGGTCCAGGCAGGCAGATTCCTGGGCCTCTAGGTGGCTTGATTGCATGCCAGTATTGGCAACAGTAGGCCAGGTGAGTGAGTGTGTTCTCAGACCCCTGGGCAGACAGTGTGGTGTGGGTAATGGCACCAGCAGTGTCAAGGTGAACCTCTGAGTTTAGAACTGTGCATAATGGTATTGGTGGTGGCTGCCATGGACTATATGGGCCAGTCTCCAGGCCCACAGGTGTAATATGAAGGTAGATGCCAGTTGTGTTGGTAGTTGGTGGGTGAGTAGGCCCAGCCTCAGTTCCATGGGTGGATTGCTCAGGTGCCAATGGTGGCAGGCTGGTCTGGGCAATCAACAGGCCTCTGGACTGTGTGCTATGGCATGAAAGTGAGGCTGGGCCAGCAGACTTTTCTTCAGGCCCCTGGTGGTGTGTGCAGGCACCAGCCATTGTAGGCATGGGCTGGACTATCCCCAGCTACCAGGTAGAGTGCTTGGATTAGGGGTGGTAGCAGGCATGCTGCAGCTCTGCCACTGAATAGGCCAGTGCAGCTTTCAGTGTTGGCAGCCTAGTCCAGCTGTTGGGGAATGCACAACTCACCTGTGCCTCAGCTTCAGTGGTGATCACTCATCATCCCTAGTGGTGACAGCTTACAACTTGTTTCTTTGCACCTCTCTTCCATCTGTACAGCCCACTCCTAGCTCATGCCTCAGCTCAAGCAGTAGCAGCCTATGCTTTGCTAGTGCTTCAGCCCCAGTGCCAATGAGCCACAGGACCGTGCAGTCTGCTTGGGTTTAGGCTTCAAAATGGTATCTTGCTGTAGCTGTTTCAGCCTTGAGAAGTATTTGGGACCCAGTGTGACCTCTTTTTCTGTAGCCATGCCATTGCATAATCTCCTGGAAGCTCCCTATGTTAGTTTTAGGGCCCACAAGAGTCAAGGGGCTCTTCCATGAGTAGGATTGCAGGAGTCCAGGATGAGAATGTGGAACACTCTGGAAGTCTCACTTACTTTTTCCCTATATTGAGGAGTCTTTCCCGGCTCCCAGCCAATTCCAGCCAAGCAGGTTACCTCTCTTCCCTCTCTTTCCTTGTTTTAGGTGTTTCCAGTCACTTTTTTAATCTATCGAATTCCAGTGTTCTCTCTTGGATAATATATTTGAGTTATGATTAGTAACTATTTTGGTTCTTCTCAGTAAAGGAGGAAAGCAAGAGATGACTCTAGTCAGCCATTTTGAATGAATGTTCCTTTATATTGTTTCCTAATCACATCACATGTGCTATACTGCAGAGGAAACCACAATCCTCAAATTTACATTAGTGATTCTCTTGGTTTTTAAAAATATTTTAATACTTATAAGTGCAATCCTGAATAACATATTATTCATATTTAATTGACTTTGAACTTTATATAAATATTGCAATACTATATATATCCATCAGTGACTTGCTTCTGCTGCTCAAAATTATATATTGGAGATTCATGCATAGCGATGGCTGTAGCTGTGATTCATTAAAATGTTTCGCTGCTCCATTGTATTCCATTATATGAGTATGACAAAATTTCTTTAACCTGTCAACTGTTGATGAACTATTGGATTGTATTCACGTTTTGCTGTCATGAACATTGCTGTTATGAACTTTCTTGTTTGTGTCCTCTGGTAGTATATCTTGAGAGAAATGCCTAGCAGTATTGTTGGGTCATAAGGCATTCACATGTTTAACTTTACCAAATAGTGTCAACCTTTTATTACATAAAAATTTACTCTTCCATTAGCAAGGTATGAAATTTCCCATTGCTTTGTGTTGTTGCCAAAACTTGATGTTGTCAGACATTTAGATTTTCATCAAACTTGTGGGTTTAAATTATAATTTACCATGATTAATTTTTATTACATTGGTTATTAATAAGGTTGATCTTGTTTCATATTTTCATTGGCTAATTTTTTTTTTACTGTGGAATATCTACTCATTTTTTCTCTGCATTTTTCCAATAGGTTGACAGGCTTTCAGAAATTAATATATAGGAGTTCTTTCAATGTTCTGAATAATAATTATTTGTCTGTTGTATATAATGCAAATATTTTCATAGATTTAGGCTTGTATTTTAACTCTCATGTGTCTTTGATAAACAAATCTGCTTTTATGTTTTAACATAGTTGAACTTGTCAATCATTTCCTTTATGGCTTGACATTTGGGTTCTAGTTAAGAAGTTCTTCCCCTATCTCAAGGTTGTAAAGATATTTTCCCATTTTTATAAAAGTTTAAAAGCAATGTTTTTTGGATTTTTTTTTTTTTTTTTTTTTTGAGATGCAGTTTCGCTCTTGTTGACCAGGCTGGAGTGCAATGGCACAATCTCGGCTGACTGCAACCTCTGCCTCCTGGGTTTAAGTGATTCTCCTGCCTCAGCCTCCCTAGTAGCTGGGATTACAGGCACCCACCACCATGCCCAGCTAATTTTTTGTATTTTTAGTAGAGACGGGGTTTCACTATATTGGCCAGGCTCATCTCGAACTCCTGACCTCAGGCGATCCACCTACCTCAACCTCCCAAAGTGCTGGGATTACAGGCATGAGGCACCGCACCTGGCCAAAGCAATGGTTTTTGAAATGTTATACCTAGATCAGCAGCATCAGCATCACCTGAGAACTTGTTAAAAATGCAAATACTTCAGTCCTACCTCAAGCCTAGTCAAAGAGAATTTCCATATAAGAGGCCTAAAAATCTGTGTTTTAACAAGGTCTCTAGATAATTCTGACACACACTAAAGTTTGAAAACCATTTGTATTTTTGGCTTTCACATTGATTTTTTTTTTTTTTTTTTTTTTTTTGAGACAGAATTTCGCTCTTGTCCCCCAGGCTGGAGTGCAATGGCACAATCTTGGCTCATTGCAAACTCCACCTCCCGAGTTTAAGCAATTCTCCTGCCTCAGCCTCCTGAGTAGCTGGGATTACAGACGCCTGCCACCACGCCTGGCTAATCTTTGTATTTTTTAGTAGAGATGGGGTTTCACCATGTTGGCCAGGCTGGTCACAAACTCTTGACCTCAAGTGATCTTCCTGCCTCAGCCTCCCAAAGTGCTGGGATTACAAGTGTGGGCCCCGTGCCCGGCCACATTGATTTTTTTATGTTGTGGGAAGGAGATATAATTTTACTTTTTCCACATGGATATCCATTTTCCCCAGAATCATTAATTGAATAATACATCCTTTATCCAGTCTCTGTAATACCATATCTACATAAATCATGCTCTCCTATATAAGTATAATTCTCTCAACAGAAGATAAGGGGAAATACTTAATACTGCTTGAATTGCACAAGTACAAAATACTGCTTGAACTGCCTCTCATGAGTTTTGATACATTATCATTTTGCTTAATCCAGATAAATATTTTCTAATTTCCTTTCAAATTTTCTACCTGACTCCTGTTATTTAATTTCAAAATATTCGCAAATTTTCCAAGTATTTTGTAGTTATTTATTTCTTGTTTTATTTTATTAAGTTAGGAAACCTACTTGATATAATTTTAACTCTTTTCTCTCTCAGGTGATACAACACAATTCTAGATAATTTTTTAAGACATATTCTAGGCCAGTAGTTCTCCTATCATCTTCATTTAATATGAATTTATACATATACACTTTTTAATATGCTTTTTAAACCCAAAAGTTTACATTTCATTATTTCAATTGTTTTATTTTTAATTTTCAGAAGCTTTACTTATAGTTTTAAAAATATGCTTGAACACTATAATATCTCCTTTTTCTCTCTCCTATTTTCAAATTTCTCTTTTTATTTCTTTATATACATGAAATACATGTATTTCTTTTTGTTTTCTAGTATTAGATAAATCCAGTTATTATAGGTTTAACTCTGTAGTCTATTTTATTTTTCCTATTAGTTCTACCTTATACTGCGATTTATGATTTTTGGACAGTATACTGATTATTTTAATATAACTATGTGTTGGACTTCCTTTATTCCCCAAGAATTCATCTTTGCCTTTATCATTCACTTGTGGAAACTGCCAACATAGCAGCCTATTCAATTAAATTGTTTGCTTGAGGATTTTTGTATCATACACCTAGCTGAATTTGGACTTCATCTGCCATGATGGTTTCTTGGTGGATGTGAATTCTTTCAGGGGATGTTTTGTCTTCACTTTCCTAATACCAGGTTTGAGGTAGACAATTTCCTTTCTAACCCATTCCATATGACAGGTTTCTCTTTTACTCTTTTACTGGATGTAAACTTTAAGGCTCCAGTTTTATGTGGGAGATCTCTTCTTAGACATACAATCTTGAGCAGGCCTTATACTTCATTTTATGTCCCTGAATTTATACAGCTACTGTGGCCTAAGCTAAAATTTTCCACAGCATTAACAAAAACAACAATGACAAGAAACACAGAGCAAAATCTAGCTTTGGCTTCCTCTTCTGCTTGGGATTCCTGCTTTTACTTTCTGTTTAACCTCTGAGGCTTCCTTTCTTTTATGGCAATTCTGCAGTGTTTATAAAGTTATTTTTATTTACTTTTCTCAACATATTATCCAGACAGGTTTTAAGAGCTTCCTGATGGCTAAGCTTAAAAATAGTGCCTGGGGGTCTATCTAGAAAGGACTTTATAGATATAATGCCTGGGTGAGAACCATCTTCTTTAAACTTGTATCATCTTAATTTGTTTGTATCTTATTTTATTTGCCATGGTAGTCTTAGTGAAACAATAGTTTATGCTTGCTAATGAAGTACTCACATTTATGTACCAAGAGTATCTTTATGATAGTACCCCATTTGTTCTCCAAGGAGATGTTCAAACTGGTAATCTATAGATCTTGAAAAACCTTTATTTGAAATTTATCCTGTTTCAACTAAGCACTTTCTACCATATGTGTTCCACATTGCAAGTCTCCTCAGTCATTACTTAATTGTTCATGTCCCAGGCACCCTTTGAGAGTAGTCAATCAGGAGCGTTAGACTGAAGAATCTCCCTGAATGTCTGATATATAATAATGTTTTATAATCCTAAATGTCTCTAAATGGAGTCACTTATGACAAGTGATACAGCTTATGGTGAAATTGCTGACCCCTCTGAATGTTAAGCATATGCATAGTAGATTTAGGTGATAAGATGACACCTACTGTGGCCAGGCACCCCTGAAATCAGAAGAGAAATAAGCCAAAAGGCAAATGAAGATAATGGCCATGGACACTTCTGCAGAGGGCCATAAAAACCACAATGTGACTGATCATGGTGAATGTCTCCAGGATCTCTGCCAGTGAAAATCTTGAGGCCTCCTTTTCCACAGCTGCAGTCGCCAGAGACTTGGTTGGGAAAAACGCAGTGACCCTTCCCTTTCCCCACCACCATGGATTGGTACTCCCAGGAAAAAAACTGAACCTGCCTGTTGGTCAAAATGCTGGTCTCCTGAGCTATTGCCTGTGAGTGTTGGATATATTTGCATGATTGTTGATGCGTGAAAGCCTCACAATAAATAATGAATTTGTAAGCATTAAATTGGCCACTAGGTCATCATGAAACCTCTCAGCCAGCCCCCGTGTTAGGGTTAGCACAACTTGACTGATTCAATAATTCCTTAAAAGAGATCAGGGGAGTATATTTCAAATTGGGAGTAGTGGGAATGTTGGATATGCAATAATATGGGTGGTGCTCTTGATCTCTATCTTAGTAAGTATATATTTCATTCTTTGCTAGAATTAAAAAATTGATAATATTCTCTAGAGAAAAGAGGAGGAAAGTAGTAAGGGAAGCTTATCTTTTGGGTGATAGATATAGAATTAAGGGATATCACCATATTGGAAGTCTGATGTGATATATGGCAGAAATAAATGTGATGTCTTAGAATTAGATCAGTAAATTAGCTAAAGGAAAAATGAAAGATGTGGCTAAAAGCAGCACGTGTGACTGCCACGTAAACAATCAGTGTACATTTGGGTTGGTTCCAACTCTTTGCTATTGTGAATAGTGCCGCAATAAACATACATGTGCATGTGTCTTTATAGCAGCATGATTTATAGTCCTTTGGGTATATACCCAGTAATGGGATGGCTGGGTCAAATGGTATTTCTAGTTCTAGATCCCTGAGGAATCGCCACACTGACTTCCACAATGGTTGAACTAGTTTACAGTCCCACCAACAGTGTAAAAGTGTTCCTATTTCTCCACATCCTCTCCAGCACCTGTTGTTTCCTGATTTTTTAATGATGGCCATTCTAACTGGGGTGAGATGGTATCTCACTGTGGTTTTGATTTGCATTTCTCTGATGGCCAGTGATGAGGAGCATTTCTTCATGTGTTTTTTGGCTGCATAAATGTCTTCTTTTGAGAAGTGTCTGTTCATGTCCTCTGCCCACTTTTTGATGGGGTTGTTTGTTTTTTTCTTGTAAATTTGTTTGAGTTCATTGTAGATTCTGGATATTAGCCCTTTGTCAGATGAGTAGGTTGCAAAAATTTTCTCCCATTGTGTAGGTTGCCTGTTCACTCTGATGATAGTTTCTTTTGCTGTGCAGAAGCTCTTTAGTTTAATGAGATCCCATTTGTCGATTTTGGCTTTTGTTGCCTATAGACTGGATTAAGAAAATGTGGCACATATACACCATGGAATACTATGCAGCCATAAAAAATGATGAGTTCGTGTCCTTTGTAGGGACATGGATGAAACTGGAAACCATCATTCTCAGTAAACTATCGCAAGGACAAAAAACCAAACACCGCATGTTCTCACTCATAGGTGGGAATTGAACAATGAGAACTCATGGACACAGGAAGGGGAACATCACACTCCGGTGACTGTTGTGGGGTGGGGGGAGGGGGGAGGGACAGCATTAGGAGATACACCTAATGCTAAATGACGAGTTAATGGGTGCAGGAAATCAACATGGCACATGGATACATATGTAACAAACCTGCACATTGTGCACATGTACCCTAAAACCCTAAAGTATAATAAAAAAAAAAAAAGATAAAAAAAAAAAAAGAAGCTTTTTAGTACTTTCCTTAAAAAAAAAAAAAAAAAAAAAAATCAGTGTAATCTCAGGCTGTGTTCAGATGAGGTGATAGGCTTACTCATACACTACACTGCACTGGAATAGTGTGTTAATGTATAAATACTATGCTTTAAAGGAGGCATGCATAGGGAAACCAAAGCTGGGAGACTAGTGGGGAGAGAGAGAGAGTTCATCTTCAACAATTATGCCACATGAAAAAACTGGAAGTGTTACCCTGGGAAAGCCTAGAAAAAGAGTGGGGGAAAGGTGGGGAACATAAATATTGCTTTTAAATTTCAGAAGGACTTTCAGGTAGAAGGCTTCCATATCTGAGCCTAATGGGTGTGTGATACTGTGAAATATATATTTGGTCTACAACTCCATTTGATGGCATACAACTCCTAAAATCCTTGGAATCTTCAAAGTCTTGTCACTTTGTTGACTAGTGGCTGGCAGCCTCTAGGTAGCTTCAGGATGGAGGCTGGTCACTTGAAATACCAAGCTATGATTAGAGGGTTGGGGCTTTCAGTCTCATCTTCTGACCCATGGGGAGGGGAGAGGGGCTGACACCCCTTGATCATCAATGACCAATGGTTTAATCAATGATGCCTTCATAAAAACCCGAGAGGACAGGGTTTGGAGAGCTTATAGACAGCCGAACCCATGGAGGTTCTGGGAGAGGTGTCCACACAGAGAAGACATGGAAGCTCTGTGACCTTTTCCCCATATCTTGCCCTGTGCATCTCTTATCTGTATACTTTGCAATAAACCAATGAAGTGTTATTCCTGAGTTCTGTGGGTTGCTCTGTCAAATTAGTTGAACCCAAATAGGGAGTTGTGAGAACCCCAACTTGAAACTGTTCAAGTTTCAAGAAGTTCTGGAGGCCTAGACTTGCCATTGGCATCTGAAGAGGGGGTAGTCTTCTGGGACTGAGTCCTCAACCTGTAGGATCTGAGACTATAACCAGATAGATAGTGTCAGAATTGAATTAAATTAGAGGACACTCACACTCAGCTGGTGTCTGCTGCTCGGTGTGTGGAAAAAAAAAAAAAAGGCACCACACCTTTGGCCACAGAAGTAGTCTGTGCTGATTGTTGTGATATGAGAGCAGAGGAAAAACAATTTGTGTGTTTTTTTCCTACCAGAGAGTGGATGCATATTATAATGGAAAATGCTCTAGAATAGGAGTGAGAGAAACTGGGTTCTAGTCCTAGTGCTGATAAAATTCATAACAGAGTTGTTCATTTTACAGATGTAAAATGGGAACATTTAACTTGATGGTTAAGATCTCATTTTGCTTTTATTTTTTATAATGTAAGAGACATTGCTCAATACAAGAATGAATTTTCTAGCATGATGTTTTGTGAAAAGGAAATGGGCTACTTTCAGTAACGATAAGTTTATAGTCACTGGGAGTATTTAAAGAGAAGAATGTTGAGGAAGAGATTCATGAATTGGATAGGTAGTTGGACTAGATTACCGTTAAAAATCTTTGCCTGCCCTGACAAATTTTGATGTGGCTGAAAAGGTAAAAATTGATTTGTGAGCAGTTTTGAATTGAAAGAACATTGCCACCATATATGTTTGTACTTTTCTCTATTACCAGATCTTTTATACTTTTTACCCAGGTCTCAAAAAGGGTTTTTGTTTGTTTGCATTTTTTTGCTTTGATTTTGTATTTTCCAAAGACATTGTGATGGTTAATTTTATGAGTCAACTTGACGGGGCCACAAGGTGCCCAATATTTGGTTAAACATTTTTCTACATGTGTCTATGAGAGTGTTTCTGTATGATATTAATAGTAGAATCCATAGACTGGGTAAAGCTGATTGTACTTCTCAATGTGGGTGAGCCTAATCCAGTCCACTGAAGGCCTAAATAGAGAAAAAAGGTGAAGTAAGGAAAAATTTGCTCTCTCTGCCTGTCTCCGGCCTGGGAAATCAGCCTTCTCCTTTGGTTGAACTCAGACTCAGTCTGAAATTTATACCATCAGCTCTCCTACTTCTCAGGACTTTAGACTCAGCCTGGAGCTATATCATTGGCTTGGTTCTCCTGGGTGGGTCTCCAGCTTGCCAACTCCAGATCTTACAGTATTTTATTCTCCATAATTATGTGAGCCAATGCCTATAACCTCTCCCTCTCTTTCTCTCTCTCTCTAAAATGCATATTCTATTGGTTCCATTTCTCTGGAGAACTCTAGTACAGAGATTCTATAAATACCTTAGATCTATAAATGCTGTCATAAGGTAGTATAGGCGATCCCATAAACTGATGTAGTAGTGTCCATACCCTTCATTGACACTCTGTAGAAGGACTGGAAAACCTAGGCTTTAAATTCTGGCTCCACTACTCAGTTTCTTCATTACTTTTCCTTTATTAATTTTTAAATACATAAAAATGGGGGAAATAATGCTCACTTTAGCGGAGTTGATGTGAATTAAATAGCCTAGCATTCTTCCTAGTGTATTATAAAGTGTAAAAAGTAGTGCTTGAATCTAAGTATACTTATTTTAGGCACAGTCCATATTTCTGTGAGCTCTGACTGGAGTCAAGTAGAAATGAGTTTAACTCACAGTTGTTTTACTTATAATCTGTCTTCTTTTAGGCAATTCATACAGACATTCTTAGCCCCTGTTTCCTAATTCATAAAATAAGAATAATGATAGTACTTTTCTCGTCAAGTTGTTATGAGAAATAATTGAGACAATGCACACATAATGTTCCCAGTAATATTAAGTGCCCCAGAAATGTTTACTATTATTATTATTAATGGATATAATCCCTGCAAAACCTCAAAGAGTGTCTAATTAGCAAATTTTAGCCCCGTGCTTTAAGTTTTTTATACAGCCGCTGCTTGATAATCCTTATCAGGGGAATTAGAAATAATAGAAAATAATGAGTGAGCTCCAAATGTCTTTATTTTTTTTTTAAGAATACAGCCAGACATGCATATTTTCCGTTTTTTCCTCTGTGTCTACTTTTTGTTCCTGCTGCCATCAATGAAGCCTGGAATGAGGAGGAGTGAAAGGATTGAAAGGTTGATTGTATGCAATCAGGAAAATTAGGGCCAGGGTAAAAGAGGGGAGAAGAGTGAAGGGGACACAGATAGAATGTAAAGAGCTCTGAGACCTCCTGACTTCATTAGTATAAGTCATTTAAGAACACACACATAAATTCACAGCAATCCTGTCAGGATTTTTAGAGTGAATCATTTCCATTTCAACCATTGTGCATTTCCCAGGATACAAATCAAAGATCTGTAAGGGAAGTACAAGAAAGAATGAAGGATGTAATAGTTTGTGAATTAACCCTTTCTAAGTCCTAGCTTCTCAAAAGTGTCTCCATGTGAAATTGGCTGAAGAACCTGTGCAATGGAGGGACATCAGGGAGATGCAATACATGCAGTGGAGAGAAAGCTGCCAGCATTTGAGAAATAAGGCGTGAATAAGAGAGATCTGTCAATCAATGTTTCAGTGTTTCTAAAATTTCTTTGTCCATTTAACAATCACCCACAACCAACAAAACACTCCTGAGTTCAATTGAGTAGATGAGCTGTAAATCCTGTCTCTTTTACATTTGGGAAAAGAAAGAACTCTAGTCAAAGAACTGTGACTGCAGCTTAAATAAAAACATAGCCAGAGATAAGGTGCTTTAGAAAGGAAAATCATTTCCAGAAAACAAGAAAGCAAAAAGAGGAAAAAAGAAATGGACAAATCCATTAAGGAGAATATAATCAAAACTGAGCAGCCTCTCATAGTTTTCTTTGTAAAAGAGATAGAGTGTGTGAGGCAAGGGACTCATTATCCTGCTCTTAGCCAGTATTTCATAGAGAAGAGAAACTGACAGTGGGGCGTGCTGCTTAGAGAATTGTAAGTCAGAGGCTTGCCCATTAGTTAACACCACTTACTGTTTACATAATAGGGAGCCAACTGAAAGAATCCCATTATGCTTTGGAAGCCCTTCCTCAGCCCACATACTAAATGCACAATTGACCACGGTAAATTTTCTTCTATTTCTATATGTTTTGCATTTCAGACAATGACAAAGGTGGATGATCTTCATGTAAAAAAAAAAAAAAGGAAAAGCAGCAAGGTAACAGAGTTGTAATATTTTAAACTTTCCAAATACTTATATACAATTGAGATCAGCCTAGGATTTTTGAGTGAGTGGAAAGACAATTTTGAATGCATTTTTCTAGGGGTAAATTGTTCAAAATCTTATGTGTGGGTCTTCTACATCAATGATTTTATCTTGCATAAATTTAGGGCAAAAAACTACACCAACAATAGTAGGCATATGTAAGTCTTTTTGTATTTAGTGAGCATCTACAATATACCAGTGATTGGGCTAGATGGTGTGTGTGTGTGTGTATGTGTGTGTGCACACGTGCATATCTCTGTATCCTCACAACAAATCTATGAGGATGAGCCATCATTATAATCTTTTTACAGATGAAGACTGTGAACTGTATATAGGTTATTTAACATCTCTAAGGTCACACAGTAAGAAAATGAGAGAATTTTCATTTGGACCTGGATCAGGCTGACTCCAATACTCGTTTGCTTCTTCAGTATGGCTGTTGCAGACATCAGTGTTTTCACATTAGTGACTATTGACAACAGCCTGTCAGCGTGTGTGTAGTTAAAAGATCACCACATGCTCACTGATGGAAATGGTTCCCCTAACCCACTATCTTCCTTTCTCCCAGCTCATCTCTATTACTCACATACTCCTTTCAGTAGTGAAGTCTAAAGTCAACCCAATGGGGAACTTTTCATTGGGAACAAAGAAGGATTTCATTCACTCTCCACGCTCTCCAGTTTTTTTATTTGTTTTTTTCTCAAATCAGCTGCCACAAATCCAGCTCTCTTAATTTATTGCCATGGAAGCAGTGACAATGATGACAATTGTCTACAGGTGCTTCCACTAAGTAGCGATTGAGTATCCTTGAAAGATGATATTGCCTCCTTAATGATCTAATTTGTTTTCACCCAGGGGCTCTGATTTTATTTTTTGGCTCTGTAATTATTCCTTAATTGTCACTCTCATCTTACCTGCAAGACTCTGCTCTTTGAGAACAGGGAACATGCCTTATATTTCTTTTGTTTGTATCTTCTCACTCCGAACTAATGGCATAGTGTTTCACATTCAAATGTTCAGTGAGGACTTGGCTTGGTTGATTAATAAAGAGAATGATGGAAATACTGTACCATTTGGCTTATATTAGATGAAACCATTGCAAAATTTAGTGGCTTAAACGAACAACTATTAGTTTAATTTATGATTCCTTATGTTGGCAATTTGTACTGGGCTCAGCTGAGAAGTTCTGATTCTACTGGGTTCAATCATGTGTACGCAATCAGCTGTCAGTCAAGCAGGCAACTCTGCTTTTGGGGGTTAGTTGGCTGTCAGCTTGGGCAATGAGGGTACAATACGGGTAACTAGGCTATGTGTTTCTCATTATCCAGCAGACAGACCTGGTGGGATTTCAAAAGTAAGAATTAAGGTATATATAAGACTGCTTGAGGCCTGCGATCAGAACTGGCTTAACGTTGTTTCTGCCATGTTCTATTAGACAAAGAAAGTCAAAAGGACAGGCCAAATACCAGACAAGTCTGTTATCCATATCTTTATGGGGAAAGCTGAAAAGTTTTGCAATCTACCAAAAATTGTTCAAAACTATTGCACAGCTATTTTGTGCAAAGTACTCTTTAAAGATTATTTACATTACTTCTGCTTAGAGGAGTCAAATAACTTGCCCAATGCCACACAATTTAGTGACTCACTTTTCTCTCATCTAAATACAGTGCTTTTCCTACTATTCAACATTGTCTCTCAATTAAAAACTGAGAATAAGAAACAATATATTCGTCAACTTGCTCAACATATTTTAAATACACTTCTTTGGCTACCATAACTTAAAACATAAATGATTTTTCTCTATCATTTTGGTTGCATTTACATAGTTTTCCATAATTTGGGTATTAAAGTTTAATAGACTTAGTCCAAATATTGGCTCCACATTTACTAACTCTGGGAAAATAATTTAACATCTTTGAGTCTCAAAATGCTCATCTGTAAAGTGAGACAGCAATAACACCTATCATATAAATCTGTCATGATAATTAGCTAACGCATATAGAATGCTTAGTACAGAGTGTGGCACAGAGTGCTCAATAAATAAATATATATGTATATATGATATATGCATATGATTGTGTCGATATATATCAACTTACATATATATTTGCATAAGCTACATCTGCCAAGTAGTATACACTAATAACTTTTTTCTTTAATACATCGGAGAACCAGACTATCTATAGAGTGACAGAAAAATTAAAGACTGGAAAAATCGTAAAAAATAAAGGCATAGGCTTTGCTTTTCCTTTATTATAGACCCAGCACTATCAAATTAGTGGGAACTCCCACTGTAAGAGATGGATTGTAAAAAATAATGCCAAAGGAAATGAAGGTTTTATTTAAATAACTGTATTTTCTACTATGTGTCCAGAGAAATGCCTTGGGGCTGAAACTTTGACATTTGGAGAGAGCTGCCTTGTTGAATAAACGTATGTGTCATTACCTTGAAAGGGAGGCACTATCTTTGGAGTGCCCTCTAACATTACAATTGTCTCTTTTGGAAGGGCAGATATACAAAGAATTTTCATGACTACTGCCTTATTTATGAGGTGAATTATTTTGAACTATTGAATTTTTAAAGTTGCGTAAATGATTTTCTGTCCAAATTTAAAGGGGAAGTAAATATTTTCAACTAAATATTTGAAACAAAATTGAAAGGCTTTGAGATCTAAAAAATGTTACCAAAAAGATAATATCCCATTTTATGGAAGACATTTCTCAATGTGTTCTTGTGTTACTTTTATTACCATGTAACATCTCAGCAAGAAACATCCTGGGCTGCTAATGTTAACTTTGTCTCTTGGTGCTATAATTTGTAAGCAAATCTGTCTACCCCTTTAAGGTGATAATCATTGTTTCAAAAATTTTGGCAATAATATAACATATTAAGAGTTCCAACTGTCATACTTGCTGTAATTATCCCCAATAGCTGGGGTATCCATTTAAACTCTCAGGTTATAGTTAATAGGTATTCTGACACCCTTCAAAATTCTTCTCACCAAAAGCCTAGTATAGCAAAAAAATTCACAGGAAAATTTTAAATATAAAAGCATAGGGGGTGGAGCCAAGATGGCCAAATAGGAACAGCTCCGGTCTCCAGCTCCCAGCCCCAGCGACACAGAAGACGGGTGATTTCTGCATTTCTGCTTGAGGTACCGGTTTCATCTCACTAGGGAGTGCCTAACAGTGGGTTCAGGACAGTCGGTGAAGCGCACTGTGCGCGAGCCGAAGCAGGGCGAGGCATTGCCTCACTCGGGAAGCGCAAGGGGTCAGGGAGTTCCCTTTCCTAGTCAAAGAAAGGGGAAGCAGACGGCACCTGGAATATCGGGTCAGTCCCATCCTAATACTTCGCTTTTCCAACGGGCCTGGAAAACGGCACACTGGGAGATTGTGTCCCGCACCTGGCTCGGAGGGTCCTATGCCCACAGAGTCTTGCTGATTGCTAGCACAGCAGTCTGAGATCACGCTGCAAGGCGGCAACGAGGCTGGGGGAGGGGCGCCCGCCATTGCCCAGGCTTGCTTAGGTAAACAAAGCAGCCAGGAAGCTCGAACTGGGTGGAGCCCACCACAGCTCAAGGAGGCCTGCCTGCCTCTGTAGGCTCCACCTCTGGGGGCAGGGCACAGACAACCAAAAACTCAGCGAGAACCTCCACAGCCTTAAATGTCCCTGTCTGACTGACAGCTTTGAAGAGAGTAGTGGTTCTCCCAGCACGCAGCTGGAGATCTGAGAACGGACAGACTGCCTCCTAAAGTGGGTCCCTCACCCCTGAGCAGCCTAACTGGGAGGCACCCCCCCAGTAGGGACAGACTGACACCTCATTCAACCGGGTACTCCTCTGAGACAAAACTTTCAGAGGAACTATCAGACAGCTGAATTTGTGGTCTCACGAAAATCTGCTGTTCTGCAGCCACCGCTGCTGACACCCAGCCAAACAGGGTCTGGAGTGGACCTCTAGTAAACTCCAACAGACCTGCAGCTGAGGCTCTTGTCTGGTAGAAGAAAAATTAACAAACAGAAAGGACATCCACACCAAAAACCCATTTGTACATCATCATCATCGAAGACAAAAAGTAGACAAAACCACAAAGATGGGGAAAAAACAGACCCAAAAAACTGGAAACTCTAAAAAACAGAGCACCTCTCCTCCTCCAAAGGAACGCAGTTCCTCACCAGCAACGGAACAAAGCTGGATGGAGGATGACTTTGATGAGTTGAGAGAAGAAGGCTTCAGACGATCAAACTACTCTGAGCTACGAGAGGAAATTCAAAACAGTAGCAAAGAAGTTAAAAACTTTGAAAAAAAATTAGAGGAATGGATAACTAGAATAACCAATGGAGAGAAGGGCTTAAAGGAGATGATGGAGCTGAAAGCCAAGTTTCGAGAACTACGCGAAGAATGCAGAAGCCTCAGTAGCAGATGCGATCAACTGGAAGAAAGGGTATCGCTGATAGAAGATGAAATGAATGAAATGAAGAGAGAAGGGAAGTTTAGAGAAGAAAGAATAAAAAGAAATGAACAAAGCCTCCAAGAAATTTGGGACTATGTGAAAAGACCAAACCTACGTCTGATTGGTGTACCTGAAAATGATGGGGAGAATGGAACCAAGTTGGAAAACACTCTGCAAGATATTGTCCAGGAGAACTTCCCCAATCTAGCAAGGCAGGCCAGCATTCAGATTCAGGAAATACAGAGAACGCCACAAAGATACTCCTCGAGAAGAGCAACTCCAAGACACATAATTGTCAGATTCACCAAAGTTGAAATGAAGGAAAAAATGTTAAGGGCAGCCAGAGAGAAAGGTCGGGTTACCCACAAAGGGAAGCCCATCAGACTAACAGCTGATCTCTCAGCAGAAACTCTACAAGCCAGAAGAGAGTGGGGGCCGATATTCAACATTCTTAAGAAAAGAATTTTCAACCCAGAATTTCCTATCCCGCCAAACTAAGCTTCATAAGTGAAGGAGAAATAAAATACTTTACAGACAAGCAAACGCTGAGTGATTTTGTCACCACCAGGCCTGCCCTAAAAGAGCTCCTGAAGGAAGCACTAAACATGGAAAGGAACAGCCGGTACCAGCCACTGCAAAAACATGCCAAATTGTAAAGACCATCGAGGCTAGGAAGAAACTATAGCAACTAACGAGCACAATAACCAACTAACATCATAATGACAGGATCAGATTCACACATAACAATATTCACGTTAAATGTAAATGGGCTAAATGCTCCAATCAAAAGACACAGACTGGCAAACTGGATAAGGAGTCAGGACCCATCAGTGTGCTGTATTCAGGAAACCCATCTCACGTGCAGAGACACACATAGACTCAAAATAAAGGGATGGAGGAAGATCTATCAAGCAACTGGAAAACAAAAAAAGGCAGGGGTTGCAATCCTAGTCTCTGATAAAATAGACTTTAAACCAACAAAGATCAAAAGAGACAAAGAAGGCCATTACATAATGGTAAAGGGATCAATTCAACAAGAAGAGCTAACTAACCTAAATATATATGCACCCAACACAGGAGCACCCAGATTCATAAAGCAAGTCCTCAGTGACCTACAAAGGGACTTAAACTCCCACACAATAATAATGGGAGATTTTAACACCCCACTGTCAGCATTAGACAGATCAACGAGACAGAAAGTTAACAAGGATATCCAGGAATTGAACTCAGCTCTACATAAAGTGGACCTAATAGACATCTACAGAACTCTCCACCCCAAATCAACAGAATATACATTTTTTTCAGCACCACACCACACCTATTCCAAAATTGACCACATAGTTGGAAGTAAAGCTCTTCTCAGCAAATGTAAAAGAACAGAGATTATAACAAACTGTCTCTCAGACCACAGTGCAATCAAACTAGAACTCAGGATTAAGAAACTCACTCAAAACCGCTCAACTACATGGAAACTGAACAACCTGCTCCTGAATGACTATTGGGTACATAATGAAATGAAGGCAGAAATAAAGATGTTCTTTGAAACCAACGAGAACAAAGACACAACATACCAGAATCTCTGGGACACGTTCAAAGCAGTGTGTAGAGGGAAATTTATAGCACTAAATGCCCACAAGAGAAAGCAGGAAAGATCCAAAATTGACACCCTAACATCACAATTAAAAGAACTAGAAAAGCAAGAGCAAACACATTCAAAAGCTAGCAGAAGGCTAGAAATAACTAAAATCAGAGCAGAACTGAAGGAAATAGAGACACAAAAAACCCTTCAAAAAATTAATGAATCCAGGAGCTGGTTTTTTGAAAAGATCAACAAAATTGATGGACCGCTAGCAAGACTAATAAAGAAGAAAAGAGAGAAGAATCAAATAGATGCAATAAAAAACGAAAAAGGGGATATCACCACCGATCCCACAGAAATACAATCTACCATCAGAGAATACTACAAACACCTCTATGCAAATAAACTAGAAAATCTAGAAGAAATGGACAAATTCCTCGACAAATACACCCTCCCAAGACTAAACCAGGAAGAAGTTGAATCTCTGAATAGACCAATAACAGGTTCTGAAATTGTGGCAATAATCAATAGCTTACCAACCAAAAAGAGTCCAGGACCTGATGGATTCACAGCTGAATTCTACCAGAGGTACAAGGAGGAACTGGTACCATTCCTTCTGAAACTATTCCAATTGATAGAAAAAGAGGGAATCCTCCCTAACACATTTTACGAAGCCAGCATCGTCCTGATACCAAAACCTGGCAGAGACATAACCAAAAAAGAGAATTTCAGACCAATATCCTTGATGAACATTGATGCAAAAATCCTCAATAAAATACTGGCAAACCGAATCCAGCAGCACATCAAAAAGCTTATACACCATGATCAAGTGGGCTTCATCCCTGGGATGCAAGGCTGGTTCAACATACGCAAATCAATAAATGTAATCCAGCATATAAACAGAACCAAAGACAAAAACCACATGATTATCTCAATAGATGCAGAAAAGGCCTTTGACAAAATTCAACAACCCTTCATGCTAAAAACTCTCAATAAATTAGGTATTGATGGGACGTATCTCAAAATAATAAGAGCTATCTACAACAAACCCACAGCCAATATCATACTGAATGGGCAAAAACTGGAAGCATTCCCTCTGAAAACTGGCACAAGACAGGGATGCCCTCTCTCACCGCTCCTATTCAACATAGTGCTGGAAGTTCTGGCCAGAGCAATCAGGCAGGAGAAGGAAATAAATGGTATTCAATTAGGGAAAGAGGAAGTCAAATTGTCCCTGTTTGCAGATGACATGATTGTATATCTAGAAAACCCCATTGTCTCAGCCCAAAATCTCCTTAAGCTGATTAGCAACTTCAGCAAAGTCTCAGGATACAAAATTAATGTACAAAAATCACAAGCATTCTTGTACACCAATAACAGACAAACAGAGAGCCAAATCATGAGTGAACTCCCATTCACAATTGCTTCAAAGAGAATAAAATACCTAGGAATCCAACTTACAAGGGATGTGAAAGACCTCTTCAAGGAGAACTACAAACCACTGCTCAATGAAATAAAAGAGGATACAAACAAATGGAAGAACATTCCATGCTCATGGGTTGGAAGAATCAATATCGTGAAAATGGCCATACTGCCCAAGGTAATTTATAGATTCAATGCCATCCCCATCAAGCTACCAATGACTTTCTTCACAGAATTGGAAAAAACTACTTTAAAGTTCATATGGAACCAAAAAAGAGCCCGCATCGCCAAGCCAATCCTAAGCCAAAAGAACAAAGCTGGAGGCATCACGCTACCTGACTTTAGACTATACTACAAGGCTACAGTAACCAAAACAGCATGGTACTGGTACCACAACAGAGACATAGATCAATGGAACAGAACAGAGCCCTCAGAAATGATGCCGCATAGCTACAACTATCTGATCTTTGACAAACCTGACAAAACAAGAAATGGGGAAAGGATTCCCTATTTAATAAATGGTGCTGGGAAAACTGGCTAGCCATATGTAGAAAGCTGCAACTGGATCCCTTCCTTACACCTTATACAAAAATTAATTCAAGATGGATTAAAGACTTATATGTTAGACCTAAAACCATTAAAATCCTACAAGAAAACCTAGGCAATACCATTCAGGACATAGGCGTGTGCAAGGACTTCATGTCTAAAACACCAAAAGCAATGGCAACAAAAGCCAAAATCGACAAATGGGATCTCATTAAACTAAAGAGCTTCTGCACAGCAAAAGAAACTATCATCAGAGTGAACAGGCAACCTACACAATGGGAGAAAATTTTTGCAACCTACTCATCTGACAAAGGGCTAATATCCAGAATCTACAATGAACTCAAACAAATTTACAAGAAAAAAACAAACAACCCCATCAAAAAGTGGGCAGAGGACATGAACAGACACTTCTCAAAAGAAGACATTTATGCAGCCAAAAAACACATGAAGAAATGCTCCTCATCACTGGCCATCAGAGAAATGCAAATCAAAACCACAGTGAGATACCATCTCACACCAGTTAGAATGGCCATCATTAAAAAATCAGGAAACAACAGGTGCTGGAGAGGATGTGGAGAAATAGGAACACTTTTACACTGTTGGTGGGACTGTAAACTAGTTCAACCATTGTGGAAGTCAGTGTGGCGATTCCTCAGGGATCTAGAACTAGAAATACCATTTGACCCAGCCATCCCATTACTGGGTATATACCCAAAGGACTATAAATCATGCTGCTATAAAGACACATGCACACGTATGTTTATTGCGGCACTATTCACAATAGCAAAGAGTTGGAACCAACCCAAATGTCCAACAACCATAGACTGGATTAAGAAAATGTGGCACATATACACCATGGAATACTATGCAGCCATAAAAAATGATGAGTTCGTGTCCTTTGTAGGGACATGGATGAAACTGGAAACCATCATTCTCAGTAAACTATCGCAAGGACAAAAAACCAAACACCGCATGTTCTCACCCATAGGTGGGAATTGAACAATGAGAACTCATGGACACAGGAAGGGGAACATCACGCTCCGGGGACTGTTGTGGGGTGGGGGGAGGGGGAGGGACAGCATTAGGAGATACACTTAATGCTAAATGACGAGTTAATGGGTGCAGGAAATCAACATGGCACATGGATACATATGTAACAAACCTGCACATTGTGCACATGTACCCTAAAACCCTAAAGTATAATAAAAAATAAAATAAAATAAAATAAAATAAAATAAAAAAAAAAAAGCATAGTGTTCTGGATATCTTTTCATTATTATGAACATTTTACTATACAAAGAACAGCAGCAAAATAAAATCGGAGAAAATTATCTCCTGATATTTCTAAGTTCTTTTTGAAGCATTTCTGTATCATGTATCTCATTTGACCTTCCCTTGTGTAGTTGGTAAGGCAGATATTGATAAAATTTTATCTATATTTGTTCACATTAACCTGAAAATTAGCATACAATCCCTGGATCAGGGCTGATTAGTCTTACTTATAGCCATGGAATTATCAGACTGATTCTCTGCCCCAAATATTTATGCTCAGTGCAATATGGTAAAAGGCAGATGTGTCCTTCCACATAATGGAGAAGAACCCCAAAATACGAATATGGGAGCTTATATATACATTTTCCCCATCCTCTCTTGAGAGTGGAATAAACAATTAACCTCCCTAATGTAAACAAATTCTCCTTGGGAAAAGAAGGGCAGGACCCTGGGTTTTTTTTACCTTAGAAATACCAGTAAGACAATTTTCTCAGAGTTGGCAACTCCTATAATGGCTCTGAATCTCATCCAGTTATGAAATGTAAGCACAAATCTCTGGGGAGGTAAATCTCCTGTTATCTATTCAGTCATCCTTTAAGTTACAGGGCTTGTTCTTTAACCCAGGTCCTAGTAAAATTTTTCAAGAAAGCTCTACTGTGCAGAAAACATAAAAGATATTTTCTCTATCATTCCACAGGTATCCTAACTTCCATTTTATGGATGGGAATACAAGAGATTCAAATAATTTAAATGAGATTTTCAAGATCTCATTATTTATAAGCAAGAGAAGTGGATGTTTGATAAGGGTAATTCTCACTTCAAGGTTCATGTCTTTATACTACATTGAGTTAACAAACTTCTATGAAAATTTTATACCTGTACTAAATGAAATATGAATTATCTATGCCCAAGTTTTATTAGAAAGTCAAAATGCTTTCATCCTAAGTAGCAAGCACTTGAAATTAGCTGTAAAGCCAAACTTGAGAGACTGAACTTCGATTGATTTAGTGGGAAGAAAAGAACTGCAAAATGTGTTTTCTAAAGGCCCGTGAAAAACGAGAAAATAAGTGTCCCTCATGGTGAGGGTGGCTTTAGATATGTAAGAGGGTTTAAGAGAAAAATAGAAATGTGCTTCTAACGAACAAACTTTGCCCACTTTACCATTTTACACATGGACCTCTATGTCAATGAAAAGCACCATTGTCAAATGTATCGTATGAGTTGCTTAACACCTGGTATAATGAGAGAACCCATGAATAAGCTTCTTCAACAAGCATAATCTCAGGAAAATATCAGGAAAAGTTACTATGCTAATACTTAATATCTAGGACACCACTCCCATATTTAACAGGTCAACCATTTCCAAAATATTGATCTTAGGCATCATTCATTAAAAAAGTGTTTGCTAATGCATCCAATATCCAATATTTTTGTTTCTACTTATGTATATTCATATACTACTATGTATGATTTTATGTATATTATAAAAAGTGTAAAAATAGACATTTTAAAATAATAGCTTTAAGTAGAAATTTTAATATTTTCTGCACATCATTGAATTATCTATGTAGTACTTGAGTATACCTATGCCCAATTTGAAGATTACTAGAATGTATAGTACTGTTTACTACAGTAAAAATCAAAACACGAGTATTCCTGAATCACTGTGCGAGCTGTTATTTTCCCACATATTCCTAACCATCCCATCTTAGGTGTCTCTTTATCCTCTTTCTAGAATTTTCCATTTGTTTTCTTCTCTGTACTTTTCTATTATCTGTCTTCCACCTCACCAATCTTCTCTAATCTTTTGCTAAAGTCAAGTGTTATATTTTTAACTTCAAGTACTGCACTTTTTGATTGTATAATTTCCATTTGATTTTTGTTTTAAACAGATTCAAATTCTCTGGTGAAATTCTCTATAGTTTTACTTATTTTCTCCACCATTCCCTTTAACTGATTGAATATATTAATCATGGTTATTTTGTAGTCCTTTTCTTCTATCACCAATATCTGAATCATCTTTAGGTCTTTTTCTATCATTCTCTTTAATCTTGGATTTTGGTGATCTTGTCCTGTTTCTGGGCATGGCCTTTATGTTTTTGTTAAGTGTCAGACTTTGTGTATTAAAATTTGTAGATGATCTGAATGATATGATCTTCCATCTGGAAGAGGTCAACTTTTGCTGGAAAAATCAAGTAGAGGATAATAACATTAATTAAATCAAAGACTGAGCTGCCTTGAGGCTATGTTGCAGTATGTGTAAGACTCCAACTGCTTCTGAGTCACTTATGTTCCAACATAGCCCACTGGTAGTTTCAATTGAGAGACTGAGAGACAAGGGTTGAATGGGAACCCTCTCCACCCAGCAAGTATTTGTCTTCACAGCATCATAAGATTGCTGAATACGCTGGACTGCTTTTCCAGAGGCTTTCTGCTTAGCTAATTAATCTCTTGCCCTATACAACTTCAAAACTTAGCAAATGTTATTAGAGGTAAACCAGCCTCATTCTATTTTCAGTGAGATCCCGGACCGTTTAGTCTCCAATCCTTTTCCCCCTATGGCCCAGTGAAACTACCAAAAATTCTGCTCTTTTATTTTGTTTTGTTGTTTTTTGCCTCACAGTAGAGGTACACTACCTGGGTGGGGGATAGGGGAGTAGAGATCCACAATCTCAACCTTTTTCCCTGGTGCCCAATACTAGCAAATACCTGGAGGAAAAAATATATAGTTTCAGAATGTTACTTCACTTCTATGCAGTTCTTCTTTCTCTAGAACTTTATCTTTGCAAGTGCTGGTTGCCTCAGGGGCTTTCAGATGCAGATTATCTACCTATCTAATCTGTATACACATTTATAGATTTTAATTTAAATCTAAATTTTATAAATTTTATAGATTTTAACTTAATTTAAATCATATATATGATTAAAATTAAAATTATATATATATATAAATTAAGATTAAATTAAGATTATATATAAATTAATTTCCCGCTGGTTCTTTCCAGGACAGTTTATCTGCCACAAGTGATTATATCTCAGTACAAGTCAGCATTTGTCAAACCTGTATGACAGGATCATCTTGAGCATCTTATTTTAAAATATAGATTTTTGGGTTCTACCATAAACTAAATGAATCAGCGTGTCATAATATGGAGCTTTGGGGCTTGGCTACTTTTGAAAAAACACCTAGGTGATGTTTATGAATCCATTCTGGTACTAGCAATTAGGTACAAGTGGACAAAGGTGACCTCTGATGCACTTTCCAGCTCCAACATTTAATGTTTTTATTATAATTTCTTATTTACATGAGAAACAAGAAAGTTTAGGAATTCTGCTGTCTACAACCTTCACTTTGGGTCAGTAAAAACATTACGTCATTTATCTAACTCTTTCCAAAATGTAAAACAACAGTCCTTTAGTGTACTTGATTTTAAAGTCACACAAAAATCTATGAAGCATTTGGTTTTATCAGCACTTTTGCTAACATCACAACCCACAGGGGTTCTTAGTTTTGTGGTTATTTCCCTTTTATTTACATATAAGTGAGAGAGTGCAATTTTCACATAATGGCTGCAAAGCATGAACTGTTCAGCAAATAAGCAATGGTTTCAGAGGTTTGATGACGATACTTTCTTGGTAAGCATTCAGCGATATGTATGGGTCTCAATTTTATCTCCATGTATGCATTTTTTCCATCAATGAAAACTTAGGTGATTAAAATAATATAAGGAAGGAAAATTTCTCTCTCAGAAGGAAGATATTGTGTCCATGTGTTTATCATGGTATAGAGCTTGGCACAACACCATATAATGGTACTAAATAAAGGCCTTCAAATATTTAATGTTTATAGCATATGAATCATTTCACAATATGATGCCCCTCTGCTAGGTACTTCAGTCCCAAATGCTTCTTACAATTCAAGGAAATAGGGATATGTTTGGATGATTGCTCCAAAGCAATTATTTTTATGCTTTGAAGTTGAAATAAAAAGTACTTCTCCCGGACAAAGAGCATAAGACCACAAGTTGAAGTGCCGTAATAAAAACCGTGTGTGTGTGTTTGTGTGTGTGTATTTGTATGAAAGATAGAAAGTCACATATAAAGTCAGAAAATGCAGATTATTTTTTAATTTAACTGTGCATTGGTCAGGGTTCTCCAAAGCAACAGAACTAATGAGATTTCTGTATCTATATCTATATAAACAAGATTTTTTAATGACAGTTGACTCACACAATTGTGGAGGCTGAGAAGTTCCACCATTCACCATGTGTAAGCTGGAGAACTTGAAAAGCTGGAAGTGTAATTCCACGTGTGTCTAAGGGCCTGAGAACCAGAGGAGCTGATGGTTTAAGTCTTGGTTCAAGTCTGAAGGTCTAAGAACTGGGGGCACTAACGTTCAAGAGCAGGAAAAAATGGATGTCCCGGCTCAAACAGAGAGAACATTCCTTTCTGTGCATTTTTGTTATATTCTGGCTCTCAACAGATTAGATGATGGCCACTGACATTAGTGAGGGCAATCTAACTCAGTCTACTGATTCAAATATCCTAACAGACACACCTAGAAATAATGTTTTGCCAGTCATCTAGGCATTCCTTATCTCAGTCAAGTTGACAACTAAGATTAATCATTACAAGTCTACCCTTTGTCAATTTGGCACCCATACACATCTCTTTAAATCATACTTAATTCAAATAAAGGCAATACAGTTATATGGTTATAATTCCACCCAACTTGCTAAAACTATCCTGTGTACAATTGAAAACATACCAAACCCTTATCCAGAAGAGAAGGAAAAGTCCTTAAGTAATATTCTATAACTTAAGTACTGTGATGTAATATTAACAATACTTAAATACTGATATAAAGTCAATATATTTTATGTTACATGATGAGGAGATAAAAGAGGAAAAAATATTTATTATTTATATATACACACAAATTAAGGCATAATAAAATAAAAATGAAATTCTATGACAATTACAATTCTTGTTCCTGTAACTGGTCCCATGGTCATAGCTGATATTTATAACAAACTTCTTCTACTGTCCATTCTATATTCCCTTTGCCTCCAGCAAGTGTCTTAGCTGATCATTGGTGTTTACCTTGTGGAATGACCCAAACCCCCATTCCTAAAACTCTGGGCCATTTGTAGTCCTGCCTGGATTAGGTTGCTGCAGTTTTCCATTGAACTTAATCACAGGATTGGTGATACTCAAAGACATCCTAAAGGATCTTCTGTGTTTCAAACATATTCTTACTTTCTCTATTGTAGAGTAGTCATCTAATTTTCTCTTGGTAGTCCAGATCAATCACCCCAACCAATACCATAACTTCCTTCTTGGCCTGTTGACTTAGAGAAATAAGGGGCATAAAGTGGTCTTCTGGCAGTCTTAACTTCCATTTCAATGAAATCTATCATTGTTATGTCTCCTGGTAGAAGCATTCCTCCTTCTGAAACTAAGAACTCTAGGCAAGTGGAGCAGGAAGTCATGAAAACAGGAAGCAAAATTTTGCTAGTTGGTCACTAAGGGTAATAGTGAGTAGTGCTACTGCCATTTCCACCCCCGGATCCCTGGACCCATGAATCCTGGCTATCAGAAAAACAGCAACACATATTTGATGCTGATTCAGAGCATATACAGACTTCTGGAAAACCTTGCCCCAGCCCTGAAAACTATTGTGATCTAGCTGACACTATATCTGAGTCTTGAAAAGGCCATTCCACTGTTGTATCAAGCCAGCAGCCTCAGGATTGTGGGAAACATGGTAAGGTCAGTGAATTCCATGAACATGGGTCTATGCCCCACTACTTGTGCTGTGAAATGATTTTCTTAATAAGAAACAATGTTGTGTGGAATACCACAATGACAGATAAGACATTCTATATGTCTGAAGATAATAATTTTAGCAGAAGTATTACATGCAGAAAAGGCTAATACACATCCAGAGTAAGTGTCTATTCTTGTAAGGACAAAATACTACCTCTCTCATGATTCAAGTGGTCCAATATAATCCACCTGGCACTGGGTAGCTGGTTGATCACCCCATGGAATGATGTCGTATCAGGGGCTCAATGTTGGTCACCACTGCTGGCCAGTTGAGCACTCAGCAGTGGCCATATCCAGGTTGGCCTTGGCGACTAGAAGTCCATGTTGCTGAGCCCATGCCTAACCTCATGACCTGCCCTCATGGTTAATTTTTTTTTGCGGGGGGGGGACAATGATAGAGTGGCTAGAAGAAGAGGCTGATGGCTATCTATAGAACAGGTCATCTTATACATCTGATTATTAAAGTGCTCGTCTGTTGAGGTCACCCTTGGGTGAATATTCACATGAAACATGCATATCTTCATGTTTTTCATCCATTCGGAGAGGTTTCTTCATGTACTCCTTCCCCCAAATTTCTGTCACCAATTTTCCAGTCATGATTCTTCCAAGTCCCTGACCATCCAGACAAATTCTTGACCATGGCACATGAATCGGCACAAATCATGTTTGGCCATTTATCCTTCTAAGCAAGGTGCACAACCAGGTACACTGCCTGAAGTTCTGTATACTGGGAGGATTTCCCTTTGCCATTGTCTTTCAGAGAGAGATTGTAGTGATTCAGCTGCCCACTTTCAAATGGTATCCACGTATTGTGCAAAGTCATCTGTAAATCACGCCCAAGTCTTCTCTTCCTCTGTTCATTGAACATCGGAAACTCCCCTTGAGGTCATACGTCCAGGCAGGGAGAAAGATAGCAGCAAAACAGGGCTGGGAGCCATGGGCATTCAACTACTTTTTCATGTAGCTTACTTGTGCCTTTAGGAGCTGTTCAAGGCTTGATCAGGTATATGAATGTGTATATGTATATTATCATGTATAACTGTAAGTTGCTATTCATGCCCAACTTTATGGTTTGCTGGATCAGATAACACAGTATACAATGGAAAGCTCAGATCTCATGGTAACTTGATGATTCATGGTGGAGAGTTCAGTCTCTACTAAAGCCCAGTAGCAGTCTAAGAGTGGTCTCTCAATAGGAACATAGTTATCTGTGGATTACGGCAGGGCCTTGCTCAAAAATTCTAAAGGCTTGTGCTGTGATTTACCTATGGGGGCCTGCCAAAGTTTCCAAACAGCATCCCTATCTGCCACTGATATTTCAAGCACCATTGGCTCCATTGGATTATATGGCCCAAGTGGCAGAGCAGCTTGTACAGACAGCATCCTGGGACCTGTTTCAGAGCCTTCTTTCATTCTGGGCCGCACTCAAAACTAGTAGCTTTTTAGGTCATTTGGTTAAAGAGTCAGAGTAGCACACACAAATGAGGAATATTTTGCCTCCAAAATCCAAATAGGCACACTAGGCATTGTACATTCGTGGTTTTAGGAGAAGCCAGATAGAACAACTTACAACGGACCCCTGGAAATTTCAATAAAGTAGGAGGCCCTTGAATTTTAGTCAGCTTTATTTCTCAAACCCTGACATATGTCTTAGAGTATTTGCTACTTCACACTCACTGGTGTTCAATCAACATAAGGTCATCAATATAGCAAACCATGTGATATCTTGTGAAAGGGAAAGTGATCAAAATCCTTGAAAACTAAATTATGACATTGGGCTGGAAAGTTGATATAGTCCCGAGGTAGGGCAGTGAACACGTATTGCTGGCCACGACACCTGAAAGCAAACTGCCTCTGGTAGGCCTTATGGACAGCAATGTAGAAAAGAAATTTTCTAGATCAATAGCTCTATATTAGGTACCAGGGGATGTGTTAATTTCCTAGGCAAAAAAAAAAAAAAAAAAAAAAAAGAGAAACACATCTGGTATAGCAGCTGCAATTGGAGTCAGCACTTAGTTAAGCTTCCAATAATCTACTGTCATTCTTCAAGATCTATTTGTCTTCTGCATAGGTCAGATAGGAGAGCCAAATGGGAATGTGGTGCATATTTCAAATCTTTGATGATAGCACTAATCTCTTCAATCCCTCTAAGAATACAGTATTGCTTTTGATTTACTACTTATCTAGTCGAGGCAGTTCTAATGGCTTTCTCTTGGCCTTTTTCACCATAATAACCCTCACTCCATAGGTCAGAAAGTCAATTTAGATATTCTGCCAGCTTCTAAGCATATCTACTCCAAGTATGCATTCTGGAACTAGGGAAATAACCACAGGTTGTGTACAAGGATGCAGGGACCCACTATGAGATGGACCTAAGCCAAACTCCATTAATCATCTGAACTCAGTAAGCCCTTATTCTGATTGGAAGACCACAGTGATATGTTGGGTCTCCTGGAGTCAGTGCCAGTTCAGCGTTGAGTGTCCAGTAGTGCCTAAAAGATCTGATTATTTTCATTTTCCCAGTGCAGAGTTACCCTGGTAAAAGGCTGTAATTCCCTTTGAATAAGGCTGAGAGAAATATTAGCAGTATAAATTTTCATTAGTGTACCAGAGGTATTCCTCTAGAGAATGTAGCTTATGCTTCATTCAAGGAGTTTGGGGTACATAAACTGGCTCCAATATGGGAATTGATTAAGAAGCCTTCACTCTCTGTTTTTATAATTCAAGTTAGACATCTCTTCATTTGACCTGGAACTTTCTTGTTTATATAAATTAAGTAAAAATATAGTAAACTTCCTATTTCTTTCACTTCCAGAAACACCATGATTAATTAGAAAATGCTATGGACCTTCCCAAGTCATGCTATTCAGCTTGCTGCTTTGACTATGTCCTCCCTTACAGTAACTACACCACCTCACCTTTAGGGGCCTGCTGAGACTTGAGTCCAGTTATAGACATAGAAGCAAAGAGGAGTGGTAGAGGGAAATCCTGAGGAGAATTAGCATTGTCTTGCATGGTAACTGCCTCAGAGAAAGCTATTATTGCTTCCTTAGGCAATGCAAGATTAATACCTTCAGATGGAGGTGAAGAGGCCAATACCACTGTGGGTGGGGATGCGGCTGCCTCTGAAGGTGGGGAGGCCAATTCTGCCAGTTGAAGAGGCTACTTTGCTAAGCATGGGGAGACCAATTGCATAGACAATGGGAAGACCACTTTCAATAGGGATGAGGAGACCTCTGTCATTAGCAAAGAAGACTCCTCAGAATTTAGGGATTTAATGTCCCTAGCTTCATCAGGTTCTTCCTACACATCCCCAGTTCATCTTACAGGATCTCATTTTTTTCCCAACCAATGCTCTTAATTTAATAGTAGACACCCCTTGAGACTGAGAGTTCAAATTGTGTTGTAAGTCAGCCAATCACAGAATTAATTTCTGCATTTGATTTCTGGCCATTTTAGCCTTGCAGCTACAAGAGATAAGGCTCCTCTCCAGTGCATAGTTAGAAGATCTTAGGTCGTTTATGCAGTGCTTGAGCTGGGAATTCAAATGCCTGACTCATCTTTCTTTTCACCACTTTATCCAGAGGCATTAGAAGCAACCAACCAATGTCCAATGTCATTATGTTCCTTAGTTTTCCAAAAGTGATCATATATAGAGTTACTTAGTTCCTTGCTTCTTGTAAGTGATCAATTAGAAGTATCCGATACAGATTTTTGCATATATCTATAAACACTTCACACTATGGACTATCAGTTCCCCCTTTACTACTGAAAATAGAGACATTAGCAAATTTAAATCGAATCAGACTAGAAAAACAATGCCACAATCCCCACAACCAATTCAGAAAGCTCATCCTTAAAATTCTGTTCATCTAGAACCACTGTTGATATCAAAATCTGTATCAGTCAAGGTTCTCCAGATAAACAAAACCAAAAGTGTATTGTGTATGTGTGTGTGTGTATATATATATGTATATGTATATGTATATGTGTGTATGCACACACACACACACACACAGTGGGAATTGGCTTGCACAATTATAGAGGCTGAGAAGTTTCATGATCTATTGTCTGCAAGCTGGAGAACTGGGAAAGCTGATGATGTAATTCAGTCCAAGTCTGAAGGCCTAGGAACTAGGGATTACCAATGATGCAAGTCCTGGTCTCTTTACAAATAGCATATGATTGGATTATGTTGTATTATTTATTTATTTATTTATTACTTTGGAGGATGGAGTCTTGCTCTGTTGCCCAGGCTGGAGTGCAATGGTGCGATCTCAGCTCACTGCAACCTCCGCCTACTGGGTTCAAGTGATTCTGGTGCCTCAGCCTCCGGAGTAGTTAGGATTACAGGTGCCTGCCACCATGCTCAGCTATTTTCTGTATTTTTAGTAGAGATAGGGCTTCACCATGTTGGCCAGGCTGGTCTTAAACTCCTGATCTGAAGTGACCCACCTGCCTCAGCTTCCCAAAGTGCTGGAATTGCAGACATCAGCAACCACTCCCAGCCAAATTGTTTGCTTGTTTTTAAATTCTTCTCCAATCTCTATCTTTTGATTAATATGTCTATTAGTCTGTTCTCATGCTGTTAATAAAGACATACTTGAGACTGGGTAATTTATAAAGGAAAGAGGTTTAATTGACTTAGAGTTCCACATGGCTGGGGAGGCCTCACAATCATGGCAGAAGGTGAATGAGGAGCAAAGTCGTGTCTTATATGGTGGCAGGCAAGAGAGCATGTGCAGGGGAACTGCCCTTTATAAAATCATCAGATCTCATGAGACTTACTCACTATCACGAAAACAGCACGGGAAAACCTGCCCCCATGATTCAGTTACCTCCCACTGGGTCCCTCCCATGACATGTGGGGATTATGGGAACTACAATTCAAGATGAGATTTGGGCAGGGACACAGCCAAACCATATCAATATGTTAAATCACTTTACATTTAATGTGATTATTTTAAGGTGTTCATCATTTTGCTATTTATTTTCTGTATGTCTTATATCTTTTTTCTCACTGCTATTCTATGACTGCCTTCTTTTGTATTAATTAGAAATTTTCTAGTGTACCATTTTAATTCCATTGTGTTTTTTTTACTGTTTACATATGTGAAAGCTTATCAAATTGGATATTTTAAATATGTGCAGTTACTTGTACATAAATTATATTTTAAATCTGTTTTTAAAAAATAAAATTATTAAGTTGAAAAGTACAAAAAAAGAAATATAAATATGTTTTCTTCCTTTTTATAGTTTGCCTTTTTATTTTGTGGACTATTTTCTTTGCTGTGCAGAAACTTCTTAGTTTGATGTAGTCTTACTTTATATTTGCTTTTTCTGCCTATGCTTTTGGGCTCATATCAAAGAAACCATTGCTCATATCAATAGCAACAAGCTTTTCTCCAGTTTTCTTCTAAGAGTTTTGCAGTTTCAAGTCTCATGTTTAAGTCTTTAATTTATTTCGAGTTGTTTCTTGTGTATTTTGTAAGAAAAGGTTCCAATTTCACTCTTTTGCATGTGGATATTCAGGTTTTCCAGCACCACCTATTGAAGAGACTATCCTTTCTCCATAGCATATTCTGGGTATCCTTGTCAAAACTCATTTGACCATATATGACTAGGTTTATTTCTGGGCTATCTATTCCTTTCCATTGGTCTATGTGTCTGCATTTATGCCAGTACCATACTATCTTAATTATTGTAGCTTTGTAATATTTTTTGAAATAAAAGTGTAATGACTCCATCTTTGTTGTTTTTCTCAAAGGAGCTTTGAATATTCAGGGTCTTTTGTGGTCCCATACAAATTTTAGGATTTTAAAAATTTCTGTAAAAAATTAACTTGACATTTTTATGGCAATGGTATTGAATCTGTATATTGTTTTGGATAATATGGGCATTTTAGCAATATTAAGTTTTCCAATCCAAAGGATAAGCCTCATGGCAACCAAAAAGAAAATACATATTAGAAGATAAACATTCAAAAAAAAAAGAATCAAAGTATATTAGTACCAAAAAAAATCAACAACATAAAAACATAAAGGAAGACAGAGAGAAGGAAAAAAAGAGAAAAAACCTGTAAGACAGAAAACAATTAACATATTACAGACATGTCTATTAGGTCCACTTTATCTACATCACTTTAAGCCTACTGTTTTCTTATTGATATTCTGTCTGGATATTTTATCCATTATTGTAAGTAGGGTATTGAAGTTTTATACAATTATTATATTGCTTTCTATATTTATCTTGTCAGTTCAGTTAATGCTTGCTTTATATATTTAGGTCCTCTAATGTTGAGTGCATATGTATTGTAATTGTTATAGTTTCCTGATGAATTAAACATTTTATCTTTATATAATGTCCTTTCTTGTCTCTTGTGACAGTTTTTGTGTTTTTCTCATCTGGAAATAAGTGCAGAAAATCTTGTCTCTTTTGGTTACCACTGACATGAAATATTTATTTCTATCCCTTTTTTTTAGCTTATGCATGTCCTTAAATCTAAAGTAAGTCTGTTTAGACAGTATATAGTTGAATCTTTTTTTTTTTTACCCTTTCACCCACTTTATATCTTTCAATTGTGGAATTTCGTTTATTAACATATAAACTAATTATTGATAGGGAAGGACTTACTATTGCCATTTTGTTAATTGTTTTCTGTTTTTTAGCTCTCTTTTCTCTCTTTTTTCTTCTCTTACTGCTTTCCTTTATGTTGATTCTTTTGTACTAATATGCTTTGATTCTTTTTCTTTTTTGAATGTTTATCTTCTAATATGTATTTCCTTTTTGGTTGCCATTAGCCTTATATAAACCATCTTATAAGATGTTAAGTCTTTTTTAAGTCTACAGTAGATATGTCTATTTTAAGTTTATAACAAGTTAACTTCTATTATATATAAATATTCTACACTTTTATGTCTACCACAAACACAGTATATATTATTGATGTCACAACTTGCATGTTTTTTTATTGTGTATACATTAACACACTTTTATAGCTATAGTTATTTTAATACATTTTTGTCTTTTATACCAGAAATAAAAGTGATTTAAATACCACCATTAGAGCATTATACTATTCTGTACTTGCTACATATTTACCTTTAGCAGTAATTTTATACTTTCCCATGCTTTTGATGTCCTGTTTAGTCTCCTTTTGTTTCACCTTGAATAACTTTCTTTAACATTTCTTGTGTAGCTGGTCTAGAATAAATTCTCTCAGCTTTTGTTTATTTTGGAAAGTTTTTATTTCTTCTTTACTTTTGAAGGACAATTTTGCTAAGTATTTTGATCTTGTCTGGCAGTTTTGTTCTTTCAACATTTTGATTATATCATCCAAGTCTCTTCTATGTAGCAAGGTTCTGCTGAGATATCTGCTGATATCTTCCTTGTATGTAACTATTCACTCTTCTCTTGCTGCTTTCAAAATCCTCTCCTTGTTGTTGACTTTTAACAATTTTATGATAATGTGTCACTGTTTAGACTTTGTATTCATCCTAATTAGACATTTACTGGGGCTACTTGAACCTGAATATCTACTTCCCTCCCTAGTTTTCAGTTATTATTTCTTCAAATGACTTTTTCTTTCCTTTATTTCTCTCTTCACCTCCTGGGACTTTCAGAATGCATATATTTGTTTACTTTATGGTATTCCATAAGTCCACTAGGCTTTCTTGTTTCCATTCTTTTTAATATTTACTCCTCTGACTGAATAATTTCAGATGACCTATCTTTGAGTTTACTGATTCTTTTTCCTCCTTGATTAAATATGCTGCTTAAATCCTTCAGTGAATTTTAAAATTCAGTTGTTGTATTCTTCAACTGTAGAATTTCTCTTTTATAGTTCCTATTTGTGTTAATATTTTCATTTGATTCACACTTAATTTTTCATATTTAATTTAATTGTATACTCTGTTATTTTATAACTTTCTGAGCTTCTTTAAAATAATTATTTTGAAATTTTTCTGATAACTTATAGATCTTTGTTTTTTTAAGAGTTGGTTACTGGAGTTTTATTTTGGTTTATTAATCGAGTCATTTTTCCTGTTTATTTGTTTCTTATAGGTTTGTGTTTGTATCTAGGCATTTGAGGAAATAATCACCTTTCTCAGTCTTCACAGACTGGCTCTGACAGTCTTCACCAGTCAACTTGGCTGGGAATTACTGGTGCCTCTCAAACCTTTTACATGGATGTGTCTTTTCTAAACTTTTGTATGGAGATTCCTAATTAGAAGGATTTACTGGTTTCTCTCTGTATATATACATATATTTTTTTCAGATGACTGTATCTCTTTCTGGTGTCTGACTATTGGACTATAGGCTTGGATGTTGGAGGTGTGCTCCTATGGTTTCCCCTTCTGCTTTGGGAAAAAGCCTTGATTTGTTTGTATTCTTCTGATTGCACTGACTTGTGTGGCAACTACAAGCTACTTATCCCCCCACCCCCGCCATTTTCTAAAATTTATTTCTTTCAGCTATCCTAGATATCCTAACTATGCCAGTTCAATCAATATTCCAGGTAAGGCAAGATAAAAGCAAATTCTGTGGGCAATGTACCAAAGGGCTGGAGATGTTGGACACATTCTCCACTCTCTCTTCACTCCCAAGGGAAAAGTCACAGCCGAGACAGGACTGTTGTAGGTAAAGTGAAATTGTTCTTCCCTCTGGTCCACTGTGGCTTTCTCTGTACTGTTTGTATTGGATATTACAACTTTTCAACTGGAGTCTGGACTTTTCATAATGGTATTTGGGTCCATATATCATTGATAAATTGATGTGCCTGTGAGAGAATAAGGACTGGGATTTTCTATTCTGCCATCTTGTTGATGTCAGTCTGCTTCAACTTCAAAACTTTTATTTGATTTTGTTTCATAATTGTTATATCTTCATATCCTGTGTTTGGTGAGGCATCTTTCTTTTAATTGCTTTAATTATTTAGACATTTAAAAAATCTTTGAACATATTTATATATCTAATTTAAAGTAATTGTCTAGTAAGTCCATTATCTGGGTAACCCTGGTGACAATTTTTATTAACTACTTTTTTATGTATATATAGGTCATACTTTTCTGGGTTTTGTGTGTGTGTCATAATTTTTTTGACAAAATCTGAACATTTTATATAATATGATGTAGCAACTCTATAAATCAAATCTTCCGTCTCACACACGCTTATTGTTTTTGCTGGTTTTTTTTTCTTTTTTGTCCTATTTATTTATTCAGTAATTATTTTGGATTGATTGTCAAAAGTCAGTATTCCCTGTAGTCTGAAGTTACTGAAATCTCTGTTCAGTTAGGTAAGTGGTCACCTAATGATCATTCAGAAATTTTCTCATATACCTTGAATCAATTAGTCTTGTACACTTTGCTGAGAGGCTCTGTGTTTGTGCTGTGGTATGTCTTCAACATTCTGGCATGCGATTTTCAAAGATGCTTTAAACTTCACTTCCTGTTTATGCAGGGCCTCAAGATCAGCCAGGGTTGTGATGTTAGAGTCTTCTTGGGTCTTTTCTGGGCATGTACATGGTCCTGCCCATTTGCATATCCTTGTAAGTCCCCAGGGACTTGTCAGATCTTTGCAAAGCTCCAAGGACATCTCCTTTCCAGATATACGTCTTGAGTATTTGGCTGGGCTCTTCTTTGCCTCAACTAATATAATAGCTTTATGAAGCTAAAATGTTAAACAATTGTAGTGTTTGTTTTCAGAAAACACCCTGGGAATAGGGAGTTTCTCAGGGGACAAGCTCTGGGCCAGACCAAATAACAAGAATACCTTGCAAATGAGGCTGTTACAGGGAGCTTCCAGACAGGTCAAATTGTGGAAATGCTCTGGGGATGGAAGTTTTTTACTTTTTAGTAGCTTCAAACTCTATTATCCCCCAACCCCACAGTGATTGAAAGGCTACTGTTTTTCACAGCTACATGGAGCTGGGGGGAGGTACATGTGAGTAGGCCAAGTTAAAAATGCCACAAACTCATATACACCATGGAATACTATGCAGCCATAAAAAAGGACGAATTAATGTCCCTTGCAGGGACATGGTTGAAGCTGGAAACCATCATTCTCAGCAAACTAACACAAGAACAGAAAACCAAACACCTCATGTTCTCACTCATAAGTGGGAGCTGAACAATGAGAACACGTGGACACAGGGAGGGGAACATCACACACAGGGGCCTGTTTGGGGATGGGGAGCTAGGGGAGGGATAGTAGGTGATGGGTTGATGAGTGCAGCAAACCACTATGGCACATGTATAACTATGTAACAAAACTGCACATTCTGCACATGTAGCCCAGAACTTAAAGTATAATTTTTAAAGAAATGCCACAAACTTTTTTGTTTTTACTGGGCTTAATTGGTTTTTCTTGTGTAAACTTCCTTCAGATTGTTCCAAGACTTTGGTTAATTTCCAAACTTCTAAAAATGTTAATTTTTATAATGCTATAAATGTTCTCATGGGTTTTATGAGGCAGTAGATTTCTATGGGTCCTCACTCCATCATTCTAAAAGTCATGCCTCTCAGCTAGATTTTAAAGACAAAGTATTATACTTTTTTGTTCCATCTTGTTATATTCATCTTATTATTGTAGCCTATTGAATTATTTTTATATGTTGATTGCATCGTATCTTTCAGATATGCCCTAAATGTCTTTATCCCAATCATTAATTAAACTATTTGATTTACCTTAAAAAGGTGCAAATTGGCAATATTCTGTAGGACTCTACTAGAGACTTCCTACTAAAGCATTTTCGGATTTCTACTATCCACATACTTCTTGGACATGTCCCTTTATCAAACTGACCTCACCTCTACTGTATAATATATAAATGTATATTTTATACAATTTCAACTAGATAACATTTCATTCACATAGGAACTTCTCAATTTATAACCTCATTTCTACATTGGAGTTGAATCTTTTACGTACCTATACAAATGCAATTTGCTCCTTGTTGAAGAGTTGGATTTAGAGAATAGAGACTTTAAATTGAATGAACAATTCTGCTTGCATTCTACTCAATGAATATATTTCTTGGAGTGACTGTGAGATGGTACATATGATCTGCTGTCCTCTTAGTTAGTCTAAGTTTCAACATGCTTCTTATAATGCAAACATCTCACCATGCTCCATGTGTTTCTTGCTTTTCACAGTATGTATTTTTCATGCAGTATGGTCCCTAACTGCAATCCAACTACTTAATCTGGTGCTCAGCAGAAGACACAGCAATCTGTTCCAACACAAGAGGGAACCTTGCTGAGGTGGACTCCCTGAGAGTTAGTATGTAGCTCTCAAACATTGCATTTCCCTAAAATAATTATAGCTGTGTTCTATTTATGCCTTTTGAGCAAACTTTATAATCTACTCCTAAATGTTCTACCCAGATTCATCCATGCCGCACAGCAAAGCTGGGTCATTCCAGAGAAATCATGCCTTGAACAGTGGCAATAGCCTCCATCTTTTAACTTTATTTAGTTCTCAGTTTATGTCAGTACTGATGAAAACATACAAGGAGCCCGAGACAGACCTAGTGGGAATTCTGTTCTGTGGAAATGTAATTTATTACAATTTCACAATTATTCTCAATGTGGTGCTCTTTCCAGAGGATACATGAGATGTTGTCCTCCTTGCTCAGTTTTACTAGAAATATCCAAGGCTTTCCAGTACACTACCATGAGGTTGCAAACTCATCACAATGACCACTCAAAAATTTGATTATAAACTAAGCACAGGTTGAATAAAAGCTTGTATTTCTATAACACAGCATTATTTAATAACACAGGGGCAGACTTGAGTTTGTGCAATGACCTTAATGTCAGAAGTTCAGTAATAATCATGCTATCCAAAGTGGCTCTCTAATTCTTGTTTTAAGCTGAAGATAGTCAGGTCTACACTCCCTAAAGAGTAAACTACCGACAATGCACTGTCAGGATAATTACTTATGGAAATGAAATAAGTTTATTGAGTAAAATAATTCTCCCTCATATTTTTTTGTTTTATTGGTTGAGGGAAATTGACATAAAAAAACCCAGCGAAGTGATTTTTTTTTTCTATAAGATAGTATTTCCAGAGGATGGTATTCACAGTGCTTAGCTCAGGATTACCTTAAAAAGTTGTTTAAAATGTAGATTAACTAGCCTTACCACCCCTCTATCAATTTCTTAGGTATCTTACCCCAGATGATTCTGATAGAACCTGTTGTGTGAACAGGTACCACTAGATAATTCTAACATAAAGCACTGTTTAAAAACCACTGCTCTAGGCATTGAGAGCATCTCAGAAAGTAAAGCTGATTTGTTGAGTAAAGCAGTGGCAAAGGCTTTTTTCCCCCTTACCTTGCAATTGTTTACTTTGTTAACAATTCAGGTTTATTTCTTTAGGTTTTAAAATAAGTTTATATCTTTGCCATTTCAAGTTTGGATCAGTTACAGCCTCCTTATTAAGTAACTAAACAATACTATTCCATCACCCTGTGGTGAGACTCAGAGAGCCTGCTCAGTGGGAAGTGCTCCACCTTTGCGTGAGAATCCTGCCACCTGGTCTCCTAGTTGTGGTTTAAGAATAGTTCCACCTGAACTTGGTTCATGAGAGGGTGATTGTGTGCTGCTAGCTGCAGGATCACTTATTGATTTCAAAAATATGTCGTTTGCTTTCCAAAAGAGGTTGGCTGCCATTATGCTTGTGAGTCACTTTATTTTTTTGTTTGTTTGTTTGTTTTTTGAGACGGAGTTTCACTCTTGTTGTCCAGGCTGGAATGCAATGACGAGATCTCGGCTCACTGCAATCTCCCCCTCCTGGCATCAAGCGATTCTCCTGCCTCAGCCTCCCAAGTAGCTGGGATTACAGGCATGTGCCACCATGCCCGGCTAATTTTTTGTATTTTTAGTAGAGACGGGGTTTCCCCACATTGGCTAGGCTGGTCCTAGCCAACTCCTGACCTCAGGTTATCCATCTGCCTCGGCCTCCCAAATTGCTGGGATTACAGGCGTGAGCCACCACGCTCAGCCTATTCACTTTATTTTAACAGGAAGAACTGGAGAGGGAATTGTATTGAACGATTTTATTCCACTAGCTCTTTTATCTCCATCAACTATTCAGTTAATCAGTGCAGCCTTATCACCCTTAGAGAGAAATGTTCATTCCACTAGAGAACTTGTCCAGGTGTGAGAAGCTAACTTGCTCCATTACAGGGTTATGGATGAATCATTAAATGCCTTAGGAGTAACATGTTTATGGCATTTAGGTAAGTTTTCCTGATTCTGAGCACTGCTGTTCAACCTTTGAATATCTCTTTGAAATGCAAAAGGCATCCATGTTATACATAGTATACACAATAAAAGAAGTTATCTATTAGAAATTTAGTTCATCTGTTATGCTAGTGTTCAGTGAAAGAAAATTATATCACAGAATTCTAGGACTTGAAGGTATACTAGGAAATTACCAGCTATGTTATGTGTCTCTGAAACAACTTTTAGTGATAATTGTCCACATACGCCTTTATTCTCTTTTTCCCCTCTATTTCTCAATCCCCTTTTCACCCAGGCCATTCTTTTTTTTTATTTTCTTTCTTCCTTTTCTGACTGCCATGGGTGTCCAATTAAATCCAACAACATTACTTATAACCTAAGCTAGTTCATTTTTCTGCATACAGAACTATACTATACTATGCCTTTTATGAAGACAATGAGGTGTAACAACTACATATGCTATTAAAACAAATAAACTCTGGGTTTACATTCTGGCTAAACAAGCAGCAATGTGACCTTAGATGTGATTCTTAACCTTATTGAAGCCTTGTTTTTTTCATTTGTAAAATTAGACTCAGAATTCCTGCAGCATAGTGTATGTGAAAGAGGACCACCAGTCATGGCAGGCACTCAGTAAAGTTGCCCTTAAAACTGGTAATTGACATAATTAATTACTTAGCTTCTCTACATGAGAACATTCTCTATAAAATCAAGAGTAGAGTGGAAGTCGTAAAATGTACTCTGTGGTTGGTAAGGATTGAACAAGCTATCACAGGCAAACTTTCATCACGTGTGACATTTACTGTGTGTTCATTGAATGCATTTTATGCAGATTAACAGAAGTACTACTGGTAATAAGGTCATTCATTATGAATTTTCCAAGATAGAATATTTGAAATGGGGACTGTCACCATATTTCATCGAAAATCACATAAATTACAATATATTTGTGTATTAACAATATTTTCAGAAAGTAGACCAAACTATCTTTTATCAGATCCCTAGGCCTTATTTAGACTGGGAAATATGATCACCTTGGTTCCTGGGAATTATGTAAAATGATAGAAAAATTTGCTTAGGGCTTTCTAGCCAGCCACAGCAGTCTCCAAACCCCAGAGCCAGAAAAAGTGGTGTAAATGATAGTGAGCTAGAGGTTAGTCTCACAGAAGAGATCAGATACCAATCCACTTTGTATACATCTCCAGAACTCCATTCTTATATCTGACATTTACATGTCTCTAAATGAGTCTTCCTCACTGGCATTTAATAGTGAAGTTTCTGGGAACACAAAAACATTCCTGATCAATAAGATATTTTGTTAAGTACAATTAAATGCTCTGCACTTGACAAGAAACATTTTAAGCCATGCTATTATTTGGTAGCCAGATTGCTGATTTAAAATAAATTAAAGGGATTTGGAGCTGTATTGAATAAATTACCACTTCCCTCCCTTTTCTGTATCCCTCTTTAGTTTTTTACATCAATGACTGTACGTGTTGAATAGATAAAGTGGACAGGACAAACATATCAGTTAGGCTCTGTGAAGTTCCAATGAGAAGCAGTTAAAGTCTACATGGGAAAACGGGCCAAGGAAGAGGCCCATGAAACTATGTGAGCCAGAGAGGCTCCATATATCACAGACCATAAAAACAAAAGCAAAACCTGACAATATTTTTGGAGGTTTTAAAATTTAATAAAATATGAACATTGCAAAAATAAAGCTATTTAAATTAGTAAAAACTTTTTCATATATTTTTATTTTGCTTTTAGTATTGGTATTTACATCTGAAATGTTACATTATTGTGCAAGGATGAGACCATATATTATTAAGTTCCTATAAGGGCAAATAACCTATCTGAATCACAAGAATTTTATATTTTTATAAAAACCCAGATAGCTGTGATTGATTTTAGATACTCAGCTGAATAAAGAACAAAATAAAGAGAATGTAAAACCCACTTTAATTGTGAAGTAAACATGAGAATACCAATGAAAAGAAATTAAATGAATAAAATGAATGCTTTAAACATAAAATACATTATTACTTTATTCTCTTAAGTTAAGAAAGCCAAGAGGGCAATGGAGCAAGGATTACATTGGCTTTTATTCATTAGTTTGCAGGAGGAAAAAGGCCTCTGTTTATATTTGACCTTATATTGATTTAGTTCCTTATACAGAAGTTCAAAACCTCTCCTCCCTCCTTTTTTTCCCCAAAGAATTTTTTTTTCTGGCAATCTTGTTTGCTCAGCAAAGGTTACTTTCAAAGGAAAAAAGAAATCCCTGATGATCACAAAGGATGACAGAGGATGGCTTGTCCATTTTCTATGTAGGAAAATGTAAGCTATTTGCAAAATAATTGAGAAGTTCAGCCTAAAGGTGAGTTTTTCGCATGTAGGAGAGAAAATATTAAGAGCTGATAGAGAAAACAATTACATTATGCCAAAGAAGAAGGAGGAACCTAGGAATTCTTGATGGGCCTATATTTTTCTCATAAATGTTTTGACTTGGCCGGGCACGGTGGCTCACGCTTGTAATCCCAGCACTTTGGGAGGCCGAGGCGGGCGGATCACGAGGTCAGGAGATCGAGACCACGGTGAAACCCCGTCTCTACTAAAAATACAAAAAAACTAGCCGGGCGTGGTGGCGGGCGCCTGTAGTCCCAGCTACTCGGAGAGGCTGAGGCAGGAGAATGGCGTGAACCCGGGAGGCGGAGCTTGCAGTGAGCCGAGATTGCGCCACTGCACTCCAGCCTGGGCGACAGAGGAGACTCCGTCTCAAAAAAAAAACGTTTTGACTTATGGCAAGACCACATCAACCACGTATCTAGGATAAGTGCAAAGAAAAAACCAAAATCTGGACTTATCCATGCCTCCTGAAACATGTCTATACTTGGATGGGACTTCAAAATGTAGTTCTTTTATACTGGGCAACAATAAGTTGTGTTTGAGGGAGACAGGAACCAGATTTCCAATCCAACTGAAATGAATGTGCTCTTTATTCTGTATCTCCATTATAGAAAAAAACATGAACCTGGAACTAATCTTTGCAAAACAAAATAAAACACTAGTGATTAAAATCCATCAGGCTGACAAATCACTGATAATTATAATCACAGTACTATCTACAAACTGGCTGTGTGTTCACTTTACCTGGGATAATTACTGTAGGTGTCCCACCTTTTCCCTGGCTATTTGTTACTCCTTGTGATTTCTTTTTCTGTTACATTGTGGAGATCCAATAATAGGAGGGGCCCGAGTACAGCTCACAAGCATTCACTCACTCAAAAAACATTAACTCTGTGCTATGTCACAAGCATTGTGCTAATGACAAAAGAGAAAATAGGAAAAAAATGAAGATGGAAGGAAGTGAGGGAAAAAGGAAAGGAGGAATGAAGAAACGGAGAGAAGATGAGAAAAAAAAGGCGAGACTCCTGCCTTTCAGGCTAGTGGGTGTGAAAAATTATAATACATGCAAACTAGCAAATGTGGTAAGTGCTAAAAGTAAGAGGTATATTCTGCTATGACAGCATGTAATACCTCTTACTTACTTACTCCTATTATATAATAGGTGAATTTAACTTAGAAAGATTAGAAAAGACATCCCTGATGTGGCAACTGAGCAAAGATGAAGTATCAACAGTGAAAGGTAGAGAAAAATGTTTCCGGAATTTCTTTCTATTTTATATACTAGTCTGCATTCATAGTCTGCAAACTGAGATGGACCAGGCAGGAAGCTTAATAATCTTCTTTACCCGCCTGTTCTGAAGCTCCTTCCAGAGCCAGAGCTAGCCTTAAACTGCCTGCATTGACATTCTTTCCTCCTAGTTTTTCTTCCAAGTTCTAGAAAGCCAAAGACACTTCCCCGACAGAGCATATTTCTGACTCAAAATGCACCCTTCCTCATACAATAATTTCAGAGTGTAAAGGAGAAAATAAAGGAATAATCACTTGATGCTTCTCATCAAAAGACAACTTTTATGTCTAAAATAGGTCTTTCAAGCATTTAGAGTTTAGTGTTCTTTCTCTTTCTCTCCGTGTCTCTTTATCTTATTAAGATACAACCTTAGTAAAAACCAAGTTATTTTTTATTGTCTAGACTAGAGTATCACAATAATATATTTGGTTCACAGAAGCGAACATATAAAAATAATTATATTTAATTATCTTTCCTGATACACCTTAATGTATCAGGAACATCTTGTTTTTCCTGATATATGTAAATCTTTGTTCTGTTATTTCCAAAGATATTTGTCTTCTCTGTCTCCCTATGTATGTGAAATAATGCAAGTTAGATTATTTTGGTCACTATATAATATTATGCCTAGTATAAATCAGTATTATTTTTTAAAAACTTCATTTTAAAAATTAATTTTATAAAAACCTTTTCAGATACAGGAACAAAGGTCATATGAAATAACCTATAATTTTTTCAGAAGATAATCATTTGGTATTTTTTTGGCTCTTGAAGATGTATGTTTGAAAACAAGAAGTTTCCCATCTTCTTGAGTCCCATCAAGAATGGGACTGTAATAGTCAGTTTCTTAAATAGCCACAGATATAATCAATGAGTGCCCACATATTTAAATTAATCTGGTTTATTTAAGTGATTTTTCCATCAAGCTCTAGCCATTCTTAATTTAGTTTTCCCTGGTAGGCCTGTCAAAGACTCAATTTTTTATTTCCCACATTCAGTATGCATTAGATACTCGTCTTATGTATCACTAGTAATGTTTCTTACTTTAACTCCTCAAAACTACATGATTAGGTGAGTTTTTTGTTTGTTTGTTTGTTTATTTTTCTTGAGGCAAGGTCTTGCTCTGTCACCCAGGCTGAAGTGCATTGCTGTGATCATGACAGCCTTGAACTCCTGGGCTTAAGTGATCCTCTACCTTAGCCTCCTGAGTAGGTGGGACTACAGGTACACACCACCAGGCCTGACTATTTATTTGTATTTTTGTAGAGACAGAGTCTTGCTATGTTGACAGAGCTGGTTTCTAACTCCTGGCCTTAAGCAATCCTCCTGCCTCAGCCTCTCAAAGTGCTGGGATTACAGATGTGAGAGGTGTTTCTTGTACTTCTGCTAATGATTTGTTTCCTATTTTCTGTGGCTTTCCTATTTGTATTATATTTCCTTACATATATATTTTAACCAATTAAAAGTTCTCCTTCTTTCTTGCCTTTTTGCTGGATTTATTTATTTTTAATATATAGAATCCTCTACCACTAAGAAGTATATCTTTATCTGAAAATTGTTGCTTCTATCATAGGTTGATTTATAATAGCAAATCTGAAAATGATATGAATATAAGACATAGATGTTGGTTTAAATAAATAATGAAATGTTTACTCATTGTTACAGTTATTAAAATGATAATTGCAAAGTTTATAAAAACCATGTAGATGCTTATGCTATAATGTTAAATAGAAAAGGCAAGCTATATGATTTAATATTTAATATTCGATATTATTACTAAAACAAAAACAAACACCCTACTTACAAAATATATTAGAAGTAAATATGTGAAAGGAGCAGTGACTATTTCTGGGTAGTGGAACTACAGAGGTGATTTTTTTTTCTATTTCCCTGTACTGTATTTTCCAACTTCAGAAAATGAACACATTTTTAATAAAATTTAATATTTTTAACTATCCTCTCTAAATATAGACTTTACTGGTCAAGGCTTTAGAATTATACATTTAAAATGACAAAATTATTTGTTTACCATAGAACATTGTGGTAGTTACCTTCTAAACTGGCTCCCAATGGTTCCAGACTCCTGATACTTGTGTCACTGTGTAACCCCTTCCCCTTGAATGTATGCTGAGTCAAGTGAGTTGCATGAAATAAATAGACTATGGTAAAAGGTATGGGATATCACTTGCAAGATTCGGTTAAAAAATCTAGGGCTTTTGTCTTGCTCTCTCTCTGGCTCTCTCTTGCTTGCTCAGTCTGATGAAGCTAAGTATCGTGTTGTGATCTGCTCTATAGAGAGATCTATAAAACAAGGATTTGAGGGTGATATTCAACTGACAGCCAATGAGAAGAGGAAGCTTTGAGTTGAACATCCTGTGAGAAACTGAACACTTACAACAATCTCATAAGTGAGTTTAGAGGCAGCACCTTTTCCAGTCAAGGTTTCAGATGAAAGCCCAGCCCATGTAGACACCTTGATTTCACCATCATGATAGACTAAAATGGAAGAGCCAGAAAATCTTCACCTGGACTTCTGTTCCCCACCCCAAACTATAAATGTTTGTTGTGTTAAGCTGTTAAATCTTAGGATAATTTTTTTCGCAGCAATAGGTAGTTAATATAAGTATTTTCTGATACTTTTAAGCATTTTAGGTTTTATTTCACCCAAATATTTTCCAAAAGACAATTGTGGTTAAAGGGTGACCCAGTGATAAAAATGGAGTAGTATAAATCTGCAATGTTGATTAAATAAAAATATAAAGATAATTCTAATCTGAGAGAAATGGTAGTTGTCTTATTTTAACTAACAAGTAGAGTTTGTACACATTTATGATGCACAATATGATGTTTGGATCTATGTACACATTGTGGAGTAGCTAAATTAAGCTATTTAACATAGGCATTGCCTCCGTTACCATTCTTTTGTGCTGGTAATGCTTAAAATATACTCTCTTAGCAACTTTCAAATATACTATATATATATATTTTTTTTATTATACTTTAAGGGTACACATGCACAACGTACAGGTTTGTTACATATGTATACATGTGCCATGTTGGTGTGCTGCACCCATTAACTCGTCATTTACATTAAGTGTATCTCCTAATGCTATCCCTCCCCCCCCACCACCCCACAACAGGCCCTGGGGTGTGATGTTCCCCTTCCTGTGTCCAAGTGTTCTCATTGTTCAATTCCCACCTGTAAGTGAGAACATGCAGTGTTTGGTTTTTTGTCCTTGCAATAGTTTGCTGAGAATGATGGTTTCCAGCTTCATCCATGTCTCTACAAAAGACATGAACTCATCATTTTTTATGGCTGCATAGTATTCCATGGTGTATATGTGCCACATTTTCTTAATCCAGTCTATCGTTGTTGGACATTTGGGTTGGTTCCAAGTCTTTGCTATTGTGAATAGTGCCGTAATAAACATACGTGTGCATGTGTCTTTATAGCAACATGCTTTATAATCCTTTGGGTATATACCCAGTAATGGGATGGCTGGGTCAAATAGTATTTCTAGTTCTAGATCCCTGAGGAATCGCCATACTGACTTCCACAATGGTTGAACTAGTTTACAGTCCCACCAACAGTGTAAAAGTGTTCCTATTTCTCCACATCCTCTCCAGCACCTGTTGTTTCCTGACTTTTTAATGATCGCCATTCTAACTGGGGTGAGATGGTATCTCATTGTGGTTTTGATTTGCATTTCTCTGATGGCCACAATATATTGTTATTTACTGTAGTCACTATGTTCTATAATAGAGCTCTTGAACTTATTCTTCCTGTGTAATTGAAATTTTGTCTTTTTTGACCAATACCTCCCAAATACTCCCACACTCCAGCCTCCCTCACTCCCTCCTTTTGGAGACCCCAGTGTCTATTGTTATCATATTTGTGTCCATGTGTGCCCAATATTTAGCTCCCACTTCTAAGTGAGAATGTGTGGTAACTGGTCTTCTGTTCTTGCATTAGTTCACTTAGGATAATGGCCTCCAGCTGCAACCATGTTGCTGCAAAGAATATGATTTCTTAATTTTTATAGCTGCATCCTACTCCATAATGTATATGGACTACACTTTCTTTAACCAATCCACTGTTGATGGGCACCTAAGTTGATTCCATGTCTTTGCTATTCTGAATAGTGCCACAATTAATGTATGAGTGCATATGTCTTTTGGTAGAATGATTTATTTTCCTTTTGGTATATATCCAGTAATGAAATTGCTGGGCCAAATGGTAGTTCTGTTTTAAGTTCTTTGAGAATGCTCCAAACTGTGTTCCACAGTGGTTGAGCTAATTTACATTCCCATCAACAGTGTATAATCATTCCCTTTTCTCTACAGCCTTACCTGCATCTATTATTTTTTGACATTTTACTAATAGCCATTCTGTCTGGTGTGAGATAGTATCTCACTGGCCCTTTGATTTGCATTTATCTCATGATTAGTGATGTTGAACATTTTTTCATATGTTTGTTGGCCACATGTATGTCTTCTTTTGAAAGTGTATGTTCATGCCTTTTGCCCACTTTCCCTATGGCTTCTTTTAAGAAATGTCTATTTTATGTGCTTTCCAATTTTTGTTTTATTACTATTGAATTGTTTGTTTTTCTTATATATTTTTGACATTAACCCCTTATCAGCTGTATGTTTTGCAATATATTCTCCTAATCTAAGGGTTGACTCTTCACTGTGTTAATCAGTTCCTTGGCTGTACAGAAGCTTTTAAATTTCATGTAATCCCGTTTGTCTAGTTTTGCTTTTGTTGCCTATGCTTTTGGGGTCACGTCCAAAAAAAAAAAATCATTGCTCAGATCAATGTCATGAAATTGTCTATGATGTTTTCTTCTAGTAATTTTATAGTTACATTTTACTCATTAATCCATTTTAAGTTGATTTTTGTATGTGGTGTGAGATGAGGTTCTAATTTAATTCTTCTGCATATGTATACCCAGTTTTCCTAGCATTATTTATTGAAGACATTTTTGTTTCTCTATTGTGTGTTATTGGTGATTTTGTTGAGAATCTATTCACCATAAATGCATAGATTTATTTTTGAGATTTCTGTTCTGTTCCTTTGGTCTATGTGTCCATGTTTATGCCAGAACCATGCTATTTTGATTACTATAGCTTTGCAGTATATTTTGAAATCAGGTACTGTGATGCCTTTGGCTTTGTTGTTTTTGCTCAAGATTGCTTTGGCTATTTGGGGTATTTTATGGTTCCATACAAATTTTAAGTTTGTTTTTTCTGCTTCTATGAAAAACTGTATTGAAATATTCACAGGGATCGCATTAAGTCTGTAGATTGCTTTGGGAAGTATAAACATATTAATTTTAATTCTTCAAATTCATTTACATAGGACGTCTTTCAATTCATTGGTATCTTTTTCAATATATTTCAATGTTTTACAGTTTTTAGTGTACAAAAAAAATGGTTGTCTTCTGTTTTTTTTTTTTTTCTCTTGTGACAGAGTCTTGCTCTGTCGCCCAGCACCCAGGCTGGAGTGCATTGGCTCAATCTCGGCTCACTGCAAGCTCTGCCTCCCAGGTTCACGCCATTCACGCCATTCTCCTGCCTCAGCCTTCAGCCTCCCAAGTAGCTGGGATTACAGGTGCCCACCACCACGCCCAGCTAATTTTTTTTTTTTTTTGTATTTTTAGTAGAGACGGGTTTCACCATGTTAGCCAGGATGGTCTTGATCTCCTGACCTTGTGATCCACCCACCTCAGCCTCCCAAAGTGCTGTGGTTGTCTTCTTTAACATTTGATGTAATTTGAATCCCCAAAACAAGGATTGCCATGGAACAGACTGTAAATAATAGAATTAAAATGGATGAGACAGAGAAATCTATACCACAGGAGAGTGAATAGGAAATTTGTGACTCATGTATGTTGTCTTTGGAGAAGAAAAGCTCTGTCTCTTATCTTACCCTTGCATATTGGATGCCAAAAGTTTACTCAAAGACAGTAAGCAGTAACAAGACTAAAACAGGAATCCTCAAAGCCTTCTCTTTTGGACTTGCCTCTGGGGACAAGGAAAATGATCAATTTCTTTATGTACTAAAACCTAGTACATTATTATTATTATAAATAAGGCAGGCTATCGTTCTTTCACCCAGGCTGTAGTTCAGTGGTGCGAACCTGGCTCACTGCAGCCTCAACCTCTAAGCCTCAGGCAATCCTCACACCTCAGCCTGCCAAGTAGCTGGGACTACAGGCGTGAGCCAGCACACTCAGCTAATATTTTGCATTTTTTTTTAGAGATGAGGTGTCATCATGTTGTCCAGGCTGTTCTTGAACTCTTGGACTCAAGTGATCCACCTGCCTCAGCCTCGCAAAGTGCTGGGATTAAAGGCAAGTGCCACCATGCCTAGCCCTAATACATTATCATTCCTAGGTAATTTTCTTTCTTTTTTTTTTTGGCAGTTTCTTTTTGTACTATTATTATTATACTTTCAGTTCTAGGGTACATGTGCACAATGTGTAGGTTTGTTACATAGGTATACATGGGCCATGTTGGTTTGCTGCACCCATCAACTCGTCCTTTACACTAGGCATTTCTCCCAATGCTATCCCTTCCCCAGCCCCACACCCCAGACAGGCCCCAGTATGTGATGTTCCCCACCCTGTGTCCATGTGTTCTCATTTTTCAATTCCCACCTATGAGTGAGAACATGTGGTGTTTGGTTTTCTGTCCTTGTGATAGTTTGCTGAGAATGATGGTTTCCAGCTTCATCCATGTCCCTACAAAGGACATGAACTCATCCTTTTTATGGCTGCATAGTATTTCATGGTGTATATATGCCACATTTTCTTAATCCAGTCTATCATTGATGGACATTTGGGTTGGTTCCAAGTCTTTGCTATTGTGAATAGTGCCACAATAAACATTCAATTTGTTAATGATCTCTATAGTAGAATCTTATACAGCAGTAAAAACGAATAAATGAAAGCTCTTATATTTCAATATAGATTAATCTCACAACTATTCAATTCAAAAAGCATATTACAGAAGAAAACATAAAGGATAATAAAATTTGTGTAAAATTTTAAATACTATTTGTTACAATGTGTATAATACTACCCATTGTTTAAAAAGATGAAGATATAGTAAATATTTGGGGAAACACATGAAAATAATATACAGCGTATACAAGATAATCGTTATTCTCTAAGAGTAAGGAAGGTAATTCACAAAGAGAAAGTTACATTGATAATCATGACAGGAAAAAATTACCTTTACAATTGTTAGAAACGGTAGTCATCACTTCAACCAAGTAATCAAAATTAGTATCATGAATGGTAGCAAAACCTAACATTGCAGACATACTGATGTGATACAATATGAAGCACACAGTATCCCTTACAATTTTTTGACAAAAATATTTAACTCGTTTAAAATAAAGCCTTTATATCTAACTTCTAGTTTAGAAAAAAATACAGTGGGTAAAAGACCATGTTAAACAACATCCAGAGGATACAATCAGATCCAGAATGGAGTTATTCTACATAATAATTGGCTTGATGTTTTCAAAATATCGTTGTCGTTAGAAAGAAAAAGATGATAGAAATTCCCTAGATTTAAAGCTTTAAAATGCATTACTTTGATTGGACTCTGGTTTTTAAAAAGCAGTTATGAAAGACATTTATGCATACAGAGAGTTACAGATCAATCCAGTATACCAATATATTAGCAATGGGTAATTATATGATTGCACACTGTCATAGTCTTTTCAGGTGACTATAACAGAATACCATAGACTTGGTGACTATTAAACAATGGAAATTTATTGCTCACAGTTCTGGAGGCCAGGAAGTACAATGTCAAGGCACCAAAAGATTTGATGTCGGATGAGGGTATGCTTCCTGGTTCACGGATGACCATCTTCTCACTGTGTCCTCAACAAGACAGAAGGAACAAGAAAGCTATGTAGGGTCTCTTTTGTCAGAGCACTAATCACCTCCCAAAGGCCCTTTTTCCACATACCATAATATTGGGGATTCAGTTTTAAAATATGAATTTGGGGAGGACATAAACATTTACCTTGTAGGAACAGAATACTATTTATTCAACTTCTCTGTATGTTTGAAAATTTTCATAATAAAAAGTTGATAAAGTATAGATTATTTAGTAAATGTTACTGAGATAATTGATTGTCCACTTGGAAAAAAATAGATTCTTGCTTTACCTTAAACATTTAGAAGAAAATATAGAGGAATATATTTGTGCCTTTAGAGCAGGAGAGGAGGTCTTAAACTTCTTGCAAACGACAAAACACATGAAAGAAGTACAAACTGACAATATTAAAATATTGAAATGAAAAGCTCTGTTACATCAAAAGACATCTGAATTCCTCAGAAAGTAAAGCATGATACAAACATTTATGTGTAAATAGTTTATCAGGGTGTATGGTCTCAGGGAGCAGGACTGCGGGACAGGGAAAACAAAGCAGGAAAGGTGGGGGAGCCAAGAAAATGATACATTATCAAATTGGAAACCTCTACAAGCCACTGGTTCCTCTATCTCACGGGACCATCTGATTAGCCATATGAAGCACATCCCAGGATTCTATTTAGGGATAATAAAGGAATGGGGTTTTTATGCTAGCTTCCATAATCAAGGTCAAAATTTTGCCCTATGGGATATTCACTCTTTTGCACTTCGATATTGTATGAAATTTGCAGGAAACTTGAATAGGTTCTTGTAGTGTCTTATGGCCACAACAGCAATAAAACAGCCCTGGGATGGGAGCAAGAAGTACACTGTTTGTGTCTGAGGTAAGATGCTGTGAAATTGCATCTGCATGAAACCAGTCAGAACTGGCACAATAATGGTATTCACAGCAATGGCAGAAATAAGAAAAAGGTGAGGCCAAGAGGAATCCATCATGGGTGTTGCATAGAGTCTACCCCTTACATCCAAATACAGAATGCAGGATAATGATTACATCTAAAGAACGTAGGGGAAATGAGTTGCAAATAAAATGTTAAAAATTGCAAAATGTTAAAAAAAAAAGTTAAAAAATGTAAAAGCTGAGTGGTACATAAATATTTCTTATATTATTCTAATAATATTTTCTATGATATTCAATATGAAATATTTCAATATAAAATTTAAAAACAGAGTCAGTAATGTTTAAAAAGGTAAACAACTTTTTATAGATTATTTCCTTTCAAATCATCATGGCTCAACATATTCCTTTTTTATCTTTACTATTTATTTTAATATTCTCGTCTAACTGTCTCAACCCTATGTGGGAGAGATAATTATTAGGTTGATATGTTTATATACAACTTAAAAACTACTGAACATTTAAAACCTCTGTGTTTTCTTACACCTGTCAACAGTGAAAATTTAAGTTTAAGATTTTTTTTTTTGCGTGACTGCCTTCTTTCACTATCGACTTTGCATGGTTCATTCTCTCACTTTTTTCATGTGTTTGTTCCAAACAGAGCCGTTCCATTACTATTCTACCTAAAGGAACATATTTATAAAGCTCTATTCCCTTATTCTACTTTTTATTTTTTTGTAGTACATTAGAATGTATATTTTTCTGTTTACTGTTTGTTTTCCATTAGAATATTAGTTTCATGATGACATATTGTTGTGTTAACCTCTGTATGGCTAGCATGTAGAAGAGTGCTTGCTATATTTTAAGTACTGAATAAATACTTGATCAGTGAATGAATGAAAAACGGTGAAGAAACTTTGAAGTCATTTTACAAAAATGTTAGATTTATCAAAGTTCTTTGTTATTTTTCACATAAATAAAAGTGGACACAGACAAACAGACTGAAAGTATATAAAACACATTACATGTCTCTGTGTGTGGGTACAAAGCATACCCCCACACATATATATATATATACAAACACATAAATTCATATAATGTGTGTGTCTGTGCATATATATATATATATATATATATATATATATATACATAAAGAAGAGGGAAAAAAAGAAACCTTAACAGCAGATACTTGCATTGTATCTATTGGATTCCTTAAAATTTAAGCTCCCAGACTTTCTAGAAATGCGGCAACTTTTCAAAGCATGATTCAGCAAAATACATATTATTATAACTTGAAACAGAACTCATTTGAACACCTAGATTTTTATGAGCATGGTTTTCAAATAATTTAATTAATGTATTAATAATGTTTATTATAATAACATAATAGAAACATTCCTACATTTTTAATATATCCTTAGTATTTTATAGGTTCTTTATTCAATTTTTTTGTTTGTTAATATATAAATAATACCTGAGAATATTTTTGTTGTTTAAGATTTTGTAGTAACATGTAGAGGAACACAACCCAAACATCGTATGTCTTTACATAAGTAAAATCATATTATGCATATTCCTTTGAGACTTCATTATTTAACATTATGACTTGTATATTGTTACATTACAACACATATACTTGTTGGGAGACATATTTCCACGGGTATCTTATGTTTCTGTGAAAAGAGGGGACACTAACTGCCATTTGTTCTGGACTATCTTTTTAAGGATGTTTATAAAGCAAAGAGCATTGAAATATACTGAAACTATCTTTTTCCAGAGCAAAGGATCGGTATTTTTACCCTCCAATATAATGCAGATGTCTCCCTCCAAAGCAAATTTCAATCAGTTTTGTTTACAGCTCATTAGAATAGATAATGGTTCCCCAAACTTGAGCTTCCTCAGGTGTGACACAAACCTACTGTGCACAGCATCCACTTGTGCTTCTTTGTATTAACATTGTGAGCCTTGGGGTCAAGAAAAACAGACACAAACATGAAAGTATGCTGCTTGCTGCCTTGTGAGTAATAGATTTATTTGTCTCTGATTGGGAGTCTCATGTCTCCAACCAACATCCGTGAAACTGTAGCAGGCTAACTTGTTATTTGGCCAGTAGAATATAATATCTGACCCTTCACAGTTCTTGACAGCTATTGATTATGAGGATAGGATGCTGACAGAGACATGGCTCTCTGGAGGAGAGAGGATGAGGGCCTTACAAGCCAGGCTAGGAATATAAAATGACTATCTGAGATCCATTAGTGCATGCTGTTGCAAAAGTGATGGGGGGAGAGAAGTAAAGGGCTCTAGTTGTCCTACCTGTTACTGAATGTTAAAAAGCTGAGCAATGAGTGAAAGGATTAAAACAAGGCACTCAAATGGTGTTTTGATTGTTTCTACTCTGCTGGAGGAGGGAGAAAGGAGGGTTTTAGTCATGACAATGGAGCCATAACCCCTAAGCTTCAGCTAAAAGGCAATGTGAATGCAAGAACTGAGTCAAGGTGTACCCAAAGCTGAAATAAATGGTGTCAGCCTGAATATATAGAACTTTTGGTGGATCTACAACATTAAAGTTCATTTAGTTAAGCCATGAGGAGCTGCCAGGCTTCTCAAAGCTGATAGTGTCTTGTTTACTGGAATGGAGCCACGCCTTCCCTCCAGGTCCTCTTCACACCCCCCTGTTATTCTGACCTCATCTACTTTAAATACAAAGATGATCAGATGTGGAGCTTGTCCTCAGGAGGGACTGATATGGTTTGGCTGTGCCCCCACCCAAATCTCAACTTGAATTGTATCTTCCAGAATCTTCATGTGTTGTGGGAGGGACCCAGGGGAGGTAATTGAATCATGGGGGCTGGTCTTTCCATGCTATTCTTGTGATAGTGAATAAGTCTCACAAGATCTGATGGGTTTGTCAGGGGCTTCCACTGTTGCTTCCTCCTTATTTTCTTTTGCTGCTGCCATGTAAGAAGTGCCTTTCACCTCTCACCATGATTCTGAGGCCCCCCACCCCTGCCATGTGGAACTGTAAGTCCAATTAAACCTCTTTTTCTTCCCAGTCTTTGGTATGTCTTTGTCAGCAGTGTGAAAACGGACTAATACAGGGGCCAACGGCTAATATGTACTTAAATGAATATGCTAGATAATTTTAGGAAGAAAAAGAATTGAAACTTTGAAGACTGTTGGATATAGTTCTTACATCAGCATCCTATCTAATCCCATTGGAGGAGAGGGTGAGACCCGTTTAAACTGATGGACTTTGGACTGAGTTCAAAGTAGGAAAGCAAAGTCTAATGCAATCTTGTGAGTGAGGTTTTTCAGCATATTTATTATTGCTCTTGCTTCTACATTTGAATTTATAGTAGAAATTGATCTTATATGCCTGTACTTTCTTATCTGTTTATACTGAAGAAGATTATCCGAATTGGAAAGAAGCCACATATAGAGAAGTGCTAGTACCTTTAAAACTCAAAACCCTATTCACAACTTTGATCTACAAGTCTCTATAACTGATGATTTTTTTCCAATTAGGTATTTTGGAACAGGGAGGCAGCCTTCACATGGAGGCAACCTTGGGATTTTGAACTTATCCTGCCCTTTTTTAAAGTTTTAAGTTTTGGGGTACATGATGTACAGGTTTGTTACACAGGTAAACGTATGCCATGGTGGTGTGCTGCACCTACCAACCCGTCACCTAGGTATTAAGCCTAGCACACATTAGCTATTTTTCCTGATGCTCTCCTTCCTTCTGCTTCCACTGACAGGCCCCAGTGTGTGTTGTTCCCCTCCCTGTGTCCATATATTCTCATCGCTCAGCTCCTACTTATAAGAGAAAACATGCAGTGTTTGGTTTTCTGTTCCTGCATTTGTTTGCTGAGGATAACAGCTTCCAGCTCCATCCAAGCTCCTGCAAAAGGCATGATCTCATTCCTTTTTATGACTGCACAGTATTCCATGGTGTATATGTGCCACATTTTCTTTATCCAGTCTATCATTGATGGGCATTTGGGTTGATTCCCTGTCTTTGCTATTGTTAATAGTGCTATAATGAACATATGCTTACATGTATCTTTATAATGGAATGATTTATATTCCTTTGGATATATACCTAGGAATGGGATTCCTGGGTCAAATGATATTTCGGGTTCTGGATCATTGAGGAATCTCCACACTGTCTTCCACAATGGTTGAACTAATTTAGATTCCCCCCAACAATGTAAAAGGGTTCCTATTTCTCCACAACCTCACCAGCATCTGTTTCTTGACTTTATAATAATCACTATTCTGACTTATGTGAGATGTTATTGTGGTTTTGATTTTCATTTCTCTAATGGTCAGTAGTGTTTATCCCCCTTTTTGTAAATCAGCTATTAGCTTGCTATTGGGCTCTTATGAAATGGACACCAGACCTAAAACTACCTTGTGACTGTTAACTTGTTATTTCTATTTTGGTATGAATCAAGTAAGACTCAATGACTAATAAGGTGGGAAAGACCTACTAAGCCTCACTTTTTAAATGAAAATAGTTTATTTAAGAATGCAGCCATCCTTGCCCCACTAGTATCTTGATTTTACATGAAAAGTGGCAGCTATCCTTTTGGGAGAAAATGTATCACTCACTCTGCCACCTGAAGCAAAGGTGCTGATACAATGGGGCCCTCAACTCAAAAATTTTTTCTTAAATTCCTTGTCCTGGTTCACTCATAAGATAATCTTAAACTTGTGTTGTCCACTGGTCTGTGGCAGCTGTTCAACCTTAGCTCTAGCTATACAGAAACAAAAATGGACATAGCCACTCTGCTCAAAGACAGAACTCAAGCCCATTCCCATAGATCTGGCTACTATTCTTCCTAATGAATCTTGTTTTGTTATTACTGTTGCTAATGGCCTAGTTCTTTGCTACTTGGAAATCTAGAGACTGACAGATTGAAAATCTTACTTTTTGGTACTATAGGCTGTTGAAAGCAGTTCTCGCTACTGACCAAACTGTCAGAGTCATGTGTATAGATGCCAGGTAAGGGTCCATTCTCTGATAAGACTGATGTGAATAAAGCTTCTGTTCAAGTCTATACTGATCAGATTACCCACTGATACTGTATGAGTCTCTCATAGTACTCCACAGACAATACATCCATCATCAGAGAGGGGAAACAAAGTAATGGCTATAAGAAGCTTTCAAGTATTTTAAGGAACCACTGCCTTGGCTCTGGAAGGTATTCAGTTTAGTCTTGACTCACAAGCCAGGGTTATTATAGAATATAGAATTGTACTAGGTTCTTCTTTATATATCATGGTAGATTCTGTTCAATCACTAATACATCCTCTTGTACCTGTATTAATACCTTGAGGCAGGTGGAGAATTCAGTTAAAAACAACAACAATTTAAGTGTAGACAAATGCTGATAGAGTGGATTTTAAATGTTCTCACCACAAAATAACTTTGTGAGGTAATGCATATGTTAATTAGCTAGATTTAGCCGTTCCATAATATATTTATATATATATGTATATATATACTTTTTCAACATAAAATGTTGTACATGAGAAGTACATACAATTTTGTCTTTTTTTCTTTCCTTTCTTTTTTTTTTTTTGAGACAGAGTCTCACCCTATCACCCAGGCTGGAGTGCAGTGGCACGATCTCGGCTAGCTGCAACCTCCCCATCCCAGGCTCAAGCGATTCTCCTGCCTCACCCTTCCCAGTAGCTGGGATTACAGGCGCATGCAACCACGCACGGCTAATTTTTTGTATTTTTAGTAGAGACGGTGTTTCACTGTGTTAGCCAGGGTGGTCTCGATCTCCTTAACTCATGATCCACCCGCCTCGGCCTCCCAAAGTGCTGGGATTACAGGCATGAGCCACTGTGCCTGGCCCCAATTTTTATTTTACATTCAGGGGGTACATGTGCAGGTTTTATACATGGGTAAATTGTTTGTCTCGGGTGTTTGGTGTACATACAATTTTGTCACCCAGGTAATCAGCATATCTGGCAATTTTTTAAAAAGTAAAAAAAAAAAAAAAAAAAATCATAAATCCACTTGGCTTTCCATTATGAACATGATGTTTGCCCTACTCCAACCTCCCAAATGTCTATGTTGAAGCCCTAACCCCCAATGCGATTGTCTTTGGCAATAGGAACTTTAGGGAAATACTTAATTAAAGTTAGATGAAGTCATAAAGATGGGGCCCTGATCTGATAAGATTAGTGTTCTGAATCTGCTGGAACCCCGATCTTGGACTTCCAGACTAGATAACTGTGAGAAAATAAACTTCTGTGGCTTAAGCCATCCAGTCTGTCATGGCAGTGCAAGCAGACTGAGCCACTTTCAAAGTTAGGCCCTGATGGTTTATAGTATTTATTCAATTGCTCAGACTTGGAACCCTTTGATAGTAAACTTAATTAAATGACATATGAAACAAAGTAAATATATTTAATCTTAACCCTGTTGATCAGATTAATCAGAGTCACTGATGTAGTAGCATACTCATGGGAAAATTTGACGGATACCAAAATGGTGTGGAAACAAAGGGTGTACATAGTTGGTAGAAAATTTTCCGTAAGTCTCTTGTTTTACAAAACTTAGGAGCAGTAGCACTAACGGGGCTTTTGTTCAGGATTACCCCTTTTAAAATGTTCATAAGGAAAACAGTCTTGGGGAGGTAGAGGGAATATGGCAGACAGGAGACAGGGATGATGTGTAACTCCCACTTGGACAGACAGAACAGCGTGTGGAGACACACTGTTGACTTTTGCTCCGGGAACCCACACAGGAGTGTACCAGAAAAAAAAAAAAATCACAGATCCTCTGAAAGAAGCAGCAGGCTGCTGCAAATTCCATGAGACAGGCAAAAAGCTCTGGTGCTGTCTTGAATGTGCCACATACTAGCTGGAGGCCAACCAACTCAGGCCATTACAGCAACTTTTGACAGAACTGCCCTGCTCCAAGGAAGGAGAAAAAAAAAAAAACAACAGCTAATCTCTTTGCCTGCAACATCCTGGCCAGTGATCTTGAGTCTGTCTACGTGACAACTTTACTGCTAGCATAACCAGCATCTGAGAAAGCCAGAAAACATCTCTAAAACAAAGGATTCTAACAGAGTCTACTTTATTCTCTTGCCACCTCCACCAGAGCAGGTGCTGATATCCACAGCTGGGAGACCTGAAGACAGATCACATCACAGGACTCTTTGCAGACATTCCCCAGCACAAACCCAGAGCCCAATAGCCCCACTAGGTGGCTGGACTGAGAAAAGCAATAACAATTACTGCAGTCTGGCTTGCAGGAAACCCCATCCCTAGGGGAACAGGGAGTGCACCACATCAAGGGATCACTCAGTGGGACAAAATAATCTGAATAGAAGCCCTTGAGTTCCAGATTTTTCCACTGAAATAGTTTACCCAAATTAGAAGGAATCAGAAAAGTAATTCTGGTAATATGAGAAAACAAGTTTTTTTTTTGAGACAGAGTCTCGCACTGTCACCCAGGCTGGAGTGCAGTGGTGCAATCTCGGCTCACTGCAAGCTCTGCCTTCCGGGTTCACACCATTCTCCTGCCTCAGCCTCCCAAGTAGCTAGGACTACAGGCACTCGCAACCATGCCTGGCTAATTTTTTGTATTTTTAGAAGAGATGGGGTTTCACCATGTTAGCCAGGATGGTCTCCATCTCCTGATCTCGTGATCCACCTGCCTCGGCCTCCTAAAGTGCTGAGATTACAGGCATGAGCCACTGCACCAGCTGACAAAACAAGGTTTTATAACACCCCCCAAAACCACACCAGCTCCCCAGCAATGTATCCAAGCCAAGAAAAAATATCTGAATTGCCAGAAAATGAATTCAGATGGTTGATTATTAAGCTACTCAAGGAGATACTAGAGAAACATAAAAACCAACTTAAAGAAATTTAAAAAAAATACAGGATATTAATTTTAAAGTCTCCAGAGAAATAAATATCATGAAAAAAGACAATCTCAACTTCTGGAAATGAAAGACACACTTAGAGAAATGCAAAATGCATGGGAAAATTTCAAACCTAGAACTGAACAAGTTGAAGAAAGAATATCAGAGCTTGAAGACAAGACTTTTGAATGAACCCCATGTGACAAAGACAAAGAAAATTTAAAAACTGAACAAAGCCTCCAAGAAATTTGGAATTATGCTAAATGACCAAACATAAGAATAATTGGTGTTCCTTAGAAAGAGGAGAAATATAAAAGTTTGGAAAACATATTTGAGGGAACAATTGAGGAAAACTTCCATAGCCTTGCTAGAGAGCTAGACATCCAAATAGAAAAAGCTCAAAGAACACCTGAGAAATTCATCACCACATAGTCATCAGTTTATCTAAAGTCAGGTAAAATAGTTCATGCTGTCTCTACTTCTTGGACATCTATAGTGCTGGTGTGTGTTAATTTTCTTGTTAATATAAGGGAAATAATATAGAAAACTAGAGAGCTAATTAGAAAAACGATCATAAGAGTATGACAGTGAAAATGAAGTAATTCTAACCTATAAAGGAAAACCTATCGGATTAACAGGAGATTTCTCAGCAGAAACCCTACAAGCCTAAAGGGACTGGGGTCCTGTCTTTACCCTCCTCCAACAAAATAATTGCCAGCCATAAATTTTTGTACCCATCAAAACTAAGATTAATAAATGGAGGAGAGATAAAGTATTTTTCAAACAAACAAATGCTAAAAGAATTTGCCTCTACCAAGCCTGCACTACACGAAATGCTAAAAGGAGCTCTAAATCTTGAAAGAAAACCTCAAAATACACCAAAATAGAACCTCCTTAAAGCATAAATCTCACAAGACCTATAAAACAATAACACAAATTTAAAAAGGTATTCAGGCAACAACTAGCATAATGAAAAAAACAGTACCTCACATCTCAATACTAACGTTCAGTGTAAATGGCCTAAATGCTCAACTTAAAACATACGGAATGACAGAATGGATAAAAATACACCAACCAAGTATCTGCTGTCTTCAAGAGACTCACCTAATGCATAAGGACTCACATAAACTTAAGGTAAAGGGTGGAAAAATATATTCCATACAAATGTAAACCAAAAGTGAGAAGGAGTAGTTATTCTTATATCAGACAACACAGACTGTAAAGCAATAATTAATAAGAAAGACAAAGGCAGATATTATATAACGAAAACAGGAACAGTTCAACAGGAAAATATCACAATTGTAAATATATATGCACATAACATGGAAGCTTCCAAATTTATAAAACAATTATTATGACACATAAATGAGATGGACAGCAGCACAATAATAGTAGGGGACTTCAGTACTCCACTGACAGCACTACACAGGCTATCAAGACAGAAACTAAACAAAGGAACAATGGACTTAAACTATACCCTAGAACAAATGGACTTAACATATTTACAAAACATTCTACCCAACAAATGCAGAATATGCATTCTTTCCAACAGCAAATGAAATATTCTCCGCAGAAGAATAAAATTGAAAATTAACTCAAAAAGGAAACCTCAAAATGATACAAATACATGGAAATTAAATAATCTGCTACTGAATGATCCTTGGGTCAACAATGAAAGATGGAAATTAAAAAAAAAATCTGAATTAAACAATAATAAGGACACAACCTATCAAAACCTCTGGAACACAGAAAAGTGGTACTAAGAGAAAAGTGCATAGAATTAAATGCCTACATCAAAATGAAAGAGCACACATAGACAATCTAAGGTAACACCTCAAGGAACTGGAGAAAAAAAAAAACACAAAGAACCAGCAGAAGAAAAGAAAAAACAAAAATCAGAGCAGAACTAAATAAAATTGAAACAAAAAAATACAAAAGATAAATGAAACAAAAAGATGGCTATATGAAAAGATAGGCAACATTTATAGGCCATTAGCTACATTAGCCAAGAAAAGAAGAGAGAAGAGTCAAATAAGTTCCATTAGTAATAAAACAAGATATATTATAACCAATACCACAGAAATACAAAAGATCATTCAAGGCTGCTATGAACACCTTTATGCAAACAAACTAGGAATCCTAGAGGAGACAGATAAATTCCTGAAAATGTACAACCCTCCTAGATTAAATCAGGAAGAAATAGAAACTCTAAACAGACCAATAACAAGTAGCAAGATTGAAACAGTAATTTAAAAAATTTCCAACAACAAAAACAAAGTCCAGGACAGAATGGATTTGCAGCTGAATTCTGTCAGGCATTCAAAGAATTGGTAGCACTCTTACTGAAACAATTCCAAAAGATAGAGAAATTGTGAATCCTCCCTAAATTATTTTATGAAGATAGTATCACCATAATACCAAATTCAGGAAAGGATGTAACAGAAAAAGAAAACTACACACAATATTCCTGATGAACATAGATGCAAAAATCCTCAACAAAATACTAACTAACTGAATCCAACAGCATATAAAAAAGATAATCCACCATGATCAAGTGGGTTTCATTCTAGGGATGCAGGGCTGGTTTAACATATGCAAGTCAGTAAGTGTGATACATAAACAGAATTAAAAACAAAAATCATATGATCATCTCAATAGATGCAGAAAAAGCATTTGACAAGATCCAGCATCCCTTTATGATTAAAACCCTCTGCAAAATTGGCATGGAAGGAACATACCTCAGGTTAATAAAAGCCATCTCTGAAAAAACTACAGCCAACATTATACTGAACCAGAAAATGTTGAAAGTATTCCCCCTGAGAAACAACAGAGACATAGATATCGGTATCCATATATCTTTGTGCACATATGAGAGTGTTTCTGTAGGACAGAGACTTTTTGGTGATAGAAATTCTCCTTATTAGATACACTCATTTATGGGCCAAAAAAGATGTAATCATTTACACATCTGTCACTACATTATGAGAATAACACTTTGCCTATAGTTGAAAAACTTTATCTTGTTTTAATATTAATTTCCGGACTACTGGTGAGACTGATTACCTTGTCATGGTTCTTGACTGTATTTCTTCTGCAAATGTTCTTTTCTTGTACATGATACATTTTCTTTCAGGTAATTTATTTTTATTGAATTATAAAAAACTCTTTATATATATAGGAACTTTGTTTCCCTTTGTTGTATATTATGAAACTATAGTTGCCAGTTATACCACTTCTCACTGAACTATGCTAATAGTGTTTAAGTCATACAGAAATTTAAAAATTTTATAATCAGATTAATCAACTTTTATGGCTTATAGATTTTCTCTCTTGCTTAGGAATGACTTTGTTATTCTAAGTTTATTCTCCTATATGTCATTTGAATTTCTTCTATTATTCTAATTTCTTTTAGTTTTTTGAAACTCATCATTTATTACAGCAGCCAACAACTGCATATTGTCTGTGAAAAACTTCTCTGTGAGGATTTAATTTTATAATAATTATACACTCAAAATTATATCATTTGTTTTTTAACTTTTAAGTCCCAGGGTACAAGTGCAGGTTTGTTACATAGGTAAACTTGTATGATGGGGTTTGTTATACAGATTATTTCATCATTCATGTATTAAGCCTAGTACCCATTAGTTATTCTTCCTGATGTTCTTCTTCCTCCCACCCTTCACCTTCTGAAAAGACCCAGTGTGTGTTGTTCTCCTCTATGTGTCCATGTGTTCTCGTCAGTTAGCTCCCACTTATAAGTGAGAACATGCAGTATTGGGTTTTCTGTTCCTGTGCTAGTTTGCTAAAGATAATCGCATCCAGCTTTATCCATGTCCCTGCAAAGAACATGATCTCATTCTTTTTCATGGCTGCATAGTATTCCATGGTGTATATTTACCACATTTTCTCTATTCAGTCTATCATTGATGAGCATTTATGTTGATTCCATGTCTTTGCTACTGCCAATAGTGCTGGAATGAACATACATGTGCATGTGTCTTTATAATAGAATGATTTCTATTCCTTTGGATATATATCCAGCAATGGGATTGTTTCATTGAATGGTATTTTGCCACACTGTCTCCCACAATGACCGAACTGATTTACACTCCCAGCAACAGTGTATAAGGGTTCCCTTTTCTCCTCAACCTTGACAGCATCTATTATTTTTTGACTTTTTAAGAACAGCCATTCTGACTGTTGTGAAATGCTATCTCATTGTGGTTTTGATTTGCAGTTCTCTAATGATCAGTGATGTTGAGCTTTTTCTCATATGATTGTTGACTACATGTATGTTTTCTTCTGAAAAGTGTTCATGCCCTTTGCCTACTTTTTTATGTTGTTTTTGTAATTTTACGTTTCTTATAGATGCTGGATATTAGACCTTTGCTGAATGCATAGTTTGCAAAAAGTTTCTCCTATTCTCTAGGTTATCTGCTTACTCTGTTGATAGTTTCTTTTGCTGCGCAGAAACCCTTTAGTTTAATTAGATCCCCTTTGTCAATTTTTGCTTTTGTAGCTACTCCTTTTGGCATCTTCATCATAAAATGTTTGTCCATGCCTATGTCCTGAGTGGTATTGCCTAGGTTGTCTTCCAGGTTTTCATAGTTTGGGGTTTTACATTTAAGTCTTTAATCCATCTTGAGTGAATTTTTGTATATGGTGGAAGGAAGATGTCCAGTTTCAATTTTCTGCAGGTGGCTAGCCAGTAATCCCAGCATCATTTATTGAATAGGAAATCCTTTCTCTGTTGCTTCTTTTTGTCAGGTTTGCCAAAGTTCAGATAGTTGTAGGTATGCAGTCTTATTTCTGGGTTCTCTATACTGTTCCATTGGTCTATATGTCTGTTTTTGTACCAGTACCATGCTCTTTTGGTTATGGTAGCCCTGTAGAATAGTTTGAAGTTGGGTAGCATGATGCCTCCAGCTTTGTTCTCTTTGTTTAGGATTGCGTTGGCTATTCAGGCTCCTTTTTAGTTTCGTGTGAATTTTAAAATATTCTTTATCTAGCTCTGTAAAGAAATGTCAATGTTATTTTAACGGGAATGTGATTGAATGTATGACTTGCTTTGGGCAGTATGGCCATTATCACAATATTGATTCTTCCAATCAATAAGCATGGAATGTTTTTCCACTTGTTTGTGTCGTCTCTGATTTCTTCGAGCAGTGGTTTGTAGTTATCCTTGTAGTGATCATTCACCTGCCTAGTAAGTTGTATTCCTAGGTTTTTATTCTTTTGGTGGCATTTGTGAATGGGAGTTCGTTCCTGATTTGGCTTGTGGCTTGACTGTTGTTGGTGTATAGGAATGCTGGTGATTTTTGCATATTAATTTTGTATCTTGAGACTTTACTGAAGTTGTTTTTCAGCTTACAAAGCTTTTGGGCTAAGACTATGTGGTTTTCTAGATATATAATTATGTCATTTGCAAGAAGGGATAGTTTCACTTTCTGTCTTCATATTTGGATGCCGTTTTTTTCTTTCTCTTTCCTGATTGCCCCGGCCAAGACTTCCAATGCTATGATGAATTGGAGTGGTGAGAGAGGGCATCCTTCTCTTGTGCTGGTTTTCAAGGGGAATGTCTACAGCTTTTGTCCACTCAGTATGATGTTGACTGTGGGTTTGTCATATAGGGCCGTTATTATTTTGAGCAATATTCTTTCAATACCTAGTTTATTGAGAGTTTTTAACATGAATGGATTTTGAATTTTATCAAAAGCCTTTTCTTCATATATTGAAATAATGATGTGGTTTTTGTCTTCAGGTTTGTTTATGTGATGAATCACATTTATTGATTTGTATATGTGAAGCCAAATTTGCATCCCACTGATGAAGCCTACTTGATACTGTGGGGTGAGCTTTATAATGTGTTGCTGGACTTGGTTGCCAGTATTTTGTTCAGAATTTTTGCATCAGTGGTCATCAAGGACATTGGCCTGAAGTTTTCTTTTTTTGTTGTATCTCTGCCAGGTTTTGGTATCAGGATGATTCTGGCCTAACAGAATGAGTTGGAGAGGTGTCCCTCCTCCTCAACTCCTCTTTGTACATCTATAGAATTCAGCTGTGAATTTGTCGGGTCTTGGCCTGTTTTTGGTTGATAGGCCATTTATTACTGCCTCAATGTCAGAACTCATTATTGGTCTGTTCAGAGATTCAACTATTTCCTGATTCAGTCTTGGAAGGGTGTATGTGCCCAGGAATTTATCCGTTTCCTCTAGATTTTCTAGTTTATTTGCATAATATTTTCTGATGGCTGTTTGTATTTCTGTGGAGGTCAGTGGTGATATTCCCCTTGTGATTTCTGATTGTGTTTATTTGAATCTTCCCTCTTTTCTTCTTTATTAGTGTAGCTAGCTATTTTATTATTTTCAAAAAAAAACCCTCTGGATTTGTTGATCTTTTGAATGGTTTTTCATGTCTCTTTCTCCCTCAGTTCAACTCTGATTTTGGTTACTTATTGTCTTCTGCTAGCTGTGGGATTTGTTTCCTCTTGGTTCTCTAGTTCTTTTAGTTGTGACAGTAGGTTGATAACTGGAGATCTTTTAAACTTTTTGATGTGGGCATTTAGTGCTATAAATTTTCCTCTTATTGCTATCTTAGCTATGTCCCATAGATTCTGGTACATTGTATCTTTATTCCCATTAGTTTTAAATAATTTCTTGATTTCTGCTTTAATTTCATTATTTACCCAAAAGTCATGTATGGTTTTGAGTGAATTTCTTAGTCTTTGTTTCTAATTTGATTGCACTGTGGTCTGAGAGATTGTTATTATTTCAATTATTTTGCATTTGCTGAAGAGTGTTTTACTTCTGATTATATGATTGATTTTGGAGTATGTGCCATGCAGCAATGAGAAGAATGTATATTCTGTTTTTGAGGGGTGGGGAGATCTGTAGATATTTATCAGGTCCATTTTATCCAGTGCTAAGTTCAGGACCTAAATATCCTTTTAAATTTTCTGTCTTGATGATCTGTTTAATATTGTCACTGGGGTGTTAAAGTCTTCCACTATTATTGTGTGGGAGTCTAAGTCTCTTTGAAGGTCTCTAAGAACTTGCTTTATGAATTTTGGTGCTCCTGAGTTAGGTGTATATATATTTATAACAGTTAAATCTTCTCGTTGAATTGAACTCTTTACCATTATATAATGACCTACTTTGTCTTATTTTATCTTTGTTGGTTTAAAGCCTGTTTTGTCAGAAACTGGGATTACAAACCCTGCATTTTTCTATGTTCTATTTGTTTGGTACAGTTTCTTCCATCCCTTTATTTTGAACCTATGTGTGTCATTGCATGTGCTATGGGTCCCTGAAGACAGCATACCAGTGGTCATGGTTCTTTATCCAGCTTGCCACTTTGTGTCTTTCAACTGGGGCATTTAGCTCATTTACATGTAAGGTTAGTATTGATATGTGTGTATTTGAGCCTGTCATCATAATGTTAGCTGGCTATTTTGCAGACTTGTTTACGTGGTTGCTTTACAGCATCACTGGTCTGTGAACTTCAGTATGTTTTTGTAGTGGCTTGTAATGGTCTTTCCTTTTCATATTTAGCACTTCCTTCAAGAGCACGTGTAAGGCAAGTCAGGTGGTAAAAATTTCCTCAGCATTTGCTTGTCTGAAAAAGATCCTATTTCTTCTTTGCTTATGAAGCTTAGTTTGACTAGATATGAAATTCTGGGTTGGAATTTCTTTTAAGATTGTTGTATATTGGCCCCCAATCTCTTCTGGCTTGTAGGTTTTCTTCTGAGAGATCCAGTGTTAGTCTGATGTGCTTCCCTTTGTAGGTGATCTGGCCTTTCTCTCTTGCTGACTTTAACAATTTTTCTTTCATTTCAACCTTGGAGAATCTGATGACTATGTGTCTTTGGGATTATCTTCTCATGCAGTATCTTACTGAGGTTCTCTGCATTTCCTGAATTTGTATGTTGGCCTCTCTAGCTAGGTTGGGCAAGTTCTCATGGATGATATCCTGTCGATGTTTTCTAAATTGATTCCATTCTCCCCATCTCTTTCAGATACAGCAATCAGTCATAGATTCATTTTCTTTACATGATCCCATATTTCTCAGATTTAGTCTCTTTATATAATTCTATATTTTGTTTATTCCTTTGCATTTTTTTCTGTATTCTTTTCTGCCTGTCCTATTTAATAAATTCCATCTTCAGAATCTTAGATTCTATCATCCACTTGGTCTATTCTGCTATTAATACTTGTGATTGCCTTATGAAATCCTCATAGTGTGTTTTTCAGCTGTATCAGGTTGGTTACATTCTCCTCTAAAGTAGCTATTTTGTCTGTCAGCTCCTGCAATGGTTTATCTTGATTTTTAGCTTCCTTGAATTGGGTTACAATGTATTCCTTTAGCTCAGTAAACTTTTATCTATCCATATTCTGAATTCTACTTCAGTCATTTCAGGCATTTTAGCCTCAGCCTGGCTTCGAACTCTTGCTGGATAGGTGATGCTGTCATTTGGAGGAAAGAGGACATTCTGGCTTTTTGAGTTTACAGCATTCTTGTGGTGATTATTTCTCATCTTTATGGGCTTATCTACCTTCAATCTTTGAGGGTGCTGACTTTTGCATTTTTTTTTAACAGCCTGGCTACTTTTCCATAGAGCTGCTGTGGTATGCTGGGGGTCTGCTCCAGTCCCTAGTCACCTCAGATTTTCCAGTACTTGGAGGTATTCACCAGTGAAGGCTGAAAAACAACAAAGATGGCAGCCTGCCCCTTCCTCTGGTAGCTCCATGACAGGGTGATACAGACATGTTGTTGGTCCAAACGCATCTGTAGGAGGTGGCTGGAGTCCCTGGATGGGAGGTTTTGCCCAGTAAGGAGGAACAGGATCAGGGACCCACTTAAAAAAGTAGTTTGGCCATGTTTTTGTAGTGCAGCTGTGCTGTACTAGGGGTCCACTTTAGCCCCTGGTTGCCTCAGACACTCCAAAGCCCAAAGGCCAGAGTGGCTAAGTTGCCCAAATAGCAAAGATGGTGGACCACCCCTCCTCTTAGGAGCTCCATCTCAGGAAGACCTGAAACCTCTGTCAGTCAAAGATCACTAATGAAGGTGGCCAGACGCTGGTTGGGAGGCTCCACCCAGTGATGGGGAATGTGGTCAGGGACCTGCTTAAAAAATGTGGCAGTCTGGCCACATTTTCTGTAGGGCTGCTGTGCTGTGCATGTGTACCACTTCCACCCCTGGTTGGCTTGGGCTCCCCAAATCTCAAAGGCTGGAACTGCTAAGTCATCCAAACAGCAAAGATAGCTGTCTGCCCCTGTGTCTGGGTGTTCCATCCCAAGAAGTTTTCAAATCTCTGCAGGCTGAACAACACTGGCAGGGGTGGCTGGAGGCCCTCATTTGGAGGTCCCACTCAGTGAGGAGGAACAGACCAGAGACTGACTTAAAGCAGTAGTCTGGCCATGTTTTGGTAGACCAGCTATGCTGCACTGGGGAATTCCTTCCACCCCTGGTTGGTTTGGATTCTCCAAAGTCCACAGACTGGACTGGTTTAAATGTACAAACCACAAAGATGACAGCCTTCCTCTTCTCACGGGAGCTCCGGCCCAGGTAGTTGCAACATTTCTACAGGTGACTGGCTGGAATTCTAAGCCAGTGAGTCTTATTCTGTGAGGTTTCATGGAAGTGGGGCCTACAGACCATGGCTACTTGACCCCCTAGATTCAGCCTCTTTCCTAGGGATATGTATGGGGGTCTAATATCCCACTTTGCTGGAGTTACAGTTACATTTGACAGGAAGCCCAGAGATGGAGTATCTAAAGCTCCCAGGTCTCTGCACATGCCTGAGTGGCTGTTTTGCTGAGATTTCTCATAGCTCTGTGTGTCAGACTGAAGGCCCTGGTGGAGTAAGTTCATGAGGGAATCTCTTGACTCAAGAGTTGCAAAGATCTGTGGGAGAACCATGGTTTCCCAGGGTTGCACATTTACTCACTGCTTCCCTGGGTAGGGAAGGTTCTCTTGGCTCTGTGTCACTCCTGGGTGAGCCATTGTCCTGCCTTGCTTTTCTCCATTCTCTGTGGGTTGCATTGTTTTCTTGATTGGTCCCAATGCCAGTACATTCTCCTCAATTGGTCCCCAGTGCCAGTACCTGGTTGTTTCTGTTGAAGTTGCTGTTTTTACTCACCCCTTCCATTCCTCTCCATGAGAGCAACACAACCTAGCTTCTTCTAGTTGGCCATCTTGGCCACTCCCTAATTATATCATTTCTAATCTGTTAAATGTCACATGCTACTGCTCTACTTTTAGTTAATAGTCCATGTTTATCTAAAAGTAAAAGTATAATATTCTTTATGAATTTATAAAACCCACCTTTATCAGAATAATGAAAATCATATTTTTTCTTTCACAAAGCAATTCCACAATTTATTCAGAATTTGTCTTACAATGTTTTTTCAAATGAGAATAATGTAACACATGGAGGTGAAGATGCTTGTCCAAGGTCATAAGAAGAATCTTGCATGAGGCTAAAACCCATAGTCTCAGTTATTATGTGTGTGTATATATGTATGTGTTTCCTCACTGAGCCACATTGACTCTTATTTGGGGCTAAAAAAGGAAAATGTTTATGCAGAAATATGTGTGAAAGTTACAGAAGACAGATTTTAATCAAAATTATGTATTTCATCTCTCTCCACTTCCGTTACCCAGCTGGTATCCAAGTCCTTCCTCATTCCCCTGTTTGGGATAAGAACAGCTGCTTGTGATGACATAGGCAGTCTTCTCCAGCCTTCTGCTTCAGGCAGCAGTTTGCGCCTTTCTCTTTGAAATTAGCTGGAACCATTTTAAGCATTTTCCTGTTTCCTCTAGGCACATGCAATACCAGGATAAGAATTAAAGCATCTGTCCTTCTAAAGATTATGTGAAGTTTTTACAATGTTTCTTGATTATTTGAGGGCCAGCAAATTAAGTAGGTAAGAAAAGTTTGTAACTGGATTAAATCAAGACAGAAAAATGAATGGAAAGTGGTCAATGGTCAATATTTGGAGTGTAGAGGAGGAGAAGAAGAGCATTTGGAGAGAGGCAGGGATATTTCATATAAAAGATTTTTCCCCATAGAGAGGAAAACACCAGGTATCTAAAGGATTTAATTTAGTGATAATAGACACCACTAAGAGAGCATCCCTTTGCTGCATTGGTGAAATAATCTGGTATGCTCTGGATGTACTTGCTGCATGAATTCCCTTGAGAACCTTTTTCCCACTCAGCCCCTTAGAACCCATTCTAATGGAATCTTCCCCCTTATCCTAGCCAGCCTGCCCTGCTTCCTACCTTTCCCCACTCAAAAAAGCCTATTATCCTCCTCCATTGCTGATGTTCTTGTGATTTTTGGAAAGGCAGAGACTTTTGGAAGTTTCCTCAGGGAGAATTAATTTGGCTGGAGATGGACAATTAAGGAAAAAAGGAAGGACATGGAAAAAATATTATAAAGAGGATTATGGTAATGTCAGAGAAGATAAAACACAAGGCTCCTACAGAGTACAGAAAGGAATTCCAAGAGTATAGAAGAATAGAATATTCTATCCAGAAAATAGAAGAATAAAAAGCCTTTCAACACACACACACACACACACACACTGTTATCAAGTTAAAAACTGATGCTTTGGGGTGGTGGAAATCTAGATTTAGTCATTTACTACTTCTGGGAAGCTATATAATATGTACTAACTCTAAAAAATAATAATACAGCTTCTTTTGGCAATGTGATAAAGTCTCTGAATACTGTAAGCCTGGGCCACTTTATGAAGTAGGTGATGCCATTTGCACTTTCTCATTTAACCTACAAGTGCTCATTTTTTATCAAAATCTACGAGTGTTCTGTGTCCTATTCTTCATTTATTCTCCATTATAATGCTACAGGGGAATATTGTACACTTTAAAAATTCCTGTTCAACATTGAAAAGCCAGGTGCTCCATGAAGTCTTCCTTAACCTCTCCCTTCACAGACAAGATTATTATCTCCCCATTCTGAGCTCTTAAACAAGTTCTGAATATCTATTATTGTACTAAATTCACTGTACTGTGATTATTTGCCAGCTTTTTGTCTCTTCCACTGGATTGTGTGCTGTTTGGCAGCAAAAGTCCTGTTTGTTTGTTTCTTTGTTTATTGTAACCCTAGGACCTATGGCTGCACCTGAAAAAGAGTAGTAACTTGGTAATTGTTTAAAGAAATTATTGTTCATTTTTATTATTATTACTTATGTTTTGTGTTTTCTCTTTCTTCGGTTCTCCCCGAGATGCTATAGCCTAAGGATTCTGATCTTGTCAAATGTGCATCTGCTTCTATGTAGTCTTTGTTCCTGTTAAAATGCACTTTATCTGAAAACATCTAAGAATTCTTTCTCTCTTCTTTCTATTATACTCTATTCTTTTTTAACATCTAATTTTCCGAATCACTAGGTATATTACACCAACTACTTGATCGCTAAATGTGTTTTTGCTGTGACAAACGATAATGCCACTCCTCTCTTTTATTGTGTATTTATGTCTCACATCATAGTCCAAGGATTAAAGAGTGAATACGTGTTGTAGATAGACCTGCTGAGACAATATTTTAGCTGCATTGATTTCTGTCATGTGAATTCCAAAAGAAACATCTAATAGGATATGTCATTAAATATTTTTACTACACTGAAGAAAATGAAAACATAAGACTATCCTCTGATTAAGGGATAAGTGAACTGATTTGCATTCTAGAAGGTAAGGGGGAAAAGATACTTTTTTAGAAATCACTATCATGACCAACTCTTTCTTACAGCACTGCTTATTGTGAAGTACAGAAATTTCTGGTCTTTAATTTTTGATGCTACTATTCTATTTATGCCTGTGCTCTTTAATTTCAAAGTGTATGGAAATTCCCAGAAAGACTATGCTTCAAATTCCTATAGTTCTTGGTAATGGTAAAACCTTGGATGGGCAGGCAACCAGGGATGGCCCTGAGCTACATTACCAAGTAGATGATACCATTTGCACCTTTCCATATCTGTTGTGAGTGTTCACTACTCTCATACTCTAGGGGTGTTCTGTGTCCTATTATTTCAGGGTATGGCCATCAAATAATCCCCTTAATTATGGTGCTAGAGGATAATGTCCTAAGGAGTGTTTCTCACAGTGAGATCTGCTGATACTTTGCATCAGAATTATCTCTAAGGTTATTGTTAAAATGGAACTCCCTGGGTCTAACCCAAGAATTTCTAAAGCAGAAGATCTGAGAATGTGGTACAGAATCTGCCTTTGTAATGTGCTCTAGGAAATCTTAACTCAAAATACAGTCTGTGAACTACAGTCATATGGTATTCTCTTTCCCTAGGTAATAAGGACCTAAGGGAGCCAACCCCTATGATAGATTTACAGATAACATGGCCCAAAATGGGGAACTAAATCTTTTATGGAAGTAGATTATCTCAAAAAATTATTTAATCATCTATGACATTTCATGCATATGACAATCAAAGTACTATGTTAGGCATACAAATTATACTTGCTCATAATGCTTAAATGTATACCCTCTTAACCCTAAAGAGGCCAAGCTGATAAATGTGCTCTAGTATGCAGATTAAAGAGTTTTAATGTAATAATATAATTGTGGCTGTAATTAATGACTAGTCTTACTATCCAATTACTTCCAGAAAAGGTGGCTTAAGATCCACTATTGCAAAAGTCATAATTTTTGGTAGGCATTTTGCAATATTTGACTAGTATATTGATAATCACCCTACACAACTGGCAGATTTCTTCAGTTAACTAGGATTATGTTTTTCAAGCAGCTAGTCGTAGAGGGATCACTAGAGAATTACATTGCTTGAGTTTTATGAGTGTTTTTAATTAGTTTTATTTTAAAGATAAGTAGGATATTTGATTATATTCTGTTAAAAATAATCTGAGTTAAAAATTATGAGGAAATACATTATGATACAAAACTCTGGGAACTTGAATTCTTGTTCATTTATGAGATGAAGCTGACTTTAACTATTTGGGTGATAAATCTTGCTCCTTTCTGCAGGTAGTCTCTTGGCTCATTTTCATAAATAAATTCAGTGAACACCTCCTTAGGTAAGTGTCCTCAATTTTACTAAGAAGGCATAGACTCAATCTTATTTCAGTTTTTGTTTGTTTGTTTGTTTTCTCAAGATGAGTCTTGCTCTGTTGCCCAGGCTGCAGTGCAGTGGCATGATCTCGACTTACTGCAACCTCCACCTCCCAGGTTCAAGCAATTCTCCTGCCTTAGCCTCCTGAGTAGCTGGGATTACAGCCACCTGCCACCACGCCTGGCTATTTTTTGTATGTTTAGTAGAGATGGGGTTTCACCATGTCGGCCAGGCTGGTCTTGAGCTCCTGACCTCGTGATCCGCTTATTAAAGTACATCTGTCTACACCTAAGAAGCAATATGGATTAGCTGCACTCCCAGATTTGATAAAGAGTATTACTTAAAAGTCTGCCACAAAATACATATCAAAATTTAGGTGAGAGATTATCTCTGGAAGATTACCTGAAATACCTAAAGAAAATTTATTCCTCTAGATAATCTTCAGTTTGACTTTGGTTTAAGCCAGACCTAGCTTGCTGCATGACACACCTCATCTGGTCCTAAACACATGTAAAATTTCTTTAATGGCACTAAGATTAGTCATAATGGCATAATACCATTGACATACATTGACCGATATTGTAAAACAGCCTTAAGATGTTGGTTGTTTTCTATAAAGTTGTTGAAAATATTATTGACTACATTATACACTTCAAGTTGTTGAAGATATTATTCACTACAATATACAAGGAATTGCAATAGAAATTTCTCTCTGGTTGTGTTTCTGAAAATAATTTTAATTCTCTTGAAAATTTTAAAAATATTATGTGCTGCAGCTAATGTTACATGTTACATTTCATTCTGTACCTCATAGCACGTAATTTTTTTGATATTCACCTTTGGATTAATCTTATTTTACTAACCTTTCTAATTCTTCACCATGATTTTTTTACTTACTTAATGAAAATCTTATTGCACTGCTCATATTTGTGCATACCTTCTTACATATATTTGGCAGAAAAGCAGCATATAAATAAACATGATAATCATAAAGCTGAGCCCAGAGATGAGCAACTTGTTTTTATAATGGTACTGAAATTTCTTGGTGTTCAGAAAAAGGCTGAGCCCGGTCCACCATAACATAAACTCTCCAGGCATGTAAATAGACCAAACGTGAAGAAGTACTATATTTATTTCTAGGTGGGGCCTTCTTAAATACCCAAGACTATGCCAAAGATTAATGTACTACCTATATTTATATAAAAGATTTATAGACTAGAAATGAAATTTAACTAAGAAATTTCTTGTCTGCTATATCTCCTGAGAAAATTACTTGAGCAGGCCACTTCTGTGGATGGATTGTGGTTCTTGTGTATAAAATTGAATGGTTCAGTTTTCTAACATTTATGTTTTGGACATATTTGAAACTTATCCTAAGTGTAATTTGTTATCAAAGTCTAGTCAATAATATTCTTAAATGACTCCTATTAACTTTTGGTGAGGAAATAACTGCTTTCTCTGAAGCCCCCTTTTGAATAGCAGAATGGCTTATTGAGTTTTCTGATATAAGACAAAAAAAATTTGATATAAGACAAAAAAAAATTGATATAAGACAGAAAATCACTACCCAATCATGATCACAAAAGGGAAAATGATTCCCAACAGTGACCTGGTGTGGAGACATAAGCATGACAAGGACTATATTAGGACTTAAACTCCTGCAACTCTCCCTCTTTGTCTCAGTGTGAGGTCATGTTTGTTATAGATATGGGGTGCCTAATGTTTTATAAGTTGGTATATATACTCCTGGAAAGATCTTTACCCATTGCTTATCATTAGATCATTTATTTCCTCTAGCAATATGGAGAAATATCTTTTCAATTTTTTTTCAAACATTGCATCTCACCAATATGAATACTGGCAGCCATCCAGTAATAGCCATAGTATACAACTGAGACTAAAAAAGGAGTAATACATGTGCATGTGTGTGTGTGGGGTACATTCTTTCTGATTCTATTTGATTTTTTCTTGAGGAAAACACCCATCCAAAGACACATGTGGAATTTTATACTGTGGAAATGCATGAGCTTATTTGGAGCAAAAGTATTAAAACAAGCAGGCAGCACATGACTGAGCCTTTTCAATCTGCTTGCCTTTATGCTAACCCCCAGCCTGACATATACTTTTTAATGAGAAATAGGCATATTTTGCTTTCGTCACAGATCAAATATCTAAGATAGAGTAAAACTGATTTCTTTGTTACTCTAAAGATATAAGATAGGGAATGATCCTGTGGAAATGTCACTTATGGCTCATCCAAGAGAAACAAGCTGTCTTTAGGCACTATTCTTGAGGTATACTGCTTACCTAGATGGACTCCTTAGGGTACTAGAATCTAGGGTGCCCCTATCAGTTGAGTCTACCTGATTCAGTTATTCTTTTTTTCACCAAAATCTCTTTAACTGAGAATTTTACAAAAATAGCAACAAGGACTTTTTGTAATAACAATAGAAGACACACTATTAAATTAGCTACACATAATTTATTAGCCATTAATAAATTGTATTATTACCTTAGGTAGTGTTGTAGTCCTGCCAATGCACCAAAATGTAGTAGTCTCTCATTTTCTGAGATAGTACCCAGAGTTCTTTGTCTCACATCCAAGAGAATTAAGGAGCATGGACACAAGGGTGAGGATGGAGCAAAAGTTTAATAAGCAAAAAAAGAAAGCTCTCTGCAGCTGAGGTGCCGGTGGCAGGGGGGTGCTGAATGTGTTGCCCACTGTGAGGCTAGGGTCTGCGGTTTTTATGGACTTGGAAGGGGAAGGAATGTGCTTAGTCTGTGGGCTATCTTGGAGAAACTGTGACTCAGCTTGGTCCGGGACCTTGACCCGGGACTAATCAGGAGAGGAAGTGATGATTCACAGGGGCTACTCACCTTGGCCCAGGACCTATTAGGAGCTGAAGTGAAAGCTTGGCCTAGGACCTGAAATGAAATGAAGTTACATATTTTTCTTAACTATGAATGTAAGCCTGACTAGATGCACCATATATACACTACTGAGAATAAAGTTTTACAGAAACATACTATCAAGGACCTTAAAAGTTATGCAGAGAGGTTTGGGTCAACCATTTGGCAAAAAAAAAATTTTGATTGCGGCACTATTCACAATAGCAAAGACTTGGAACCAACCCAAATGTCCATCAATGATAGACTGGATTAAGAAAATGTGGCACATATACACCATGGAATACTATGCAGCCATAAAAAAGGATGAGTTCATGTCCTTTGTAGAGACATGGATGAAGCTGGAAACCATCATTCTGAGCAAACTATCACAAGGACAGAAAACCAAACACCACATGTTCTCACTCATAGGTGGGAACTGAACAATGAGAACACTTGGACACAGGGTGGGGAACATCAAACTCTGGGGCCTGTTGTGGGGTGGGGGTATGGGAGAGGGATAGCTTTAGGAGAAATACCTAATGTAAATGACGAGTTAATGGGTGCAGCAAACCAACATGGCACATGTATACATATCTAACAAACCTGACGTTGTTCACATGTACCCTAGAACTTAAAGTATAATAATAAAAACATTTTGAGCATCAAAAAGAAATTTTTTTTTGAGTGGGGGAATGTCATGGTGAACAGCAGTGTTTTAGAAAATTCTGTCTACCAGTGAGATATAGGATGAATAGTAAGGGACACAGTTAAATTGAAACAGTGGTGGGGAAAGTTTAGTCAGAGAAGGAAGATAAAATCTTTTTTTGTAATCCAGGCATAAGATAGCAAGACTCTGGATTAAAGTGTTAGTGGAAATAAGAAAAAAAATTTCAGGAAAAAAAAATAAAAAAAAAATCAACGGAAATTGTTAAATAACCTCAGTAGGAAAGATGAAATAGAGACAGAGTTAGATCATGGTTCTGAGTCTTAGTAACGAATAGGATGTCAGTTGTACCTCTGACAGACAGGGATGTCAGGGAGGCACTCTATTAATTATTCTAGTAAATTTTCTACTGGTGAGATACAGCCAGGTACTATTTTCCCTGTGTCTGATTCTCAAACATTGCCTCCCGAGTTGGCTTTTTGGAACTGCAGCTTTCTAAGCTTTATTGCATGGGATTTGGAAACTTCAGCCCAGAGATGAAAGGAGCATCCTGCACTGCAAATGCAGAAATTCACAAAGCTGGAAATATGTCTTAAAGAACACATCCCATGATTGTGTACCATGCCATACTGCTGAGATACTTTAAATATATTCTTAATGGACAATATTTGGCTCAAATTGCCAATTAAAGCTGTGCACTCAGCTAAAGTAGACTTAACTTTTATACTTTTCCTTTTGGATTTTTGACACATTTCACAGTTTTCTTCAGTCTGTTCACTGGCACATGCATCCTTTTACGATTAATTTTCCCCCATGAGTTGCAAGGGGGACCTACTATTTATTCCTAGAAGAAAAAAAGGCTTTGATAAATAGCATCACCCTTGTGGTTTCATTTCTAGCCATGCAATGAGTGAGGTTGGTTCATTTATAAAATAGGCTATTAGAATGTGTTTTATACCTAATATATACTGGGGAATAGATGACTCTGGGCAAAAGGCTTTGAAAACTGCCTCTCCATTCTACAGACTCTTAGAATGAGAAATTCTCCCATGGGTAAGCTTGTCCTCTGCTCTTCTCTACCTCTAAACTTCTTTGGTACATCATCCGTAATGCTTGTTGAACTGTATGTCTAACCAACACATGGGGCTACTGATTTATATTCTATGTAAGATAATTTTTGTGTCAGCTACTGATTGCAAAAGAACTTTAAATTAATAATAAATAAATAAATATTACAGAGAACAATATAATGTTGTATATATCTAGATTACTCCTATGAATGTAATGGAAGGCATGACTTGCCTCTGCAAGCATTGGCTTGGGATTAAGAACTATTTGTTTGAATGGCGTGAACCCGGGAGGCAGAGCTTGCAGTGAGCCGAGATTGTGCCACTGCACTCCAGCCTGGGCGACAGAGCGAGACTCCGTCTCAAAAAAAAAAAAAAAAAAAAACTATTTGTTCAAAATTGATAAAGTTATTTCACTTATTTTTTTCGAAAGCTACTTAAACAGATACAAATAAGATGAAAAGCCTATATTTAAAAGTGTTCCTGCCTATATTACTAGGGCAGGTGTGCTTTAAATCAAAATAACTTGTGACTATTTTGTTCTCTTTTGGGGTTGAATAATGAAATGAGATTAATTATTCATTTTACTTTTTCTTTTTAGATTTCAGGGCCCATTTAGTATGATGCCATTACGTTTTGGTCTCTTCATACTGATCCACACTGACTTGTTGAGCTTTAAGAATAAACTATCATGAAAAGATTTTTATTCACTTATATAACCTATTCTGTACTTGCTTACAATTCAGAGTTCCCATTCAAACTCATAGATGTAGGTATCTAAGACAAAGAAAGAAAGGAGCTCAGTAGAATTGGTAAATCTCTCCTTTGAGAATAAAATTTGATTCATTAAGTCATGTTCTATACGTTGAAACTGGGAAAGTGTCTTGTTGAGAAAGTAGGAAGAAAATGTTATCCTCACAGATCTTAGCTAGGGTCTCTAAATCTTTCTTCTGTTTTGGGTGGTCTGTAGTTGAGACAGATTTTTTAGGATTTATTCTCATTCTGCCCGTTTGTGAGGGTCTCTCACTTGGAAGTCTGGTCTACTCTTATTTAAAAATTTCTCTTTTACCAAGGGGAAGAATGAAGTCTTTGTTAAAGAAGCATAAAGTGAGAAAAATGTGACATTTAGATCCCCAACACGTAAGGGGATGAAAACTAAGCTTATTGCCAACAAATACATTTGGAACGCATTTCTCCTCCAGTGATGTTTATCAAGTACCCATATATACATGGCGCCATGCTAAGTACTATACAATACAAATTAAATAAATAGATGTGGTCCCTGCTTCTGCCAGTTTACATCTTCCTTCAATTCAGATGATACAGCAGAGTGCTTAAAACAGCAAAATCAGATCATGAAGTTCTATCTGTCTCCCTCAAGGATTGGTAATTGAAGTTTCTCTTTACATGCTGGGCTGGGCAGGAGACACTGGAGAAGTGCTAAGTGCACTCTTTGTGCCTTTCTTCTGCTAACTAGTTGCATAAGTATCTAAGCATCTGAAGCTTGAACTAGAAATTCTATACATTGTTTCTGGTTAGCATCAGCAGCTAAGAGAAGTCCTTCATTTATTTCCATAGGTTTTTGGGGAACAGGTGGTGTTTGGTTACATGAGTAAGTTCTTTAGTGGTGATTTGTAAGATTTTGGTGCATCCATCACCCAAGCAGCATACACTATAGTTTTTTATCCCTCACACCCTTCCCACCCTTTCTCCTAAGTCCCCAAAGTCCATTGTATCATTCTTATGCCTTGGCATCCTCATAGCTTAGATCCCACTTATGAATGAGAACATACGATGTTTGGTTTTCCATTCCTGAGTTACTTCACTTAGAGTAATGATCTCCAATTCCATCCAGGTTGCAGCGAATGCCATTATTTCTTTTTATGGCTGAATAGTGTTCCACGGTATATATAGATACCACAATTTCTTTATCCACTCATTGATTGATGGGCATTTGGGCTGGTTCCATATTTTTGCAATTGCTAATTGTGTTGCTATAAATAGACATGTGCAAGTACCTTTCTCATATAATGATTTCTTTTCCTCTGGGTAGATACCAAGTAGTGAGATTGCGGGATCAAATGGTAGTTCTATTTTTATTTCTTTAAGAAGTTTCCATACTGTTTTCCACAGTGGTTGTACTATTTTACATTCCCACCAGCTGTGTTCCCTTTTCAGCATATGCAATACCACCTTAGTCCTGAAAGAATTGCCATAATCAAAAAATAAGAGAAGTATATTTTTGTGGAGGCCTAGGGCTGATTGCCTGAAAAGGCAGTTTCACCCTGTGTATATAACCCCACAATCTTTGAAGCAGATTTCTTCACCTCTATTAAAGCCCAAGTGATAAACATAGATAGGCTCTTTGCTACTCACAGCTACAGACTTATGGGTCTTTTAGAAACATTATTAAATTACTTTAAGTGGTCATGAGGTATTGTACGATGGGAAGAGCTCAGACTAAAAGTTAGAAGGACTGGATTTTATTCTTGGCTCAGACCCTAAATAGCTAGTTAATTAGAACAAGTGGTTTCACATTTGGACTTTAGTATTGTCTCAAAATTAAGAAACTGGAGTTAAATACTTTTCAGTTTTAATATTCCATGGGACTACATGTGAAGTTACCACCATATGGGATTTGTCAGTGATCAGAGGGTCAGTAAAAGGAAAGGAAATGTCTGTTTCTTCGTTCTATCTTATCAATGTCTTCATAATTTATTCTACAGTATAGGATATAACCACTTTTGAAGTCAAATATTGCAGAAATCAACTAGTGATATGATTAAAACTGGGAACAATAGCCTAGAAGCCAAATAGAAAGAAGTAATTGCTTCAAGGATAACTGAAGATACGACTGATTAAATAGGATCTAATTTTACATTCTGATCAAGTAACATAGTTCCAAATGCAAAAAATGGATGTTGGGATATCTGTCCAAAATCATTAGAAGTGCATTTTTGTTTTGCTTTCAGATGGAGGAGAGAGACATATGACCTAATTTTCTCTTTCTTTTTGGATGTCATGGTAAATGGAAAATGGAAGGAGTCCAACTGGAAGACTTCCACTAAATATTGAAAGAACGCAACATGCTTAAGATAAGGGTATATGTTGTAGTCTATTTAAAGAATAAAGTAATATATTGTCTTCCTTTTTGCTTTAGCAGAGCAAATATTTTCGAATCCCATGTGTGAGGAAAGAAATACAATAGAGGGGTTAAATCTTTGGTAAAATCATCTATTTTCCCCTTTAGAAACTTTGGCTGTCCCAGGAGAAGTCTCCACAATGTTTATGTTTATTTTTTCCATCATTGGCTGAAAATATAATCAAAGGGTGTCAGAGCTGGGAAAAAACCTTAGCGATCAGAGAGTCCAAACTATTTTCCGGATGAAGATGTCCTGTCTACAGAATTGACTTACCCAGGTTCTTTCAGTTTTTGTTAGCAGAGATAAGGTTAGAAAATAGCATGAAATGTGAAAAATGACAAAGAGAGACAGAAGTAGAATGAAAAATGGGAAAACAAAGGGAAATTGTGAATCAGAAAAAAAACTTAATATGTACAAATTTAAAAATCTGAGACAGGGCTCAACAAACTGCAATCTACTAACCAAATTCAGCCTGTAGCTTGTTTTTGTACAGCCCTTGAGCTACAAATAGTTTATAAATTTTTAAAGAGTTGTTTAAAAAAATGTGACAAAGACCATACATGGCCCACAAAATCTAAAATATTTACTATCTGGCCTTCTACATAAAACATTTGTAGATCCCATATTAAAACACGACACAGACCACACACATAGTATAGCTAAGCAAAATCAAAATGACTTTCAGAAAAATCTGACAGTGACTGAATTCATCCAGGAACAATTTGCTTTATCCGCTTTCCATTCCAATCAACTATATACAATTCTCTGACCACAGAGACCAAAAGAAGAGATTCTTTTTTCAGAAACCACCAGGATATTTTTCTCAGGAAAAGTGTATAATGTTTAGAGTAGGTCTAAGGGTCAGAAAACAAATTACACACTCTTTGTTCTCCTTCCCTCTTGTAATCTTCAGTTTCACATTTTGAAGCCTTTCTAGGTTCCACTGTGTTTATTTTCTTCTTCTTTATCTATCTCTGACGAAACTGTGATTATGTTGAGCCATATGAAATTGCTGATGTTAAACTAGTTTATACTTAAAAAATGATAGTGTCTCGTGGTTCAAGTTAATATTTAGCATTCTGGTCACTTTCTCTTCTTAGAATTTTGCTTCTTGTTTTGGTATATTTTGCCTTATTAGTGATTCTTTTATTTGAGCTTATCCAGCTCCCCATTTGTCTAGAGCTTCTTTATATAATACAGGTTTGATTTCTAAGTTTACAGACTACCCTTTGCAATATCTTAGTTGACTGAAGCTACTGCTAATGTTTTATTTAAAGTGTCCTGACCTAACCTTCACTATCTACAGCATACACACAGTCATACTAGATTCAGTTTACAGGTGAATAAATGGCTTCCATTGTCAGTTTTGGATCATCTTATGCCATGCAAGTGCATAGTCCACCTGAAAAAGCACACAACTTGTTTTTTGAAAGAATTTAACCAATTATCAGAAGGTGAAACTATGAAGGAACTGTTAGATATTTTAGCATCAAAATTGTAGCACCCATGGCTGTATATGGCATTACCTGATAAACTTACTTAACTATGAACTTTCATCATTCCCACCTTTGTCTTACTTAAAGTGGTACTCAGCCAACCTTGCCGAAATGAAACTTGCGGTTAAGAAATGCAGTCATTTAGAACTGAAGAAGCTTTTCTTTTGCCTATAATAATAGGCATTATGATTCAGCAAGGCAGAGACCACGAGGTCAGGGAGTGTAGATTTCCTCTTACACAAAAAGCTTTGTGAATATCGTTATTGATTATGCCAGTTTATTTAAGCAGAGACATGAGGAAATCTAAAAAGTTTAGAGGAAGACTGCTAGTTTACTGCAATAGTTTAAAGCATGCAATTTGGAATTACATCAATCTGGGTGTGTATCCCAGTTCCTTCTCTTACTAGCTATGGGTACCTTGGGGCATATTATTTGATCTTTATTTTTTCTTTATAAAATGGACATATCCATGACCCAATTGATTTCTGATGAAAATAATTTGAGGTAGAATGTGTAAAATAAGCATTCAATAATATTTTGTTATTAATGTATGAGTAGAAAGACTACTAATGATAAATTAAAATGTATGATAATGAAATTGATTATCTCCAAATTTATTAAGATCTGAAATGGTACAGAAAAATAAATTAAAGTCGCTAAAATGTTGATAGAAAAAAACTCAAGAAAATGAAATCAAAGAAGAAATATGTTGCCTAAAGTTCATAGAAACTATAGTGGGAATCCAGTGCTTGAAATAAGCAGGAAGGAAACTGAAATTCTTATACATTTACTTTATTCATTTACTCATTCAATCACTCTTTAAATATATGTTCCTTAAGTACTTGCAATGCTCAAGGGACTGTGCTAGCATGGAAAGAACATAATATAAACAAAATTCTGTACACTTAAGAGTGTTATGGTCCGGGGGTTTGTGAATTTCATAAAATCTCGCATAGACTCCTGATCAGAAACAGAAAAAAAGGGGACCATCTCTAGTTAAACAGGTAATGAGAGAACATTAAACCATATACACTTTCCCCCATTCATCTCAGAATGCCCATTGGCACCTCCACTGACCCTAAGTTTTATGAAACACTGCTTGAAAATCACTTATCTAGTCTGTTATAAAGATGATTTGCATAAAATCCCATTTTATGAGTCCCTCTTCAGTCTACAACACAGGTACACTTTTAGAAGCATACATTATATTAGAAGCATAATCAACTAGGCTATTTTCAATCCCTGTATCCATAATTGCATTATTTGACTGTTCACAAAGTTGCCGTGAAAAAACAAGACAAAATAATAGCAAATTTTGACTAGGAAGGGAAAAGGCATCAGGCAAGTTTGAAAAATGTTGGCATGGTCTAGGAGGACAGGTGTAGCAGGACTCCAATGTGGAGAAGCTAGGAGTAGAATAGACGTTCTAGGCAGGAGAGAAATGCAAGTAGAGTGAGAAAACGATATTTAAAGTCTCCGAAATAATTTGCAACCCCATAACTTTTCTTCTGGTAACTTCATGAAGAAAGAAAATTTATTTTTTCTTTATTTAATGGCATCACAAAAAAAGAACTCTGAAGTGGCTTATGATGAAATCATGTGTTTGGCTTATTTCATAAAACAAAAATATATTCAAAGGGCATGAAAAGACAGAAAATATGAAGAAAAGGAAACACCTTCTTAGATTTGATCAGGTCAGGAAATGGGGAAATGGCAACATCTCAATATGTAAGGAGAAAGAGCTGGTGGCAGATTATTCCAAGGTTCTTCAAACTTTTAAAAAGTCCCAACTTTCAGCAGTCAGCTCTTAGAAGCAATTTCTATAATAGATAATATAGGACCATTATAGGCATAATACATACATTAGAGATAAATAATAAATCTATGACTCTGAAGTCTGCTAGACACAGTATTCCTAGATGTCAAAATAAACGGAAAGGGACATGTCACCTTACCATCAAATAGAATGAAATAAAGCAATATCTGGTGCCTTTTCCCCCATATTCCCAGTGAACTTTCCCAACACAACTTAGCCACAAACTGATAGATTGAGTGTCGCCTTGCCTCTAAGACTTTGTATATACTCTGTCTAAAACACCATTTCTCTTCTGCCATTACTAACTCTTGCACATCCTTCAAGTCTCAGATTAGGTTTCACTTTCAAAGAATGACAACAATGACAACAGTAACAACAGCAACAAGACAACATCCTTCACTGGCTGCCTTCATATCCTGTTGCTCCAAGTCCGTGCTGGTTGCATTTATGTGTTCCTTTTACTATTGCTGTCATGGCACTTACCATAGAATACAATTACCTCTTTAATTGTTGCTATCCCTTACTAGAGTATAAACCCATGGAGAATAGAAGCATATCTGTTTTGATCATACTGTATACTCAGCACACAGAAAGGGACAGTCACACAGTAAATGGAATGAATCAAATGGAAAAAAAATGACGGAATGAATAAACAAACAAACAGTTCCACATATCTATCAGTGAATCAGTGACTGCAAGGCTACCTTTGTTATGATATGATGATATGATTTGAATGGTGTTAGAAGAAATCTCTTCCCTAAAATAATTCTCTCACCTACTTTGGTTAGGATCTGAATTGCCACTATTTGCAATCCAAATTTATTTTACGTATAAAGACCATTTGGCATTTCAGTAGCTTTTTAGTGATGGTGCAAATATATCTGGATGCAAATAATATGTTAACATACCCCGTTTCCACCTTAGTAGAGAATATAGCAGCCCTGAACAATGCACATGCAACATAAAGATTCTAGGGCAACACTAGTAGAACTTTCGTAATAATAGTTCTAGTAGAACTTTTGTAATAATAGTAACATGGCTAGTGCATTTGAGGAACTGAATTTTTACTTTTATTTCAATTTAATTAATTTTACTTTAAATAGTCCCATGTAGCTAGTCACTACTGTACTGCACAGTGCAGTTCTAGAGAGAAAAGAACACCAAAAAGAGGAAAAAGATAAAATACAAAGCAATAAAGGAGGACTTCAAAGACAGCTCTGTAATGCTCACAAGTCCATTTCTGGTTCAGGGGCAATTTGAGTTGGATAGATAATACATGTCAACAACAAAGTCTGAAAGGAACCAAAGATCTGGAAGTTAGATAAGCCACAAAACCTGTATCTGGCATTGTGAATGAAGAATGCTATTATCTCAACATTCTGTTATTCAAGAAGCCATTTAAATTGGTCAAATCCAGGAAGAATCACTACATTTTCTCAGAGACTGGAATTTCAACATAGTGCCCACAAACCTAAATCTTCTTCATATCATTTGGTTAAAGTTAATTAAAGTTAGAATCTCAAATGTATACCACATGCTTTCTTTCAAATTTTATCTTTCTACTTGTCCTTGTTTTTAGCATTTTTAATGTTGTTGAATCATTGCATGCTGACATTTTTCATAATGCTTAATGGTACACGATGACTTTGCAACCAGAAACACAGACCATTTAGAAGGCATTTAATGAATGGAACAGTCACCAGAATGAGTAAAAGCACTGGTGTATTCCTAACTTTAAGATAAATTTTTCATGTGTGCAAATAACTTTACTTTTTACTATTGGTGCAAAAACTTCAGATAAATATGCCAATTGTGGTGTTGACTTTCTACAATTTGGCATCATTGCATGTGTTTAATGCCCATAATTTATGACTGTGTAAATGCTCATAAAATATGACACTTCTTCTGGCTGCCAAATATATAGTTGAAAAATGTAAAGTTATCAAAGTTAAAAGTGGTAATGAATTTAAATAGTATAAACTGAAACAAAGGTTATTCCTACAATGATACATTTAAGGGATTTATTTAGCATTTATTTAGCTGCTTTTGATAAATAACATTTTTACATAAATATCAGGGTAGTTTTCTTGCTCTGCCTAGATAATCATCACAAATTTGTCCAACCAATGTTGAAATACCAATCGATTTAATGACTCCAGTCAAATAACAAGTCAGTTAAATGGGGAAAGAAAACATCTTTAAGCCAATAATTTTACTGTAATGATGGAATAGTTGAATTGACCAGTTGAATCAGAGATGTTGCTCTGAAAGCACAAGATAGAGTCGACCTAGTATAATGCTTTCCGATAAAATAAAACATGGCTAACATTGAACCATTTTTGTGACCATACATACATATGTGTATATATATAATATATATATATGTCAATTGCATTAAAATCTGACATGTCATTGAGACCACGTCAGGTGAAAATTAATGCAGTTCTATGAATTTAAATCTGTGACTGTTCATGTGACAATGAAGCATTGTAGGTTTAGGATTTTTGATCATATCCTTTTGTCAAATCAATCAGCATGGCCTTCTGTCTTAGTGCAAGATCAGCTGAAAATCCAGAAATATTTGCTTTTTCTGCCATGCTAACATGCTGAGGAACTGAGCTGCTTGGTTTACAGAATACTGTGTTTGGACAACTTTTCAGATTTCTCTTGTCTCTGGGGCTGTGTAGATGCAGGATAAATTTAAATAGGGTGAGACAAAGAATGAAAATGAGCATCTACCTAAGTCATAATCTAAATCCACTTTCAAAGTTCAAAGTAATTCTCTGGAGAATCACTTATTTGCCAAGTTCAATTCACTAGTATCCCTCTCCATGACCTGCAAGCATAGTAAAGCTCATATTTACAGGTTACATTAGGTTATCATATGTCTCCTAGTGAGGCAAGGAAATGAAATACTGACCATAGATCCTTCAGCTACTGTATAAACCAGTACATTGGGAAGAGAAACCATAATGGTCTCATTAGACTATTTATAACCACTATATGCCAAGGTAAATTCTTGGAGAAAACATAACCTAGTGACCAGAAAATGACATAAATTCCAACCTGACCTCAAATCGCATTGTCCACTCAATAGCTATAGGACTTTGGTTAAGTTACTTATCTTCATTATTTATTTAATTTTTAATTTCTGCCTATCTTTTTCCCAGCTTTTTTGAGGTATAATTAACATATAAAAACTTCACATAATTTGATGAGTTTGAACATATGTATACACTCTTTTTACCATCACCGCAATCAAGGTAATATACATATCCATCATCTCCAAAATTTTCTTGTGTTTCTTTGGGTTCTGTTTGTTTGGTGCGTGTGTGTGTGTGTGTGTGTGGTTGTGTGTGTGTGTTAAATATACTTACCACAAGTTCTATCCTTTTAATAAATGTTTAATTGCACAATGCCTTATTTTTAACTATAAGCACTATATTTTACAGAAGACTTCTGGAACTTATTCATTTTATATAACTAACTTTTGCCCATTGAACAACAACTCCTCCTATTTCCATTCCTTATCTCCCGTTAGCCATCATTCTATTTTCTCCTTCTATATATTTGATATTTTAGATGCCTCATATAAAATGAAGCATGTAGTATTTATCCTTCTGTTGCTGACATTTCACTTAGCATAATCTTTCAGGTCCAGCCATGTTGTCACAAATGGTAGGATTTCCGTCATTTCCTTCTATGTATACACAATGTTCCTTGTATGTAGATACTACATTTTCTTTATCCATTCATCTGTCCATGGGTATTTAAGTTGTTTCCATATCTTAGCTGTTGTGAATAGTGCTGCTATGAACATGGGAGTGCAGATATCCCTTTGACATACAAATTTCAATTGTTTTAGATATATAGCCAGAAGTGAGATTGCTGGGTCATATGTTAGTTCTATTTTTAATTTTTTGAGAAAATTGTATACTCTTATCCATAGTGGCTGCATCGTTTTACACTTCTACCAACAGTGTACAAGGATTCCAATTTTTTCAAAACCTCCCAGCACTTGTTATTTTTTGTTTTGTTTGTTTGTTTGCATTTTGGGGGTTATTTTGATAATGGCTATCATAACAGGTGTGAGAGATGACATCTCATTGTGGTTTTGATTTGCATTTCCTTAATGATTAGCATTGAACATCTTTTTGTATGTCTGTTGGCCGTTTGTATATTTTCTTTAGAGAAATGTCTATTCAGGTACTTTGCAATTGTATAAAATCTGATTATTAGGTGTTTTTGTTTTTATTTATTTGTTTACTACTGAGTTTTATGCCTGTGTTTTTTTGTGTGTGTGTACCATAATCAAGAACTCCTTGCTGAGACCAATGCCAATAAGCTTTTCCCCATTGTTTTCTTTCAGGAGTTTTATGGTTCCAGAACTTACATTTAAGTCTTTAATGCATTTTGGGTTAATTTTTGTGTATGGTGTAAGATAAGGGTCTAATTTCATTCTTTTGGGTGTAGATATCCAGTTTTTCCAATACCATTTATTGAAGAGACTATCCTTTTCCCACTGTATATTCTTGACTGTATATCTGTGGGTTTATACCTCTATTCTGTTCTATTGTCCTATGTGTCTACTTTTATGACAGTGCCACACTGTTTTTATTACTTTCACTTTGTAATGCATTTTGAAATCAGAAAGTGTGATGTCGCCATCTTTGTTCTTGCTCAAAACTATTTTGGCTCTTCATTGTCCACTCAACAGCTATAATTAATGAAATTAAGTTCATTAATTTTCAAAAGGGGGCAGGATTGGGAAAATCATGAAATAACAATCTCATAGGAGTATGTGAAAGAGTAAAAGGGATTTTATATATATATATTTGTTTTCCCTTGGAGTCATTCTGTAATCTCTACAATTGTTACTCTAAATCATTTTCACTCTCCTTAAGCCTTTGGCTAAAATTCTACCTCCATGTTCAGTAAATAACTTAACTTCTTCCTTTGTTGAGTAAAAGACTATTCTGCATGAACTCAAAGTTTCTCTGAATTTCTCCTCATTATCTTTTCCTTTTTTTGTCTGTGAGGAAAATGTGTCCCTCCTTCTTTCCAAGGCTAATACCTTCTGCTCTTTTTTGGTACCATTATTTCATCCATTAACCCCATCTCTCTTGCATCTCTAATGTTTTCTTATGCCCATTATATACATATATATATATATATATATATATATATATATATATACACACACACACATATATATACATATACACACACATATATATGCGTGTGTGTGTGTGTATATATATATATATATATATATATATATATAATACTAGCATAGTGCTTGGTATATCATGAGCCTTCCATAAATGATTTCTTTCTGACTTCCATACCACTAGATTTATGTCATTGTTTATAAAATGCTAACTTTGGACTTATGTCTCAATAATTCTATGTTTTAAGGGGTAATAATAATGATACATATATAATTCATGACTGGTAAGCTATTCATCAAGTCAGTAAAATTCGTTATCAGTCATGATTTAGAATGCTGTGACCTCTAAGTGCTTATCTCTGAAATTCTCCCTTTTATATTAATACCGCCTTATGTTTAACTTCCACATATTTACGAAACCAACAGTTATCATCATTATGACTGGTTTTAATTGCTACTATCCCTAGTCTAAAAGCCATGGTCAAATATTTAATTGTGATTTTTTTCATAGCCTCTTAGAATTCTTAGCCTCTTTGGCTTTTTTCCACATCCAGTCCTAAATCCTGAATAAATTCCCAATGTCTGTTTTCTCCACACTCTTATACAGGCTGCTGAATATTGCTGATGAAAATCAAGAAACTGTACTGATTAAGTTTACCTTCATTTGGTCCTTTGCTGCTGCTCAGCAATTCTTTAATTTATATTTTCTTGGGGCCATTCTGTAATCTCTACAATAGTTATTCTAAATCATTTCCACTCTCCTTAAGCTTTCAGCCAAAATTCTCTGTGTTCAGTAAATAACTTAATTTCTTATTTTGTCGAGTAAAAGACTACCCTGCATGAACTCCCTTGACTTACCTTCTATCCATCTCAAAGTTTCTCTGTTTTTCTCTTCATTATCTTTTCCTTCTTTTGTCTGTGAGAAAAATATGTCCCTCCTCTTTTCCAAAGCTAATACCTTTGTCTTCTTCTCCTCTCTTTTGGTATGATTATTTCATCCATTAGCCCCATCTCTCTTGCATCTCTAATGTTTCCTTATGCCCATTAACATACTCTGCTCTAGGAGACACCAAAAGGAAGACAAATAATTAAACTAATAATTTTTTTCTGTGAACAGCTATTCACTGAAGATTATGGCATATATCTAGCCTTTCTTTCACCACCAACCATTCCAGAATTATTGTCTGCAGTCACCTCGTACTTATCACCACCCACTTTTTGACCCACTTGCAGTCAAGCAGCTTCTCCCCACTCCTCTATTGAAACTGTTTTTTGAAGGTCACTAATGACCCTCTTAACTGCTAAATTTCAGCTTTTTCATAGCCATCACTCTGCTTGACCTCTCCATAACATTTAACACAATTCATTATACTGACCTCTCTCTATTGAAATGGTCTGCCATCTTGGCTTGCATGATTCCTCAGCCTTTTGGATAGTCCTACTATATGATCATTTGTCTTTGTCTTTTCTGCTGGCCTAATTTATTTTTTCTGTTTTCTATATTGTAAGTATTACCTGAGATTCTGTCTTTTGTTGTCTTCAATTCTCTTTTAATAATCTCCACTACAGTGGTTTTATTCATATGTATGATTTCAAATATCATTTCTGTTCAAATGATTTTTCCTAATCTGTATCTTCAGAAACAACTTCCCTCCTTGGCTCCCAGGACTACAGTTTCAAATGTTGAATTAATATTTAAATATTTTCACCTAGATAAGTACTGATATCTGAAACTTAACACATTCAGAATTTTACCCATTATTGTTATTTTCAGAAATGTTCTGCTTATTTACATATTACAAATCCCCTTGATTCATAAATATAGGAGTCATCTTTAAATACTCATTTCCCCTCAAACCATGCAATTAGTCAGAATTTATTATCAATTCAATCTGTAAAACAAATCTCTCTCTCTCTGTCATTCTCTCTCTTTCTCCTTCTCTCTCTCCCCCACCCCTCCTTTCTCTACTTACTCCTTTCTGATTTCTTATTTTCATTCTCACTGCAACTATCTTATTCAGCTTTCTAATATCTCACATTTGGACTTATTCCAATACCTTAGATGCTTGAACTTCTAATGTGTCCCCACTCCAATCTGTTCAGTTACAAAATAAAGCTCCAGCCATTTTGCTCAGTACAATGAGATACCCTATGTGGCTTTCCCTTACCATAAATGAAACACAAATTTCTTATCCTGGTATGGAAGTTCTTGTAGTCTCATCCGAACTTAGATTTTCTAACTTCATCCCCAGCTACTTTCCTGCATACACATTCTGCTATAGCCAAACTAGGCTACTTGGCATTACTCAAATCAGGCACTATTTTTCTACCTATGCTTTCTTCCCCTATGAAAAGGCCCCTCTCACATCTTTGTTTTTCAATAGCCTAGACAGCGTTCATGTTTCACATAAAGTTCCCTTTCTCTGAAATGTCTTCCCTGTTTCCCTTTGGCAGGAAGTGATTATTACTTTACACAGGCCCCCAGAATTCTATTCTTATCTCTTTTTATTGCATATGCTCCATATTGCCTAAGTTACTTGTATTTGTGAGTGGTCCTGCTACTCAATTGTTAGCTCCATGAATACATGAATTTAGAATTTAGACTTATTCATTCCTATTTCCCCACACCTAGCACAGTACTGTATACTTAGTAACAGCTCAAAAATACTTGCAAAATATATACTTAATTTCAAATGGATCAAATGCTTATACGTGGAGCTTTGCTCTATAGAGCTTCAAACACTCTATGGACGTTATTGCACATCTTGAAAACAAAGCAAAGGACAGTTGCCATTATCTCTGTGAAGGATGGCAAAGCAATTTACTAGAGTTGGTAGCAGAGCTGCAAATCCAAGGCTCCTGACTACTAGACAAGTGCTCTATCCCCTCAACCATGCATGCTGTCAAATTAAATTAATTCAGATTAATCTAGAAGTAAATTTCCATTTCCTTTGTTTATCCAACAGTTAGCTTTAATGGCCACATTTCCCTGGTTGGAAGTCCAAATTGCCTCACTTTTTCCTCTCCCCTCTGCCCACTGGCAGGTCTCACTCCTCACTGTCACTTGTGTGGAAATGCACTCTGCTTGATGTCCTTTCTCCTGGCTGTATAAGCTTCAGTGCACCAGCAGTCAGTGGGCTTGTTCAGCCTCTTTTCTTTTCTTTTCTTTTCTTTTTTTTTTCTTTTCTTTTCTTCTCTTTTCTTTTTGTCATTCTCCAAGTGAGTTGAATTTACCTTCACTAAATTTTACATGTCATGGGTGGCCTCACATATTAGAGGGCAGAAAATGGCTGCAGCTGAAGGGAGGAGAAGGGAGGATAATAACTCTATTTTCTGCAGAAAGAGATGAGATCATTTTTAAAGATGTCATTTCCTTTTAGATGAAGAAGGTTGTTAGACTCCCCTTTATGTCCTTTTATCATCCAAGGTCATGAAAAAAGTAGGAAGAAGTTGCTTCCTGCAATGATAGTGAAACCTGACTGTCGGGCATCATTTAGGCATAAAGATCATGAAGTACTTTGCTAACCACTAGTGTAACCAAGATGTCTGTGGGCTGGATCATGATAAACGTTCTACTGTGGCAGCACAGTACATCAGCTTTAGATCTAGCAGTAAAACATAGGAATTGGAGACAGCCACTATTTGACATCCCTAGTCTTGAGCACACTGTTCAGTGTGTCTATAAGTAATGGTCAGATAGGCGTGTGTGTGTGTGTGTTTAAGACATAATTCCTGACAGCAGAACAGCAGAATCCTCTGGAACATGTGATCCAAGAAGTGCCTTTACAATCCCAAATATTTTGTTTGCTTGATAACAAATAACTAGACTGACTCTTGTGGTTTTCCTCTTGATTTGATTGTTCTGAGAGCCAATTTTGAAATTCTATTAGTTTTTGTGAATTTGAAGCTGTCAAGAGTTCACCTTTTCCTACAAGGAAGAAACCACACCCAGCCTACTTGCCCTTCAACATTACAGTCTAAGTTTGGAGGACTTACAGGAAGCTCTCACCCTTGGAAGAGTTAGTCAACTCATATTTAATTTTCACTATTGCATATGACAACTATGCATATAAAATAATCCATCATCTTTCTAACCAAAAATAATTATGTATTCAATTTATAATGTCTTCTACTTCTGCTTGAATCTAGTAAACTGTGTTATATAAATAATAATCAGTAATAACCTAATACATAAAAATATGCTTCAGGTAATGATGAACATTAAAATGCATGAATTATTTCATCAGCAGAATGTGAACTTGTAGAAAAATAATAAGACAAACAGCTTGTTTTGCTTGTCTTTTCCTTATTCTCATTTGCATCTCAAAACCTAACTTCACTGAGCGTTTGCAGTGAAATTTCTAATAGGGAGATCCTGACAAAATGTAATTTAAAGGAGGATGGCCAAAGGCGGTTAAATAGTATAATGCAATATTAAGTAGTTTATATGAATTCAACAAAACTTCCCAGTCAGTGAAAAAATAATATTTTAAATGTACAAAGTTAATTGTTAAAGGATATTAGAGTCACTGGTATTGAAACAGATCAAGAAAGGGTAGCCATTTTTATTCAGTGGTATGAAAATAACCCAGAAGGATAATTGTAAATGCAATGAAAATTCAAACAGAGCTGAAATTGCCATGTAAATAATAATAATAAAAACTGGGGGCCGGGCGCGGTGGCTCACGCTTGTAATCCCAGCACTTTGGGAGGCCGAGGCGGGCAGATCACAAGGTCAGGAGATCGAGACCACGGTGAAACCCCGTCTCTACTAAAAATACAAAAAAAATTAGCCGGGCGTGGTGGCGGGCGCCTGTAGTCCCAGCTACTCGGAGAGGCTGAGGCAGGAGAATGGTGTGAACCCGGGAGGCGGAGCTTGCAGTGAGCCGAGATTGCGCCACTGCACTCCAGCCTGGGCGACAGAGCAAGACTCCGTCTCAAAAAAAAAAAAAAAAAAAAAAACTGGCTGCTTCTGCCAAAATACTGTCAACTCATACAGATTGTACAGCACCATAATTATCAGAACTGACTTATGCAAAATGATTATAAATTAATGGTTTGTAGAACAAAGTCGTATGTTATAGATTTTGCTAGGTAGATACATAATCACTGAGAACAAAAGACCTTTAAACAATATAAAATTATGAAATTAATCTAAAACGGTATGCTGCAAACACTGTAAATTATGAGATCATTTTTCATATGATTAAAGATGAATTTATATACCTAGACACTTGAATGAGTGAACTTCATTATATACAGCTATTACTACTGCCTACATGACAGATTTGGTCAGCCTTACTGTAAGTACTTTAACAGGAAGTCAATCCAAGGAAAGGTTACAAAGTTGGAAATCAGAGTTATCACAAATTATGTTTCTGCTTTGAAGATCTAAAAAATAAATTGGAAAGGATCTTGCTTTTAAAAATGTACATGAATTAGGCACAGACAACATGCTAGTTTGTGAAAGTGTTTGACCTCATGAATACCTTAAAGCTATTCCTTCAATGATATTTAACTCTTTTCCATTGATAAGTTGAACTATAGTAGTATAATGTTTCCAGAATGCATTAACTCATTTTCCCATGAACTTGAGATTCTTACAGGTCCTTTCTGTTTGAGGTTGTAGGCATGTTGCACCCATTGGATGATTTCTTCTTTGTAGTAAATGTATCCCTACTGTGTTATTTTCTATATTTTGGGTAAGTTCAATATATGACAATGTATATGTGGCAAAGACATATGTAGTCTGATTTATAAAAGTGTCTAAGGAAACAAAATTTTCTTTCCTGGTTATATATTCAGAAAGTTGTTATTTTCTGTACATAGTGTGGTTTCGGTTTACTAATATTTGGCCAATGTTAGAAACATGCATAAATTGAAATTTAGTCATAAGAAAATGAGTAATGTAAATCAGAACTGTTTGAGAAAAGACCGTGTGTTAATGCTTTTACCACAATTCCATTTTTCTGAGCGATAGACTGTGTCTTCATGACACCAAAACATCTGGATGTAAAGTGAAAAATGTAGTCAGTCATCTAGAGGTTTCTAAATATCCAGATGCTTTGTGTTGGTTAGACAAAGATTTCAAATGATTGACTGAATTGCTCACCTTCACAGTTAACGTGAATAGATTACTCCATCTGGCACTCTGGGGAGGCAGACAGTCAGAAGATAGAAGATGGATCATGAGACTTCATAGAGGAAGGAGTGGTTAGATGATTATTTTATTCTCAACAATTCTCAAAGTTGATTGCTGTCCTTTTTGTGATATCATTAAAAGAATAATGAAGCATTAACATTATTGTTTACTTCTTGAAATCCTATTTTTTTTTTTTTTGGAATAAACGTTGTGTTGGTTAACTGCAAAACTGTGTAAACTACCAAAGAATCAATAGGTATTAATAGATAGATAAAAGTAAGTAATTTTAAATACTGCCTCCCTCAAGCATCACTGTATTTAAAAACTGTATATTATCAAGAACAATCATAAATATCAAAAAGGACAAAAAATTTGAACTTCTGGAATAAGCGAGTAAGCATTTATAGAGCATTTATACATAATTTACCCGTTCCTTCAGTAAACAATGAGTCCCTCAATGCGCCAGATACTGTGCATAAGATACAGAGTGTGGATTAATAGTTTTCACCTGCAAGCAACACACATTCTAGTAGGGTATATAGAAATGTTAACTGATAATAACGTTAGAGTAAGTGCCAACAGAGCTGCGTACAAAGTGTTGTTGATATATAAATAATGGAACCGCTGTTTGCCTGTAGTCTTGGAAAGGAAGTTGTTAAGGAGAGTTTGATAGCGGAAATGCTATTTGTTCAAAATCTTGAAAAATGGAGAAAGAGAACAACTAGAAACACTGAAAAATACAAATAAACCCACAAAAGCCTTGTTAAAAGTATCAGAGAGCTATTGAAGAAGACAGGACTGGAGGAACCAAGCTTTAACAGAAAAGAGAAAATGTACTCTGCATCTGGCAAACATTTTAATATACATTTCCCTAAAGGGATTTGCTGACTCATATGTGGCTTAAACAGAGAGGCTGATAAGCTAAACAGCTGTGTAGAAATGGTTGCTAAGAGTCAGAGAGGTTGAGCAGAGCTTTTTGTCAGTTTCATGAAACTGAAAGAAAAAAACAAAAAATGAAGTTCACAGCTACCAAAGGAGCCTATAGGTGACTAACAAAGATCCCAAAGAAAACTGAAGAGCAGAGGAGTAAACCTGAGAGTTCAAGCAGGTTTTCCTCTCGAGGTAGTCACCAAATAATAAATGGCACAGGTATAGATGCCTAGCAGAAAGTGGCTATGAGGAGGCTGAGAAGCCAAGCAGAGTATATCAATTAGGATTTTATCAGAGAACTGGAACCTCTCTGAGTGACATGAAATATAAAAACTTATAGGTGTTGGATCTTATGCAATTGTGGTAGCCAATGAAGAAGACTGAAAAGCTGTTGCCTCTGCACCAGGTGATGAGTCTAAAGTCACTAAGGGTCAGCAGGATCAATATTAGAGAAGAAAACTATGACCTGAAGCAGAAGAGAGACAGGGTAGACTGTAACCCACAGGGACAAACCAAAATCCAAGATGACCAACTAGAACCCATGCTTGTCTATCACAGCTTTTGTCTCCATCAGTGTAGGTGACCTCCAGAAAAAGATGGTAACTTTTGCCGTGGAGCTGAACATATGCCTAGCTCAGAACTTAGAGAAGCTGAAAGATAACTGGTAGGAGCTGGAGAACCTATGTGCCCGGCTGCTGCTTTAAGCTGACAAATCAATAGCTCAGTGATGATGTTCATGAACTGCAATGATTCCTGGACCACAATACCTACACAAATCTTTAAAGCATAATGGCTGCTGCTTCATTTCCACCTTGAAAATCTCCCAAAATTTGCCAAGAGGCCAATTCTAACTTAGAGCCGACACATAATATAATAAAGGTTTTCCTTTATACAATACAAAATCACCAAAATCTGACCCTTGTCAATTTGGCATCCATAGGCATCTCTGTTAACAATATTTGTCTTTCATATGGAAACAATAGGTTGGGCACGGAGGCTCATGCCTATAATTCCAACACTTTGGGAGGCTGAGGAGGGCAGATCACGAGGTCAAGAGATTGAGAGCATCCTGGCCAGCGTGGTGAAACCCCGTCTCTACTAAAAATACAAAAATTAGCTGGGCATGGTGGTGCACACCAGTAGTCCCGGCTACTCGGGAGGCTGAGGCAGGAGAATTGCTTGAACCAGGGAGGCGGAGGTTGCAGTGAGCCAAGATCGTGCCACTGCACTCCAACCTGGTGACAGACCGAGACTCCGTCAAAAAAAAAAAAAAAAAAAAAAAAAACCAATAGCACATTATTCCACTATCATTTGTAAATACTTCTGGATAGGCTTCACCATTCTAAATGCCATTAAGAATATTTGTTATTCATGGGAGGATGTCAAAATATTAACATTGACTGCAGTTTGGAAAAGGTGATTTCAATCATAATAGACGACTTTGAAAGATTCAAGGCTTTAGTGGAGAAAGATGTAGTAGAAACAGCAAGAGAACTAGAGTTGGAAGTGGAGCCCAAAGATGTGACTGAATTGCTGCAATCTCATAATAAAACTTGAATGAGTCACTTCTTATGGGTAAGCAAAGTGGTTGGTTTCTTGAGATGAAATCTACTCCTGGTGAAGATGCTTTGAAGTTTGAAGGATTTAGACTATGAAATAAACATAGTTGATAAAGCAGTGGCAAGGTTTGAGAGAATTCACTTCAATTTTGAAAGAAATTCTACTGTGTGTAAAATACTGTAAAACAACATTGCATGCTACAGAGAAAATCTTTTCTGAAAAAAAGTCAATCAATGTGGCAAACTTCACTGTAGTCTTACTTTAAAAAATTGACACAGCTACCCACACCTTCAGCAACAACCATCCTGATCAGTCAGCAGCCGTCAACAGGGTGGCAAGACCCTCAGTCAGCAAAAAGATTGTGACTCACTGAAGGCTCAGATGATTGTTAGTGGTTTTCACAATAAAATATTTTTAAATTAAAATATGTATTTATTTTTTAGACATAATGCCATTGCACATTTGGTAGACTACAAACTTCAAATAGACTCCAAAATGATAAGAACATAAGTAATATCTTTGCTAGTAAATTACTAGAAGTAATTTGTTTTTTGGACCAGTTAATTTTGGCTATGGGAAAAACAAGACCATGTATTGGTCACTGATGTAGCACATAATTTACATACTGGAGAGTGCTATTCTTACTTCACAGAGTATTACTATCCAGATGGTATCATAATTGAATCTTCAAAGGGTCATTCCTTTGTTCTATCAGCTTAGCTGCTTCAGGGTAGTGGTAAATGAAATAAGACCAGGAATCTCATAAACGTGAGTCAATCGCTGCACTTCATTTGCAATACAATGAGCTCCTTGATCAGAGGGAATGCACCCTTTAAACATTGTACCCAATTTCTTCCAGTTTTCTTATTTCCTTCCTCCCCATCCACCCCCCACTTTGTTGGTAAGAACTGTGTCTCATTCATTTGGGTAACTTTAACAAATGTAGCCTAAGGTTTGGCACATGTTAAAAGGATACTGTCTTAATTCAGGCAGCTATAGCAAAGCATCATAGACTGGGTGGCTTATAAACAATAAAAGCTTATTTCTCACACTTCTAGAATCTGGAAGCCCAAGAGCAGGGGACTACATATGATTGAGTTCTGGTGAGGGCCCCTTTCTAGGTTGTGGACTGCCAACTTCCTATGTCATCATGTGGTAGAAAGAGGAGGAGAGAACTTTCTGGGGTCTCTTTTATAAGGGCACTGATCTTTTACCATGAGGGCTCCACCCTCATGTCCTAATCACTTCCCAAAAGTCACACCTAATACCATCACCTTGAGGATAGAATTCAACATATGAATTTGGGAGTGCAAGGACACAAACATTTGTTCTATTGCAGATACTGACTGAATAATAAAAGCATCAACAACTTCAAATATAAATATAGCAGTAGGATCCAACAAAATTAGGAGAAACATTAATAAGGAGGATTTTTATTAAAACAAAGACCCTATAGAGATAGATGATAGAAGTAAAGAGTTAAAGCAGAAAGAGAGATAACTGAGGATGGAAGTCTCCCTTACTAGCTACATGAACTTGGGCCTCTGTTTTGGACTGAATTGTGTCCCCTCTGAAATTCATATATTGAAGTGCTATCCCCAAGGTGATGGAATTTGAAGATGGGGCCTTTGGAGATAATTAGAGTTAGATAAAGTCTTGAGGGTAAGACCCTAATGATGAGATTAGTGGCCTTGTAAGAAGAGGGAGTTGTCTCTTTCTCTCTCTCTCCATGTTTACACACCAAGGAAAACCCTTTTGAGGACATAACAAGAAAGTGTCTCATGTCCTAACATTTTAAAACCAATCATGGCTTCCCAACAGTCCCCCAAAGTCTTAATTCATTTCAGCATAAACCCAAATGTCCACAGTCCAAAGTTTCATCTGAGACAAGGCAGGTCCCTTCTGCCTATGACTCTGTAAAATCAAAAGAAAGCTAGTTACTTCCTAGATACAATGGAGGTACAGGTATTGGGTAAATACAGCCATTCCAAATGGGAGAAATTGGCCAAAACAAAGGGGTTACAGGGCCCATGCAAGTCCAAAATCCAGCAGGACAGTCAAATTTTAAAGTTCCATAATGATCTCCTTTGACTCCATGTCTCACAATCCAGGTCACACTGATGCAAAAGGTGGGTTCCCATGATCTTGGGAAGCTCCGCCCCTGTGGCTTTGCAGGGTACAGCCTTCCTCCCAGCTGCTTTCACAGACTGGCATTGAATGTTTCTGGCTTTTCTAGGAACACAGTGCAAACTGCCAGTGGATCTACCATTCTGGGGTCTGGAGCACAGTGGCCCTCTTCTCACAGCTCCACTAGGCAGTGCCCAAGTAGAGACTCTGTGTGGGGGCTCTGAACCCACATTTCCCTTCCACACAGCCCTATCAGAGATTCTCCATGAGGAGAACACTTGCCTGGGCATCCAGTCATTTCCATGCATCTTCTGAAATCTAGGCGGAGGTTCCCAAATCTCAATTCTTGAATTCTGTGCACTTGCAGGCTCAACATCATGTGTAAGTGGCCAAGGCTTGGAGCATCCACCCCCTGAAGCTGCAGCCCAAGCTGTACATTGGCCTCTTTCAGCCACAGCTGGAGCAGCTGGGACACAGAGTACCAAGTCCCTAGGCTGCACACTGCACCTGGGACCAGCCCACAAAACCACTTTTTCCTCCTGGGCCTCTGGGCCTGTGATCAGAGGGGCTGCCGTGAAGGTCTCTGACATGGCCTGGAGACATTTCCCCCATGGTCTTGGAGATTAACATTAGGCTCCTTGCTATTTATGTAAATTTCTTCAGCTGGCTTGAGTTCCTCCTGAGAAAAGGGGTTTTTCTTTTCTACTACAGTGTCAGGCTGCAAATTTTCTGAACTTTTATGCTCTATTTCTCTTTTAAAACAATGCTTTAACAACACTTAAGCCACCTTTTGAATGCTTTGCTGCTTAGAAATTTTTGACCAGATACCCTAAATCATCTCTGTCAAGTTCAAAGTTCCACAAATCTCTAAGGCAGGGACAAAATGCTGCCAGTCTCTTTGCTAAAACATTACAAGAGTCACCTTTGCTCCAGTTCCCAACAAGTTTCTTATCTCCATCTGAGACCACCTCACCTGGGCCTTATTGTTCATATTTCTATCAGCATTTTTGTCAAATTTATTCAACAAGTCTCTGGGAGGATCCAAACTTTCCTGCCTTCTTCTGAGCCCTCCAAACTGTTCCAAACTCTGCCTGTTACTCAGTTCCAAATTTGCTTCCTCATTTTTGGGTATCTTTTCAGCAGTGCCCCACTCTACTGGTATTAATTTACTGTATTAGTCCATTTTCATGTTGCTGATAATGACATACCTGAGACTGGGAAGAAAAAGAGGTGTAATTGGACTTACAGTTCCACATGGCTGGGGAGGCCTCATAATCATGGCAGGAGATGAAAAGCACTTCTTACATGGAGGTGGCAAGATAAAATGAGGAAGAAGAAAAAGCAAAAACCCCTGATAAAGCCATCAGACCTTGTGAGACTTATTCACTATCATGAGAATAACATGGGAAAGACTGGACCCCATGATTCAATTACCTCCCCTCTGGGCCCTTCTCACAACATGTGGGAACTCTGGTAGATACAATTCAAATTGAGATTTGGGTGGGGGCACAGCCAAACCATATCACAAATCAAGAGGTATTTGTAAGGTAATTCATACTCCATATTTAAAAAAAAAAAAAACCTTGAAATAGTGTTCATAAAAAAATGGCATGTTGTTATTTAAATGTGCTCCTACCCTAGCATTCACACTAATCTTACAATTTCCCCTCCTTTTAGATATGAGCACATAGTTAATGAGAGTATTTATTGCTCTAGATATCCAGGAGTTTTATTGCTTACTTTGTAAAATAATAGACAAGTTCTCATGCACCATTGCTGTAAACCTTTAGAATCAGAAACCCTTTGAGAATTGCACCATCACTCCAAATGTCTAGCTGTATTTCTACACACAATTCAGTACACAATTTCAGGAAGTTCATGAACCTTTTAAAATATAAGATTTTAACTCCAGATTGTGAACCTCAATATTATTCCATACTCCCACTTCAGCCTAATTTAAAATATTTAAATAAAATATTCAGTTTTTAAAAATTGACTTGTAAATTATCCATACCTAGAAAATAGAAGGAACTGACAGGTTGAGAAATTTATAGAAAACAGTAAAACAGGGGAACTACTTCAAGAACTGTATGTTGAAATGATTTCTTGATCTTTAACAGTGAAGAAAAGGACACTGCTTTCCACAGGCTATCCGTGTTGCATAGAGATACGCCACTATAAAGGATATACCAGCCATTATGTTAATGACTAACTGACATCGGTAGCACTGTTGATCAGCTCACATACCACTCTCTGTTGAGCATATCATTCTTCAGTGATGCTTACTAACACCATTAGAAAGAGGCTGGCCTTGGCATCTCTGTGTTTCATGAATTAATATAGGAGTCATGATTGACTTTTTCATAACTTGACATAACTCTCAAATATGTATTATAATATGTCTGTCATCTCTTTATAATCCTATCCCTCAATGTGGGTTCTTCAAAGATAGTGTTGTAATAGTTCTGCCATCATATTCATTGAGACATCAAATTGGCATCATAATAGATCCTTTTTGGACTTGTATCCTTATGCATTCTAATCTCTCATTATAATGGCATCATATTGGGGTCCTTGAAGACTTTCATTGAATAAATTGTGAGATAGTTAACATGATGGCAACTCCAGATTAAATTGCACAGGAAGTCAGGATTGTAAAAGAAATGGAAATAAAATCGTGATAAGTAATTACTGGCTATGCTTAGTGACTATTTTGTTTAAACAACTCTGTTAATTCAAAATGTCCCCTGAAGACAGTATTTCACATCGAAAAATAACTACCTGGCAACCAGAAAAATTTTCATTTTTTTAAGTCAGCCAATTTTTAGTTGAAGTTTGGCAAAACATCCAAAAGCGTAGTTTGTGTTTTAATAACTGGAAAGTAAGCTGACATTTTCCAGCTTATTTTGATTTTTAAAACAATTGATCTTTAAAAACAAAGAAATTCTGGACTTAAACTGGACAGCTAATCAATGGCAACTAACAGACAGGAGTCTCCAATCCAAAACTATAGATTATGCGTTTATCTCATTTGCAGATGGAACATATTCTAAAATCGAACACAGTCAGTCATAAAGCAGGTCTCATTAAATTTTTTAAAAATCAAAATCATCCCAAGCACACTCTTGGACCACAGTACAATAAAATGAGAAATAAATATCAAGAAGATCTCTCAAAACTCCACAAATCCATAATACATGCTAAATTAAACAACTTCCTTCTGAATAACTCTTGGGTGCACAATGAAATTAAGGCAGAAATCCCAAAATTATTTGAAATTAATGAAAACACAGGCACAGCTTACCAAAATCCTTGGGATGCAGCTAAAGCAGTGTTAAGAGGAAAGTTTATAGCACTAGACACCCTCATCAAGAAGTTATATCTCAAACTAACAATCTAACTTTGCACCTAGGAGAACTAGAAAAAAAGAACAAACCAATCCCAAAGCTAGCAGAGGAAAATAAATAACTAAAATTAGAAAAGAATTGAGTGAAATTCAGATGCAAAAATCCTTATATACATGAAACAAAGAGTTTCTTATTCAGAAGAATAAATAAGATTGTTTGTTGGCTAGACTAACCAAGAACAAAAGAGAGAAGATTCAAATAACTACACTCAGAATTACAAAAATAACACTACAAGTTACCCACAAAAATTAAAAAGATCCTCAGAGCCTTATTATGGACACCTCTATAGACAAAAATTAGAAAATGTAGAAGTAGTAAATTCCTAGAAACACAAACTCCCCAGATTTAACCAGGAAGAAAATGGAAACTTGTAAAGATCAATAGCAAGTTCTGAAATTGAATCAGTAATTTAGAAATTAATTTACCAAACTAAAAAAGCCCTAAACCAGATAGATTCACAGCCAAATTCTACCAGATGTACAAATAACTGGTACCAACCTTACTGAAACAATTCCAAAAAATTGAGGAGGAAGGGCTCCTTGCTAACTCATTCTACAACAGCCAGACAGCAAAATCTGGCAGAAACAATTGCCAAAGTAAAATACACACCAATATTCTTCATTAACAAAGATGCAAAAATCCTTGACAAAATACTAGCAAAAAAATTCAGCAGTACATCAAAAAGTTAATACACCACAATCAAGTAGGCTTTATTCCTGGGATGCAAGGCTGGTTCAACATATATAAATGAACAAATGTGATTCACCACATAAACAGAATTAAGAGCAAAAAAACATTTGATCATTTCAATAGATGCAGAAAATATTTTTCATAAAATCCAACATAATTTCATAATAAAGACTCTCAATAGACTAGGCATCAATGGAGCATACCTCAAAATAATAAGAGCCATCTATGAAAAATGAACAACCAATGTAATACTGAACAGACAAAAGCTAGAAGCATTACCCTTGAGAAGCAGAAAAAGACAAGAACACTCACTCCCACCATTCCTGTTCAACATAGTACTAGAAGCTGTAGCCAGAGTGATCAGGCAAGAAAAGAAATAAAATGCATCCAAATGAGAAAAGAAGTCAAACTATCTCTCTGATACGGTTTGGATCTGGATCCCCACCAAATCTCATGTTGAATTATAATCCCCAGTGTTTGAGGTGGGGCCTGGTAGGAGGTGGTTGAAACATGGGGCTGGATTTTCCATAAATGTTTTAACACCATTTTCTTGGTGCTGTTCTTATGACAGTGGGTGAGTTCTCATGAGATCTGATAATGTAAAAGTGTGTAACACCTCTCCCTTCCCTTTCTTCTGCTCATGCTTCAGCCATGTAATATGCCTTCTCCCCCTTTCCCTTCTGCCATGATTGTAAGTTTCCTGAGGCCTCCCCAGAAGGCTAGCAGATACCAGCAACATGTTTCCTGTACAGACTGCAGAGCTGTGAGCCAATTAAACTTCTTGTCTTTATAAATTACCCAGTCTCAGGTATTTCTTTATAGCAATGCAAGAGCAGACTAATACACTCTCTTTGATAATGATATGATTCTATACCTAGAAAATCTTAAGGACTCAAGAGAAAGTCTCCTAGAACAGATAAACAACTTCAGTAAAGTTTTTCGGATACAAAATCAATGCACAAAAGAGACTGGTAGCATTTTGCCCCTGCCCTAGAGATGTGTGGAACTTTGAACTTGAGGGAGATGATTTAGGGTATTTATTGGAAGAAATTTCTAAACAGTAAAGCATTCAAGATGTGGCCTGGCTTCTACAAGCCTATGCTCATTTGCATAAACAAAGATAACTTATGTTTAAAAGGGAAGCAGAACATAAAAGTTTGGAAAATTTACAGCCTGACCATGTGGTAGAAAAGAAAACCTTTTTTTCTAGGGAGGAATTCAAGGCTGTAGAACTATGTATAAGTAAAGAGAAGCCAAATGTTAATAGCCAAGACAATGAGGAAAATGTCTTCAAGGCATTTCATAGACCTTCACAGCAGCCCCTCCCATCACAAGCCCAAAGGCCTAGGATGGAAAAATGGTTTCATGGGCCAGCCCCAGTGCCCAGCTGTTCTGTGCAGCACTGGGACATGGTGCCCTGGGTCCCAGCTGCTCTACCTCCAGCTGTGGCTAAAAGGGGCCAAAGTGCAGCTCAAGCCATTGCTTCAGATGGTTCAAGCCCCAAGCATTGGCAGCTTCCACGTAGTGTTGGGCCTGCGGGTGCACAGAAGGCAAAAGTTGAGGTTTGGGAACCTCTGCCTAAGTTTCACAGGATGTATGAAAATGCCCAGATGTCCAGGCAGAAGGCTGCTGCAGGAACAGAGCTCTCAGAGAGAACCTCTACTAGGGCAATGCAAAGGAGAAACGTGGGGTTGGAGCCCCCACACAGAGTCCCCACTGAGGCACAGCCTAGTGGAGTCGTGAGAAGAGGGCCACTGTCCTCCAGATCTCAGAATGTAGAACCGCTGACAGCTTATGCATCTGGAAAACCCACATGCACTCAATGCCAGCTCATGAAAGCAGCTGCAGGGGCTGTACCCTACAGAGCCACAGGGAAAGAGCTTCCCAAGGCCTTGGGTTCCCATCCTTTGTGTCTGTGTGGCCTCAATGTGAGCCATGGAGTTAAAGGAGATCATTTTGGAGCTTTAAGATTTAATGACTGACCTTCCAGGATTCATACTTGCATGGGGCCTGTAGACCCTTTGTTTTGGCCAACTTCTCTCTTTTGGAATGGGAGCATTTACCCAATTCCTGTGTCCCCACTGTATCTTGGAAATAACTAATTTGTTTTTTATTTTACAGGCTCATAGGCAGAATGGGCTTGCCTTGTGTCAGACGAGACTTTGGACTTGGACTTTTGGGTTAATGCTGAAATTGAGCTAAGACTTTGGGGGACTGCTGGGAAGGCATGATTGTGTTTTGAAATGTGAGAAGGACATGAGATTTGGGAATAATACGGGTTGGCTGTGTGTCCCCACCCAAATCTAATGTTGAATTGTAATTCCCAATGCTGGAGTGGGGAGCCTGTGGGAGGTGATTGGATTACAGGGGTGGATTTGTCCATGTTTTTCTCATGACAGTGAGTGAGTTATCATAAGATCTGATGGTTTAAAAGTATGTAGCACTTCCCCACCTCGCTTGCTTTCTCTCCTGCTGCCATGTGAAGAAGGTGCTTGCTTCCCCTTTGCCTTCCACCATGATTGTAACTGTCCTGAGGCCTACCAGTCATGCTTCCCATTAAACCTGCAGAATTGTGAGTTAATTAGACCTCTTTTCTTCATGTATTACTCAGTCTCAGGTAGTTGTTTATAGCAATGTGAGAATGGACTAACACAGACACTAAATGACAAATCCAAGAAGGTCAGAGGAAACCAAGCAAGTAAATACACCTAGGCCTATTATATTCAAACTTCAGAAAACTAAGACAGAGAAAAATTTTTGAAAGAGATCAGAGGAATAAAACACCTTATTCATAGAGCAGCAGACATAAGGATTATATCTGACTGCTCCTCAGAAATTATTTAAACAAGAAGAAAATGGAGTAAGATATTTAAACTGTTGAGGGGAAAAAAACACCAACCTAGATTTCTGTAGACTTAAATTATCCTATGAAAGTGAGTAAAGCTTTTCTCATACAGACAAATGATAGGAAATTTGTTGCCAGTACACCAGGCTTGCAACAAATGTTAAAAGAAATTCTTCAGAGAGAAGGTCAGAAACTTGGATCTACATAAAGAGAAGGAATAACTAAAGGTAAAATTAAAACATTTATTTTTGTTACTCTTAATTGATACAACAGATAGTTTGTTCAAAAATAATAACAGCAATGTTGTATTAATGAGGTATGCATATAAAAAAATAGGTAGAGGGACATATATGCTTATGCATAAGTGAAACGAATGATAGCAACAATACGAAGGATGGGAGAAAGGAATCAGAATTATTTTGTTATTGTAAGGTACTTTTACTACCTGTGTAATGGTGTTATTTGAAAGTTGAATTTGATTAATTGTGTTTTATGCTAATTATAGGACAACCACTACAAAAGTGAAAAAATGAAGTATAACTGATATGCTAAGAAAGAAAATAAAATGAAATTATATAAAATGTTCAATTAAAATTAAAAAAGACAGAAAAGAGTAGAAGAAAAACAGGAATAAAGATGAAGGATAATACATAGAAAGCAGTAATCATTCTAGTAGATATTAATTCAAGTATATTAATAATCACATTAAATTTCAATGGTCTAAATTCACCAATTAAAAAACAGAAATTGTTACAGTACATTAAAATATAAGATCCAACTTTATATTGTCTACAACAAACCCCCTTTAAATATAAAAACACATATGGATTAAAAGTAAAGGGATATAGAAAGATATACTATGCCACCCACAATTTTTACAAATAACAGGAGTATTATATTAATTTCAGAAAAAGCAGACTTCAGAACAAGGAACTTTATCCAGGATAAGGGGAACATTACATCATGATAAAGGGGTCAATTCTTAATAAGACATAACAATCCTTAATGTATATGTGCCTAACAACAGAGCATCAAAATACGTGATGCAAACCTAATAAAACTATAGGAGACATAGATGAATTCAATACTAGTGTTGAAGATTGCAACACCCCTCTATCAAAAATGGACAGATCCAGCAAGGAGAAAATCAGTAAAGACATAGTTGAACTCAATAACACTGTCAATTAACTGGATATAACACGTCTATTGACTTGTTCGTTCAACAGCAACAGAGTACCCATTCTTCTTAAGTTCATTTGAACCTTTACCAAAATACAACACATTCTGGCCCATAAAATATATCTCAACACATGTAAAAGAATAGAAATTATATAACGCCTGCACTCAGACCACAATGGAATTTAACTAGAAATCAAAAACAAAAAGATAGCTAAAAATCCCTTGAACACTTGAAAATTAGACAACAGACTTCTAAATAGTACATGAGTCAAAGAAGAAATTTCAAAAATATTTTCAACTAAATGAAAATGAAACTACACCTCATCAAAATATGTGGAACACAATAAAATCAGTGCTTACAGAGAAATTTATAACATTAAATGCATATATTAGAAAAAAGAAATCTAGAATCAATAATATAAGCTTATAATGTATGAAACAAAAAAACAAATTGAATTCAAAATAAGCAAAAGAAAAATAATAATAAAAATAAAAGCAGAAATGAATGAAATTGAAAACAGGAAATCAGTAGAGAAAATCAATAAACCCAAAAGCTGGTTCTTTGAAAAGATCATAAAGTCCTTAATCCTCTAGGCTGGAGAGCTGAGAATAAAAGAGAGAAGACACAAATTATTAATGTCAGAAATGGAACAGGAGACATTAGTATAGATCCCATGAACATTAAAAAGCTAATAAAGAAACATGATGAAGAACTATATGGCCACAAATTTGATAACTTTGATGAAATGGATCAATTCCTTGAAAGACACAATCTTTCATAACTCATGCAAAAGTAAATAGACCATCTGAATGGACCTATATCTATTAAACAAACTGAACCCATGAATAATAATCTTCATAAACAGAAAGCACCAGGCCCAGTTGTGGTCACTGGGAAATTCTACCAAATACTTAAGGACTAAATCATACCAATTCTCTACCATCTCTTTCAGAGATAGAAGCAGAGGGAAATACTGCTAACTCATTTGATGAGGCCAGCATTACCTAAATACCAAAACCAGACAATGTCATTACAAGGAAAGAAAATTACAGACCATTGTCTCTATAAATGTGGATGCAAAAATCATCAGAAAAATATTAGCAAATCAAATCCAACAATTTATAAAAAGAATTATACTCCATGACCAAGTGGGATTTATCCAAGTTATACAAGGCAGTTTCAACATTTGAAAAGTAATTAATATAACCAACCCATCAGATCAACAAACTAAGGAAGAAAAATTACATGATCATATAATTAGATGCAGAGAAAGCATTTGACAAAATCCAGCACCCATTTGGGATAAAAAAACACTCAGAAAACTAGGAGTAGAAGAGAACTTCCTCAACCTGATAATAAATACCTCCAAAAATACTATAGCTAAAATTATGCTTAATGGTGAGTAACTAGAAACACTAAGGTCAGAAAAGAAGCAAGGATGTCTCTTCTCACCATTCTCTTTAAACATTATACTGAAAATCTGTACTAATGCAATGAGATGAGACAGAGAATAAAAGTTATACACATTGGGAATGATAAAATCAAACCATTTTTTTTTCCACAGATGACATGATTGTCTTTGTAGAAAACCCCAAAAAATTGACAATAATCCACCTAGAAGTAATAAGCAATTATAGCAAGTTGCAGGATCCAAGGTTAAGATATAAAAAAATCACTTTCCTATATACCAGGAGAAAACAAGTGGAATTTAAAATTGAAAACACAATACCAGTTACCTTAGTGCCCAAAAAACTCAAATACATAGGCATAAATCCAACAAAACATATACAAGATTTATATTAGGAAAAATACAAATCTCCGATGAAAGAAATCCAAGAACTAAAAAATGAGGATATTCCATGTTGATGGATAGGAAGACTCAGTATTATCAAGATGTCAGTTCTTCCCAACTTGATATATTGATTCAATTTGATCGCAATCAAAATTCCAGCAAGTTATTTTGTGGATATCAGCAAATAAATTCTAAAGTTTATGTGGAGTGTCAAAATATCTGGAATAGCCAACACAATATTGAAAGGAAAGAACAAAGTAGAAGACTGACACCATCCAACTTCAAGACTTACTATAAACTACAGTGATCAAGAAAGTGTGGTATTGGCAAAATAATAAACAATTAGACTAATGAAATAGGCAGCCCAGAAATAGAACCACATAAATATAGTCAACCGATCTTTGACAAAGCGGCAAAGGCGGTAAAATGGAGAAAAGATGATTTTTTCAACAAATTTTGCTGGAACAATTGGAAATACACATGCCAAAGCAAAAAGTGAATCTAGACACAGAATTTATACCTTTCACAAGAATTAATTCAAAATGGATCATAGACCTAAATGCAAAATTCAAAACTGTAAAATTCCTACAAGGTAACATAAAATAAAATTTAGGCAACCACTGGTATAATGACTACTTTTTAGATGCAACACCAAAGGCAAGATCTGTGACAGAAATAATTGATAAACTAGACTTCATTAAAATGAAAAACTTCTCAGCAAAAAAGCAATGTCAAAATAATGAGAAGACAAGACACAAACTTGGAGAAAATATTTGTGGAAATCATATCTGATAAAAGATTGTTATTCAAAATATGCTAAGACTCTTAAAATTCAGCAGTAAGAGCACAAAAAAAAACCCTGAATTTTAAAAATGGGCCAAAGACCTTAATATACACCTCACAAAAGAAAATATACAGATAGCAAATAGCATATGAAAGGATGTTCAACATCATATGCCATTAGGGAATTGCAAATTAAAACAGCAATAAAATACCACTACAGTCCTATTAAAATGGCCAAAATCCCAAACACTGACAACTCCAAATGCTGGTAAGGATGGGGAGCAATAGAAACTCTCATTCATTGTTGGTGGGGAATACAAAATGGTACAGCCATTTTGGAAGACAGTCTAGCAGTTTCTAACAAAACTAAACATACTCATACCATATAATTCAGCAATTGAGTTCCTTCATGCTTGAGTTGAAAATTTATGTCCACACAAAAGCCTATACACAAGTTTTTATAGCAGCTTTATACATAATCACCAAAACCTGGAAGCAACCAAGACGTCCTTCAGGGGTTAAATGGATAAAAAAACTGTGATACATTCAGACAAAGGAACGTTATTCAGTGGCTAGAAAGAAACAAGCTATCAAGCCAGGAAATGACATGGATAAACCGTATATGCATATTACTAAGTGAAAGAAGCCAATCTGAAAAGGCTACATACTATCTGATATCAAGTATATGATATTTTGGAAAAGACAACAGTATGAAGAGAGTAAAAAGATTAGCATTTTCCAGAGGTTATGGGAGTGGGAGTAATAAATAGGTGGAACAAAAAGGATTATTAGGGCAGTGAAACTACTCTGTATGATACTATAATGGTGGGCACATGTCATTATACATTTATGAAAATCCATGGAATGTACAATACCAAGAGCAAACCCTGTGAGCTATGGATTTTGGGTGATAATGATGTGTCAATGTAGGCTCATTGTGACAATGTACCATTCTGCTGGAGAATTTTGTTACTGGGGAGGCTCTGTGTATGTGGGAGCAGGGGATAGATGGGAAATCTGTACTTTTCACTCTAGTTGCTGTTTACCTAAAACTGCTCTAATAAATGCCATCTATGACAAACCCACAATCAACATAATACTGAGTGGAGAAAAGTTGAAAATATTCCCTCTGAGAACTGGAACAAGACAAGAATGCCTATTTTCACCATTTCTATTCAACATAGTACTGGAAATCCTAGCCAGAGCACTCAGACAAGAGAAAGAAATATAGGGCATCCAAATTGGAAAAGAGAAAGTCAAACTGCCCTTGTTCACCAATGATATGATCATATACCTGGGAAACCCTAAAGACTCATCTAAAAAGCTCCTGGACCTGATAAATAAATTCAGTAATGTCTTAGGATACAAAATCAGTGCACACAGATAAGTAGCACCACTATACATCAACAACAACCAAGCTGAGAATCAAATCAAGAGCTCAGTTCTTTTTACAACAGCTGCAAAAAAATAAAATACTTAGGAATATATGTATCCAAAGAGGTGAAAGATCTGTATAAGGAAAACTACAAAACACTAATGAAAGAAGTCATAGATGACACAAACAAATGAAAACACATTCCATGCTCATGGAAGAGTAGAATCATTATTGTGAAAATGACCATACTGCCCAAAGCAATATACACATTCAATGCAATTTCTATCAAAATATCATCATCATTCTTCACAGAACTAGAAAAAGCAATCTTAAAATTCATATGGAACCAAAAATAGCCCACATAGCCAAAGCAAGACTAAGCAAAAATAACAAATCTGGAGACATCACATTACCTGACTTCAAATTATACTACAAAGCTATAGTTACCAAAAAAACATGGTAGTGGTATAAAAATGTGCATGTAGATCAATGGAACAGAATAGAGGACCCAGAAATAAAGCCACATTCTTACAGCCAACTAATCTTTGACACAGTGTACAGGAACATAAAGTGGGGAAAAACACCCTATTCAATAAATGGTGCTGAGAAAACTGGCAAGCCACATGTAGAAGAATGAAATTGGATCCTCATCTCTCATCTTATGCAAAAATCAACTCAAGATGGATCAAAGACTTATATCTAAGACCTGAAACCATAAAAATTCTAGAAGACGTCATTGGAAAAACTCTTCCAGACATTGGCTTAGGCAAAATTTCATGACCAAGAAACTAAAAACAGATGCAACAAAAACTAAACAAATGGAACCTAATTAAACGAAAAATCTTCACACAGAAAAAGAAATAATAAGCAGAGTAAAGACAACCCACAGAATGGGGGAAAATATTCACAAACTACACATCTAACCAATGACTAATATCCAGAATCTACAAGAAAAATAAAAAAAATAATAATCCCATCAAAAAGTGGGCAAAGTACATGAATAGACAATTCTCAAAAGAAGATATACAAACAGCCAACAAACACATGAAAAAATGCTCAACATCACTAACTTTCAGGGAAGTGCAAATTAAAACCACAATGAGATACCACCTTACTCCAACAACAATGACCATAATTAAAAAGTCAAAAAAACATAGATGTTGGCATGAATGTAATTTAAAAAAACACTTTTACGCTGCTTCTGGTAAGGTAAATTAGTACATCCACTATGGAAAGCAGTATGGAGATTCCCTAAAGAACTAAAAGTAGAACTGTCATTTGATCCAGCAATCCCACTACTGGGCATCTACCTATATGAAAAGAAGTCATTATATGAAAAAGACACATGCACACACTTTTATACCAGCACAATTCACAATTGCAAAAGTATGAAACCAACCTAAATGTCCATCAGCCAACAAGTGGATGAAGAAAATGTGGTATATGTACAACATGGAATACTACTCAGCCATAAAATGGAATGAAATAATGGCCTTTGCGGCAACTTGGATGGAGTCAGAGGCCATTATTCTAAGTGAAGTAACTCCAGAATAGAAAACCAAATGTCATATGTTCTCACTTATAAGTGGGAGCTAAGCTATGAGGACGCAAGGTCATAAGAATGATATAATGGACTTTGAGGACTTGGGAGGAAGAATAGGAAGGGGGAGAAGGATAAAAGACTACATATTGGGTACAGTGTACACTATTTGGGTGACGGGTGCACCAAAATCTCAGAAATCATTAAATAACTTATCCATGTAACAAAAAAAATCTGTACCCCCCAAATTATTGAAATTAAAAATAATAAAATAAAGTATATATTTTTTAAAAAAAGAGACAACACATATATTGGTTGGTGCATTAGTAAAAAATTTAAAATAAGCTAAATTCTTTACCTCAATTTTAGCTCATTGCTCTCTAAATAAATTGTTTTTTAAAGTTTTTCTCATTGTTCATCCTACTGACCTATTTTAGCACAAATTAATTCCATAATACAATCAATTTGGTTTTATTTTTAGGCTGAAATAAAAAACAAATGGTGAGGGAAAGCTGATTTGATTCCAGTTTCCCATAATGCTATGACGACTGGCCAGTATAGCATTGTACTTCTGCTTTCTTGCTGAGACTAGCTGACTATCCAATGTTTTCATTCACTCAGTCATTCAAAGAATATGTATTCATTTGAATCTATGAAGAGATATAATTCTTGCTTTTCAGGGATTTACGCTAAATGCCATGTTTTAATAAAGGCCTAAATGTATTTAAAGTTCCCAGCCAGCTTCACAGTATAAATAGGTCTGATGATAATCCTTGCCCTAAGTGTTTACAATCCTGTAAGAAGGGAACTAATAAACACACAAACGTAGTGTAAGGTCAAGTTGACTAACTTTGGGAAGCAGCTTATGCTGTAGGAGTTAAAAGTACTAACTCTATAGGCAGATTTGGATTCATAACCCTCACTTTGTAATTTCTTAGTTTGTGGAAGGGGTAGGCTAGTTACTAATCTGCTCTAAGCCTCAATTTCTCCATCTGCAAAGTGGGAATAGAAGTGGTACTTATCTTATTGTTAAGAGGCTTAATTTAGATAAAGCATATGATGCATAGTTCAGCGAATGGCACATAATTTGTAATCAGAGTTGCTATCTAGCTATATAAACACAATTTTATGGGGATTCAGAGGATATAGGGCTCACATATGGTTATGAGGAGGAGGGAAATCTTTCTAAAGGAGGTAACGTTTACTGTGCAACTTCCTACTTTCCCCTGCCTTTGTCTTCCCTTAGTCCCTGAAACTGGCCTCACTGATGGGTTCTATGTTTAGGCATAGTACTGTTACAAGTACTGAGTTAATAGTAGCAGAAGCATCCCCATTCTCACCATCTCAGCATCTGAAAATAATTCTTAGCATTGGATTTAGTATTCCGATTACAGATAACTCCATCTCCATCATTTTCATTTCTTATGTACACATCTGATCAGTGTCTAGCTGAGAGTATGTGCAAGTACATTAAAAATGGGTCATAGATATTCTTCTACCTTTCTGTAAAACTGATGTATTGATGGTGCCACATGCCTTGACATAAAAATATTAAAAGGCTTAAATGGGAGCAAAGAATTATAAGCAGAAAAACCTGTTCCTGTCTATATTGTTAAAGCAAACCTTTGTTCTTCATCATCAGTGAAAAGATAAATCCATATCAAATGGCACACAGTGTAAATTAGACATTTATAATTTATATTAGTCTGTAAGTTTAAAAGATAATTATTAGGAACACCATATTTTCTCACAGTAGAGATGATGGAATTGCCATATGAAATACTTTGCATACTGAGAGGGAAGAAACTGAATAATCTGCTTCTAAATGCTAACAGCTTTAGATAAAGACTATGAGAAGTAAGCTCTGAAAAAAAGTCACAGATTTGTATTGCAATGATACTGATGTTGTGGAAGTTGTGAGCTGGAATCATGTCTTGCTATCTCTAACCCACCTTGCTGTCTTTCATTTAAAAAAAATGGACAAAGAAATCAGAACTCTATATACTTTCATTCCTCTCTAATACCTGGCTCTTTTTTTGAGTTAAGTTTTAACTTCATGTATGAGGCAGGACTGAAATGTCTTTTTGGACTCCCCATTTTTATTCTCTGCATGCTGTCTCCCACTTTTAGTAGTTCTTCTCTCTGCCAGTGTTTAGCATGTCTTTCTATGCTCTGAGTTTACAATTAGGAGAAAAACAGATCTGCTGTTATCATAAGCTCCTTGAAAACAGAGAACATATCCTATATGCCTGTGTATTCTGCACCCTGCCTATTTCACACAGTGTGTTCAAGGAATATTTCTTAATTTTTTTCATTTCTAATAATAGTTTATACTTATCACATATCTACCAAAAGCTTAATGTATGCAAAGCATTGTTCTAAATACTTGCATTGTTTCATTAATACGTCAGCAATTTCATGAAGTAGGCAGATTAACAATTTTTATTTTCATTTGGCTCGAAGAGGGCAAACAGCTAGTGAGTGTTAGGCAAGATTTAAATCTGTTTACTATGAACTCCCATCCCTTAACCACTCAACTCCACTCCCAATGCTCATTTAACACTCTATTATTACTGACATCATTTTGTCAATTGGCTTAGCATATTATATTTCCCCAAAGTATTTGCATTTTATAAGACAGAGCTAAGGAGCATATGAGATGAACAAATCAATCTCTAATAATGGACTTTAAGGCACAAACTGCAGGAGGAACTGGGGTGACATTTTTGCAGTAATTTTTTACCTGTTGCTCAAGTCACACTGCTCGTGTTTTCTCACAAATGGCTAGTAAAAGTAAAAAAGCCTAAGGTCTCCAATGGAAGTACAGAAAGGAGCAAACCTTGACAATAGAAGAAGTACATTGTTAAACATGTCTTTTTAATGTAAAAATTAGCATATCCTGCTTCCCTCACCTGGCACTGATTTCTCAGTCTCACTGTTTATGTTGTATCTTTCTAGAAATTGTACATGTCTGTGCAAATGAGATCAACAAAATAGGACCAAATTATACATTATTTGCCATACCTATTAATGTGATAAATTATATTAATGTTTCCTAATATTAAACACTATTGAATTCCTAGAAAGAAACCCAAATCATCTTGGTGTATTATTCTTTACATATAGATTCTAATTGCCAATATTTACTTTAGGATTCTTACGTGTACATACATAAGTGAGATCAAATTTTAGTTTTCTTTTTGAAGATGTCTTTGTAAGATTTGATGTCAATGTTATTGCTGGCTTTATAAGAAGAGTTTAGGACCTTCCTCTTTCTATTATGAGGAACAGTTTGAATACTTTCAGAATGATTTATTTCTTGGAAGTTTAAGAGAAATTACATTGTAAATCTATTTGAAACTGATGCTTATTTTGGAGAAAGGGCACAGTTCTTCAATAAGACTAGATTTTTTTAATGGCAGTTGGTTTATTTAGTTTTTTTAAAATCTCATCTGGAGGCTATTTATGGTTATTATATTTTCATTAAAAATTATGTATTTTATCCAGATTTTTAAATTTATTTGCACAAGGTTGAGCAATGTCATCATCATATCTAATTATTTTGCATTTTTCTGAATCTGTGATAATTTTCTCTTTTTCCAGTTCTAATTGTTTGTATTTTTTCCCAATCTTGTTGATTAGATTAGCTGCTGGTTTATTTATTTTCTAATTATTTCTAAAGGAAAAGCTTTTGGATTTAGTCATTAGTTTCACTATTTTTTCTGTTTTCTGATTCATCAATACTAGCTTTTATCTTCATTAATTTCTTGTTTCTGCTCCTCTGATATTAGTAATAACTAAGCCAAATGCTTTTAATAGTATACTTATATTAATACATATAATCCTTATAACAACTCTAGAAGGTAGATATTACTTGTATCCCCATTTTACAGGTTGACATTCCTCATTTTACAGACTGGGAAAGAAACACTGAGAGGTTAAGTGACTTGTCTAAGGCCATGCAGTTAGTGGAATGAATGGTAGAACCAACTAGGATACGAAGTCAGCTCTGTGTTCCTATCCACTACGCTATATGGTCTCTTTGAGTTTACATTACTGCTTTCCCCCTAATTTCTTGAGTTGAATATTTAATTAATGTATTTTTAATATTGTTCATTTATCAATAATAGTGTTTAATGCTATAACGTTTCTTCTAAGTATAGCTTTATTAGGATCTTATATGCAATTCTATTATTATTCTCTGAATTTTCTATAATTTCAGGTTTTTTTTTCTTTTTGACTCAATAATTTTTAACACAGTTTTTTTCCTTAATGTTTGGGTTTTTATGGGTTTTGTTGGTTTGTTTCAATGGTGTTTGTTCTAGCATTTTTTAGATATTATTTTTCAAGTTAACGATATTCTGTTTTATTCTTTGATTATAGTATTTTGTAGTAAATGAGGAATGGATTTTTTCAACTATTTTCTTCAACAACACATATTAAGATGGTCATATGATTTTTATTTTCTAATCTGTTAACATAATGAATTACATTGCTTCAGTAGCTCATATCAAAATATATAGGAAACACAGGATTCTATGATATAGTTGTTTTACATTATTCTTTTTTTTTTTTTGAGACGGAGTCTCGCTCTGTCGCCTAGGCTGGAGTGCAGTGGCGCGATCTCGGCTCTCTGCAAGCTCCACCACCCGGGTTCACACCATTCTCCTGCCTCAGCCTCCCGAGTAGCTGGGACTACCACCAAGCCCGGCTAATTTTTTGTGTTTTTTTTTAGTAGAGACGGGGTTTCACCATGTTGGCCAGGATGGTCTTGATCTCCTGACCTCGTGCTCCGCCCGCCTCAGCCTCCCAAAGTGCTGGGATTACAGGCGTGAGCCACCAAGCCCGGCTACATTATTCTTTTAAATCACCTTTAGGTTTGAGCTGCATACATTTATTTAGACTGTTTCCATCCATCCTTACAAGTCAATTTTCCCTAGAGTTTTATTCCACTATCTCTCACATTATTGTTGTAAGGTGATCTGGTTATCTTCATATCTTTTTATTTGCCATTTAATGGTATACCAAGCAAGCTTTTAGTTGGTAAAACCAAAAATCAATTCTGCCTTATTTAAGAAGAAAATTAATTGATCATGAGGATATCATGGAGCCTATACAGTGGGAAGTCTAGAGAGCAATGCTTAGACAACAGACAAGAACAACAGGAAGCAGGTGGAAACACTTGGGCACTTTCAGTCACGTCCCTGGGTCTGCCACAATTCAACACTCCCCACCACCATCTCTGGATTCTAAACTCCAGTAAAGTGGCTTTACACAATCTACAACTCTCCCAGCACCTTTCATTCACTTTCTCCATATTGTCAAACTTGGGGAAGAAGCATGTAATGGGCTTCATCTAATATGTGGTAATTACAAAGGATTAGAGAAAGGAAATGCCTATACCTCTTCAATTTCATAATGTTAAGAAAAGTTTAGCAGATGATCCTTTTTTAAAAAGTGTTCCATTTTGTTTGAAAAGAAAATAAATTGTCCAATTAAATTTAAAGTTTATTGGTTATTTAATTCAAACACTATATACTTCATTTTTCTTTGCCTACTTGGCAGTTGCTGTCTGAACAAAGGTTAATAGATCCAACTATAACTCTGTATGGATCCATTTCTTCTGAAGCTTTTGTTTCATATGCTGTGTTATATATTTGGTATTTCAGGGAATAAATAAACAAACAAAACCCCACCTTTCCTGCCTGAGTTTAGAACCAATTAAGAGACAGTCACAAGTCATTAACATGAAGATCGAAATGATTATTACTGAAAGAACTGATAGGAGAATGTGGCTTTAGACCCTCAGCCAAGTGATTTTTGTAATATCTTGTCTCTGCTTTAGACACATTTTCCACCCAGTCTGAGGCGCAGCTTGACAACTGTATGTCACACTGGCAAGGGCGAATCCCCACTATGCGTCAGGACGGATTAGAACACTTGTGTTTGTATAAAGAAAATATAGCTCACAAAGACAAGAGAAAGGGACAGAGACAGACAGAGAGACTAAGCATGATGATTATTATTCCAAACTCTCTTTATTCCACTTTCTGTGGAAAGAAGTAAGCAATCTGCCAGAAGTGTGTATCTAGCAAAAGTCGCTAATGTGGAAATAAGAATAGAAAATACATGTTTTTCACTTAATGCATTAAGTTGAACAATATAACATTTACAATAATTTCATGTCAATAATTCTTTTTTGACCTGAAAATAGTGGTAACTTCATATCTCAATATTATTTCATAAGTTACATGAAGATTCATGTGTTTTGTATCTTTGTCTTGCATTATGTCTTTTACACGTATAACCTTGTTCTTTATCACTTTTTAATTTTAAAAATTTTTAAGAAAATAAGTTCAACTTTACACATATCTTGCAAGAATAAGAATAATTCATAAACATCCATGTGCTTTTATACTGTCTCTCTTTATACACATACACACACAACACACATGTGTTTGTGTATTTCTTTTTGAAATCAGTTTAGGATAACTTACATATATCCTGGTCCTTGACATAACAACAGTACAATTGTCAACTCAGCACATTTAACATTGATATACTCCTTCAATTTAACATTCGTATCCAGTTTTGTCAATTGACCCAATAAGGTACCAGTCTAGGGTTAGGTATTACATTTAGCTGCTATGTCTCTTTGGTTTTCTTTAATCTGGAATATCTTTTCTTACTTTTTTCTGACATCAACATTTTTGAGGAATACAGTCCCCACTCACTCTACCTGTTGTTTTTTTGTTTTTACTGTTTGTTTTAATAGAATGATGCCCATGTTGAGTTTGTCTGATGTTTGCTAATGATTCAATTCCAGTTATGCATTCTCAATCAAAACACCACATAGTTGATGCTATGTACTAGCCAGGGATCACATCTGGATGCACACAATGTTGATCTGCCCCTCACTGGTGATGTAATTTTGATATTAATTTTGATCACCCAGTCAAAATATTGCGCAATTTCTCCATTGTATAGTTACTATGTTTTCCTTAATTAATAAGTCTGTGGACAGAGACTTTAAGACCACAGAAATATCCTGCTCACCATGAACTTTTTTTCCTGAATTTACCATTATTTGATGAGTCTTATCTGCTCCAATATTTACTCTAATGGTTGAGAAATAGTGTTTTTCCAGTACTCCCTCCACATTTTCCAGCTCTTGCCATTCTGCTGTAAGCAAGAACCCTTGCTCTCCTTATCTGGTTGTTTATTTGTTTAATTGGTTAGTTATTATTGGTAGGGACTCATAAGATCTTGTAAATGTTTTATAGCTTGCTGCACTTAATTACTCTTAATTATTTTGCTGTGAATTCTATTTTGTTTCTTATTAATATTAGTATACTTGCTTTCCTTTTGTTAAGATTTGCCTGCCAGGTATTTTTTATGCTGTCATTTTCAACCATCCTATTTTAAGTATGTTACTTGTAAACAGCATGTTACTGGTTGTTGTTTGTTTTATACCAACTGGAGAGTATTTGTTTTTTAACATGTGACATTAACCAATTCATATTTATCATAATCAGTGATATATTTACTGATGACTTATTTTTGTAATCTTTTTATTATTGTCATTTCTTTATACGCTATTTTGACTGTTTTTCCTCATTTATGTTTTGTGCTTGATTGAGCAGATTTTACATTAAAATACCTGTTTCTCTGTACCTGGCTGCCTGTTTAGTTGGCAGTCCTGGGGATTCACTAACGAGACATGTCCTAAACAGAAGCACAGTCAAAAGCTACCTGTAGAGTGTGATACACAGTGTGATAGGTCACCGAAGATCATTGGTTCCAATATTGTTCCTAATCATACTTTGGAATGCATCTGTGCCTGACATATAAGATTTTGTGAAAAATTTCTACTCAAATTCTGATAGGATTTGAATAATTTGCTGTTGTTTCAGTGTAATTTGTGAGGTCACTTTCCATTTATAAGTTTCTTAACTACATGCCCTGCTACATTAAATGTAGAAATGCATTGGTCTTACCTCAACAGATCCCAGGAGGAAACAGGAATAGATATTTCTACTCTGTCTAGTATCCATTCAATTTTGATTATACCCTCCTAAATGAAGATTCAGTATGCATTCTCCTCTTTTTAGCACCTAATGTACAGAGATTCTCAGGCTTAATATGCCTTTCCATGGTTTCTATATTATAGGTTAAAATAGTATTGTCCCTAATCATAGCAGATGAAACTATTTTTATGGAATCAATTTCAATTTTAAGAGTAACTTGAGAATTGCTAACAGTTTTGTAAGTTTTTTGGTGTTAAACCAGTAGCAGTTCCTAAAGCTGAGATTTTTGAGACTGAGACTATCCATTTTGCCTCAATTTGATTAAGTATTAAGGAAATGGCTCATATAATTGCCTGAGATAAAACTTCTTAGCCATCTATTATAGCACTACCTCCATGTACCACCACATCATCCAGAGAGATCTCTATGTGTATTGTTATGTTTTTGTATGTACAGGTGTGGGCCTCTTGTGTGTGCATTTGCCCACATTAATATTAAACCAAACCAGAATCCTAGAATGCTGAAGGGGGAGACTAACATCGATCACTACATACTAAGTGCCACAAACTTTATACACAACATCAGATTTCATTCTAATAATAACTTCATGAAGTTAATTTTATCATTTCCTTTTGCAGATAAGAAAACTAGAGTTCAGAAGTGTTATGTAACTTGTCCAATATCCCACTATGTACTGACTTTTATTTCTCTACTATGTTTTCAGTACTCTTTCTTCTAGTAATAGATTTTCAGTATGGTTTAACCGATGATGTTTCCACGTCTACTTTCAGCCCCAAGGTGTAGCATATAACACAGGTGTAGCTAATCAGAGCATTGCACGCCTCTGGCCACAGTGGCTTGTTTATTTATGTGCACATGATCTAATCCAGACCAGCGAAATTTCATCCTGCTACTTATACTGAGATTGTTGAAAGTTTTATCCTCCCTTTCTTCTGGAGGTAGAAAGCTGTTATGATGTAAATCTAAAGCTCCCTGAGCCACTTGCCTGAAAATTATGGTTACATAAAGAAATGCAGGGGAAAAAAAATTGAGATGGCCTAATGACATCTTCTGATCCCTTAAATTCCAGCAATGTCTGAAGCTAGGTAAATAGTCATAAATCTTATAGTCATAAAAGCAAATAAGTTATTTGGTGTCCTAAGTTTTTGTTGGGATTTTATCATTTAAAAAGAAAAAAGAATATCCTGACTGTGAAGGACTGATACTTAAGAGACAATGCTATTTTTTTGAAACTCTACTTCCTTTTTAAAACCCACTTGAAGTGTAATCTCCACTGTAGAGCTTTTCCTGATCTCTCTCTTCCAAATGTACTTTCTTCTTCCTAGTTATGATATACATGTTTTATAGCACTTATAACATTCTGTCCTAAATTATTCCTTTAATTACTTATATATACCTCATTTTTCCTACTAAACAATAAAATTTTAGTGAGAAAAGGTTTTTCTTTCATTTCTTGCAATCCCTAAGTAAAAGTAACCTAAAATGCATCTGTCTTTTATCAGGTATTTGATAAATGCAAAATTAACACTGTCTTTTTTCCTTACTTTCTGCTGAAAATTAGAAGCTTTAGAATATTTTCCTTCATAAGATAAATTTTGGAAAACTTCTCAAATAAAAACCTATTTGATGAACATCATTAATTTACATAGGGTGGGCACTGCCAGATATTTGCAATATCAGGCTATTTCTACACAAATAATTTTTATTTTTGCTATAGCTACCTTTTAAAATAATCCACCCAACTAAAACATAATACTGTCATTCAGGAGCCATGTTCAGAAGTTTGATGAATTGCATAATTGCATTTGTTTTCATGCATAAAATAAAAAACTTTTTTTTTTTTGTAGCTTGGGCCAAAGAATGAAAATCATAAGATCTATTCTGAGAAACCAAGTAGCTTGATAGCCCCCCAAAATTAAAATATAAATTACAAGCCTATGAACTATAGAAACCTTTAATCATCTCTAAGAGAACATTGTCAATCAAAATTGGTTAATTACCATAGCTATGACAAGTTGTTTAGGTAAATACAACCACATACTCACATATAGAACAAAACAGTAGGAAAAGGAAAAATTTCCCCCCAAATGCTTTAGAGGATCAGCTCACTTACATTCTTGTCACAAATCAGGAGCCTGCTTCTTTAGGATCTCATGGTAAATTGCTAGAATGTGCACTGAAAATATATCACAACAGTATATTCAGCATGGCTTATCTTCTTGAATGTAATTTCCATTCAAGAAAAAAAAGAATTAAACAAGTTGCAATAAACTATCAGAGAACTGCAACATGCTTTCCTGTGGTAAAAACTGAGTGTCAGAAGAGCCCAAAAATAACTTATTAATTGCTACTCTAGAACTAATTGCAAAATACACTATGTGTTCGACCTAAATATATGTAACTCCATAGAGCAAAATATTTTCTAGAGTTCAACTATTGCTTTGGATATTGCTATCCTATCCGTCTTAACATTTATTTGATGCAGGAAAATTTTATATAGATGTGTGTAAAGTATAAAAAGGAAAAAATATTACTATAATTAAAACAAAAACACGTTCCCAATGAAGTCTACTTCATTTTAGGTGGGCTTCAAACATTTTAAAGTCAAGTTTTAATAGAGGTTCCTTCTTTCGTTATTCATCTCTTTTTGGAAAAAACAAATCTCTGTGACCTCTTCTTTCTGTTTAACTTTAAAATTAATATTATAGTTAGGAATTCTATCATATTGTAGTTCTAAACTGGATTCCTTATGTAACACTTGAGATCCTGAAGTCACCTGATTACTTGTTGTGCATAATCCTAATTAATATAAATACTCATTTCCCTATTTTGTGAAAAAAATTCATCAGTTTGTCATTTGATTCAAGGACATCGACATTGCATATGGAAAAAAATTATTATAAAGTCAATTTGAAAGGAAAAGCAAACTAAATTGAAAAGATCTTTCTGTTCTTTACAAAAGATTTTTGTTACTTCTGGACTGAAAGTTGACTAATGTTCCTTTAATTAAAATTCCAGTTCCAGTTCCATTAGGCAAAGTAAACCTATTCAATGATTCTTCTGCTTAATAATGTAGTATTAAGAATTAACTGTTTGAGAAAGAAGTAGACATCATATTAATTAAAATGGTTTTATGGTTACAATCATTATTTAATACTAAGGGAAAACCTATAGATTGAATAAATAAGTATAAATAAATTGGCCATGCGTGGTGGTTCACGACTGTAATCCTGGAACTTTGAGAGGGTGAGGCGGTCGGATTGCCTGAGGTCAGGAGTTCAAGACCAGCTTGGGTAACATGGTGAAACCCCCATCTCTACAAAAAATTAGCGGAGCGTGGTGGTGTGCACCTGTAGTTACAGCTACCTTAGAGGCTGAGGCAAGAGAGAATCGCTTGAACCCAGGAGACAGAGGTTGCACTGAGCCGAGATCATGCCACTGCACCACAGCCTGGGTGACAGAATAAGACTCTGTCTCCAAAAATAAATACAAAATAAAAATAAGTATAAATAAATAAAGAGAAATTCGTATTTGTGGAATATATGCTACAGTATTTGTGGAATATATGCTACAGGCATATCTCAGAGACATTATGGGTTAAGTTCCACACCTCTGCAATACAGCAAGTGTCACAATAAAGCAAGTCACCCTAATTTTGTTTTCCCGGTGTGCATAAAATTTGTTTACACTATACTAGAGTCTATTAAGTGTGCACTAACATTGTCTAAAAAAATACATGCTTACCTTAAAATACTTTATTGCTAAAAAATGCTAATGATCATCTCAACCTTCAGTGAGTCATAAACTTTTTGTTCATGGAGGGTCTTGCCTTAATGTTGATGACTGTGGAATGCTCAGAGTGGTAGATGCTGAAGGCTGGGGAGGCCTGTGGCAATTTCTTAAAATAAAATTATAATGAAGTTTGCTTCATCAATTGACTCTTTCACAAAAGATTTCTTTGTAGCATGTAGTGCCATTTGATAGCATTTACCCACAGTAGAATTTCTTTTAAAATTGGAGTCAATTCTCTCAAACCCTGCCACTGTTCAATCAACTAAGTCTATGTCATATTCTAAATGATTTGTTGTTATTTCAACAAAGTTCATAACATCTTTACCAGCAGTAAATTCCATCTCAAAAAAAACCATTCTTCTTCTTCTTGTTAATTTTTAATTTTTTTGATATATAATAGTTGTATATATTTTGGGGGTTCATGTGAAGTTTGATACATGTTCATGATGTGTAATGATCAAATCAGAGTAATGGGATATCCATCACCTCAAGCATTTATTTTTCCTTTATGTTAGGAACATAAAAATTTTTCTCTTCTAGCTATTTTGAAATATACAATAAATTACTGTTAACTATAATTTCCCAACTGCACTATCAAACACTAGAATTTATTTCTTCTGACTCTATTTTTGTATCCATTAACCAAATTCTCCTCATCCTTCATTCCCCTGTTTCCTTCCCAGCCTCTGATAACCACCACTCTCTATCACCATGAGAGCCACACTTTTTTAGCTCCCACATACGAGTTAAAACAGGTGATATTTGTCTTTCTGGGTCTGGCTTATTTCGCTAAGCATAATGAACTCCAGTTCTATCTGTGATGCTGCAAGTGACAGTATTTTATTCTTTTTATGTCTGAATAATATATCGAAGAGAGATCTGAAGTCTCATATTTATTACAAGAATATTCATAATAGCCAAGATATAGAATCAACCTAAGTGTTCATCAGTGGATGAATGGATTTTTTTTTTTTTTTTTTTTGAGACAGGGTCTCACCCTGTCGCCCAGGCTGGAGTGCAATGGCATGATCTTGGCTCACTGCAACCTCTGCCTCCCGCATTCAAGCAATTCTCCTGCCTCAGCCTCCCAAGTAGCTGCGATTACAGGCGCACACCTCCACGCCCAGCTAATTTTTGTATTTTTAGTAGAGAAGGTGTTTCACCATGTTGGCCAGGAGGGTCTCGAACTCTTGACCTCATGATCTACCTGCCTCGGCCTCCCAAAGTGCTGGGATTACAGGTGTGAGCCACTGTACCCAACGATGAATAGATTTTTTTTAAAAAGAACTTTATTGCTTCATCCATAAAGCACTTTATCCAAGTTTTATCCATCCAAGTTGTATCATGAGATTGCCGCAATTCAATCACATATTCAAGCTCCACTTCTATTCCTCTTGCTATTTCCACAACATCTGTAGTGACTTTCTCCACTGAAGTTTTCAAACCCTCAAAGTAAAGTTTAGAAGGGTTATGTTGAATTTAACTCTTCCAAACTCTTGCTAATGTTGATATTTTGACTTCCTCCCATGAATCATAAATGTTCCTAATGGCATCTAAAATGGTGAATTTTTTCTACACTTTGCCAAGATTCAGCAGAAGAATCACAATCTGTGGCAGCTATAGCCTTATGCAATGTATTTCTTAAAAAAATAAATAAGAAGACTTGAAAGTAAAAATTATTACTTCATCCAAGGCAGCAGAATGGATGTTGTATTTGAAGACATGAAAACAACATTAACCTTGTACATCTCCATCAGAGCCTTTGGGTGACCAATGAGGGTTTGTGAGCTAAAATTATTTCTGTTCACAGAGGACATCATCTTATATGTAGAGAATGCTAAAGATTCCACCAAAAATCTATTAGGACTAATAAAAACAATTAGCAAATTGCAGGATACAAAATTAACAGACAAAAATCAGTTGTGTTTCTATACACTAATAATGAACACTCTGAAGGGGAAATTAAGAAAACAATCTCACTTACAATAACATAAAAATAATAGAATACTTAAAAATAAACTTATCCAAGAAGGCAAAAAAGTACACCAAAAACTTTAAAACATTGCTGAAAGAAATTAAAGATGGAAATAAATGGAAAGCCATCCCGTGTTTATTAACTGAAAGATGCATTACTGTTAAAATGTTCACACTACTCAGAGCAATCTAAGATTCAATAAATTCTGTTAAAATTTTGATTTTTTTGCAGAAATTTAAAAAATGCAAAATTTATATAGAACCACAAATAACCCAGCATAGCCAAAATATTTTTGAGAAAGAAAAGCTGGCATAAAGGCAGACATACAGCCCAGCAGAACTGATAGAGAACCCAGAAATAAAATCATTCACATACAGTCAAGTGACCTTCAACAGGGGTGCCAATTTAAACAGTGTGGAAAAGATTGCCTCTTCTACAAATGTTGAGAAAACTGGATATCCAACCTGCGAAATATGAAAGTGGCCCCATATCTTACACCATACACAAAAATTAACCTAAAATTTATTAAAGACTTAAATGTAAGACCTGAAACTATAAATCCACAAGAAAGCATAGGGAGAAAGTTTCATGACATTGGTTTTGGAAATTTCTTGGATATTACATAAAAAGCACAAGCAACAAAAGCAAAATTAGAAAAGTGGGACTACATCAAATTAAAGTTTCAGCACAGTAAAGGAAACAAGCCACAGACTGCAAAGATAGCCTACAGAATGAGAGAAAATATTTGCAAATAATATATCTGATGAAGGTTAATATATAATTAATTGCTACAACTCAATAGCAAACAAACCAACTAACCTGATTAAAAATGGGCAAGGGCCTCGAATAGATATTTCTCCAAATAAGACATGCAAATGACCAATAGGTATACGAAAAGATATTCAACAACCCTATGCATAAATACTTACTAAAACCACAAAAAGTTATCACCTCATACCTGTTAGGATGGCCATTATGAATAAACAAAAAAAGAAAATGACATGCATTGGTGAGGATATGGATAAATCAAAATCATTGTACACTGTTGCTGGGAATGTAAATGGTAAAACTGCAATAGAAAACAGTTTAAAGTTTCCTCAAAAAATTAAAGCTAGAACTACCATATGATCCAAAAATCCCAGTTCTGGGTATTTATACAAAAGTATTGAAACAGGATCTTAAAGAAATATTTGCACTCCCGTGTTAATTACAGCATTATTCTCAATAGCCAAGAGGTAGAAATAACCTATATGTTAATCTCTGGATGAATCTATAAAGAAAAATACAATGAAATATTATTCAGCCTTTAGAAAGAAGGAAAGTCTACCATATTCGGCAACATGGATGAACTTGGGAGACAGCAGGGAAAGTGAAATAAGCCAATCACAGAAGAACAAACCCTGCATGATTCCACCAATAAGAGGTATCTAATGTAGCCAGACTAATAGAAACAGAAAACAGAAAAGTGGTTTCCAGGGACTGGGAGGTGGGAGGGAATGTCGAAATGGTGAGTTTCTGTTCAATGGGTATATGCAAGATAAAGAAGTTCTCGTCATGTGTTATACAACAATGCATATAGTTAACAATCCTGTATTGTACACTTAAAATTTGTTCAGAAGGTAGATCTCATATATTTTTACCACAGTAAAAAAAAATTACCAAGTAGAAGAAGTCAAACACAAAAAAATTCATACTGTGTGATTCTTTTTATATGAAGGTCATGCGCAGGCAAAACTATGGTGATAGAAATTAGGAAATAATTGCCTTCAATAGAGTTGGGGATAATGACTAGAAGGAGGCATGTGAGAACTTTCTGGGGATAATCTTGTTCTGAGTAGTAGTTATACGGGTGTATAAAACTGTAACAATTAATTTAAATAAACACTTAAATTCTTTTTTTCATATATAAATTATTCTTTAGAGGAAATAGAAAAGAAAAAAATTTAATAACTTCTTCACAGAAGTGAAATAGATTATTTTTCCTCCATAGGAAAAAAATAGAAGAACTAAAAGAAGAAAATGTTAGTCAAAGGGTACAAAGTTTCAGTTTTTCAAGATGAGTAAGTCCTGGAGATTTAATGTACGGCATGCTGTCTACATGTAACAATACTGTATTCTATACTTGAAATTTGCTGAAAGAATAAATCCTAAGTGTTCTCAGCATGTCTGTGCATGTGTGCACATGCACACACACACACACACACAAAGATAACTATGTGAAGTGATGGATATGTTAATTAGCTTGACTGTGTTATTTCACAATGTTAAAAAAAGAAACATACTGTCGTCAGTTGCAGAAAACTTGGATGTTTAAGTTTAAAAAATTGTCTCATATTATACTAAGCACATAAATAGGAATCAATTGTAGAAGTGGGAGATGGGATTCTAATAAGTTTGTTTATCTAAAAATTTGATAGTAACGATTCACATAAATAATCAGTGTTATCCTGTACATGAGAAAATGTACATGAGAACAGAATGCATTTTCACCTAATATCAGTAGTTATACAAGAGTAGGTCTTAAAGAAATGACAGAACCTGGGATAAAAATTGATAAGGTAGAGAACTGTGGCATAAGATACAAGAAAGACAGAATACCATGCCCAAAAACCAGTCTAAGGTCAGAAAACTAGGAAATATAAGATTAGCAAAACCAATATCCAAAGTCAGGCTCAGATAGATGTTGAGGTTCAAAATTTTTAAAAATTTAAAAAGTTAGAAGTAAAGATTTTTTTTAAAGGTAAACAAGAAATTATTTTCTTTCATAATACAGCTTTCATGCTTGCAGTATTAGTTTCACTCTTGAGTATAAATAGAAGAATGTTACAAAGATCTAGAAACCAGACACACACTCAACAACAGTGATTTAAAAACAATCAAGTTTTATTTTAAAAAAATCAGTCATTATTGTAAACCTGCAACAGAAAAAACAAATTAAAAATATGAATTAAATTCTACTTGGGAAAAAAAAAGAGAAATGTATTGATATTGGTTTTGATCACTGGGCAAGACTTAACAAAGCAGAGTAACAAGAAAGCTATACTTTGGGGGGGAACTATATTATTTTATTTTTATGGTTTGGACTATGGAACAACCATGTTAGAAAGTCTATGAGATATTTATGTCTATATATCTCCAACGTGACCAAAGATGGGAACTAGATGCGCAACTTGATCACTGTTTCATTCTGCATTATATGTAATTATATGTAATCTGTCAGTATTTGACTTGTCAAAACGAACACAAATTATATGGCTCCACAGAGCTTGTTACAGATTAACTCCAACTTGGACCAATGGTCAGCACTTACAAAGGAGGTTTGAGAAGGAATGAACAAACAAATTTGATGTACACACACACACACACACATACACACACACACACACACACACTTATATATTTCCCCTTATGATATAGATTTCAAGCACAGTAGCTTTGGTTTAAAATCTCCCTCATTGATATGAGCCAAAGTAGAAATCAATGATAAACACTTGTTATACTTTCAGCATTGTAAGCACATCTTATAAATTTTCTCACAGAATTGTAAGGCTAGAAATACACTTTAATCAAAGTATAGCAATGTGTAAGTTTAAGTAGTCATAAAGAAAAATACGGTTTTGAATAAATATAGTTACTAAAGAATTTTATGTTCTGCAACATGAAAAGTTGTTAACATTTTACTTTTCCAATATATCATAATATTTTATGTATTATTAAGGTATATTTTTGATGTGCATTCTTTCTTTTATTTTTATGTGCGTTTTCTCTCTAAATATTTACCCAGAGTAGTATAAAATATGATTATCTAGTCCCTCTACCATTTCCTGCAAATACAAATTCTTTTTAAAACAAAAAATAAATATATTATCAAGTATCTACTTTTGCAGAGCCCAGCAGTTTTATTGAAAAGCAAATGTTCATTAGTATGCACTGATATGAAGACGATCTTACTGACAATTCCCAGAGTGTTTCCTCTTTCATAAACAGATTGTTGATGGCTGATGCATAATCCATCTGAGCATTGCAATAAAAGAAAATATCACAAAATGTGCATAGGGCTTCATAGAAATGGGTGCCAAAAGTTTCAATCAATAGAAAGAGAATATTCGCACGTGCACACACACACAACTATATCCATTACGTAGATCTGACTCATGCAATTTGCAAAAAATTGACTTCTGTTGTGTTTTTTATTGAATAGATGTGCCTTAAAATAGGTTTTATTCAGTTTTCTTAATTGAAGCTCTTTATTCAATCAAAGAAAAAAAATACTATAACCTACACCAAAGAAATAGTATGGTTTTGAGAGAGTTGAGCTATTTTACCAATGTCAAAGCATCCAGATGAAAAGTAAGGAAATTCTGTTAACCATGCATATGTTTTACTATTTGATGCCAACCATACAGATGTTCTAAGTATCTGGATGTTTTGACATCACATAAAATAAGTGAAAAGAACCCCTGATAATTTCTGGTAATTAATCCACTTATGTATTTATTCATGCTACAAATATTTATTTTGCACCTAATACATGCAATGTGCTATGTTAGGTGTTGTAAAGAAGGCATAGGTGTCCAAGGATCAAAATCTGTGTTCAAAAACTTAGAATTAGACAGAAAGGATAGAATGTGAACACAAGATATAATGGGGTCTATGCTTTAAGAGGCTGAAAATTGCCATAAGCATGAATAAATAAAAGATAGTCTTCTTTAGATGATCAAGGTAATGTTTAATCTGAAATTTGAAAGAGGGGATAATAGTCTTACAGTAAATGACTGGGAATAAAGTAGGAAATATGTAAGCAAAGACGTTTATGCCAGATAATTCCATGTGCATGCAAAGATGGTTGTAATCCAGGGGAATATTGATAGGTAAAACTGGGAAAGTGGGTTTGACTTATATTACAAAGGGCTTTTAATATATAAGAATGAGTGATGTGTATTTTATTTTCGAGCAGTGAGACACCATTAAATTCCATGTAATATGCTGAAAAAGTTTTTAAAAAATCAATTCCTCCCATAAATAATTCCCCTCCCTCTTCGGTTTTTCTCCCTGGCAAATCAGAGGGATGCATGATATCAACTCTAAGATCTCTTCAAGGTCAAAAAACTATGAAAACAAGATTTCATTTGGTCAGCAAGAATTGTCCAGCCAAGGACTGTGAGCATGAGAAACACAATCATCATAACACTCTAAGAAGTTTTATCTGTTATTGATGTGGAAGATTCATTGAATTTTGAAGAGACCAGTTAGAGGGCCTTTATGACTGTCTTTACAGAGCCCGGTCTGGGATAACAACATTGGAAGTGAAAAGGGATAGACATGAAAGACCTTTCTTTGCTTTTTGGTCAGGAAAGTGGGCTTGAAATCAGTGAAATTTTAAACTTATTTCCAATCAGTCACAGCCAGATTACTTAAATTTTTTATAGTAGAGTTTCTAAATAAGTAGAAAAAGATTCATAATTCCTGTATGCCATATGGGAATTTCTAGGGTGTCTTATTGCTTTGTGTGTGTGTGTGTGTTGGGGGGGGGTGTAATTAGAAATGTTCTGATGAAAGATATTTTAAAAACAAAATACTATCCATGATCACGTTCCATATTTTCCTGTCATTCACATTCTCTAATGAGCATTCCCATAAAAACTATATTTACTTCCTTATCCTCAGGTAAAATACATATTGAAACTGCCTTAGAACGCTAATTTCTCAATATTTATCTAAATGTATTTTTTAAACAGAGATGAACATAACACAGCCATAGTGGCTCAATGAATAAAGAGATATTGTGTTTATTTTTTATAAAGCTTTGTTTTATACACTTGTTTCCAGTGGGAGCCCTTTTTGATATTTCTGAAGCTAAATACCAAAAAAATTTAAAATGGCCCATATTAACTAGAAATAAACACGATACACTATAAAATTCTCTAATTTTGGAAACTGACACATTCAAGTTTGAAACTTTAAGCACTAAACCACTCTGTGCTGTATTTTTTTTTACTTGTCTATAAAAGTTAGAATAATGATATCTTAAAAATATACTGTGCATGTCAAATGAGACCATAAATGAAAGGTCTAGTTCAATGGCTACCACATAGTGTATATAGTAATTATTTTTAAAATATTCATAAGTTAATTGTAGCTTTCAGGTGGTCTTTGCAGTTGTATATGAGTGAGATGAAAGCGAAGGCATGGTAAAGAAGATATATAGGGGCAATGAAGAGTCAAAGAACCATTTATCTTCTCAGTCATTTCCAGAAATTGGAAGAATATTTGCAAATAGGAGTCAAGACAACATCACGAACTATTCTTATAGACTAGTAATGCACTTAATGGTTGATTTACTAATGCTTATACATTAATGTGCTTTAAATTAAGGTTTTGCTGACTACTTATAATCAGGTATTTCTTCCAGATTCTGGACACATTAAATATATATGGTCTTCACATTGCTTCTCATAATGAAAATTATTAAGAGTATTATAGTGTAAATTAATGAACATGTTCTTCTTATACATATTTGTCTAAGCCAAATATGACAGAGGTGAACAATTGAAAAAATTTACTTCTGGCATTGAATGAAGAGATCTGAAAGAGATAAAAAAATGAAACATGGAGAAAAACTAATTCTTTCTAATAGGATCAAATTACTAGTGTTTGTAGTGAGTACTTATTTGAGTCTTTGGCTATTTGAAGTTAAAGTCACCAAAAAACCAAACATGATAGGAGATACAATATTAACAAATTAGAAATATACAGTTCCTTACCTTTAACTGTGATAAATAAAAATTTATATTGTTTTCTCAGTATGAAGCTCATATTTTTTCACTTCCTTCTTGTGATAACTATAGTTTTTTTTTTTCTGGTTCTAGAAGATAGAACTGAAATGTTTTACCTTTGGGCTAAAAAAATTTGAGTGCCTCCCAAATATCAGCAGACATAATGCCATGGAAGACTCTGATTGTGATTGTGATTAACAGTGTGTTACTCTGCAGACTGTCTCTGGACATTTTAAGATAAATTGCAGTTACAAATTTTCATTGCATTTTAATGGTTGATATACCGATGTTTATAAAACCAAAGGTCAATTCAATAGTTGAAAACAGTGGTAATAATATTGATAGTGAATGAACCCTTACTTGTAAGACAGGGAAAGAATAGAGAAAATCTGGCTGATAAGGTCACACAGTTGAACAGCCGAATATGTCTAATTGCCCTATTTTCTTCCAAAGGCCATAAACTTTGCCACATTTTGTAAATGCCAGAGTTACAGTATCACATGTAGAAATACTCCTAATATGCAATATCAAAGATAGGAGTTCAAAGGAGGATGGAAACAGAACGGAATGAATCCCAGAAAATTATTGCTGTAAAAGGTTTAAGGAAAGTGTGAAGTCAACATGGACAAAGAATAAAAAGAAATGTTTTGAAAGAGAAAATATTTTTAAATTATTAAGCATCTAGAGTGATCTGGTTTTAGTGTCTACATTTTGATAATATTCACATTTCATTTTGTTCATGAGTCAGGAAAGGGCAGAAGAAAGAAATTATTTGCAAGATATGTGAAAATCTGTTTGTGTTCAGCATTTATTTTTCTTTCAAGTTTCAATTTTGAGGCTCATGTATTTTTGTTTTAGGGTAAGAAGGAGCAGAAACTATTTACAGTGCTAGTACATAGCTCTAGTATTTATTATTTATGATAATGTACTTGTGTTTTACTTTGTAATTTAATACTTAATTAGAACCCAAACTATATGAAGTTACCTGTCCACTTACAAATTTCTGTCTGGTAGAAAAGATAATGACAAAGGTAATGTTTTATTGCCCTGTAGACATTTACCTGTTTGGTTTCTAACTCAGTAAACATTTCAGATTCCCTTTTCTGGTGAATTATATAACCCCTGTTCTTCAATATGCTTGTTGAACCAGCCTTATTATCTCAAAGGTTTCCACATTAACTAAATAATTAATATGTTCATTCTACATTTTCATCAGTTTTTTTTTCTGAAGATTATACTTCAATAGACTGATGGAATTCTATGCAGTATGTAGAAAAGTATTAATGACCAATCAAATAAAAATAAAAAGCCTTAGATAGATATTTCTAAAAGAAGTATAGCTCATTTTTTGTAAATGAAGGTGTTAAGTTATATAATAGCTGATATATTTATTTCTGTGAAAACAAAACTTAATTATCCCATGTATGATATATATGTGTTTCTTTGCTTTTTGGAAATACCAACTTCTATTATTTCAAATACCTTAGTTAAAATGATGAAATATTAAAGCTGTAAGAGTACAAAATTACACCAAGTTTTCGCCCTTCAAAATTTCTTTCTCATTTTAAATATCAATCCAAAGAAAAATCAAACTCTAGTAAGATGTCTTTTTAAAATGTATTATTATATCAGAAACAATGATGCCTCCTTGAAAACCATTGCCCTCAATTATGTTAGAAGAAGAAAACATTGGTTTAAATAAAAAACTGCATGATTATGATCATTAAATTCCTGCTATATCTTAAACTGAAGGATATTAACCAGAAAGCTGATAATATGCAATTAACAATTGTTCCATTGAGTTCAGATTTTTTGTGTGCATTAGAGTACCTAATTTTATGCCAGACATACAGCCAACCTTCACTAATATGAGTTTCTTCCAGCCCTCCCCACCTCATTCTACTGTTCTTTTACTTTTTAAATTTTCATACAGTACAGTTAATTTTTTGTCTACCATTATATGAATTTTAACACATGTATAGATTCATGCAACCACTATCACCATAATCAGGATAAAGTTCCATCAGTGTCCAAAATTTCCAGTTCTATCTCTTTATTATCATATTCTCCATCCATCCCTAATTACTGATTTGTTTTCAATTATAGTAGTTTTGTGTTTTCATAGTCATATCAGTAGAATCCTATGCTATACAACCTTTTGAAACTACCTTTTTCTCTCAGAATAATGACTTTATATTCATCCAAGTTGCTGTATCAATAGTTTATTCCTTCTTTTTGCTGAGACATATTCAAGATACGATTGCAAAAGAACAGTTCTTAAAGGAAATTGTTTAGTGCTATAAATTTATCTCTTAGCATTGCTTTAGCTGTCCCAAAATCTTGACATTTTGTGTTTTCATTTTCATTCAGTTTAAAATACTTTCAAATTTCCCTAGAGCATTTCTTGTTGACAAATGGATTAATTAAAATATGCTGTTTAATTTTCACTTCTTTTGAGATTTTTTTCTGTTATCTTTTAGTCATTAGTGTGATGTTTAGTTCCATTTTTGTCAGAGGACATACTTTGTATTACCTCAATTGTTCAAAATTATTAAGGCTTACTTTATGAACCAGAGTATATTTCTTGGTTATTATTCCATGTGTACTTAAAAAGAATGTGTATTTGGCTCTTTTTGGGTAAAGGTTGTTATACAGATAATTGAATCCATTGGTTGACCTTGTTATTTAGCTCTTCTATGTCTTTGCTAATTTTCTGTTAGTTTTATCATTGAAAGAGGAGTGTTGAAGTCAACAACCATAAATGTGGATGTGTCTCTTTCAAGTTCTGATATTTTTCTCCTTTATGTATTTTGAAGCTCTGTTGTTTGGTACAGATACATTTAAGATGTTTCTTCTTGATAGACTAACCCTTTTTGTCAGTATGGAATATCCCTCTTATGTCATTTTATTGTATTTGTTCTTAAGTTTAATTTATCTAATATTAATTTGATCACCTTGGTTTGTCATAACTATGGTTTACATATCTTTTGCCATCCTTTTACTTTTAACCTACCTGTATCATTATATTCAAAGTGAATTTCCAGGGTTTTCATTTGTGTAGTAGTTTACCTATACAGGCATACCTCAGAAATATTGTGGGTTGGGATTCAGACCACCACAATAAACCAAATATCACAATAAAGAGAGTCACACAAATATATTTTACCATGCATATAAAGGTAATATTGAATCAATAGTTTAGTATATATATGTGTAATAGCATCCTGTCTAAAAGCAATATGAATACTTTAATTAAAAATACTTTATTGCTAAACATGCTAATGATCATCTGAGCCTTCATCAGGTAGTAATCTTGTTGCTGATGGAGGGTCTTGCCTTGATATTAAAGGCTACTTACTAATCAGGGTGGTGGTTGTTAAAGGTTGAGGTAGCTATGGCAATTTTTTAAAACAAGAAAACAATGACTTTCGCTGCATTGATTGTCACTTCCTTTTTCTGTAGCATGCAATGCTATCTGATAATGCTTTACCCACAGTAGAACTTCTTTCAAAACTGGAGTCAATCCACTCAAATCTATCACTCCTTTACCACTAAGTTTATTTCACATTCAAAATCCTTTGTTGTTGTTTCAACAGTGTTCACAGTATCTTCACCAGGAGTAGATTCTATCTCAAGAAATCACTTTCTTTGTTCATCTATAAGAAGCAACTCCTTACCTGTTCAAATTTTAGCTCAGGATTGTAGCAATTCAGTTATATTTGAAGGTTCTGCTTCTAATTCTAGTTTTCTTGCTATTTGCACCACACCTCCAGTGACTTTCTCCACAGAAGTCTTGAACTTCTCAAAGTCATCCAAGAGGGGAAGCAAGTTCTCCCAAACTCCTGTTACTGTTGATATTTTGACCTCCTCCTATAAATTACATTCTTTATTATATCTAGAAGGGTGAATCCTTTCCAGGAGGTTTTCAAAATACTTTGCACAGACCCATCAGGAGAATCACAATCTATGGCAGCTATAGTTTTACAAAATGTATTTCTTGATTTGAAAAAATTCAAATTACTCCTTGATCCATGGACTACAGAATAGGTGTGTTATCAAGCAAGAAAATATCATTAATTTCCTTGTGCATCTCCATCAGAGACCTTGAGTGACCAAGTGCATTGTCAGTAAGCAATAATATTTTGAAATGAATCTATTTTTCTTAGCAGTGGGTCTCAACAGTAGGTTTAAAGTATTCAGTAAACCATGCTATAAACAGATGTACTATCATCCAGGCTTTATTATTCCATTTATAGGGTATAAGCAGAGTAAACTTAGCATAATTCTTAAGTGCCCTAGGATTTTCAGAATGGTCAATGAGCAATGGCTTTAACTTAAAGTCACCAGCTGAACTAGCCTCTAAGAAGAGAGTCAGCTTGTCCTTTGAAACTTTGAAGCTAGGCATTGACTACTTTTCTCTATATATGAAAGTCTTGTATAGTCCAATATAAGGTCGTATTGTCCACATTGAAAAACTGTTTACTGCAGCCATCTTCATCATTTATCTTAGACAGATTTTCTTGATAACTTCTTCCAGCTTCTACAGCAGCACTTGTTTCTTCTCCTTGTGCTTTTATATTATAGAGATGACTTCTTTCTGCTGTCTTCCAACTTTTCTTCTCCTCACTTTCTCAGCTTTCATAGAAATGAACAGAGTTAGAGTCTTGCTCTAGATTACGCATTGGCTTAAAGGAATACTGTGACTGGTTTGATCCTCTATCCTGACCACTCAAACTTCCTCCATGTCAGTACTAAGTTGCTTTTTTTTTTTTTTTTTTTGTCTGTTTGTTTTCTTATCATTCCTGTGTTCCCTGGAGTAGCACTTTTAATCTCCTTCAAGAACTTTTTGTTTGCATTCCCAACTTGGCTTATGGTTTTGCTACAAGTCTAGACTTTTGACATGCCCTCCTCACTAAGTTTAATTATTCCCAGGTTTTGATTTAAATTGAGAGATATACCACTTTTCACTTAACACTTGGAAGCCATTGGATTGGTATTGATTGGCCTCATTTCAATATTTTTGTGTCTCAGGGAATAGGGAAGCTCAAGCATAGGAAGAAACACAGGGAAATGGCCAGTAAGTCCTTGGAACAGTCAGAACACACACAATATTTATGTAAGTGTCTTGTGGCACTTCAAAACAATTGCAATAGTAATATCAATCATCACTGATCACAGATCACCATATAGATGTAATAATAATGACAAAGTTTGAAATGTTGTCATAATTATCAAAATATGATACAGAGAAACGAAGTGAGCAAGTGCCGTTGGAAAAATTGGTGCCGATAGACTTGCTTGATGCAAGATTACCACAAACCATTAATTTGTATAACACTCAATATATATGAAGTTTGATAAAGTAAAGCACAATAAAACAAGGTATGCCTGATTAACAAAGGAAATGACAAGAGGAAAAGCCAATACAGTGTTTCATGAATATGGAAGCAGCACAAAAACTACAAAAATTTTACCTTCAACAATTTGCACCTGCAAATGGCTAATTTTTCCTACAATTAGAACTTTTATCTTTAAAATTCATGAATCATAGCTGTAATTATTTTTATACACTATCTTTGCACCCTCAACTAACTCTGGGTACAGAAAAAAATTTCCCCATAAGCATGTAAGTACGATAAAGATTTTATCATTGAAGAGGATTCCTTGCTTGTTCTTATGGTATAAATGTATATTATACTTATATTCTGATAGTATAGGGATTAAAATGTAATAAAAGAGAGAATTTTTAATGTATTCCCCCCAGTTAAAAAATAAATGTTTACTGCACTCCAGCCTGGGTGACAGAGCGAGACTCTGTCTCAAAAAACAAACAAACAAAACAAAACAAAACAAAACATATATATATATATAATGTTTAAAAAAGTAAATTGTTTTCTCTATGGAAAATTGTTCATATCTACTTAATCCTGTCTTCTCTCTTATTTTTGTTTTTCATACAAATATTTACCTTCAAGTACACTTTTAAAATGTTTTATGTTTAAATATTCTCAGCAGCTTAATGTTCAATAATGTGTGTGTATATATATACATATATTCCTTTTTTTGTCTATCTTAACTTCTTTTGCTTTTTATAGATCTTCCCATTTTCCTAGCAGACGTATTTTTAAAAACCATCTGTGTATTGCTTATACAACTCTTTGCATTCCTCCTTAATCATATTGGCCTGTTCTGTCCTTTTCCATCTTTAGACTTAATTAAGCTGTGTTGCATTGAATTTTTTATGTTACTTGAATATTTCAAGTTTCCGTGCATAGTGTAACAAAAATCTTTATGCAATACACTCAAAAGTCCTATGGACAGCCCAGTTTCTCCTCAAAGTCACCTTCCCTAAAATCACAGGATGCTGCACTGCTTCTTTTATGCTCATATATCTCTTCATATTAGATGAAGAAAATTTCAACATTTTAAACACAACTGCTTCCTTCTCCCTCCAAATATCTTGGAAGAGTTTCTATCTCACATAATTTAAGAGAGAAAGCCTCGGCCGGGCGCGGTGGCTCACGCCTGTAATCCCAGCACTTTGGGAGGCCGAGGCGGGCAGATCACAAGGTCGAGAGATTGAGACCACCCTGGCCAACATGGTGAAACCCCGTCTCTACTAAAAATACAAAAAAAAATTAGCCAGGCATAAAAAATTAGCCAGGCATGGTGGCAGGCACCTGTAATCCCAGCTACTTGGGAGGCTGAGGCAGGAGAATCGCTTGAACCCGGGAGGCGGAGGTTACAATGAGCCGAGATCGCACCATTGCACTCCAGCCTGGGCAAAAAGAGTGAAACTCTGTCTCGAAAAAAAAAAAAAAAAAAAGAGAAAGCCTCTCTTCAGTTTGTAAAATGTGCTTTTATATCACTGATATCGCAGACAATATCTGAGTGATTAAAAACCTTTGAGATTTAACTTCTAACCTATTTCGATCTTCTCTTATCAGTAAAAGTATTTTCTGATCTGTTTTCCCTCACTACCTTGTAGCTCTATAATAACCTGGATACTATTGCTATCACTATCTTCTGTGCTCTTATGTGTCAGCTAAAATGTTTGTATTTTTTCATTCTTTGTATATTCAGTATTCTTTTTTCCACTTTCATCACCCTACCTTATCATTATTTCCCCATTTCTCTAGTTGATTTTTTTCTTGAGTTTTAAATTTTCTCATTTTTTTATATTGTTGAAAATTGGAAATATCCAGTGAAAATCAAGCAGTGTTGAGTTGGGGTCTTTATATATATATAGCGTAGATTAACTATCATTTTTCTTATTTACCGTTTTAGTTTCGAACTGCTATATCTGCAGTGGAATGTTAAAGTTTTAGAGGGTAAGAACTGTGATTTTCTATGCAGAACATGCAATTAACTGTTTTATGCACCATATATTTGCAAGACAATAAATAAAAATAAACATTGCTTAAGGTAACTGTTATTTGGATTTAAATAGTCTTCTGAAATGTTATCGATAATAACTATTATGTTGCCCCTTTTCAAACAACTTAAGCTTTCTAACAAGGGAATAACAAAACTATAACACTGGCAAGTCTTAGAAACATCAGCCAAATATTGGGGGGGTGTTTGTTTAGCCAGATTAATATTTAGAATCACTTTCATGACTACTCGGTTATACTTTTGAGAGTTTAACAGATATTACCACTTTGAAGTTTTATACAGTCTAACTTTAATATGAGTCTTGCCTACCAGGCAATTTTCCATAATGGCAAGAAATCTATCTGCCCACTTTCTGCCAAACACTCTAAAGTTTGCATATATTTTCTCTGAAATTATCCTATTTGCTTAAAAATTACCCAAAATATTCCACTTAAGGACTGCATAATCTATGACTCATCCCTAAAATCTAACTTGTGCATGAATCATATCGCAACTGGTTTATTTTGAAAATAAATCAAAACTAAACAACAACATCAATACATCTTTTCCACATTTATAAAAAATGTTTGAAATGCTAAATTTCCATCTCTCTATTCTAGCATTGACAATGTAAAGGCACATTTTCTGCCTAATAATGGAAGTTTTTAAAACCTAAAAAAAATTCTGTAGGTTGTGTTTGCTAGGTTCTTGTAGAATCTTGGGAGGTGGAAGGAGCTCATGTAGGTGAGACATAGAAGAAGCTGGGCAACCCTACATCCCTGATTTATGTCTAGGTTCTCCTCCTGCCTCTCCCAGTTGTTAAAAAGACAAGAGTACATGTATGTATACTGAGTAATAGCAGAAAAGGGCAAAAGGAGATTGTTTGCCTTATGAAAAGTGGAGTGCTTTATTAGTGACCTTCCAGGCCTGAAGGAGCGAAAAAGGTCTACAATTTGTTTTTGTTCTGAGATTCAATTTCCTTAATGGCTTTAGGTCTGGTTAACATCATGTTTTTCTGCTCACTAACTCATCTGTTTGCTTTTAGAAATAACTTGCATTTTTTTCTATAATAAAATATGTATAGTCATTGATCTTGAAATGGTCATTTATGACAAAGAAATTCACTGCAACTGGCTACCAAAATTTTGGGGAGGTATTAAAAATTGTAAGCACTGCGGAAGCAGGGAAGTTACTTGGGCTGATACAAGCATGTGCTGTAGAAATAGAAATTGCAGGTTGCAATTGAACATAGGAAAAATTAGTTTGAATGTCAGGAAAAGTTGTCATCTCAGAGATTTAATTAGGTAGTGAAATAGTTTCCCAGAAGAAATGGCAGAAATTTATTGCTGAAGCTATTTAATATTGGCCTGGACAAAGCACTAGGGAATATATAGAAGGGGGCAATCCTTCACAGATTCTCCAGGATTGATGGAGATAGCAATTGGTCTTTTGCATTTCTAATGTTCATGACCATTATTCTAGCATTTCACTTCATAATGCTAAATAAATGTGTTCTCCTCACCATTGTAAACCTGAAAATCAGAACATTACATGATACTCACAGGGATAGCCACAGCTACGTTTTGAAAACAGTGATCCAAGCTGAATATTCCCATTTACTTTATTAGCCACACAGCTGTTTTCTTTCTTTCTTCCTTTCATGATTGGGCAGAAAGAAAAAATCTCCCAGGAAGCTTCTGATGAGCATTTCATTTTTTTCCTCTCATCTGTATGTGAGGACCAGAAATTTTCCTTCTTTTCTTTTCTTTTTTCTTTCCTTCCTTCCTTCCTTTCTTCTTTCTTTTTTCTTTCTTTCCTTTCCTTCCTTCCTTCCCTCCCTCCCTCCTTCCTTCCCTCCTCCCTCCCTGTCTGTCTGTCTTTCTTTCTTTCTTTCCTTCCTCTTTCTTTCTTTTTCTTTCTTTCTTTCTGTCTTTCCTTCCTTCCTTCCCTCCCTCCTTCCCTCCCTCCTTCCTTCCTTCCCTCCTCCCTCCCTGTCTTTCTTTCTTTCTTTCTTCTTTCTTTCTTTCTTTTCTTCTTTCTCTTTTCCCATTTTGAACAAATAATCATTTCTTTCAATAGCTCACCTACTGTTCATTTTTCATCTGAATAAGGGTCCAAAAAAGGGATTTTTTGATCTTTGGCTCTCTCGCAAAGCTCCCCCGGGTATGCTCATAATCATTACATTTAGGATTCTGGTTTAGCAACTCTTTATTCTGTTCAGTCTGTGAATAAGAGAGGGAGGAAGTAGAATATGAAACTAGATGAAATGCTACTGATAAATATTTCTTCAATAAGACTTTACAGTCAAATCAATAATTCTGGTTTATGTGAAGTACGTGAGTATTCTTCTCTTCAGATTATGTATAAGTATTAGTCCGTTTTCATGCTGCTGATAAAGATGTACCCAAGACTGGGAAGAAAAAGAGGTTTAATGGACTTACAGTTCCACATAGCTGGGGAGGCCTCACAATCATGGCAGAAGGCAAGGAAGAGCAAGTCATATCTTACATGGATGGTGCAAAGAGAGAGCTTATGCAAGGAAACTCCCATTTTTAAAACCATCAGGTCTTGTGAGACTCATTCACTATCACGAGAATAGCACAAGAAAGACCCACCCCCATAATTCAATCACCTCCCACTGGGTTTCTCCCATGACACGTGGGAATTGTGAGAGTTACAATTAAAGATGAGATTTGGGTGGGGATACAGCCAAACTATATATATTATTGTGTGTGTGTATATATACACACACACACACACACACACACACACAATATTCCTTGACCATACTTGGTAGACTTGGAATGTATTTTATTCAGTTACCAAATTTCCTTCCTTTGAGTAATGATGTTAGAAATACATCCTGCACCCTAACTAGTATGAAACAAGGTAGATCTTACAGGCATATGATTTTCTAGTCAGTTTTTAGCTCTTCTCCATGGACATTTTTAGCCACTTTAAAATTCAGAGGAGTACCTGCATACCTGCCCCTTCACTGTCCTAATAATAATAGGTAACAAAACAAAACATCATTCAATCTCTGCCAGACAATGTGTTAGTTCCTTTTCATGGATGATTTGCATGAAATCATCACAACCCTTGAGGTAAATATTTTTATTAACCTCATTTTCAGGAAAGTAACTTGGCCCAGGTCACACAGGTAGTAATGGGTAAAATTAAGCCTGGAATGCAGATAGTCTGACACCAATATACATACTCTTAAAACTGCCACACTGAAATGCTTATAGCCAGTGACTGAAATGCCCCTGAATAGGGAATAAGGATGCCTACATAATGCTCTGAAATCTGTGACTTTCAAGATCTTTAAGAATAAGTACCAATGAATTATCTTCAGCATGGTATTGTATGCCACAGTGATATGCATAGAGAATCAAAAAGCAAGACAAATTCTTTGAATATTTGATATTCAAATTCTGTAAGTCCATTTTTCCCACAGATTTAGTTTCCAATGTCTACAAGAGATTCAAGTGGACTACAAGTTGGTAAGTTTGCATTAACCAGATGCTAGTATCCAAGTCTAATGATTTGAAGACATTTAAGACTCTCCCAGCTCTTGAAAACTAACAAAGATAACTGCTCTCTTAGTCAGAACTTTCAAATCCTGACATAATTCTGCAAAATGTAATTAGGTCACCACCAAGACATTTTTTTTTCAAATCAGAATAACCTCAATTCCCTTAAGCTATCATTATTATATATACTTTTGAACTATTTGAGGACAATAGATAGATACTAAGTTAAGCATAAGTGTCTTTCCTAAGGAATAGTGTACGTAGAAATAAACAGAGCTTGGCAGAGTCTAACGAGGACTTTATATATAGAGAGAATCATCTTTGCTATTCTGCTCCTTATTTCCATTCTTTCAATTATTTATGATATTCTAATATATACAACTTTTTATTATTTCTAAGAATGCATTCACATTGCTTGGATCATAATCAATTCCATAATTTAAATTTAAAATACTTGTTTTGTAATATGTATTACTAATATATGAAGGTTACAGAATATCTAAACATGGGAAACCGGATATGCTTCATACTCAAATTTGATATTATTATGCAGTGAATATTCTAACCTCTTTTTAATCAGCAGAAAGTGCTAGAAGTAATATCAGTCTAAGGGGAACAAACTAATTAGCAATAATGATAGTGGCCGAGAGCATACCTTGAAGCTGTTTTTTTTCTTCTGTCAATACCAAAGAAAACAATAATATCAAATGATAAAGGTAGCTTTGAGGACTTGAACACATTTTCACCAGAAGCAAAGAAACATTACTAATTGGGTAGTTGGAGACAAGAAGTCAGTAAAGAAAACTCTTATAAGAAATTTATGTACATAAAATAATTTTCATCTTTTGGTCATGTGTTTGTCAGGCCAGGTAATTTTGAAGGGTTGTCGCTAATCAACAGTCTAATTTAAAGTGAAAGATCTGAAAATGCTAGATAAAAATGTGATTAAAAAGTAAAGAATCTGTGAATATTTATTTCCATTTGCTCTTGTTGGGAGAAATTTCAAAACATCACCCTCCCAGAAAAGAATGGATTAGATTTAGTGAAAGCTAAACACCTCATTCTAAATGTCATACAGACAGAAGCTATAACCAAAATTC